>NC_047063.1:23903736-25103736 GCF_902459465.1 Asterias rubens
AAATACAATTTTGTTAACTACATAAAATGAAGGAATGTATAACTTATTATTAGGCAAAATGAAATTCCCACACCGGGAATCGAACCCGGGCCACGGCGGTGAGAGCGCCGGATCCTAACCACTAGACCATATGGGATTACATGGTCTTACTTGGTATTCAATTTATTTTAAAATATTTTTTTGGGAACTACATAAAATGAAGGAAATTATTACTTATTATATGGCAAAATGAAATTCCCACACCGGGAATCGAACCCGGGCCACGGCGGTGAGAGCGCCGGATCCTAACCACTAGACCATATGGGATTACATGCTCTTACTTGTTATTCAATTTATTTAAAAATACATTTTTGGAAATTACATAAATTGAAGGAAATTATTACTTATTATTAGGCAAAATTACATTCCCACACCGGGAATCGAACCCGGGCCACGGCGGTGAGAGCGCCGGATCCTAACCACTAGACCATATGGGATTACATGGTTTCTTGTTATTCAATTTGGTTAAACATTGATTTCTGGGAACTACATAAAATGAAGGAATTTATTACTAATTATTAGGCAAAATGAAATTCCCACACCGGGAATCGAACCCGGGCCACGGCGGTGAAAACGCCGGATCCTAACCACTAGACCATATGGGATTACATGGTCTTACTTGGTATTCAATTTATTTTAAAATATTTTTTTGGGAACTACATAAAATGAAGGAAATTATTACTTATTATTAGGCAAAATGAAATTCCCACACCGGGAATCAACCCGGGCCACGGCAGTGAGAGCGCCGGATCCTAACCACTAGACCATATGGGATTACATGCTCTTACGTGTTATTCAATTTATTTAAACATTGATTTCTGGGGACTACATAAAATGAAGGAATTTATTACTTATTATTAGGCAAAATGAAATTCCCACACCGGGAATCGAACCCGGGCCACGGCGGTGAAAACGCCGGATCCTAACCACTAGACCATATGGGATTACATGCTCTTACTTGTTAATCAATTTGTTTCAAAATACATTTTTGTTAGCTACAATTTGAAAAAAGGTGTATAACTTATTATGCAATTAAAATGAAATTCCCACACCTGGAATCGAACCCGGGCCACGGCGGTGAGAGCGCCGGATCCTAACCACTAGACCATGGGATTACATGCTCTTACGTGTTATTCAATCTTTTTAACATTACATTTTTGTTAACTAAATAAAACAAAGAATGTATCAATTTTTATTTTGGAAAATGAAATTCCCACACCGGGAATCGAACCCGGGCCACGGCGGTGAAAACGCCGGATCCTAACCACTAGACCATATGGGATTATATGCTCTTACTTGTTATTCAATTTATTTCAAATAAAATTTTTGGAAATTACATAAATTGAAGGAAATTATTACTTATTATATGGCAAAATGAAATTCCCACACCGGGAACCGAACCCGGGCCACGGCAGTGAGAGCGCCGGATCCTAACCACTAGACCATATGGGATTACATGCTCTTACTTGTTATTCAATTTATTTCAAAATAGATTTTTGGAATAATAAATACATTTTTGTTAGCTACATTTTGAAAAAAGGTGTATAACTTATTATGCAAGCAAAACGAAATTCCCACACCGGGAATCGAACCCGGGCCACGGCGGTGAGAGCGCCGGATCCTAAGTACTAGACCATATGGGACTACATGCTCTTATTTTTTATTCAATTTATTTCAAATAGATTTTTGTTAACTACATAAAATGAAGGAATTTTTAACTTATTATTAGACAAAAATGAAATTCCCACACCGGGAATCGAACCCGGGCCACGGCGGTGAGAGCGCCGGATCCTAACCACTAGACCATGGGATTACATGCTCTTACGTGTTATTCAATCTTTTTAACATTACATTTTTGTTAACTAAATAAAACAAAGAATGTATCAATTTTTATTTGGCAAAATGAAATTCGCACACCGGGAATCGAACCCGGGCCACGGCGGTGAAAACGCCGGATCCTAACCACTAGACCATATGGGATTACATGCTCTTACTTGTTAATCAATTTATTTCAAAATACATTTTTGTTAGCTACATTTTGAAAAAAGGTGTATAACTTATTATGCAATTAAAATGAAATTCCCACACCTGGAATCGAACCCGGGCCACGGCGGTGAGAGCGCCGGATCCTAACCACTAGACCATGGGATTACATGCTCTTACGTGTTATTCAATCTTTTTAACATTACATTTTTGTTAACTAAATAAAACAAAGAATGTATCAATTTTTATTTTGGAAAATGAAATTCCCACACCGGGAATCGAACCCGGGCCACGGCGGTGAAAACGCCGGATCCTAACCACTAGACCATATGGGATTATATGCTCTTACTTGTTATTCAATTTATTTCAAATAAAATTTTTGGAAATTACATAAATTGAAGGAAATTATTACTTATTATATGGCAAAATGAAATTCCCACACCGGGAACCGAACCCGGGCCACGGCAGTGAGAGCGCCGGATCCTAACCACTAGACCATATGGGATTACATGCTCTTACTTGTTATTCAATTTATTTCAAAATAGATTTTTGGAATAATAAATACATTTTTGTTAGCTACATTTTGAAAAAAGGTGTATAACTTATTATGCAAGCAAAACGAAATTCCCACACCGGGAATCGAACCCGGGCCACGGCGGTGAGAGCGCCGGATCCTAACCACTAGACCATATGGGACTACATGCTCTTAATTTTTATTCAATTTATTTCAAATAGATTTTTGTTAACTACATAAAATGAAGGAATTTTTAACTTATTATTAGACAAAAATGAAATTCCCACACCGGGAATCGAACCCGGGCCACGGCGGTGAGAGCGCCGGATCCTAACCACTAGACCATGGGATTACATGCTCTTACGTGTTATTCAATCTTTTTAACATTACATTTTTGTTAACTAAATAAAACAAAGAATGTATCAATTTTTATTTGGCAAAATGAAATTCGCACACCGGGAATCGAACCCGGGCCACGGCGGTGAAAACGCCGGATCCTAACCACTAGACCATATGGGATTACATGCTCTTACTTGTTAATCAATTTATTTCAAAATACATTTTTGTTAGCTACATTTTGAAAAAAGGTGTATAACTTATTATGCAAGCAAAACGAAATTCCCACACCGGGAATCGAACCCGGGCCACGGCAGTGAGAGCGCCGGATCCTAACCACTAGACCATGGGATTACATGCTCTTACTTGTTATTCAATCTTTTTAACATTACATTTTTGTTAACTACATAAAACAAAGAATGTATCAATTTTTATTTTGGAAAATGAAATTCCCACACCGGGAATCGAACCCGGGCCACGGCGGTGAAAACGCCGGATCCTAACCACTAGACCATATGGGATTATATGCTCTTACTTGTTATTCAATTTATTTCAAAATAGATTTTTGGAAATTACATAAATTGAAGGAAATTGTTACTTATTATATGGCAAAATGAAATTCCCACACCGGGAATCGAACCCGGGCCAAGGCGGTGAGAGCGCCGGATCCTAACCACTAGACCATATGGGATTACATGCTCTTACTTGTTATTCAATTTATTTCAAAATAGATTTTTATAAACTACGTTTTGAAAAAAGGTGTATAAATTATGCAAGTAAATTTTTGTTAACTACATCGATGAAGGAATTTATTACTTGTTATTAGGCAAAATGAAATTCCCACACCGGGAATCGAACCCGGGCCACGGCGGTGAAAACGTCGGATCCTAACCACTAGACCATATGGGACTACATGCTCTTACTTGTTAATCAATTTATTTCAAAATGTATTTTGTTAAACTACGTTTTGAAAAAAGGTGTATAACTTATTATGCAAGTAATTTTTTGTTAACTACATCGATGAAGGAATTTATTACTTGTTATTAGGCAAAATGAAATTCCCACACCGGGAATCGAACCCGGGCCACGGCGGTGAAAACGCCGGATCCTAACCACTAGACCATATGGGATTACATGCCTTACATGTTATTCAATTTATTTAAAAATAGAATTTTGGAAATTACATAAATTGAAGGAAATTATTACTTATTATTAGGCAAAATTACATTCCCACACCGGGAATCGAACCCGGGCCACGGCGGTGAGAGCGCCGGATCCTAACCACTAGACCATATGGGATTACATGGTCTTACTTGTTATTCAATTTGGTTAAACATTGATTTCTGGGAACTACATAAAATGAAGGAATTTATTACTAATTATTAGGCAAAATGAAATTCCCACACCGGGAATCGAACCCGGGCCACGGCGGTGAAAACGCCGGATCCTAACCACTAGACCATGGGATTACATGCTCTTACGTGTTATTCAATCTTTTTAACATTACATTTTTGTTAACTAAATAAAACAAAGAATGTATCAATTTTTATTTGGCAAAATGAAATTCGCACACCGGGAATCGAACCCGGGCCACGGCGGTGAAAACGCCGGATCCTAACCACTAGACCATATGGGATTACATGCTCTTACTTGTTAATCAATTTATTTCAAAATACATTTTTGTTAGCTACATTTTGAAAAAAGGTGTATAACTTATTATGCAAGCAAAACGAAATTCCCACACCGGGAACCGAACCCGGGCCACGGCGGTGAGAGCGCCGGATCCTAACCACTACACCATATGGGATTACATGCTCTTACTTGTTATTCAATTTATTTCAAAATAGATTTTTATAAACTACGTTTTGAAAAAAGGTGTATAAATTATGCAAGTAAATTTTTGTTAACTACATCGATGAAGGAATTTATTACCTGTTATTAGGCAAAATGAAATTCCCACACCGGGAATCGAACCCGGGCCACGGCGGTGAAAACGCCGGATCCTAACCACTAGACCATATGGGATTACATGCTCTTACTTGTTATTCAATTTATTTCAAAATACAATTTTGTTAACTACATAAAATGAAGGAATGTATAACTTATTATTAGGCAAAATGAAATTCCCACACCGGGAATCGAACCCGGGCCACGGCGGTGAGAGCGCCGGATCCTAACCACTAGACCATATGGGATTATATGGTCTTACTTGGTATTCAATTTATTTTAAAATATTTTTTTGGGAACTACATAAAATGAAGGAAATTATTACTTATTATATGGCAAAATGAAATTCCCACACCGGGAATCGAACCCGGGCCACGGCGGTGAGAGCGCCGGATCCTAACCACTAGACCATATGGGATTACATGCCTTACTAGTTATTCAATTTATTTAAAAATAGAATTTTGGAAATAACATAAATTGAAGGAATTTATTACTTATTATTAGGCAAAATTACATTCCCACACCGGGAATCGAACCCGGGCCACGGCGGTGAGAGCGCCGGATCCTAACCACTAGACCATATGGGATTACATGGTTTCTTGTTATTCAATTTGGTTAAACATTGATTTCTGGGAACTACATAAAATGAAGGAATTTATTACTAATTATTAGGCAAAATGAAATTCCCACACCGGGAATCGAACCCGGGCCACGGCGGTGAAAACGCCGGATCCTAACCACTAGACCATATGGGATTACATGGTCTTACTTGGTATTCAATTTATTTTAAAATATTTTTTTGGGAACTACATAAAATGAAGGAAATTATTACTTATTATTAGGCAAAATGAAATTCCCACACCGGGAATCAACCCGGGCCACGGCAGTGAGAGCGCCGGATCCTAACCACTAGACCATATGGGATTACATGCTCTTACGTGTTATTCAATTTATTTAAACATTGATTTCTGGGGACTACATAAAATGAAGGAATTTATTACTTATTATTAGGCAAAATGAAATTCCCACACCGGGAATCGAACCCGGGCCACGGCGGTGAAAACGCCGGATCCTAACCACTAGACCATATGGGATTATATGCTCTTACTTGTTATTCAATTTATTTCAAAATAGATTTTTGGAAATTACATAAATTGAAGGAAATTGTTACTTATTATATGGCAAAATGAAATTCCCACACCGGGAATCGAACCCGGGCCAAGGCGGTGAGAGCGCCGGATCCTAACCACTAGACCATATGGGATTACATGCTCTTACTTGTTATTCAATTTATTTCAAAATAGATTTTTATAAACTACGTTTTGAAAAAAGGTGTATAAATTATGCAAGTAAATTTTTGTTAACTACATCGATGAAGGAATTTATTACTTGTTATTAGGCAAAATGAAATTCCCACACCGGGAATCGAACCCGGGCCACGGCGGTGAAAACGTCGGATCCTAACCACTAGACCATATGGGACTACATGCTCTTACTTGTTAATCAATTTATTTCAAAACAGATTTTGTTAAACTACGTTTTGAAAAAAGGTGTATAACTTATTATACAAGTAATTTTTTGTTAACTACATCGATGAAGGAATTTATTATTTGTTATTAGGCAAAATGAAATTCCCACACCGGGAATCGAACCCGGGCCACGGCGGTGAAAACGCCGGATCCTAACCACTAGACCATATGGGATTACATGCCTTACATGTTATTCAATTTATTTAAAAATAGAATTTTGGAAATTACATAAATTGAAGGAAATTATTACTTATTATTAGGCAAAATTACATTCCCACACCGGGAATCGAACCCGGGCCACGGCGGTGAGAGCGCCGGATCCTAACCACTAGACCATATGGGATTACATGGTCTTACTTGTTATTCAATTTGGTTAAACATTGATTTCTGGGAACTACATAAAATGAAGGAATTTATTACTAATTATTAGGCAAAATGAAATTCCCACACCGGGAATCGAACCCGGGCCACGGCGGTGAAAACGCCGGATCCTAACCACTAGACCATGGGATTACATGCTCTTACGTGTTATTCAATCTTTTTAACATTACATTTTTGTTAACTAAATAAAACAAAGAATGTATCAATTTTTATTTGGCAAAATGAAATTCGCACACCGGGAATCGAACCCGGGCCACGGCGGTGAAAACGCCGGATCCTAACCACTAGACCATATGGGATTACATGCTCTTACTTGTTAATCAATTTATTTCAAAATACATTTTTGTTAGCTACATTTTGAAAAAAGGTGTATAACTTATTATGCAAGCAAAACGAAATTCCCACGCCGGGAATCGAACCCGGGCCATGGCAGTGAGAGCGCCGGATCCTAACCACTAGACCATGGGATTACATGCTCTTACTTGTTATTCAATCTTTTTAACATTACATTTTTGTTAACTACATAAAACAAAGAATGTATCAATTTTTATTTGGCAAAATGAAATTCCCACACCGGGAATCGAACCCGGGCCACGGCGGTGAGAGCGCCGGATCCTAACCACTAGACCATATGGGATTACATGGTCTTACTTGGTATTCAATTTATTTTAAAATATTTTTTTGGGAACTACATAAAATGAAGGAAATTATTACTTATTATTAGGCAAAATGAAATTCCCACACCGGGAATCGAACCCGGGCCACGGCGGTGAGAGCGCCGGATCCTAACCACTAGACCATATGGGATTACATGCCCTTACTTGTTATTCAATTTATTTCAAAATAGATTTTGTTAAACTACGTTTTGAAAAAAGGTGTATAACTTATTATGCAAGTAAATTTTTGTAACTACATCGATGAAGGAATTTATTACTTGTTATTAGGCAAAATGAAATTCCCACACCGGGAATCGAACCCGGGCCACGGCGGTGAAAACGCCGGATCCTAACCACTAGACCATATGGGATTACATGCTTTTACATGTAATTCAATTTATTTAAAAATAGATTTTTGGAAATTACATAAATTGAAGGAAATTATTACTTATTATTAGGCAAAATTAAATTCCCACACCGGGAATCGAACCCGGGCCACGGCGGTGAGAGCGCCGGATCCTAAGTACTAGACCATATGGGACTACATGCTCTTATTTTTTATTCAATTTATTTCAAATAGATTTTTGTTAACTACATAAAATGAAGGAATTTTTAACTTATTATTAGACAAAAATGAAATTCCCACACCGGGAATCGAACCCGGGCCACGGCGGTGAAAGCGCCGGATCCTAACCACTAGACCATATGGGATTACATGCTCTTACTTGTTATTCAATTTATTTCAAAATAGATTTTTATAAACTACGTTTTGAAAAAAGGTGTATAACTTATAATGCAAGTAAATTTTTGTTAACTGCATCGATGAAGGAATTTATTACTTGTTATTAGGCAAAATGAAATTCCCACACCGGGAATCGAACCCGGGCCACGGTGGTGAGAGCGCGGGATCCTAAACCATATGGGATTACATGCTCTTACTTGCTGATCAATTTATTTCAAAATAGATTTTGTTAAACTAAATTTTAAAAAAAGGTGTTCAACTTATTATGCAAGTAAAATGAAATTCCCACACCGGGGATAAATTCCAACACGGGGAATTGAACCCGAGCCACGGCGGTGAAAACGCCGGATCCTAACCACTAGACCATATTATGTGATTATAGTTTTTCAGCGGACAGAGTAGGTTTTTTACATAAAATGTACACATGGTTGTGTTTGTAATTCTTTAGATCCAACAGTAATTTTACGTTTTCATGAAAAACAAAAATGTGCAGCCCATTTTCTTGTTACAGTCCAATCTATGACGGGGTGACTAGCACCGGTGTGATACTAGACTTCACCGAGTTCATCAAGTGTCGTATTCAGTATCCAGCCACGGACTTTATTACACCTAGTCTCATTCAGACTGCACTGTTTACGTGGGCAAAAGGGGAACCGTCAGGTACCTTGACTTCAGAGTCATGTGTTTGGGTCAGGTAAGTCTTATGTCACCAGCCTTTCAGTTCAGTTAGTTCAAATCGAGGCTGCAAGGGAAATGTACGTTCTATGGGCCTGTCTGTTGGTCATGAAGCAATTCACAAAGATTGCTGTAATTAATTACTGTCCAAGTTGCTGTACTATCAATCTGAAAAATTGACGCAACTTTTTGAAAACGGCTCTGACATTTTCGAAAATGCTTATTTTTAACTGTTTGAGTATTCAAACATTTTAGACATCCCAGTACAAATGATAAAACTTTTGTATTAACATGCAAACGTGCAATATTATTTTTAACAACATGGCTACCACGTGTAAATATAAGACACAACTAAGGCCGAATCCGTATTGGCGGCTATGGTTACGGCTACGGCTGTTGCTAAGGGTGTTGCTAAGGAAGTCCTATACCTCAACACATGATGCACGGAAATCTAGCCGTAGCCGTAGCTGTAGCCGCTAATTCGGACAGGCTGGGGCTTAGACACTGCAAACAGTCAGAGTAAGTCATGATAAACATACTTGGCTCCAGGGCCTTCGCAGATTTGGTCCTTTGAAAAAGCAAACAAGCACTGGAAGCCCTTTTGAAAAAAAAATTACCTCTATTTTTCTCAAAACACAAATCTGCAAAATGTATCATGCCATAATCTGACTGTGTGCCAGGTTTCATTTTATCAGTCAAAATCCCATCACATAGGCCTACCTGGCTTTTTTTTTTTTTACGATTAACATAGTATTACATTTGTATTACTTCAGTAAAACTGACTGGCGTTGGTACTTATCAGACGATTGCTCCATCGAACTGCACTACGCATGTCAGAACTTAGACGAGCCTGACGATTGGACAATCAGTGTGTCTCCTGGACCCAGCGATCCAATCAGAGCCAAGTGCCCACCTGGATACAAATTCAGCATACCGCAGGATGGATACAGAAATCAGAAGGTCGGTTCTCTAATGGAGTGAAGGACTTAGCCAAGTCTTTGTTTCCTCTGTCCACAATCATAAAATAACAAAATCGGTCTCCCAGTGTATAACAAAGACCATGTCCCACAAGACAATTTTCAATTTTCAGGACAATTTCTCTGATGAGCCAATGGTAAGCATCATGCGAAATTTAATTTCTTACGTCCACTTTTGCAAATAATGCTGCGGACACAGATGCGGTTGGTACCCTCTGCGACCTCGCTTTTAAAGATGCTTTGTCAGATTTTTGGCCCAAAACCCTTAAAAAATAGATTTGTTTGAGTGGTGGACTTTTTTTGAGCAATGGCTCAAATGAAAGCTTGTAACTTTCTCGACCCCCATCAAAATACCTACTGAATTTTAAATCAAACTTTTTGGGTCAAATCGGCCCAAAATCTGACATAGCATCTTTAAGGTGATTGTTGATAATAATACCATGAGAGAGTTTGTTGTTTTAATAACTCAGTAAAGCGGACCCCGATTCCGCTGACATTATTACATCTTTGTTGAGAAAATTGTTGCATTAACTTGTTTTCTTCCATCTCCCACAGCTTCGAGAGTCCTCGTCTGGCTTGTCTCTCTGGATCAACTACCAACCATGGCTTCCTGAATCTGCTGGATCAACAGCGCCCTATGTTGTATCTTCCGTATATTTATTGCTCGTCACTGTTACAGGGACAATCTTTTCAATTATTATATAATAGGGATATAGTACAAAGTTTAATATAAACATAGTTTTTCTGATATGTAATCTGGAAGAGGTAATTTAAGCATTTTTTTATCTATAAAGAATCCCCCACCCTTCAGATCTAATCAGAGCAAAAAATAAATAAATAAACGCACCCCTCCGGCCGTCCTTACAGCAAAATACTTACTAGGCCTAAAGTGGCAGGAGATTCTGCCCCCCCCCCCCATGCAATGAACAGTGTACAAACTACTTCTGATAGCGCCCTCTTTTGAATCACCCGCCTTCGGCCAACGTTAATTTTCCATATGGGTGTGACCGGCTCTACAAGAAGGGATATTAAAGACAGAGGACACTTTTGGTAATTGTCAAAGACCAGTCTTCTCACTTGGTGTATCTCAACATATGCATAAAATCAACAAACCTGTGGAAACTTAAAAACAAAACTGAAAGTGACCACCCTGGTCACACGATGTTGTGTGCTTTCAGATGCTTGATTTCTTGACCTCAAATTCTAAATCTGAGGTCTCGAAATCAAACTCGTGGAAAATTACTTCTTTCTCGAAAACTACGCCACTTCAGAGGGAGCCGTTTCTCACGATGTTTTTTACTATCAACCTCTCCCCATTACTCGTAATCAAGAAAGGGTTTATGCTAATAATTATTTTGAGTAACTACCAATCCAATAGTGTCCACTGCTTTTAAGGGACAAAATAAGTAAATTGAGTTACATACACAGCTAGATTTGTGATAAGCTTTATTTTGGTGTAGGTTTGAACCCCGTGGCATTTTGCATTCTGGAGATGGGGGACAGAATATCTGGTGGATCGATTTCCATTGACACCTACACGATTCTATGGAGTGGACTGGCGTGTATTTGGTTTCAATTGTTGTTGCTGGTCATTTTTGTTAGCGGTGACTCGTTCAATTATTTCCATGGCTATGTTTAATTTTTTTGAACAATTAAAGATTTAGAAATAAAAGTTGTTATTATACGCCTTGCTTTTCGAGGTGCATGTTTATTTGCTGTTTGGTGTTTTGGACATTTTCGGGGTGTGGGGGGGGGGGGGCGGGCAAAGATTTATTCCCGGACTTTTGATCTCGAAATCTTGAATTTGTTTAGTAGTCTCATTTTTCAGGCAATGTAGGGTGGGGAGGGCAAAGGTTCTCAGCGGTGTGGTGCTGGATGGGGCTTCTCGGAGCCCCAGCTCCTTTTGCCACAAAGGTATTCGCAGAAAATTGATGTGTTTTAAAATCTCGAACGCCACTACCAACCCCTGCACACACCTACCACCTAGAAATCGAGCCTTCTGACCACAATTAAATGACGTCATACCACGATGGACCAATCTGGGACGCTCATCCGACCACATCAGCGTAGAAACATAAAAGCAAATTTGTTTAAGTTACTGTATATCAAAATTGCCACGAGTCGTGGTGATTTTCAACGAAGAGTTTTGTTTCTTCTAATTTATTAAAAAAAGCGAAACCTTTAAAAATAGAAGGGCAATTCTATAAACTGCAGACAAACAAATTGCCAACAGGAATGTGATCAACAATCAATATTTATATCAGAGTCATCATTGCAAGGACTAGTGTTCAGCCAACAGACACCTTGTCGAATGACCTTAGAACCAGTGGCAAACAACGATTACAGAGTCATTAGATAAAACACTGGTTTAACAACCTGCTTGTTTATCTTTCTCATAAACATAAACCGATACCAAGAACTGTAAATATTAGGACAGTGTTTCAAAAAAAGGCTAACAAATCTTGATTTAGATAGTATCTGTCGACCCTTGACCTTACGGGCGAGGTTGTAGGCACCCTTATATACCTGCACCACCAACACACCAATGAGGTATCACACTGGTAGTGGTATCACTGCTCCCCACACACGGCATAGTTCTACGAAGCGTTCGGTTCCAGTGGATTTAAAGTTCGTTTGTTAAAGTTCGTTTGCAATAATGGGAACTAAACTTGCCCATGTTGCTCTCATCTTCCTGGTGTGTGCGCACTCTTCATTTGAGGTGAGAAACTTTTCTTATAATTGTTACGGAAGAATTAAATTAAAAATCCATAAAGAACAATATTATGTTGTGTAAACTTGAATGCAGTTGAAAATAAAGCATAATTATTAACTTAATTACATGCAAAATAAAATGCCCACGCCGGGAATCGAACCCGGGCCGCGGCGGTAAGAGCCGGTACCTAACCACTAGACCATTATGGGATGATTTTTATTTGCCAATATTATAAAGTTTTGTAAAATAAAGCGTTGTAAAAGAATGCAGTTAAAATATCGTTACCTTAATCACAAACAAAATTAAATAAGCCACTGGCGCACTGTCCTGTTATTCTGCTGACAACGCATTTTGTCCATCTCACCTAACCTTTGACAAAATGCGTTGTCAGCAGTAACAGACATGCTCGGCTGACATTCCGAAGTGGCTTATTACCAAACCGATTTCACAAATTTGTCTGCTTTTAGATGCCCAAACAAGGCTTCAAGCCTGAAGTCTTTAATAATAATTTTAAGTATTTTATTACTTTTCATATTTGCTGACAAAAATGAAATGAAATGAAATATTTGAGTGAGAGATAAGCTTTCTCAATAACTACGTTACTTCGAAGGGAGCCGTTTCTCACATTGTTTCATATTGTCAGCAGTTCTCCATCGCTCGTTTATACGTAGTGCGTTTTATGCTTACACCTATTTTGAGAAATAACCAATAATGTCATGTGCCTTTAAAAGGCAGTGGACACTATTGGTAACTACTCAAAATAATTATTAGCATAAAACCTCACTTGGTAACGAGTAATGGGGAGAGGTTGATAGTATAAAACATTGTGATAAACGGCTCCCTCTGAAAAGACGTAGTTTTCGAGACAGAAGTAATTTTCCACAAATATGATTTCGAGACATCAAGTTTAGATTTGAGATCTCGAAACCAAGCATCTGAAAGCACACAACTTCGTGTGACAGGGGTGTTCTTTATTTCATTCATATCTAGCAACCTCGACGACCAATTGAGCTCACAGGTTTGTTATTTAATAATGCATAAGTTTAGATACACCAAGTGAGAAGGCTGGTCTTTGACAATTACCAATAGTGTCCTGTGCCTTTAAGAGCAAAAATTAGATCTTTACATTGCCTTTAAGAAAGAGCCAGACTACACACACGGACCGGGCTCACATCTGTAGTATACTACTGCCATCTTTCATACGAGCAAACTATTTCTACAAAACGGAAAAGAAATCATCTCCTGAAAACGAGCAGAGTATTCTGTTCGAAACGTCAAGACCACACCGGCTCTTCTCAGAGCCAACACTCACTCAAATGAGATACACATGGTTGTACCCGCAAGTTTACTATCAATTTTTGTCAATAATTGTTATAGTTTCGTTTTATGGGAAAATCATAGTTCACAATCCATTCAAAAATTGCGATACGATAACACATCAAAGTATTGTCGTGTAAACAAAACAAAGTCGGCTACCTAATCCGTTGGACGTGATTCTGATTTTGTAGGTCGGTGCGGTTGTTGATCCATCATGCACGGGGCTGAGTAAATCTGTCATGTGTACCAAGGTCAGTTTATCTCAATATTGTTTTAATTTTGTTTTTAAATAATTATCATAATAACTAGTTTACATAGAACCACCCCCCCCCCCCCGTTGTTTGTGGCGTTTGATTGATTGCGTTGTCTTTCAAAATAAACAACCTTGTCCCTAGAATCGGACCCTTTTTTCCATTTTCTTTTTAGAAACGTGGGAAAAGTATAAAAAAATATGCGATCAAGGGACTTGATTGTTTTATATTTTTCTCAGACAATAAAAACCTTCTGAGAAAGACTCAGCTGGTCATTGGTGAGACCATTATAACATCTGTAACCATTTTTATGTCATTTTGTTTGGTATACCATAGTGCAATCTATTGGTATAAGCAGTTTGCAAACACAAGTTTCTTCCAGGCTTCTTCTGTTTTTAACTTCACAAAGGCTTTAACAAAAATTCATTTGATTGTATTGCTGTTTTTTCTGAATATAGGCCTACATGTTTTTTATCCTTTCAAATCGTAACCATTTGTATGGGCTTGTATGTGCTACTATCTTTTCGAAACGCCGACTTCGGCTTCAGATTCGGCTCATCCTAACTTTGGCACGCAGTTGTTCGAAAATAGCGGGGTTTAGCTACACCGAAGAGTAGGCTCTATGGCTACACGTTGCGCGAGCAAACATGAACGTGACCATCATATAAATTGTGTTGTTTCTGGGTGACGCCACCACTTTGCATGCTCACGAATGACGTCTGCGCGCACGTATGTCTGACGTGAAAAAAAGGTATAACTTCATGAATGCTAAAACGTAAGATTTTAACGACACAACTTTCTTACGTTCACGTTCACGTTCACGTTCACGTTCACGCGGAGCTTGCGTTTGCTTCGCGTACTAGCTTGAGATAACGGAGCCTGAAGCCGAAGCCGGGGATTTTAAAAGGGCCTTACCTCTCATGACGCAAAATAAAATCATTGTACAATGTTTTTCAAAATACAGTGTAGTGAGGACACCGGCAAGTGTATGCAGGGCGGGGTACCAGTTGACACCTGGTTGCAATTTGCCACTAAAACACAGCGTGACCTACAGGTAAGTACCCTTTTGAACGTTTCAATCTTATAAAAATGTTACTAACATAAACAATAAAGACCATGCACATGACGTAATTTCAGTACGGCGTCCTCGCCTTGAGGTCAAAAGGAGGTTGTTCATTGGCCAATCTATGTGCGTTTCGATGTTTCGTCACCGTTTGACCTCAAAGATGGCGGCTGGATGACGTCAACGCATAAGGTCTATACCAACCCGCGTCTTTTGAGATATCGCCGAAAATTTGGAGCGAATATTTCCACGCAGGAAGACTAGTCTCTAATATATCTAAGACTATTTTTTTCTCAAAATGAAATGCATCACACTACACAAAGCTGCTTTACTTTTTACCAAGCTTATACAGACCCTTTAAAGGATATGGGTAAACTATAAATGATCATATACGGGGGGGGGGGGGTTGGACTGCATAACTACATTAACAAGATTGACAATTTAAACGGTCACATAATACAACTTATTATTAAAGGGAGAGTGGCGACATGTTCTTGAATTGTTTCACTGTAAGAAATTCTTATGAAACTTTATTTTTATTGCTAACTGTTTGTTTTCCACAATACTTCCAGATGGATGAACAGTTCCACAGACTGCAGATGCTTGATGTAAGTAGTCAACAAATAGTCAAGAGTATTACAAAACAATCGATTGTTTTTCTTTATTTCCTTAAACTAAACTCTTGCAGAGGCACGGGAAGATAGCATGTATTCGGCTCCATTCAAAATAGAACGGATTACCAAAGACAGAACATAAAATACAAATGGGATTTCTAGCTAAAATGGAAAGGAGAGTGAGTCCAACATTTCGCAGACCTAAACCTTTTTTCTAAAACTTTGCTTATTTATTATAACGTTGTACCGGGCATCCGCGGATTCCACTAATATTTGACAATATGTAACAATTCTTGTATGCAAATGGGGTCTAGTACTTTTTGTAGGATAAAACATACAATGTCTACAGATTGACATTAAACTTACACACTTTGAAGATAATGATGGTAGAAAGCTTCCCTGAAAATATTACTTGCTCAGATGCTGTAGTTTTTAAGAAATGGGTAAAACAATGTCATGAAAATAATGTTAATCTCAGTGATCATGAGACGAAAAACGTATTTTCATGACACTGTTTTACCAATTTCTCAAAAACTACAGCACCCAAGCAACTAATATTTTAAGGTAAGTTTTCAAGTGTCATTATCTTGAAACAGTGAAAGTAAATCTGTGGACATGGTGTTTTGTTCTACAAAAAGTACATATACCCTTTAACTATTCCTTGATCACACTTCTATCTCTCTCTCTCTCTCTCTAACTAGGCACATAATGGCTACAACACCAGAGCCGATGGTTACGGTGGTAAGTTTGACGTGCCCGTGTCCCATATAACACAATGCTTGGGACAGAAAGACGAAAATGTGAAAGAAAACTTTTTTTCCCTTTTTTTTTTTCTCCAGAAGACGATCAGAGCATACTGATGGAAATGTCGAGTTGAAACCAATGGTTCTTTTCAGAACCACCCCAACTCATTAGAGATAGTCATTACATGGTAGTACCGCAAACCTTTCTATTAAAGCATGTTGCATTGCTTTGTGTGCTTTCAGCGAAGTCTTTTTTATATTATGAGTGAACATTTTACCTCTTTCTCAAAAACTTCATTACTTCAGAGGGAGCCGTTTCTCACGATGTTTTATACTATCTGCTCTGCATTGCTCGTTACCAAGTTAGTTTTTAAGCTAACAATAATTTTGAGTATTTACCAGTATGGGTCACGCTAAAAGAACATTCAGACATTACAAGAACCTTGAAGTTCGTTCCTGGAATGTGCTTATTATTTAACAGTATATACCTCATGTATAGAATCCTCGAATCTGATAGGTTAGAAATTAAGTCATGGAAATAGCTATGCCCCCTTTTGCTATCAAGATGACGTCATAGTAACCATGCCCGCTCTGAAAATAACGCAACTATGATATGTATAATGTACTACTAGCATTCTGTGTCACGGCGCGATCTTTCTTCGCAGACGACCTTTCACCGTATAGTTTAAGTGTCGTTTATTACTCGAATCTTTATTCGGCAGAAAAAACAAATATTGACTGCTTAATAATCGGGGAACAGTTAAGATTTGGGCATAGTCATGGTTTTGACATCACCTTGGGCCTATAATTTTAACCATGCCCCTCGTAGCAGTCAATATTTCCATATTATTTGTCCCCTGTATGTTTGGTTCCCTTCGTTTAAGTTGAGGACACGTGCCCATGGCCGCCACCATACCCACAGGACTGTGACAACTATGCTAATCAAGAATTCAGCTTCACTGACTTACTCAATATGGGTGTCAGGGCCCTGGAGATTGACAACTGGTACTGTTTCAACCAGGTAAGCACAAGTTTCATGCTTTTAGTTACTATATAACTAACTTTAATCACAACAGTTTTTCTAACTTTGTATAAAGTTTTAACCAGCATGTATAACCTTCAACTTACTTGTATAACTCGTATACAGTATTTCCGTAGATGTAACCCTAAAGTTGTGGGGCCTTTAACTTTAAGCATTACTTGTACGGTTTATTAAACCATGGTAGCCCTCAGCTGTATCGTTGTAAAGTTTCAACTTGCGGTGGGTTTCACACTGAGTTTTATAAGACTAGTCTTGTCTCGAGTTGGGAAGAGTTAATCGCCCTAACTTAGGACTAGCCATACGTTTCTTATATCTCCTAGGACTAGTTTTAAGTTAAGACTAGTCCTAACTCTTTGTGAAATCGACCCCAGGTCTTCAACTTGGTAAAAGAACATCCCAACCGCAACTGCCGCCCTAGACTTGATTCAAGTCCTGCTCTAGCAAACTAGCAAACAGTATAAGCAAAACTAGCAAACAAGCAGTGCGCGCCCGCCGTCAAAATGTGGTCCCAAGAATGGAGCAAGTTGGGGAATGCTGAACGTCATAAAACAATAGTTTTCTGATGATGGCTCGGGATTGGGACTTGAGTCAAGTCAAATGCAGCCCCTCCATCTTTTCGCATCAATGCAACCCATTGAGACTATACTTAACTTATTTAAGACATTAATTTCTGATTTCGTCAAAAATCGTTACCCTGAAAACCCTTGCAAGTTGCTCCTACATTTTATTGGTCTCATAATACAATTAAAAAAATTACTTGCTTTTTCTTGACCATCAGATGCGCCTGGCTCACCTGGGGTCAACCATTGACCTTGTGTGCAGCGTCACTGATAGGCTGTTCTCTGAGGGTATCAAGGAGATCGCTGATTGGTTGGATCAACCTGGCAACGAACACGAGCTGGTGAAAATATACATGAACGTAAGTTTAGCAACTGCTGGGAGAAATATTATATACTTAAATAAAACATGTGGGTGTCCCATGGAATGTGGTTCGCAGGAGATTCAGTCCCTATGGGAAATTAACATGGGCTGGAGGAGGATGCACTGTCAGAAGAGATTTGTACACAGCTTACCATAGGGGGTTGGGGGCGGGGCTCCGAACCTCAGAGGAACATAATCTCCTGCCATAAACTAAAATCAAAGCGACTGGGCCTAAGCACTATTGACCCCCCTCCTATGCACCGAGTATAACCTATTTCATGTATTTGTAATTTTAAAATGTGCACCTGGGCATAGTATCAATTTGGGGAACGCCACACCCCGTGCCCTGTCCCATCTCCCTTTACCCTGCGCCCCCTACTTCATCAACATCACCACTCACGGAAGCCTTTTGCTGCGAATAGAGTTGCTTTTATCATAAACCTGTTGACACTTGTTGTGGTGATGGCGAAACGACTCCATCGCTCAAGCGAGAGGGCTGTTCTGAAGCGGCCCTTTCGCAAGGAGTTGTCTCGCGAGTGCGAGGGAGACGTTTCGCTATATACTGCGACCGACATTAACGACTTGTGCGCAAGTCTATTGTCATCAAAACTATTATTCTTCATGTGATGTTTTTAGGAGAAGTATGACCAGGGAAATGACGACACCGTCAATGGTCCCCTTGGAGACTACATGGGCAAGAAAATACTGACCCCTTCTGACCTTTCGGATACGTACGGAGGAGAATGGCCCACGATGAGAACGATGATCAAGGTACGTTTCTGTGTGAGACTGTGAGGTCAGAGGAGAAGGGGGTAACCAAAACGAGGTTGAAAGGCAAAAGACAGGTCAAGAGAATTTGACAGTGTCATTTCATTGATAGTGTTAGCCTACTTTGAACCGAACGAAGTATACTGATATGAGGCTTCGTTGGGGGTATATCAGTGTGATGTACACAAATCACAATCAAATGTTATTTCTTTTGAATACGAGGCAAATTAATTCTAGATAGGCCTACATGCGGGCTTTAAATTGATATTCCATCAGCACTTTAATATTAACATAATATTCCATCAGCACTTTAATATTAACATAATATCAATTTGCTGTCATTTTTGTTGGCCATCAAATTTTACACTTTTACGTAAGGATTGAATAAAATCTGAAACTTTTTTTTAAACAAGACTTTTAGACAAGTCGTTAAATGTTTGAGCGTTGTATCAGCTGTCACGTGATTATAGTGCTCTCGCAATATTGGTGGCTCCTGACTTATCCCTGCCCATGTGCGGGAGCCCAGTAGTCTCGCGCGGAGCAGCAGTCTTACGAGAGCGTGAAATAAACGACTTGAAAACAAGTCTACATTTGTTGACAAAATGAAACATTTATCTTCTCAAACTTGACGCCTTCTTTTTGAGGTCAAGTCTGGTCATCCCTTTAAACCTCGGGGACGGTTTACGTTTGGTAAACACTCCTAAAAATTAATGACAATCAAACTTAATTTGTTGTAGGCCTACATTAGTTTTGGACAGGGCTTACATTTTAGTTTTCGACAGAAACAATTTTAGAAATCATTTATCTTCGAAAAAATATGAATGGCTGGACAAATGTATCAGTTTGTATCCCCCAAGTTTTGAATATGAGCGACGTGACTGTCATAAACATGTCTCGGATAGTCACGAATTATTTTCCTGCGTGGACAATAACGACTCTGGATTTCCGTCGATATCTCAAAAACTTAACCTTTGAGATGAAATTTTAACAGGTTGGTTTTTATTGTATATACATGAATAAAACAGTAGAACGGTTCCAACAACCAAATTAATTGAATGTTTTTCAAATTTTGATGGTTTGCAGGATGGTAAGAATGTGGTGATTGCGAGCGGTAGTACTGCAGGGAGTGGTGAGGCTTACACCCACGGTGGAGTTTACATTCACGCTATCTTCTGGGAGGATCTCAAAGTCAGCGCGGTATGATTGCTTTAACATTCATGCTCTATCGATCAGAGGCGTGGAGGTCCGATTTCTTAGAGCTGCTTATTAGCACACCATCAGCCGATTTCACGAAACTTTATGCAACTGCGTAAAGTCCACTTGCGCAACGTTTATGGCGCAACTTACGCCATAAACGTTGCGCAAGCGGACTTACGTAGTTGCGTAAAATTTCGTGAAATCGGCCCCATGCCTGCTAAAAAATACACAAAATAATATGCAGATGGGTCTTGATTATGTGCATCTGCAATTTGACTGGTAAACTCATGTTGGCTAAGCAAACAAAAAGCTTAATGCCGATTTATGTGCTTATGGAGCAAATTGTATGCAAGTGGTCATAATTATACACTACTTATTAGTCGGAGGTCTAGGCAAGCGGGAAAAAAAACATAATTTAGGGGCCAGGTTTGGGCCTTTTAACAATTCATTTTGTGTATCGATATCATGGGGAAGGGTGTGGTAAGGGTGGGGTAAAGGTTTTGAGCAGGCGCTCCTCTGGGCAAGCCACTCATGATCTTACCTTCCAAAAGAAGAAAGTTAATGTTCATTTTATTTTATTTTATTTTCTTTAAAGGTCTTTAGAACGTTACAGTAAATATAATAGGGCTTAATTCTTATTGGGTTCGAAATCATTTGAAAATCGTCATGCCTCACGGGTGTGCTTTAAGCCCCGCCCCTTCCCGAACTGGGTCCGCCCGCCACCACCATCACGCAGGCAAGTCTCTACCAACCATATTTTGAACCACACATCTCTCACAGAGTTTTCCCGCCATTTTCAGTTCACAAACTATCCCGATTGCGGCGGTAAGACTCTTACGAACAACCTGAGGTTTTACAGTGATGCCACGCACTACGGGACCAATGTGACGTAAGTAGAAATAGTACTTTAACACTGATTTATTATTTTATTTTTTCGCTTGGTGTCCCAACATAAATGCATGACCTAAAAATAACCAATCTGGGAAACTTCGGACGCAATTGGTCATCGAAGTTGCAGAAAGAAAACAGAAAATGAAAAAGGCTTCATGCTCTCAGATTCAAATTTTGGAGTGAAATAATTAACACTCTTTATTTTAAACCACACTACTACAAATGGTCGTTTCTAAAAATGTCTCCCCGCTGATAATTGATAAGTTTCTATAGTCATCATTTTGTATAGTAACTACAACAGGTATACACTCACTTGAAAGCCATATATTGAAAGAGTTCAACATGGATAGTCAACCTTATAATTGGTTTGAATTATATCACATGTCTTGTTTGAAGAGGCGGTAAATTGCACTGAATACGGACATACTTTAGGGTCATAGTGAACAAAGACAAATTACCGTGCTGGAGAGGGACTTGAACCAACGACCTCGTCAGTTCTCTGTGGTTTATCACTATATCACTATATTCAAATTATTTTTGTAAGCGTTCGTTACAAGTTAACGTTATACCCCTTTTTGAATTAACTAAGTTCAAGCCTAAGTCCGCAATCGACTCACATCCATTTCAAAGCAAGTTCACTTGTTGGTTTTCACATGGTTTTCATGATGACAGATTGAAGCACGATGGGCCGTCAACAACCGGCGTCATCTTCGACTTCAGTGAGTACGTTAAGTGTCGAGTACAGAACCCCGCCACCGATATGATCACACCGGAGCTTGTCAGCACTGCAGTGTTTACTTGGGCTGTAGGCGAGCCAACAGCACCTCCCACGTCAGATTCGTGTGTGTGGATTAGGTAAAACATGCGTTTGCAAAGGACACAAACAAATATGTTGAGCGTCCTCTACCGCTCTCATTTTTACGAGATTTCCCTTTTTTTCGCGAAATATGTATTTTTCCCACGAAAAAAAGATGTACAACTATTTTAACGATCTAAGCAAAACAAAATCATTTTGAAAATTAGCCAAGCCAAATCTTACAGCATAAGCTACAACCCTACACCAGCCGTAGCTCAAAACCAAACCCAAAACCTTGACTCTTTTTTTAAAAGTTCTAACATGTACTGTAAATTTATTACATCAATTATTCATTTTGCATTAATAGTTATGTACAGTTTAATTTGTATTATTATGTCAAACGCAAATGCAATTTCTCAGTGCACCCGATTTTCATTCATTGAAACAGCAAGACAGATTGGCGCTGGTACCTGTCCGGAGACTGTTCTGTTGAGCTATACCACGCATGTCAGAGCACCAACGACCCCGATGATTGGACCATCAGTTCATCAATGTCTGCTTTTAGTCCAACGAGCAGTGGGTGCCCAGATGGGTACACATTTAGCGTACCGCAGGACGGCTTTAGAAATCAAAAGGTGGGTTTAAAAACATTTTTGAACTTTTTCTGTGTGTGCCAATAACTTGGCAAGGGTGATCACGATATCACTTTGAAACAATCCCCCACTCACTGTGGTCCTTTTCAAAACCACAGCTTGTCCCGCGTTTGCTTTGAATTTGGAAAAAATGCCGTTTTGATTTAATATTTCCTCAGTCTACAGAAAACCTTCCGATAAAGACTCATCAGCTAGGGTCGAAAGTGAGGCCATTATACAATTTCAAGCTATTGTTATTTTCTTTTGTTTGTATTGGTAGTTTGCAAGCGCAAGCTTATTCTGTTGTTGTTTTTAAACAGGCTTTAAATCAGTCACTGTGATTGTCTATTATGACTGTGTATGTTTTTTACCCGGCTTATCAAATCGTAATCATTTGTATGGCCCTTTTCGAAACGACGTCTTCGGCTCCAGATTGCTCAAGCCCTGCGGTTGTTTGACAATATTGCGCATGCTTTGCGCACGCGCTCACATGGCTTCAGACGAGAGAACGGGAAGCCGAGTCAAAAGCCGAAGCCGTGGATTCGTAAAAGAAAAACACCCACATATGCCTAATAGACTTGTGGGCTCCGTTGCGCTGATATCCACACAATCTATCAACCTTGCTTGTCGGACAATGAAACAATGATTGAATTTAAATGGTTAGTTTTTTTCTTTAATTAGTAATACAACAATTAGCTTTGATCTTGCGAGTTAAAAACCCGATGTTTGAAAACAGTATGCATTATGTATATTATTTTTTTGTGTGACATCGATAAATGATGGAGCTAAATTTTTCAGGTTTTATTTCCACAAAGAGTGTTGGGTCAAAAAAGTACAGAGGCTCTTCTTATAACATACAAGGTGAACGAGGCAGGTTGCCAAGTGGGAAAATTAGACAATTTCAATTGAGTGTGTCAAAATAATGTTTAATTTAATACAACTCGTTCCCTATCAAATTTAACTCGTTCTATATTGAATGCAAGGAAATTATAAACTTCCAACGAAATTATAACAATTGATTGTGTGTACACTCCCTCCTTTTCTCATCTATTTATGTATTAATTGTTATTTATATCTGTATATATTTCATTACAGCTCAGAGATGCGAGTAATGGCAATTCTGTCTGGATTAATTTCACACCCGACGAAGAAGTGTCTGCAGCGCCCTCATTCGGCCAGTCATTGACATTGTTGCTGTTGATGTGCACGGCAATCGCCCAATTTTTACGAGTTTAGAAGAGAGTCGAGAGACTATTAGATAATTTTGTGTTTCTAAAAATAAACAGTCACTAGACCTACATTACTGCAGAAACATTTCAATTGCCGGTTCCTCTCTTGGACAGTTTTTCTTTGGCCCAAACAACCATGAGGGTCATCCTGCAAGGATAAGCTATGCAAGGTCCAATATAAAATAGTCTGATGCCATGGATTATGTAACAGCGGTTCTGAAGCTAGTATGTGATGTCACATGTGTGGGATCATTGATCAATGTGTGGGATACCTCATCGTAACCAGATCCTTTCAGTTAGTATTACTATATTGGGATCATTTTCTGATTTTTTATATCTTCCCTTTATTTTTTAAAACTTTCAAACAGCTAGTTCTTTTGGGGTAAAAGTAAGGGTTTCAAATGGTGAATTGGTTGTTCCAACTTGTTCGACACTTCTAGTCTTGGCAAAGATTGTAGAGCGCCGCAAGGCGCAAGATGCGGAACTCGGGCTGAAATGTGAAATCCCATTGGACGCCATTTCGGCAAGTAACTCTTTTGATACAACAGTAGATCAGTGCAGATCAGTGCAGACAATGACCATTCATATCAATGGGAAACAAAACATTCACTTGCTGAAATGGCGCCCATGCGTATTTCACGTTCCAACAATAGATAAAGCTTGAGTTCCACATCTTGTGCCTTGCGGCGCTCTATAATCTTTGGTCTTGGTAAAAGACATCGCTTTTGGCTTCACCGAACGTTCCCCGCAAGAGGGCGCTTCCATCCACGAAAAGAAGATCTGCACCAAGAGTGAAGTTGTCTTTTTATCTAAAACCTGCACATTGGACTGTTGGGCCATATAAGTCAAACAATTAAATCATAGTTTAAACACATACAATTTAGAAAAGAACAGTGCAAGTATTTATTACTCAACAATGTATACATAGAAGGTCCCAATAAAAAGATTGTCGTCAATAAAACAATCTGGCAACATTTGTTTTGTCGAGTCCAGTTTTTATTTCTTGTTTTTGAATGATCATTGGACAACAGAGGCTCGAGTGAACCTCTTACATGTAGAAACTAGGCATTTAGGCCGGTTCCATACATGTAGGCCTACATTTTCGGCCATAAACCCTTTCCCTTTTCCCCCAAACAAACTGGGCAGCAATGCTGCCGCAGCATGTAGGCTATAATAATGATCAAGGTGTGTGTCCCGTCCCCCCCCCCCCCCCCCGAACTAGCATAAATCTGACACCCCAAGATCAAATAACACAGATTTTGGAGTTGATATATAAAAATATAATGGCACTTTGTTGGTCACTTGGCAATTTATTTAATTGCTTGAACTCTCATTTTAGGTACGGCCAAGTATGTACAGCACCCAAGCACTCAATCGCAAGAATCATAGCTCTGGCCTCAAAGGTATCCAATCACTCCTCCATGAGTGAGGAGAAGCATTGTTTGTGAAGTGTCTGATTACCCAAGAACACGATAAAGACTCGTAAAGCCGAAAAACGTTTACAAACCTTCTTTAAGGACAGCGGACACTATTGCTAATTGTCAAAGACTAGTCTTCACAGTTGGTGTATCTCAACATATGCATAAAATAACAAACCTGTGAAAATTTGAGCTCAATCGGTCGTCGAAGTTGCGAGATAATAATGAAAGAAAAAAGACCCTTGTCACACGAGGTTGTGTGCTTTCTGGTGCTTGATTTCGAGACCTCAAATTCTAAACTAGAGGTCTCGAAATCAAATTCGTGGAAAATTACTTCTTTCTCGAAAACTACGTCACTTCAGAGGGAGCTGTTTCTCACAAAGTTTTATCAACCTCTCCTCATCTCGTAATCAAGAAAGGTTTATGATAATAATTATTTTGAGTAATTACCAATACATGTAGTGTCCACTGCCTTTAAACTGAAGAAAGTACTAGGGGGAAAAGGCTGGCAGAGATATTGGAGAAAGTATTACTTTTTAGGAGTGTAGAAATAAACTTGAAATGGGATTCACTGCGCTAGATCTTGCAAGAAGAAGTACACGAGAAAGTTCCTTGTAAATTGTGCCATGGGCGAGTGGTCTAGTACATGAGACTTAATAGGCTTACCAGAGTAAGGTTACCAGCCAAAATACCATGTCACATGCACCATTTATGACTGGTACACCGATTGTTTTAATTTGTTATGCTTTAAGCAGTTCTATAAAAGTCTGACCCGTTGGTTAAGTCATCGGGGTGTGGGTTCGAATCCCGGTCATGACACTTCCCTGACACTGCTTCTCTTCGCCCATGGCTAAATGGGTTACAGTGTGGTTAAGTTTGAAAAAGCATTTGGAGCTTATTTTACAACAATGTACACTGTATCAACATACTTTTAAATACAATAGTGCCCTCGGTCCAATTTCATAGAGTTGCTTTTAAAGCAGAAAATATTTATTAACACATTTTCAGCTAACCCCTCCCCCCACCCCCCCCCCAACCCCCCCCCCCCCAAAAAAAAAAAAACATAAGCAGGGTACTGGTTATAAACTGTGCAGGGTATTTTTGCTGGTAACCTTAATCTGATAAGCAAAATGTTGTTGTGGTTAGCTACTTGTGCTTTAGCAGCTCTATGGGTCCTGGGCCCAATTTCATAGAGCTGCTTAGCACAAAAGGTTGCTTAGCATGACATTTCTTCCTTGATAAAAACAGGATTACCAAATTTCATTTGTTGCACATTGCTTGTTACACGTATTCAGCTGTTGTTTGCTTATCCCTGAAAATCACTCAGAAAATTTGGTTGGTAATCCTGTTTTTTTTTAAACAACATATAAACCTCTTTCCTTACATGTACATGTTGTACATGTACCCATTTATAACCCATAGGTGAGGAGAAGCAGTTACAGAAAAGTAATTGGCTCAAGGATACTAAGTGGCATGACCAAATTTCAAAGAGCTGCTTAATGGTAAGCAAACTTTCCTGCTAACTATAGCAGAAAAAAAATGCTTAAATGAAGCACCATTGTATTCTAACATGTCTATGTTTAGCAAGAAAACCAGACGGCCAGATTAAATGTTCACCCTGAATTTACTTTAACGTCATTCATTTTCGCATGCCCTTTCGTGTGCATACATTTATAAGCATAGAATGGAAAATCGCTTAATAAGCACAAAATTGGTCGTTAAGCAGCTCTATGAAATTAGGCCCTGGATTCAAATCCCTGCACTACACTGCTTAGCAAGACAGCTGATTCTGATCATGACTCATGTCGCCGTTACGTCTGTCGTTGTGATCTCATAGAACTGAGCCACAGGTACGGAGGTCATAGCCACATTGGATTGCTGGATGACGTGATCCTCGAGTGTGCACTCGTCTTGATTCAGATTGTCCTCTGGATGATCGATGTCTTGTGAGTCGTGAATGATCTGATACTGTTTGACGATCTGTGAGACCACCCTCGAGTCATCATCGCCTGTCGAATGTGAGAAATCAGAGTCGTCTTGAACTTGTGCCATCTCTTCCTGGCTTGTTTGAATAATGTGAGTGACGTGTATGCTGTTCATGATACTAGCTTGGGCTTGGAGTGACTCCTGATCTTGGAGTAGTGCCTGATGATGGTCCTCTTGCGCTTCCTGCAGGAGCTGTGTCTCTCTAAGATGTTGGGAGTTGATCTGTATGTTGATCTGTTTACTGGGGGTGATATCTTCAACCTGAATACTATTTAAGACATGAATGTCAATCGGTTCGTCCTCGGACGCTAGTCCTCCCTCTGGGGCAGAGAGACGTCTAGAGTAGAGAAAGTGCTTTTCTTTCAAATGTCTCGTCAGTCCATGATTGTGCTTGTATGACTTTCCGCAGTGACCACACTGATACAACTTTGCAGTGAAGTGCTTACGGTAGTGCATTTTCAACTCGTTCTTCCGTTTACCTGCCCAATCGCATTGATCACATTTATACCTCATCTGTTCCCGAGAGGTGTGCACAAGCCGATGTCCGTAGAGGGACACTCTCGATTTAGCGACAAAGTCGCATTCAGCACACGGGTATTTATGGTCCTGATGAGTCTCCATGTGGATTTTAAGAACTGTTTCTGTTTTTAATGACTTCCCACAAATCTCGCAAATGAATGGCCGATCATCACTGTGGGTGTTCTCATGCCGTTTTATATAAAACTTGCTTTTGGTCTTGAATTCGCATTGAGAGCATTTGAAGTACTCTAAGCTTTCTTCGCCATTATGTTTCGTGTTAACATGGTTCTTCAGACTTGATTTCCATTGAGTCTTAAAGTTGCACTGAGCACAGGAGAGGAAGATACTCAAGTGTTTCTGTACGTGCCTATAGAGGGATGTGGATGTCTTGTACGTCTTTGAACATTTGTGACACTTGTGGCTGCGAATCAAACTATGCGTGGACATGTGCTCTAACAGCACCTTTCTATTCTTGCATACTATCTTGCAATCTGTACATTGAAACGTGTGCGCCCTTGTCGGTGATTTTTTCCGGTTATGTAAGTGAGGACATCTGAAGCGTTGGTGCGACTGGACACCTTTCAGAGATGTAAATGTCCTGCTGCACAGGTCGCACGGGAAGCTCCTCTCCTGACGCTGTCCATGTATGCGATTGTGTATTTTAAGCCCGATCAGTGACGGTGATTGATAATCGCACTGGTCGCACTTCAATTTCTCTCCACCCGTGACATCTGCTCGTTTGGTTTGTGGTCTGCAATTGTTGAATTGTCTGTGTCTCTTTAAGCCACGATGACTCCCAAAGCGACGGAAACACAGGGGACACTTTGGCTTTTTCATCGCAAAGTGATGAACATTCCTCAAATGTATCTGAAGGCTATACTCCCTCGAGGTGTGGAAGTCGCACTTATCACACTCAAACTGCAGTTTCGGTTCTACATCTTTCGGTTCTACATCTTTCGGTTCTACATCTTTTGGTTCTACATCTTTCGGTTCTACATCTTCCATTTCTGGATCTTCTGGTTCTACATCTTCCAGGTCGACATGTTCATAGTCTGACGTCTCCTCTTCTCCTTGTTTCACATCTTCATTCTTCCTCTTAGACAATCTACTCACAACGTAATCCTTGAAAACCTTAGGTTTACGATTTCCCCTGAGCCCAGGTCTGGTTGGTCTCTCCCTCGACAAGTCTGTGAGGTCTTTCAAACAGGCAGACTCGGTCAATTCATGTCCTACATCTCTCTTCAACTGAGAGGTTTGGCCGTCACCCTCTGGAGATAACTGTCTTTTCTTCTTCGGACGGCCAGGCTTCTTCTTCCTCTTTCCCACCTCTTGCTTCCCTTTTCCATTTTTAGGAGTGTTAATAGATTTTTCCCCAGCTTCAGCAGATTGTTTAGGGCTTTTGGTCACATCAGTTTCACATATTCTATCAAAGGTTTCTGATCCATCAATATGGCTGTCTGATGATTTCTCCACAGAAGAATGTTGGACCACAGTGGCAACCGTCTGAATGGACAAGCAATATCAAAAGTAACAACCATCATTTTATAATTTGTTTTCTTCATAATTAATGTTTTGTTTTTTGAATCTTTGATCAAGCCTGACTGCATAGAAAAAAGAAAAAGAAAATCATGTTTTATCGCACAAAATAAAAAAAACAGTTGCATTTGCCTTTATTTAGTTTGTTGGGAAAACTACACATCTCGAACCCGAGACCTCCAAATGAATGTGCCGGTGCCAACTGAGCCTGAAGTACATGCACTTGAATCCTTTAAGGTGATCCTATGATACATGATGCACTTGTACAAGCCACTCTCAGCTGCTATGGACAAGCAAATTTATACAGTATTGACCCATTTCACCTGACGTCACCATCAGAAAAATCTTGAATGCGCCATATTTTTCACAATTGGGCAATTTCACTGTGCATTTTCATATATAACTCTATGCCATGCATTATGCAGTGAAGTGTGCATTTTAGGCGACGCGGCGTTAATACATGTAAACCTACATGTAACTGCCCACCAAAATGGTGAGCGCGGCATCAGTCGCCGCGTATGACGCGCGTGCAAGGGGTCAAAAGAGGAAAATAGACATTAAGGTAGAAACCTGAAAGAAAACAAAAAATTTGTTTGCTGAGGATAACACAAAAAGTTATTTCCATTGTGGTCATTTTATTCCTAGTCAATGCACTTTGATATCGGTGTGCAAGTGTAAAGTGATTTCCTTGAAACTTAAAGGCACTGGACACATTTGGTAGTTGTCAGCATTCTCCCTTAGTGTATCCCAACATACGTATGAAATAGGAAATCTGTAAAACTTTGTGCCCTTTTTGTCATCCAAATTGCAAAAAATATGAAAGAAAATACATCCTTGTTGCATAACATTTGTGTGCTTTCAGTAAACTAAATTGAGAAGAAATTACTTCTTTCTCAAAAACTACATCACTTCACAGAGAGTCATTTTCTCCCATTGTTTTGTACTATCAACCGCTCTCCATTGCTTGTTACCAAGTAAGTTTTTATGCTTTAAGCTATATTTTGAGTAATTGCCAAAATGTTTCCAGTTCTTTAAAGGCTCTGGACACTTTTGGAACACATGTACTCAAAACAATTGTTAGCAACTAAACTTACTCGGTAATGAAGCTAGAGGTAACTTAACTTTTGAGAAAGAAGTAATTTTCCACTAAAATATTTGGATTTGATTTTAAGACCTCGGAATTAGATTTTGTGGTCCCGAAATCCAGCATCTGAAACCACACAATGTCGTGTGACAAGGATGTTTTTTCTTCCAATATTATCTGGCAACTTCGATGACCAACTGATTTCAAATTGACAAAGGTTTGTTATTTTAAACAGAAATTGAGATACACCGATAGAGAAGATTGGTCTTTGACAATTACCAAAGGGTTTGAGTGTCTTAAGTAATTATTTTTGCCTACCTGGTTTGGTGATTGCTCAGGTATTCTAAGCTGATCATCGGTCAGTTCTCTCTCCACCATTTCCTCTAAGTCTTCCTGGTTGACTGCGTTGGATTGGCTCCCTTTATCCACCAAAGACACATTGTTTACGTCAGTAAGGATCTGCCACTCTGCCAGATGTTTCTCCTTTTAAAGGAACATCAAAGAATTGGTAAGGAAAAAAAAAATAGTCTAAGATCACAGATTTACATAAAACATACATGGTCTAATGATGATAGTAAGTAGAAAACTTCCCTCAAAAATATTAAACTATTTGATAAGAAATATTGGATGAGATATAATTAAAAGCCAATTTCCCGTTTGAAATTTACCGCTCAGTGAGTGTTTGAACTTTTATTCAATTTTCTTTTAATTGATGTCATGCAAATGTGTAACTGTTTTTTTCACTATTTTCTTGTCACCCAGATGGCTGATTGATCTCAAAATTCCACAGGTTTGTCAGTTTATGTATAGAATGGCTTACATAAAGTTCTTACAATGCCAGCAACAGTAAAAATAGTGCAATAAGATTGCTACATGAGAATTTCCACACACCTTAAGATGACCAGTGACCGTCACCTTCTGTGTTGAGTTAAAGCTACTGCAGAATCTACACTGGTAGACCTCAATGAGAAACACTGACAGGCATTGCTTAGCAAGACTCCACTCTGCATCCTCAGGGAGGATATCTGGAGCGTCTTCCTCATCTTGGTTATCCTTCAAGACAAGGATATGAACATGATAAACAACTTGCATAACAACATGGCCCGATTTCATCAAGCCTGTAAGCACAAAAACTTGCTTAGAACAAACGACTTTGTTCAGCAAAAAGTTGTTACCAGCCGGCCACAAACAGTTACAGTTACCATTGCTGCGACTGGTACCCCGTTCATTTTTTTGCTTAGCAGAATCTGCTCAACAGCTATATGAAATTTGGTCTTAAAACTTGATGAAACTTGACGTGGAATGGTCCCCTAAAAACAGGGACTGGTAGGATGGATATATTGGATACACTGCTTACCGTGCCATTTCCATCTCATAGCTCTGCTGAACGTATAAGTGCTGGAAAAAGGCATGCTAACCTTCCAGCAGTTATGGTAAGCAAATAAATACCGAAAAAATTCCAATCTTCAGTGAATGTACATGTAAGCTGGTCACATCCTTGCTGCTTACCATTAAGCAGGTCTCTGGTCAGAGTTCAAATATTTTTAAATGCTTAAAGGCAGTGGACAGTTTTGGTAATTACTCAAAATAATTATCACTATAATTAAAACCTTTCTTGATTCTGAGTAATGGGTAGAGGTTGGTAGTATAAAACATTGTGAGAAACAGCTCCCTCTGAAGTGACATTGATTTCGAGACCTCAAGTTTAGAATTTGAGGTCTTGATCATGAAATCAACCATCTAAAAGTACACAACTCCGTGTGACAAGGGTGTTTTTTCTTTCATTATTATCTCTCAACTTCGACAACCGATTGAGCTCAAATTTGCACAGGTTTGTTATTTTATGTACAATGTATGTTTAGATACACCAAGTGAGACAAACAGGTCTTTGACAATTACTAGTAGTGTCCACTGTCTTTAAAAGCATTGGGCCAGAGCAGAGATCCCACAACCAATCCTGTCCTGAAGTCTTCTGATCATTAAAACCACATACTTTAAGATATTCTTATTGAAAGAAAAACTTTTGTTTTGTGGTTTGTTTTGCAAAAACTCAAAAATTTTCTTTTCTGGAGAAAAGGTCTGATGAGAGCATACAGATAGAAAGGCGGACTTATCAAAACCAGCACACACCATTTGAGTTGTTTGCTTTCTTACAGTGTATAATATACATGTAATTGCCTAGACTTGTAGACAAGTCATTAAATGTCTGTGGCAGTGATAGCGTTCCATCTCTCTCTACAATAGGTTCTCACATGACTGCTGGCTTTGCGAGACTACTGCTCCAGTTAATTGGGGAGTAGTCAGCAGTCAGCAGCTTCGCGCACCACCACCATGACATGGCTATCTCACCCCGACAGACCATTAACGACTTGCCCAAAAGTCTAACAATGGCTTTCAAAATGCAAGATAGCGTACCTGGTAATTATGAATCAGTTCGGATTCCATTTCCTTTTCATTCAGTTTGCTTTTCCTCAGGTACTGTAGGTTCCATCCCTGTATCAGTGCAATGGTTTGGGAGGTTAGCGCCAACTCATACCCTATGCATTGCTATGGCCAGCTGTTAAACAAAAATAAATAATTTGTAACATTAACAATGTTTTGATACTTCACAGTATTAAAACAGAAACCTAAATGAACACAAACAATGAAATTAAACAACTCCTCCAACAACTCTTTTTTTTCCAGAACTTTGTAAATAGCGGTCTTACTAGTAAAACCCTAATGAAAAGGAGTAGGCCTACAGCACCCCAGTAACTTAGTCTAACGTCAAGCGTATTTCTCGGGTTAGCAGGAACTTCAGCTTTTGCGCTTGCCTACTCCACTTTCCTATTTACTAGGCATTCTACGCTTAGCAGTTCAGTCACACAGCACAGCCAGCTAGCGCAGAAATTTGGCGCTTGGGAGTTTTTGGACGTAAGCGGAGATTGGTGATCATAATCTTGGAAGTGGGCGGTATGCAGAGCCAGGAAATTGGGCCCAGGCAAATTTCATAGAGCTGCTAAGCAGAAAACTTGCTTAGCATGCATGAAATTTCTTCCTTATTTGTCTTTTTTGACTCTTGATAAAAACAGGATACCAAGTTTCCATTTGATTTGTTACATATTGCTTGTTTGTTAATGTTACCTACCTACGGTATTCAGATGCTGTTTGTTATCCTGAAAATCACATGGTAATCATGTTTTCTTAATTAACAAGGAAGAAATGTCATGCTAACGCCTAAGACCTCTTTTAAGACCTCTCTTGAAACTGGGCCCAGCCCCCAGGTCATCACTGACTGACATGAATTATATCACTATCCAGTATATGACACAATGTCTACATATATTTTTTTATACAGTGACGACTAACAAATGACATGATTGACACTGTCACTGTGGTCTGTGTGGACTGATCGAAATCCAGACCAACTGCATGGATGGATGCGATAATCATGATTAATATTATTATAATAATGATATGCGCGAGTAAACATGCCATTGCCTAGCCCAGGTTGGACTCCCACTGTATGACGTCCTACCAGTACCATACCAGGGCTAGCCATTGCCAATCCCGACCCATGTATTTTTAAATTAAACAACCTATCCTCAAAAACTCATTTATAATGTTCATTTCACCATGGAGGATATTCCTCCACGATTTCACTGACTAGAGCTAGAATTAGTTGCATTTTATTTTTTATTATTACATGTATTGTATAGGCCTAGTTACAAATAAATACAGAAAATCTGTACCTTCTCGTTCGTTCTCAAAAAAGTCACAGTCATGTCAAACACCGCTCATCAGTTTGTGTTCAACACGCTTATTAGTATCCGAAGTAATAATCACGGCTACTAAAGTTCACCCAGTCGAGTCCTACGTCTTCAATCGGCTTCATTGGCCGTCAAAAACCTCTCATGTTTTTTTTCTCTACGCAAAAAAAAATTAAAAAACACAAAAGGCGAAACGTACGGAGCCTCTAAAGTACGGAGCCCCTAAAGGGACACAAACTAAACAAAAGGTAATCACAGAAAGTAAATCATAATATAAATGAAAATTTTGACATCTGATTTTAGAAGCTAATTGTTTTATTGTCTCAAATTGTTATTTCGCTTTGTGTAAAGCTGTTATTCAAACTGAAATAGAAATTGTGTTTGTTCAACTAGCTATTGGATCTGAAAAATGGCTATGTGGGTCATATTACAGACCGCCTTCTTTAGATAGCACCACTCGATGGTAGATATGTTAAAGACAGTGAACACTGTAATTGTCAAACAGCAGTCTTCTCACTTGGTGTATCTCAAATGCATAAAATAACAAACCTGTGAAAATTTGAGCTTGATTTGTCGTCGGAGTTGCGAGCGAGATAACTATGGATAAAAAAAAACCTTGTCACACGAAATTGTCATTTTGAAATTACTCCTTTCTCGAAAAATACGTCACCACAGAGGGAGCCGTTTCACACAATATTTTATACTATATATCAACCTCTCCCCATTACTCGCTACCAAATGAGGTTTTATGATGATAATTATGTTGAGTAATTACCAATAGTGTCCACTGCTTTTAAAAGCAGTAGACACTATTGGTAATTACTCAAAATAATTATCATAATAAACCTTTCTTGATTACCAGTAATGGGGAGAGGATGATAGTAAAAAACATTGTGAGAAACAACTCCCTCTGAAGTGACGTAGCTTTCGAGAAAGAAGTAATTTTCCACAAATTTGATTTCGAGACCTCAAGTTTAGATTTTGAGGTCTCGAAATCAAGCATCAGAAAGCGCACAAGTTCGTATGACGAGGGTGTTTTTTCTTTAATTATGATCTCGCCACTTCGACGACCGATTGAGCTAAAATTTTCACAGGTTTGTTATTTTATGCAAATGTTGAGGTACACCAACTGTGAAGAGTAGTCTTTGACAATTACCAATAGTGTCCACTTTCTTTAAGCCATCTTGATCGGGCCTCATTCGCCGGTGTCACGTGCCCAATGCGCCTAGCCTATGAGTAGTTTCGTAGGCCATTTTCTGTAAACGACGGGTTTGAGGGCCCAAGTTTTCAGGAGTTGTTGAAATATGGCTCGTTTGGGTTGATCTGACTCACAGTTTTTTCTTTTGCGGCGGCAAAGACAACTGAAGTTCAGATGTCACTTAAATGTTTATTTTTGTTTTGAAAGACTGACTAGGACTTTTATTTACATGGGTGCACCCATTGTATGATAGGCATGATTTTGTTGTTTACTTACCAGGTCTCAGAGGTTATGGTATGTTAATGTACAAACATCCAGGACCTGTTTCTCTACATCCAGGATCTGTATCTTTACATGGGGATGGATACAGAATTTTTTAAACAGAACTTAATACACGAAGTTTTTTTTATTACCATGTCTCAGAGGTTAGTATATTTATGTACTCAACCTCCATGCAGGACCTGTTTCTTGACATGGGGATGGGTATAGGAATTTAATTTATTTGAGTTTATAATGAATAGGACTTTAATTTATTGGGGTGCACCCTTATACAAAATAATAAGGATTTATCCCGGCTCAACACTGGCTAGAATAGGCCGTTGCATTATAAATACTGCAAGGACTGGGCTAAGTTTAGTAATTGCTTCCAATATTTACTTAGGATACGACTCTGTATTTACCGTGCGATACTGCGGACAGAGCCGGTGTACAGGATATTATTGATACATCGCGCGTTATTTAAATACACAAAAGCTGTGTTGTTAGGAGGCGGTCGACAGACTAGTAAGGCGCACACTTGCAAACTGCGTTCGTTATAGTTGTCGTCGTAGTACGTCTAGGTTTCAGACTGTCATCTGCTGTGTAAAAACGAGGATTGAAACGAAAAGTTAAAAAGGTAAATTTAAGCTTTAATTATTATCATATTCTTCTAATGTGTTAAATTAAATTATGTATGATTGTTAAATAGGATTGGCGGCTGTGAAATGGGAGATTTGGGAGATTTGTCTTCAAACTTAGTCACATTGTTTTGTGCATTGCAAATGCAACATGGGATCCTGCAACAAGTGCAAATTAAACTCCCCAGGGGTGGATTTCACAAAGAGTTATTTAGGACTAGTCTTATCTCGAGTTAGGACGAGTTAATCGTCCTAACTTAGGACTAGCTGTACGCTTTTGATATCTCTTAGGACTAGTCCTAAGTTATGACTAATCCTAACTCTTTGTGAAATCGACCCCAGTCCACACAAGTGACACAGGAAATGCTCTCTGCTCATGCTCTGCGCTCTCCGGCAGTGCTACAGTTACACTGCAGTGCTATTGTGTGTGTGTGTGTGTAGTCATGTGGATTGTTTTGCTCTTTTTTTTTTGGTGGGGGGGGGGGGGGGGGGGGGGGGGGGCTGAAAAAATGTGGGGGGAGGGTCATGGTGAATGCGGGGGGGGGGGGGGGGCACCATGCTCTTTTTAGAATGGTATACAAATTAAAAGTAATTACTAATAGTTTTGAAACTTCAGTTTTTATTTTATTATAAAACAAGAGTAAAGAATAGTACATACAGTACAGTATTGTTGTAATTTACATAACATAATGATAGACGGAAACCTACTTTACTTTATTCTATAAATTGAATGCCAACATCTTGGCCCTGCAAATGCATGTTGTTGCCAGGCATGCTCAGTCTCACCACACATCACAGCACCGGCGCCCGGCGGGTTGTGTCAAGGGGGGGGGGGGTGTTTAAGGAGATCTGGGACATTCACATTGTATCACGCATGTGTGCACTGTACATACCTGTCCTGTGTGGTGTCTTGAAACTTTTTTAGTGAATGGCAAAGAAAGTTTTGAACAATTTCCAGATTTGGTTGCCACTTTTCCTTTCCTGAAATGAAATCTTGTTTTAAATAAGTCAGATTCTACATTTACGTGTAGGTTGTATTCTTTGAAAAAAAAACGGTTTTGTAGCTCTTTGTGTTCTTGATTTAAAATGATAAATGCAAAGAATCTAAATATACATGTGTACAGCTCTCACTATTTTGAGGGCCAGGACATTTTCATCCCTGTTCATCAATCGTCAGGCATACGTACTTGGATATTCCACACCACATGTAGGTCTAATGTAGCTCAGCTTTGCTGTTTCTCATTTGCACCTATGTGGAGAGAAGTGATCATGGTTTCGTCCCTTGTTCAAGAGTGACATTGAAGTGATATGACCAGGATTCAAACCCACACTCAGCAGGGTCAGCCCTGACTTTTTAAATGATTAGAAAGCTCAGGTCCCTTTTTTTTTTTATTTTTTTTTTTTTATGCAAGTCGCCTGACACACAAGGCCTGAAGGCCACTTCAAGGTGTGGGCTACAATTGTTTTTTTTTTTCCAGAGGCCATTGCCACCTACTCCTAGGGCTGAAACAGGGTTACCCCTTTCACAGTCCATCCGAATGTGGCTTGGGTATCTTCAATTCGAAGCCTAGCCGATAGAGCAGAAAGCACTACCTCCCCTAAGCTTACATTGAGCTAGACGGCCAGTCCACTTGGAGGAAACTTTGACTGTTTCTCAGGTGTTTTAATCTACAGACTTTGGCCAGCAAACCACATTCTTGAACCTTCTGGTTTTGAACTTGAGTCTCATGCACTAGAGACTGATTTGGCATGTTGGTCACAGCACACCACAATCCATACCCTCCATATGGTTGTGTAAGTTGCCCATTTGCATTAAAGCAAGCCACCGACCTTTCATGCCTTTGGCACTTTGTCAGATCTGTATTTACCGAAAAAGTATGACCCAGCACGAAATAACAATCTGTGAAAGTGGTCAATGTTGTCACCTTACACCCTGACATGCTTTCACTGAACTCATAAGATCAAAATATTGGAAAACTCATTTCTCAAAAACTATAGGGCCCTTGTAACACTGTTCAGACAAAAATGTTTCAAGAAAACGTTTGCTTTCACCTTTGGTAATCTTTATACCAATTTGTACATTTGTGTGAATCTGTGATTTCTGTTTCAAATCTACTATTTATGTTCATGTTTGGTATCGTACATTGTAGCCAAGTGTTCTAGGGCTGCAGGCCTGTAATACACACAGGCCACGGAGGCCATGGCCCGTTGCCCAGCTTGGCCCCATTTCATAGAGCTGCTAAGCACAAAAATTTGCTTAGCATGAAATGTCTTCCTTGATAAAAACAGGATTACCAACCAAATTTCCAGTTTTCCATATGATTTTCAGGATAAGCAAACAAAAGAACACTCGTGACAGGCAATATCCATCAAATTAATGGAAATCTTGTTGGTAATCCTGTTTTTATCAAGGACGAAATTTCATTCATGCTAAGCAAATTTTCGTGCTTAGCAGCTCTATGAAATTGGGCCCTGGTCTTGGCCTTGGTGCCCTTCCAAAGTTTCCCATTGACTTTCAGATTTTGCAACCGATGCTCTTTGCAAAATGAAAATGGTCCGGTCCGTTTCAATTATATTCAAAGATGAAATTCCAGGCCTCAGGTGAGGCTGTAGACTCAAGTTCTGTAATTTACAGAATGTGGGTTCCAATCTTGGCCAGGGCCTAATTTCATAGAGCTGCTAAGGACAAAAATCAACTTAGCATGAAATTTCTTCCTTGGTGAAAACAGGATTACTTACCAAATTTTCGTTTGTTGCGTATTGCTTGTTACTGGTATTCAGCTGACATTGTTGGATTATCCTGAAAATCATGTGGACATTTGGTTGGTAATCCTGTTTTTATCAAGGGAGAAATTTCATGCTAAGTAAATTTTTGTGCTTACATGTAGCAGCTCTATGAAATTGGGTCCTGGTCAGTCGCGACGTCTCCGTTGTAGCAAGGCACTTTATCATTGCTTTCCTCTACCCAGAAGTACAAATGGGAATCGGTGAAAGCTGGGGAGTAACCTGTAATGAGCATCCTGTCCAGAGGGAAACCAAATATTCTCAGTTAAAAATGCCAAGGACACCGGATAAAACACCAGCCTGATGAGTCGCACAGACTTAATACTTAAACGTACGTGTACAATGTTAACAGCACAATGCACATTGCACAAAGTCACGGCATTTCAAATATGTATTTTTTAATGGTTTTAACATTGACATTGTCCTCCCCCTCGTTTACTTAGATGTCCTGGGGATCGTATCATGTGGCAAAGATGAGCTGTTATTATCTAGGACTAACCCAGGATATGCCAGAAAGACCCAGACTTCCTCAAGATTCTAATCTGTTTCTTGATGACTTTATAGTCTTCTCCCCAAGTTTATGTGACAGGAAAAAACATTTTGGGAAAATAACCTTGAAACACGTGTCAGTGTGTCGAGTGATACTGTTGGTGCTACTGTTCATTTGTCTCTGAAGGTGTTGAATGTTGTTCTGTTGTTACATGAGTTGCTTCGTGTGCGGCTCACATACACTCCTGATAGGCTGTCCTGTAGGTTTTATCTAAGCCTGAGATTCAATGAAAGAAAAGAGATTGGAACTGGTTCAATTTCTGTTAATTATTAATTACAAGTACAAGTTTCTAAATGTTATTTTTTTTAAATTTTATTTATTAATATATGGAAACGGACCAATCCAAACATTATAACTGTTACACCTTTTCAAAACTTTTACACACATGATGGCAAAGTAGTGAAACATTTCATTTCCACATTTAAGTTCAGTGTGTGGGGGAGGGGTAGGGGAGAGGGTGGCAGAAGTGAGGCTCTGTACGTATTTTATGCTTCTTGAGAAGAAAAACGGTCAAAATTTTGGCATCACGAACAGTACGTTTTGTTCATCTATCTTAAGACCATTTTTTATTACTTCAAATTTCAACTCGACCAGTTATGGTAGGCAATAGGCTTTTGAAACATATTATTTTGGTTTTACCCATCCACCAACATGTGTTGGCAGTAGCAGAGTATAGGGCCTATTAAAGGCATGGTCATGGTTTTGACATCACCTTGGGCCTATAATTTTAACTGTGCCCCTCATAGCAGTCAATATTTCCATATATTTCCATACTCTGTACTTTCCTGAACTCTGTGAAAAAAAAAATCAAAGGCATATTATTGGGGTGGGATGTATGCAAACCCCACATCTTTTTCAGACCATGACTATCTCAGGCGGTCTAATGTACCGTAGTTGGTGACACACTAGATTAGAGTTGCAAATGTCGTGGGTTTGAGTCCCAACCAAGTTGCCTGTTGTTTTGTTTGGAAACAAAGAACTTGGGAAAGTACTGATGATGCTAACACAAGGGTAAAACCAAGGACAAATGGTGGCACTTTCTTGTGAATGTGAAAATGGCCTCCGGTCCGCCGGTGGTAGGATTAACTTGTGTGCTTCCCTTCCTTAGAGTTGTTTCATGTTTTAAACTGCCTGTTCCATTTAACCTGGATTAGGGAATGTGTGTGGGTGGTTATGTATGTTTGTATATAAACTGCATGGCATGTGTTTACTGTTTCTAAATAAATTGACTTGGAGATGAAGCGTAGGTAGATTTTTCGCAATTTAGTCTCAATCCTCTCGACGGGAGATCAATCATGCTTGTAATGTTTAAAGATACTGAATCCTAAAATTAATGACCATAAAATCTTACTTGGTAAGAAGTGCTGCAGTGCTTTCCCAAGTCCCAAAAACCCACATCCCTCGGGACAGTTGGGAATCCAACCCATGACCCTGCACCACTGTTCTAGAGCAGATGTCACTAGGCCAGTTCAAATCCTAAATATAGACCTACAGTTTGTAGCTACTTATCCTATTGGTTAAAACTAAAAGTGTTATTTTGGTAAGTTTTTTGGTTTTGCTTGATCACTGTTTTTGTTTACAAGTATTACTATTCCTCAAACACTTTTTATGTGTTGGCCCCAATTGAGTGACTTGTTGAGAGTAGTTTCTGTTGATGTGCCACCTGAAGGCTTTTTCTGCAACCACGTCTTCAATGGATTACAGTCGACCCTAATTTAACCTCTTCCTGTTTCGCAACAAGTCCCTGGTCATTGACCGACCCTTTAAGGGATAGGGGGGTTTGGTTTTAACCCGCTGAGGACAGGGGACTGAGCCAAAGGTCCAGTGGCTTGTCTTTGAGTTTATAATTATAGGCATGTGCAATTAAGATAAACGAAAGCCAAGTGCTGAGAGGGCTTAAGGAATTATGAAGAGAATTATTTTTAATTACAGGGTCACTGTCTTAGATTTAGTGACGGTTGTAGTGGGAGCTTTTTAGCACGTTGTAACTTTAATACACTCATGACTCAAGTGGCGGATCTTGTGTTTGCTTACTATACTCTTGAACCAGCATTTGGCAGGTATGACATGTTGTTTTGATTTGTGTTGATCATTTGCCAACTTTTTGTAACCAACTGAGTAGGCCTAATTTGATAATGCTGCCCAGTAAATAGTCAGTTCTTGGATGCTAACTTTATTTTTTTATAGACTAGTCAGGGACAGTCAGTTGGGGACAGTTGTTGTCTTGTAAACATTTTGACCACAGCAGAAATGTGGGGATCTTGTGAAGTCAAACTTTTCAAAATTTGTCAAACTTTGTTGATTTTGTGGAAGGCCATCATATTTTAAAATATCTTTGCATCTACTCTAAGTCCATATTACCCTCCCAATTAATCTTAGCAGTTAAAATTCATTAGCGTCCATTTCATGGCGATGCTTACCACATAAGTCTTTGCTTATAATATAGTACCCTGTAAAGGGCACAACTCTATGGGCATTGAGCACAGTGTTTCACGGTAAAGCAAAGCCATCTGGGTTCAACCATAGAGAAAGGTTCTTCTCTACGGTTCTACTTAGATAGTTGAGCCTGTAGGAGAGAGACAGCCCGGGCTTAACCATGAAGTTAATTTGACTGTAAACCCTCTCAGCAAGACATACTTACTGTGGGTCTTGTACCTGCACACCTGACGAGTCCATCTTTTATGGGACTTAACTCTAATGCTACAATGTCAAATTTGTACGTGTCTGGTTGCCTACATGTAATTTACTTATTGCATTCATTTGGCTGTCAAGGACAGCATCATTGATTTCATAATCATCGCCAGAGTAATTGCGCCCGTGGCAAGTTGTCAAGAATTTGTGCATCATCATGTCATGAGAAAGTGCTGAGGTCTTTAAGTTTTATCCTTCTCTTGCCAAACAGGATTTTTAGCAACTTGAATTTAAGCCATCAACTACACTCTATGAAATCTCATGCACAACTAATGTACACTGTCACATGGAAGTGATGATAAACTGTCAGATGATGGAGTCACATACAGTTCATGATAATAAAAGTCACTAATAACAACAAGTAACTCTTGTCTTTGTACTTCCAGGTAAACATTAATACTGCCAAGGATGTGACCATGCATGGCCCTGCCATGGTCTACCGGTGGTGTGAAGCAAACCGATGAATCGAGCCTCGATGAGCCAGGAGCCGTCCAGATCAGTGCGATCCGCTTTATTGGTTCCCTATTGCTGTCTTCTTGTTGAGCCGTTGTCTTGCCGTTTTCATGCCATTTCTAGTCAGGGGTGAAGAGCAACTGAAAATTACAACCTGACTGCACATCATCGGGTAAGTACCTTACAACCATCGAAGTACATAGAGATCAGCTTAGGTTCATTCCCAAGTGCACTGTAAGTAATTATAAGTAAGATGTTTGAAAATACGTCATGTACGTGTTACTTTTAAAGGTACATGTAGATGTAGATGTAGGGTCAAAGATTCTGTTAATTGTTAAATTTTAAAAGGCTTCTGGATCTGGATCTGGATATACATGTATTATACTCGGATTAAACCCCGCATCGCATCAGAGTTTAGAATTGAATAAAGAAAGATACTCGATAAAACAACAGTACTGAGAGGACAGCAACAAACTGTCATGCTCACAAGAACATTGAATCCGTCCATAAGTGAGTTGATTGTGGGTACCTACATAACTCTTTAAGCCTGAGGTCTCGCTATTCTGTCATTTGTTCGGGGTGCCCCTGAGTCAGAAGCCATACAACTGTTAATGTACCTGTCGTGTAGCCAGGGATCACACCCAAGTTTATGATATGGCCTGGGAAGCTGCAGCCAGAGGATCACCGGAAGGGGATGCTACTTTTTATTTCAGATATCAAATTATAAGCCACAAGGCAAACTGACTGGGTAAATTTTAAATGATTTGGGGTTGAACAAAGAAATATTGACTAGAGCGGGATTTGAACCAACCACCTCCGGATTAGCGTGTATTGGGTGTGATCCAAAACTTTGCAGCAGTGTACCTGTATAGCTCTGACTGGCACACTGAACAAACATATTGACAATTGAGACCGCCAACTAGTCTTGTTTTACCCTGGTAACAAACTGTGAAGTTTGAATGGTCGATAACGAAGCATGTGACATGCATCAAAAACGCATGTTACATGGCTCGATGGGCGGGGTAACATGAAAAGTGATGTACACTCGATCGTTCCAAGCTTCGATAGATTTCCAGCGCTGTGTACGAAACAACCGCGGGTTCGAGGGAATTGTTTCTCGTTCGTCTGCTTATTAAACAATGAATAGTTCTTCGTAATAATGTTTGAAGATGACAACAGAACATCGAGAAGAGGAATAACAATTATACAAAGGTATAACAAAACAATTGTTGCACGCTGTGACTGGGGTCCATGGGTTTTGTACACCCTCGAGGGGAAATGAAGCTGAGGGTGCCATTTTCCCCCTCGGGTGTACAAAACGATCCGCCCCGAACCTATGGTATTGACCCATTTCACCTGACGTCATCATCAGAATATTCTCTGATGCGCCATTTTGGTGGTCAATGTCAACGTGTGTTATTGAGAGCATCCTTGCTCTATGTTCAGGGAAGTGCGCATTTTAAGCGACGCAACGTTTACACGTAAACCTATTGACCACCAACATGGTGAGTGTGGCATCAGTTGCCACGTGTGATGCGCGTGCAAGGGGGTCAGTGCACAAACTGCCCGTATTAACCTGACTTTCATGCTTTTACGCATTAACAAAAAAATTGTTTTACTCTATCGGATGACATAATAATAACACTGACACAATCAATCTGATTTCAAGTATTTTATGTTCAAGTCAGGTTAGTGTATACACATGTATACATACAAGTACATTGTAGGTTAGGTAAATGAGAAACGTCTTGAACCAAGACTAACCGCCAACATACATATCTGTTGCCGATGGGCTAGATAGCTCATTTGGTTCGAGAGTGGGTGTCATTCGTTGATTCGGATGTCGTTGGTTCAAATTCTTGCTCTAGTCACTGTTCCAAATCGTATGACAAAAAAACAGTAACACACTGGAAACCTTCTCACAAAATGGAACAACCGTTATTGTGGTGCAGGGCTGTATGCTTCGTTTTTGAAAGGGCAAGGGCACCGAGGCAATTTCTCTTTGGCAAAGGGCACCCTATGAGGAAATTTTAAATTTCTACTACTAGAGCATTTCAAGGGCACCAAGGCAATGGCAAGGGGCAACGGAGGCAATCGCCTCCGTTGCCTCCGTGAAGTATCAGGCCTGGTGGTGATGCTAGGTTTATTGGATCAAAGAGCTTTTTAAGCAAAACAATGAAGGTAGATTAGAACTTCAAAGTATTTTTTTTTATGAGGAGATATTTGACTAGTAACTAGACCCTTGCCCACAGTGCCGGCAATCTGTTCCTTCCATTAAACTGAAAATGTTTATTTGCAAAAAAAATATCAAATTCATTGGATGGAATGTACACAGCGTAGTCCATTACTGCTCCAATTATTTCACAAGTTTGGTTTGTTTGTTCAACACGCGAGTGGATGATTGATAATCATTGAACTTTAATGAACTTAAAGATTATCACCGCCAAAGAAGAAGTACCGCATTCACACGAAACAGACAAATAGGAAATCAAATTAAGAAAATAAATTATACTCCTCGATGTAAATAATTTGGGTAATGAATAATAAGTCATTTGTCAATTAGTGTTTCAAAGAAGTGATCCATAACCGTTGCTCTGCCTTTTTGTATATACATACATGTACAAGGTTAAAAAGGCACTGGACACTATTGGTAATTACTCAAAATAATTGTTCTGCATAAAAACTTACTTGATAATGAGTAATGGAGAGCTGTTGATAGTACATTTACATGTACATACATGTAGGCTATAAGACATTGTGAGAAATTGCCCCCTCTGAAGTAACGTAGTTTTTGAGAAAGAAGTAACTTCTCACTGAAATATTTGAATATAATTCAAAACCTCAGCTGAGGTCTCAAGTTGAAGCATCTGAAAGCGCACAACTTGGGCGAAAATTGTGGTTTTTGTTCCTTCGACGACCAATTGAGTTCAAAATTTCACATGTTGGTTATTTTAAATGCATGTTGAGATACACCAAGTGAGAAGACTGGTCTTTAACAATTACCAAAGGTGTCCAGTGACTTTAAAGCCATTGGACACTTTCGGTAAACAGTATTGTCCAAAGGCCCACACTTCGTGTATCACAACTTATTATAAAATAACAAACCTGTGAAAATTTAGGCTCAATCGGTCATCGGAGTCGGGAGAAAATACAGGAAAAAACCACCCTTGTTTCCGCACGTTTTGCCGTGTCATGACATGTGTTTACTGTAATCCATAATTCTCGTTGTAGGGAATTGATAATCGTTTTAATGTTTTCTCAAAAAGTAAAGCATTTCATGGAATAATATTTCAAGAGAAGTCTTTTACATACCTTCTGTAAACCCTGTAAGTTATTTTTAAATCTGTGATTTTTTTTTTTCTGTTCCGAAAGTGTTTAAAGTCACCTGGAAGTGGTATTTTTTCAAAATAAAGCTTTTGTCACTAATATATGTGTTTTGATTAGTTGAATGTGAATATAAAACAGTTAACTAAGGTTTTAAGAAATCAGTTCTTATGTTGTTTACAAATTTAAGAGTAGACCCCGACCCGAGAGGGCGCTGTTCGTGACGTCAATCGAGGCAGACTTTGCCTGTAATGCGTAGAGTAAACACAATTGCAAAGTACATGTACGGACCAAGTCGTGAGTTTGTACGTTTCAAAAAGAAATTGTTTTTGGGTTTTTTCCGGCAATGCCGACCAGGTGTATTGCTGCTGAATGCAGAAAAACACTTTTTGAAATGTACCAACTCACGACTTGGACGTACATGTACTTTGCACGTTTGTTTACTATACGCATTGCAGGCAAAGTCTGCCTTGAATGACGTCACAAAAGGGGTAGGGGTAGCCCCCCAAACAACTTTATATATTTTTTAAACATATAAATCGTGACAAATAATTTCTAAAAAAATTGTTTTATTGTTCGTAAGCATATACTCTTATGTTTGAAAGAAAAAAAATTACATTTCCAGGTGACTTTAATGGCTGTAAAGATTTATTTTCTCTTGCATGGCACCTGCATGGTTTCTGTCGACAGAAACCAATTGACATATTCCTACGGTCCATTAAGCAATGGAAGGTATTTCTCTAGATTCACATTTATTTATGCTGTAATTTCAAGGCTTGCTCACCAGACATGTACAATCACATTTTAAGCTGGGTCCAATGTCATAGTAAAAGCTATTTAAAAAAATAAGTTAAAAAAATTGCTTTAAATTGTTCTGCTCTCAAAGAAAGAAAAAACGAGCAGGATACGAGACAGCCAATATCTCATAGATCTAATTAGGCCAAGTTTGGGGTGAAACAACCAAACAATAATTCATGTTTTGGCCAGGATTCATTATTTATTTTTTTCTATCTTGGCAAACAAATAAAGCAAGCAAGGCTGACATGGGGGCACTTTCTCTTTGGTAAAGGTCCCCTATGAGGAAATTTGAAATTTCTACTGTCAGAGCATTGCAAGGGCACCAAGGCATTGACCAGGGGGCATTGAGGCAATCGCCTTGAAATATATATATATATATCGAAGTCTTATATAGCGCACGTATCTACCAAACAAGGTACTCAAGGCGCTGAGTATATACAAACTTTCAGAAAGATAGGTTATTGCAGTGATGAATTCTGAGACCCAATTATTTAGCACCTTATAAGGGTTTACAAGGTGCTACGGCGCATTAAGCAGCCACAACCAGGAACACCGGGGCGAACCCCTACTCTTTTCGATAAGTGCACTGGGTTCTTTTACATGCGTTACACAACACATGGGACCAACGGCTTTACGTCCCATCCGAAGGACAAAGCAATGGTTAAGTGTCTTGCTCAAGGACACAGTGTCACGGCTGGGGATTCGAACCCACACTCTTCTGATCAGTAACACCAGAGTTTGAATTTGGTGCTCTTAACCGCTCGGCCACGACACTTCCACAACATTTGACATCGGTTTGGAAATGAACCCACGACCTTTGCATTGCTAGAGCAGATGTCTTACTACAACCCTACATGTAGACCCAACGAGCTAGCCCGGTGGCTAGAGGCAGTTTGAATCCTATGAAGTTAGCAGCAGGTACTGCAATGATGTTATTTTTGCATCTGGATAACAACAAACATCATTAAATAAAACTTGTGAAAATATTTGCTTCCTTTTGTGAATGATTCCCTCTTGATTATGTTAACTTCTCACCAGAATTATGAACAGCGCCCCCGACCATGTCAGCAAGGGCATGCCGCACTGCGATGGCAGCGACATTGTTGACATTCCTGCTCGTTCCCACCTCCGGCCGCAGTCCGACCCTGAAAGTAGCGACGTACAACTTGTGGAATATCATGTTCAACTGGGACGTGAGGAAATACCACATTGCTAGCATGGTATGTATCAAACCAAGGCAGTCATATATCTTTTGGTGGAGGGGGGGGGGGCGGGAATGTGATTTCCATTTAACCTGACAAAACCGCATCACCGAGAAAGAATTACTACGATGTTGCGGAGAGATTTATTGAGAAATCTGGAATTTGAATGATATTAGGCACACATGCATGACCCTGTTAATTGGTGGGAAGGAAATATAAGAAGCACTAAGGACTACTCCAGAACCAGAAGGGGTGAGAAGGTGAGGCACCTCTCCTGGGGGGTGGGGGTGAGGGGGGTGTTCAGATGTCTGTGCGGTAAAAGGATGCGTGCCTGTATTCTTCTCAGCCAAGTACGGTTTGAGGAAAATCCTTGCTGGCAAGATTTATGAATGGAGGTCTAGTTTCTAAAGAAAGTGTTTCTTGTACAGGTGTATGTATACATAGTGTCAAAACCTGTTCCGTTATGTCAGGCCTTGAATGTCATTCTGGAGAGGGCTCAGGCAGTTTTCCTCTGGTAAGGAGCCCTTCAAAGAGGAAAGGTTAACTTTGTATTGTAACTTTGCAAAGGGCACCACAGCAAACGCATAGGGCACAATAATGGCAATCGCTGTGGGTGCCTTGGGCTATTTAGAGGTCTGCATTATTACAGTTGCTCAAAGGTTCAAGGGTTGGTTGTTGTCAACGTAAAGGCAGTGGAAGCTATTGGTAATTAACCAAAATAATTATTAGCATAAAACCTTACTGGGTAACGAGTAATTGGGAGAGGTTGATAGTATAAAACATTGTGAGAAACGGCTCCCTCTGAAGTAATGTAGTTTTCGAGAAAGAAGTAATTTTTCACGAATTTGATTTTGAGACCTCAAGTTTAGAATTTGAGGTCAAAATCAAGCATCTGAAAGCACACAGCTTCGTGTGACAAGGGTGTTTTTTTCTTTCATTATTATCTCGCAACTTCAACGACCAATTGAGATCAAATTGTCACAGGTTTGTGATTTTATGCATATGTTGAGATACACCAAATGAGAAGACTGGTCTTTGGCAATTACCAATAGTGTCCAGTGTCTTTAATTGGCCACATTATCAAGAAATATACAATAAAAAGTCACATGGGAAAGTTTCAGCTGAATACAGTGTGTCTTCTTGTTGACAAAACGACAGAAAATCTGTCCAGTACTTTCATCAAGAATGTTGAATCTTGTTTAGGGATGTGACGGCAGGAACCAACTGCATCTCTGGCCGCAAACTCATTTCTCAACAACTTACAGTATAAGGATTATTCAACTTTCAAGCATCTTGTTGTGGATTTGAATGATAAATTATCTTGACCCTGTTTTGGCTCATTAGCTTCTCTTCACAGTACATTGATCTTTGACCTTCAGTTAGTCATCTTCCAAATATATTAGTATCTCAATCCAGTCTCTCCTGGAGGTCAACATGGCACATTCACTGACTTTTGACCTTACAGTTGGCATCTTGCCAATCTTTGTCATCTTTCTTGGATAGAAAGTTAAAGGCAGTAATACTATTGGTAATTACTCAAAATAATTGTTAGCATAAACACTTACTTGGTAACGAGCAATGGAGAGTTATTGATAGTTTACAACATTGTGGCAAACTGCTCCCTCTGTACATGTAGTAACATAGTTTTTGGGAAAGAGATAATTTCTCACTCAAATAATAAAAGACCTAAGTAAAGTTGAAGCTTTTTATAATGCCTACTAAAGCACACAAAGTTGTGCAACAAGGGTGTTTTCTCTTTCATTATTATTTTGCAAATTCGACGACCAATTGAGGCTAAATTTACACTGGTTTGTTATTTTATTAATGCATATGTTGGGATACACCAAGTGAGAATATTGGTCTTTGACAATTACCAAATGGTCCAGTGCCTTTAAGAGTTCAGTGTAACTGGTTCATCTCCTCAGCTGGTTTTGTTTATATACCTCTGCATCTCACTTAAGGCCAGAGGGAGAGGCGACTTATCCTAGAGAGAGAGGGGGTACATCTTGACTGGTCATTAGTGACTCCAAGGCCATAGTGGGGATGCTTAGTGTTATAATGGACTTTTATTGGCAACTCTTCTTCGCATTAAGACTGTCTGGAAATGGTCTGGTGTGTCAATTTTGTGCTGGCTGAACACCTTGTCAGGGTTTGCCCTTAACTTTTGTAGTGACTGGCAAGCAGAACCCAGGCAACTCATTTTACATGTCAATATACTCTGCGCATTGAGTACCTTGTTTGGTAGATACGTGCGCTATATAAGACTTCGATATTATTATTATTATTATTATTATTATTATTATTATTATTATTAGTATTATTATATTTCAAAAGGAATAGGGATGCTTTTTAAATACCCAAAGCGAATTTTTCTTTGACCCACCCACCCAAATTGTTGATTTTAGAAACTTTATACTTTATTTTCTGCAACCCACCAACAGTACCCCACAATTTCAACAATGAATCAAAATACTCAAATATTGATTGCTGAATGGCCACTTTACGGTAAAAAACTTTACATTAATTAGTCATTTTGTACAATCTATACTCATTATAAGCCAACTGCAAACAAGTGTATCAATCAAACGATCATGTCAATTAATTGAATGATTAAACAGCCACTCCACCAAACACTTACCTAATCAATACCAGGTTTTCTAATCACTTTAACATTGACCCAACCATCTTCCTTCATGATCCAATGACATCAGAAGAAGAGGTGCCTGTGTTTCAGGATCACTATAATTATTGCTCTCGTGCAATTTGATCAGAAGTTAAGTGGTCTGAAATATATCTGATTGTTTTTTTCTTATCAAGAGGCTGAGAGACTTTAAATATTGTTTTAGTATTTTTCATTGTTAAGCATTTGGGAGTTTATGGAGTTAGTTTATGCATAGCTCCATGGTTTATGCCACCCTTAGACAGCAAATGTCGCCCTCTTGTGACTTGGTTGTGACGATAGGGCAATAAGCTGATGTTCAATGCTTGTATACCGACGACTTTGCAATACACAGGCGTCATAGGTAAAATGAAGAAACATTTGTGAAATATAACATCAGTGGGAAAAGGTACAAGCCAGAAGCAGGTGTTTCAGGTTATTTATTCGGATGCCCATTAATTTTGTTGTAAACCCTTAGAACAGTCGTGTTAATTGCGAACTAGTTTCTCAAAATCATACAAATCTTCACACATCAGGTTTCTCTTCGAGTAAATTGGACGCTATATAAGGTTTGTTTCATAAGGGTGGAAGGTCAGGTCAAACTTTCAGAGTGGGAAAGATAATCAATTATATACACCTGATTGTGTAAGATGGGTTGTGGTGAAGGACAATTCTAGGAAAGTGAAAGATGCGGTAATTTTCAATTTCCGGAGCATTGTGTTTTTTTCTTCTGGCCATGCACAGATAATGCACCCCTAGTTTCTCTCTGCCAATGTCATAGCCATCGGCCACATACCATTAAACTATTAAAACCATTACAAAGGCCATCTGGAGATGTGTGTATAGTCATATGTGTATGTAATTTGGGAGAGCCCTTGAGTATTTGAGATGATTGTGAAGAGGAAATGCAAGACTTGAGCGGAGATGGGGAGGAGGAGGGGAAAAAACCTACAACGTCTGCAGGGAGGAAGAGGGAAAAATGATCTGTCTCAACTTGAAAAGTTATCACAAATATCTACACCATGTGGCTTTCGGCTTTCCTTTCAAGGCCGAGACATTGATCTGTTGACCAGTTACACCATTACTGGCTTTTGAGACATAATTTTGGAGTGGATATTTTCAATTTAGAATGAATCAACTCAATTATATTTCCAGTCTCAATTTTGAGAAATGCATAAGAAAAAAAGGTGCTGTGGGAGAGGCAACCAAAGTTCACTTTTTAACTCTTGATTTGAAAGAACCCCCCCTCCCTCCCTCCCGACAGTTTAGGTTGGTTGAAAGGTTGTCACATGACCATGTTTTTTTCTGAGGGAACCATTGTCAGAACTTCTTCAGCAGTAAGGTATTGCTTAAAGGCAGTGGACACCATTGGTAATTACTCAAAAAAACTATTAGCATAAGACCTTACTTGGTAACGAGTAATGTGGAGCTGTTGATAATATATAACATTGTGGGAAACGGCTCCCTCTGAAGTAACGTAGTTTACGAGAAAGAAGTAATTTTCCACAAGTTTGATTTCGAGACCTTAGAATTACAAAATCACGAAATCAAGCATCTGAAAGCACACAACTTCGTGTGACAAGGGTGTTTTTTTTTTCGTTCATTACTATCTCGCAACTTCGACAACCAATTGAGCTCAAATTTTCACAGATTTGTTATTTTATGCATACGAGTATGTTAAGATACACCAAGTGAGAAGACCCGTCTTTAACTATAACAAATAGTGTCCAGTGTCGTTAACAAGAAGCAGGGGACCAGTATTTTGGCGGGAAAATTGTTTGATGCTTGTAGTGTGTGCCCAGGGGTCGATTTCACAAAGAGTTAGGACTAGTCCTAGCATTAGGACTAGTCCTAAGAGATATCAAAAACGTACAGCTAGTCCTAAGTTAGGACTAGCTGTAGATAAGACTAGTCCTAACTCTTTGTGAAATCCACCCCAGAACAATGTGTTTACACGATGAGAATTCGTTTCACTGTTTTTACCTAACCCTCCAAATGGATTCTTTAGCACATCACAGGTTTTAGTTGTTTCATTTCAACTGTAGCTGTTCACCCAAAACCTGACCACTGTGTGCGACTATTTTGTCAGTGATACCATGCAATCCTGACCTGTGTTATACCTTCAAATAAGAAACCTGACGACTGTGTGCGACTATTTTGTCAGCGATACCATGCAATCCTGACCTGTGTTATACCTTCAAATAAGAAACCTGACGACTGTGTGCGACTATTTTGTCAGCGATACCATGCAATCCTGACCTGTGTTATACCTTCAAATAAGAAACCTGACCACTGTGTGCGACTATTTTGTCAGCGATACCATGCAATCCTGACCTGTGTTATACCTTCAAATAAGAATCATGTTGGGTTTCAGAAAGGCACAAACAACTCAATGAGTGTGTGTGAATTTGTTGTTTCTTGGTCTATAAACGTTGATGACATCAACCGTCATGATAGATGAATTTATAAGTCATTGATCACCCATGGTATACAAAATAACTGTGAGTGGTTGTTGCACGCTTACATCAAAAGTAATAATACAATTTCCCTTGATTTCCTCTGGAAATTGGTTCTTCCCCTCTTTCTATGTTGGAGTTATCTGACCTGAAGGTCTTTAATTGTGAGTAAAAATTTGGCATCCACTGTCGGTTTTTAACGTTTATACAAGGGCCCCAGCAGCTAGTTCTGGAGGGTTTCCTCTGCAATGCAGCCTGCCGTAGTGCAGGGGTTGCAAAGGGAAGTTTAGATTTGCGATCCGCCCATTTTCCAATCAGATAGAGTCCTAATGTGGGCTTACGAGAGTTCAATTGTGTACGATTTAAGAAAGGGAAACAACATGAAGAACAACGGTGCAGGACCCCACGGACCCGACCCGTAAAGTTACGAGTGTTTCTGCGCCTGTGGTTTTTTGTGTGTCTTCTTCAGTGATTTAAAACTTTAACTCTACTAACAGTTTGGTGAATCACCAAACTGTTAGTAGAGTTAAAGTTTTAAATCACCAAACTGTTAGTAGAGTTAAAGTTTTAAATCACTTTGCCAATCACTATTGAAAAGCTGTGTATGTGCAAAGATAAATAGGGATTTGTGTTCATTGGACAAATAATAATGTACTTGAGTTGGACTCTGACAACCTGAAAATAATGATAAGACACTGCTCTAGAATTGCAAAGGTCGTGGGTTCGAATCCCACCCGAGTAATATGCTTATGATTTGTTTTTCACAGGATTCGGGAAAGTACTGAATATACAGTGCTAACACACATCGGTGTATTATATTTGGGGTAAAAACCAAAATGAATATTCTGTATACAGTCGATACAAATTAACTTAAGCCATTTGACACTTTCGGAACAGAAAACAATTTAAAGTTCGCAGATTTACAAATAACTTACAGGGTTTACCGAAGATGGTGAAAGACTTCTTTTGGAACATTATTCCATGAAACGCTTTACTTTCTGAGAAAACATTAAAACAGTATCAATAACCGATATAGAGAATTATTTTACGGATTTATTTTAAACACAGTGTCATGACACGGCAAAACATGCGGAAATAAGGGTGGGTGGGTTTTCCCGTTATTTTCTCCCGACTCCGATGACCGATTGAGCCTAAATTTTCACAGGTTTATTATTTGATATAAGTTGTAGTGTGGGCCTTGTACATTACTGTTTACCGAAAGTGTCCAATGGCTTTAAACATCTATTAGAGACCTAGTATCAATGTGCAGAACCGCATGACTGAGTGTTTGTATGTATCGGCCTTCATTGGGATGAGGGAGTGAGTTATGTTGCGTTGTGCATGTACTATAACAACATCCTTAAACGGATTCAATTTTTACTGTGTCAGGCAAACAAGCAAGCCAGACGAGACGAACGCAATCTTTATTTGTAAATCTTTGACTTAAAGGGTTTTCTTTTCCTTTTTCTGGAATAGTTACATTTTAACCGCCCCAGATTCGCAGCCACTATATCTCTCTTTTTATCAGTCACTTCTGCGGGCTCCGGCAAATTGCGTTAATCGTTCTACATCTTGTAAATCATCAACTTATACTTGACAAGAAAGATACTTAAAGTTGTTTGGACAGATTGAAGCTGGCTATAACACATCCATGATCTATCGTTTAGAAAAAGGAAGAAGAAAAAAATCTCCATCAAGTGGAATTCTGGGCATGCACTTGAGAAGCTTTTTGGACGTCTTCCAAGTCAAGAGAAACCTCTTTAGTTTTTTTGTGTTCGAAGCTTAGCAATATTTCCGGTGAGAGGAGAAAACTTGATGAGTTGATGTGTGGTTTGTTTTCAATAATGAAACTTAAGAGGAATGTCCAGATAGAGTGAGGCATGACAGATATTATAGACGCGGGATGGGTAAATAGCCCCCTCTGTTGACAAGAAGTGCTTTGAGCGAAACCATCTGCCATCACTTTCCGTTGTTCTTGTGTAAAATAATTCTGTAGTCGAGGGACTTGCATTTATATCCCTAAAGAGACATGTGGATATTTTTGTCTTAAATAAATTTGAGATTTTTTTATTTATATATGAAAAAACTAATGGGATATCTTTGTCAGTCATCCTGCTAAATAAATTGGACTGAAATTAACCGAACCTCTTCCTCTTTGAACTGAACGTTGACTGGCTTTCTGTTAAAATACCACGCATCAAAGGAACATGGTCTGCAGCTTGACAACACGTCAATTTTTCAGCATACTTGTTCCATTTTTAAAGAGCTGCATAGTGGAAGTTATTGCTTAACCAAGTGAAATCGAAATTGACCTAGAATTGAAGCACTGGCCATTGAAAGTCAAATATGTTTCGCTAAAACAGCTAAAACGGGGGATGTATGAAGATAAAACCTGTCAAAAGCTGATAACGAGATCTGGTTAAAAGACTTTCAAAAACTTCCACCAGCCTATTTAGCAGTGTTGAGAGTCGCTGCTGAAAAACAGTCTTAAACTAAGTTAAAAAATGGAGGACCCGGAGGTTTATATTTAAAATTAGGCATTTCTATGTTTTGTCATCCCGATGGAGTTGCAGATTCCAAGGAGATTTTAGGTGGTACCCCCAGTGCTAGAGAAGTAGATCATAGAGCATTACATGTATTTCTTTATATCTTACGGAAACGGCTGATATTTTGTTCGCTGGGTAGACAGAACAAAATGTCTGAAATCAGAGAGCATGAAATTTCCGATCCCTTTATAAGGGAACCATGTGTTTTTGTTGTGAAAGAAACCAGCTTACATGTACTCTCGTTTTTGTGTCCGAAATGTACAAATAATATGTGAGATGTGCGCGTAATCTAATCAAAACGAAAACATAGAAATGATGTGGTAATGGGTTCATTGACTTTAATATGATGGTGTGACACCAATAGTCTTTATATTTTTTTATTCGCATAAAGATATCTATTAAATCTTAATGGCTCCATCATCAATATTTTCGCCATCTGTATTCTTTATCGCCCCCCCCCCCCGGGTCTCAACACATCCTCCTATATCCTTATCATAATCTCATCACTATTCTGCATCATCATCATCCTTGTCATCTTTCGTCATCTCTGATATTTTTAGAGAAAAAATGTCTGCATAAAATAACCCTGCCGTGAGGCACACGCACGAAGGTATCCATGTCCACTGTGACCTTTGTGTTATAAACAATAGACATGTAGAGTGACCTACCTCCTGGTCTCCGATCATTTCAATTATAGACTTATATTCAACTGAAGACAAATACAGACTTGTACTTTCGTCGACAAAGCCCTTTCTTAGTGTCGAAATTAGTACTTTCTCTATTTTGGACACTTAAAGGCACTGGACACTTTTGTTAATTGTCAAAGACCAGTTTTCTCACTTAGTGTATTCCAACTTATGCATAACATAACAAACTTTGAAAATTTAGACTCAAATGGTCATCGAAGGTGCAAGAGAATGATAAAAACCAAGAAACCAAAAACACCAACATTTGTATCATTTCAGATGCATACAAAAAGGCAAACCTGTGTGGAAATTTGGGCTCAGTCGGTCATTGAAGTTGCAAGAAAATAATAATTTGGAAGGAAAAACACCCTTGCTTTCATACAGAAATAATAAAAGCCTTCGCGAAAGTCTATTACTTGAGTGAGAAATTGACCCTTTCTCAAAAGGCGGAGGTTACTTCAGAGGGAGCCATTTCTGACAATGTTTTATACTATCAACAGCTCTCCATTACTCGTTACCAAGTAACTTTTTATACTAAAATGTATTTTGAGTAATTACCAATTTTCGCTAATGCCTACAAGTTAATCCCTTTTAAAAATAGCATGTACAATAAAATTAGTAATACAATTTAAAATTCATTTGTATTTGGGACTGACCCTGGCGCTGTCTTTATTTATGGATGGATGTGCACGGGTAATGACCCAGTCCTGTCTTTCGCTAATGACACAGAGCGGCCAAGGACTTCTGTGTTGATCTTGATGAATTAGCAATGTATAACTACCATTATGGTAATTGTATTGTTTTCTGTATACGGCGCTAATGAGGCATTCAGCCTTATAGTCTGTAGTTTACAGTGTAATTACCGTATATCGTAAATCATCTTTGTAACAATTGAAACATTTTGCAAATTTTGTCAGTAGTTCGAAGGAAACAAAAACCAACCTGTACAAATTGTTGTATTGTTTAACTGCTTCCAGTGGCGATTTCACACATAAATCATGATCAGACATGTTCCGACCAACACATATTACACCTAACACTCATTCGGTCATTCAAAGGTATCAATGGAAAAAATAGAACAAAGAAACAAACCAACACCCCAGCAAAAAAAAAAAAAAAAGAACGTACACCCTACAATCTAGTTTCACATTTAATTTTTTATGTAATAACAATCAATCTCTAAATGAGTTGGGGTGGTTCTGAAAAGAACCGTTGGATTAACTCGACGTTTCGATCAGTATGCTGATCGCAGAGCATAATGATCGAAACGTCGAGTTAATCCAACGGTCCTTTTCAGAACCCCCCCCCCCCCCAACTCATTTAGACTTAAGAGATTGTTATTACATGGTGTTACCGCAAACTCTTCTATATCTTATTTCCACCATGCAAAGTTTCAAATCCTACTTATAAAATAGATGTAATAGTAGTGTAATAAAAACAATTAAAGGCTAGATGGCTTGAGCGCCGGTATGTTAAACCGGAAGTCGTTTGTTCATATCCTGCTCTAGTCAATTTGTTGTGGTTCGACCCTGAACGCCCAACTCGTTTTTACTTTACAAAGTCAGCTTCCCTTGTGTTTAATTTTATTTTGATAAAAACAATTTAAACGCACAAACTGTTTAAACACCAACAGGCCCCTTTTCACATTTCTTATGTTGCCTTTATGTGCGTGACTAAAAGCAATTTTAGCCAGTGTCTAGTCGGTAAGACACTGCTCTGGAATTGCAAAGGCCGTGGGTTCGAAACACACCCGAGTTAGTCGATGTGATTGTTTTCACAGACGTAAGGAAAGTAGTATCGAGTATACAGTGCTAACACGCATCGTTGTATGCGGGTAAAACCAAAGTGAATATAAAAGCAAATTATTCACACTGTCGTTTGTCAGTAGGTGGTTGGCCGTCGTTAATAATCAACCGTTTATTTTCATTACATTTAGACTAAAAACCTTCATAATTTCCATAATTTATTGATAGAATGTTTGCTCAAAGTGTCTCCCGCGTGTGCATAATCCATCCATACGTCTTGCAAACTAGACCTTCTCGTCTTGATCAAACCCAGCGGCATAAGGATCTCTCCCAAACAAGCAATTTTCTTTTTCAATCAGACACTTCTGAGAACGACTTATTAATCTTAAAACCGATTCCACGGAAGGTCGAGTTGCCGGTTGCAGGGTTCAACAGCCATCATTATCCGACCCATAAGCCTTATAAATATATCCATGGTCCCCCGCACTCCTCCTTCGTGATTCGTCAATGAGAATTTGCTTTCTGAGAAGGATTTATTAATCCTAAAAACCGATTTCACTGAAGGTCGAGATGGGTTGCAGGGTCAACAGCCACCCTATACCCAACTCATAAAGACTAATGAATATTCAATTATTCAAAGACCCCCACTGCACTGCACTATACTTCTCTCCATCTTGATTGTTAGTCTGTTGGGAGAATTCTCTAGCATGGTGGAATGTGATTAATTGTTGTGTATTTCGTGGGGGAGGAGAGGGGAGGAAGGACACGAGCTCGTCGCCCACTATAACTTGACTCCCGAGTCCAATGACCTGGATCTCAGCCAGTTGGGGCAGCAGGAAATTGAAGACTGGAACGAGATGGGGAAACTCGGAGTAAGGGACAATAGTGATCCATCAATCCAGATATTGGGTCCATCTTCGTTTGGTATTGATTTATTGATGTGAAGTTATGAGCCGAAAAATGATAGCAGCATACTGACTCGAAATATTATAATTCTGCGTATGTCATTACGTTCACGTTGTTTTGAGGAGATATACATGTTAATATGGGATTCTGTTAATCTTTCAGCCCTCGAAATAACCCAAAGCAAGTTGCCGCAGTGCCCTGTGTTTTTGCCGCGGTGCCGTGTGTTTTTGCTGCGGTGCCCTGTGTTTTTGCTGCGGTGCCCTGTGTTTTTGCCGCGGTGCCGTGTGTTTTTGCCTTGGTGCCGTGTGTTTTTGCCGTGGTGCCCTGTGTTCTTGCCGTGGTGCCCTGTGTTTTTGCTGCGGTGCCCTGTGTTTTTGCCTTGGTGCCCTGTGTGTTTGCCTTGGTGCCCTGTGTGTCCGTAGACGGTGCTCTTTGCAAAGCATCAATACAAATCCAAATTTTCCTCATAGAAGTGCTCCTTTTCAGAGGAAAACTGCTGTGTACCTTAAAGAACACAATGCAAGGCTTGATTACTCAATGGGGTTTTAGCAGAGCTTATTTTGTCATCATTTTCTGTACAATTGATTGCACAGTTTAGGTATAAGCTGCAGATCAGATCTCTGCTCTAGATAGTGCATGGTGTTTCGTTTGATTCCAACAAGATGACCTACTTGACTGTGAATCTTGTCTGCCGTATACTTACCAGCGCAAACTATACATAATGATTTTTAAGTGAAGTGAAAATCGTATGGACTACAGTGAATGATTATTCTGAACATGCACATCACATAAGTCAGCGATTGCCCATTTTTGTGGAAATTGTGTAATACAAATCTGTTATTATTGGTATATTATTAGTGTTCAAAATAATCTACATTAAAGCCATTGGACCCTTTCGGTTAACAGTATTGTCCAAGGCCCACACTTTGTGTACCACAACTTCTATATCAAATAACAAACCTGTGAAAATTTAGTCTCAATCGGTCATCGGAGTCGGGAGAAAACAACGGAAAAACCCACCCTTGTTTCCACGTGTTTCGCCGTGTAATGACATGTGTTTAAAATAAATCCGTAATTCTCGTTAACGAGAATTTATATTGTTTTGCTGTTTTCTCAAAAAGTAAAGCATTTCATGGAATAATATTTCAAGAGAAGTCTTTCACCATTGCTGCCTGTAAACCCTGTAAGTTATTTGTAAATCTGTGAACTTTTTTTTTCTTTTTCTGAACCGAAAGTGTCCAATGGCTTTAAAAACACAAGGACAAGGGCGACAACCAAATATAACAATGAAATTGTACACGTATCGAACAAGGGTGACATAACTCAATAATATTCAATCTAAAATAAAAATTATACTGTAATATGAACTGTATGCTCCTCTGTTTTTTAAGCTTTCTTCATAATGCAAATTAACTTTGATATCTCCGCAACCCTGCTCTTTTGACGGTTGTGATGTAGTTGTCACTAAACTCTAGGTTCCATAAAAGGTGAAGCAAAAAGAAATTCAAAGCTTAAATAAAAATCAGTATATGAAACTATGCTCCTCAGTGACATTTCAAGCTTTCTTCATGTTGCAAATTAACTTTAATTGATCCGTAACTCGACTCTTTTGACGGTTGATAGTTGTCACTAAACTCTAAAAGTCAGTGACATTTTGTTTCCCTGCGTATTTATTGTCTTATGTCTTAAACTGCTATGCAAAAGAGATGAGGACCTGACAGGGAAAGGAATGATTAATTAGGTGGGTCCGGACAAATTATAAAGATTTTGTCATCGTGGGGTATAAACACTGCGAATATAAACACTGAATTGCTGAAATCTTTGGGATGTCTGAGTGTTTTTGAAGCCAGACTCTAGCGATGATTTGTAAGAAATGGCCGCACAATGTGTGCAGAGTTCACTAACCAGCTTTTGCTGGTGTCAATTTATGTCAACCGTATAATATGGGAGTATGTGTCAATATGGTGTGGCTGTTATATAATTTACGGGAAATGCAAGGTTTTTGTTTTAATAAACTTTAAAGTTCTGAAATTAAATGCAAAGAAAATCATTGGTTGCCTGCACTTTAAACACAAACTATGACACTCTGTTTGGAGTTTATACATTTCATTTCAATCATTTTTAATTTTTATAGGATGGTAACACATTTCACAGGATAAAATAGTTCCCATATAAACAATAAATAAGCATATCAAACTTAAGTTACATGAAAATTGACAAATCCAAATTTAGTAAAAAGAAAAAGAAAAAGCACACAAAGAAAAATATAAATACAAAACCAAACCGGTGCCCCCTGAAGGAATACAGAAGAACAGACTGGGATTCGATGTGGCTTATTGCCAAGGACTGCCAGCAATAATTATCTACAAAGAACAAACACAGTGTAGGCCTATAAATTCTTCAAAACCTAATACAAATACTAAACATATAAAAATCTCTAAAATATAATTATGAATAGATGGAAATTTGCGTAGGGTATAGCGAATTTTAATTGTGGCTTTACCCATCTAACACCGATGTGTCTTAGCACTGTATGCTCAGCACCTAACTATTTAGGCTAGGTCTCCTGCCTGTTTTTTTTTTCTTCACAGGACTCGAGGAAGTACTGAGAATACAGTGCTGACTCACATCGGGATAAATATTGGTAAAGTTTAAACAAATGTAATTATGTTAATTAGAAATTGATGCAGACTGCGGATGACATTTGTGGCACATCTTAAATGTCTCCTTTTCAAAAATGCATTCACTCAATCTTGAAGAAGAAAACGGTGTTACTATAGAAACTGGATACGACCCCGTGACAGGTCCTCGTTTGTATTTCCGTGGGGGAATTTCAGATGTCCAGAGGTACAATTTTATTGCCATGTTTGGAAGATATTGACTGTCTAAGGTGTTCACTAAACTGAGCCACGTGGGTGTCAATTTGTGGTGAGACGAATTTGCTGATGTGTGTACATGGCGTGTTGTTCTAGTCAAACGTACCATGCAGGGACAAGGGTTTATATATTTAATTAAAGATACAATTTGACAGAAGAGACATAACAGGGCCAGGGCCTTACAGTTTGTTTGTCTTAACAATTATCTCGGAATTGGCATTTTTAAGCCCAAATGTTCACATGCCAGTGCTATCATGATGGGACGTTCCTTCTCCCATTTATCCAATATCTGTGATACTTCATGGAGGCAACGAAGGCGATTGTCTCCATGCTCCCTGGTTATTGCCTTAGTGCCCTTGAAATGATCCAATGTAGAAATTTACAATTTCCTCATCTAGGGTGCCCTTTACCAAGGAGACAGAGCCTTGGTGCCCTAATGCCCTTTCAAAGACGAAACATACAGGCCTGCATCCCGTATAATATAGGCTACCTTTAAAAGAACCACCCGGGTCGGGAACTTCCGATGCAGCTGTGGTCCCTATAGGGATAGTGAGGATTCTGTGGTCATGTGAAGCCCTCAGTGGTACACATCCCATGGGGCAAACATTGGCTTATCCATGAACTACATGGTGTATACTAATGATGTAAGAATGCGGTAGTCTGCTGTATGTGTGTACAGCTTCTTCACTTAGTTTAGCTAGCTGTGGCTTACCATGGATGGTGTGAATATAGCACACTTTGATGTCAATCAAACTTGATGTTGGTGTAGGTTTCAAGTGATTGCATATTATTAACAACTTGTTGACAATAGCAGATTTTGAATGTTGATATACATCTTTTGATGTAGTGGGAAACTAAAATTATATTCATTAACATATCTTGTTATAAACTTGGCGATCTGGGTTTTCGTTTGGGAAGTTATTGAATAGCAATCTTTGATCCATGAGTCATTGGTTCAAGTCCCACCGGGTAAATTATCTTTGGTCAATATCAAATAAGTTAAAGGATCTGGGTACTTTTTGTAACAAAAAACACAATGTCCACAGATTTGCATCAAACTTACACCGTTGGAAGACTAATGATATCAGAAAGCGTACTATAAAATAGTAGTTGCTGAGGTGCTATAGTTTTGAGGAATGAGTAAAACAATGTCATAAAAATACGTTTTTAGGTGCTAAAATCATTTTCGTCTCATGATCACTCAGACGAAAAAATTTTCATGACATTGTTTTACTCATCTCAAAAACTACAGCACCTCGGCAAGTAATATTTTCAGGAAAGCTTTCTCCATCAGTATCTTCAAACTGTGTAAGTTTAGTGTAAATCTGTGGACATTGTGTTTTTTGTCCTACAAAAAAATACATCGACCCTTTAAAACAACTCCCCAGTCAGTTTCCCTTATACGGCGGTTTGTTAATTGATATTCAATGACAACAAGTCGCATCCTCTTAGGGTGATTGCCTGGTTGTCACTTCCCAGGTAGTACCGTAAACTCGGGTGTGATCCCTGGCTACACGGCAGTTAACAGTTGTAATGGCTTCTGACTGGCAGCCCATAACAACTTATATAAGGTTGTCACTTCCCAGGTAGTACCGTAAACTCGGGTGTGATCCCTGGCTACACGGCAGTTAACAGTTGTAGTGGCTTCTGACTGGCAGCCCATAACAACTTATATAGAGAGTTTTCGTTTTCGACGACGGATGGTTCTGCGACGGTTAGTAGTTTTCAGCAAAACGTTGTCGTTTTCAGCACATCGCAGATTCATTCGTCAATGACAACGAAAACTCTCTTATTATATGGACGCCGCCTACATAGCTAGCTCAAACTGTATGTTAAACCGAAGGTCGTTGTTCATGCCACAATCATTATTTTAAGAGAAAGGTAGTTTTTAAGGAGCCTTGTGTTTCATTATTTCCTCTTGCACAGATCCAGGAGGCAGATCTTGATGTGGTGGCGTTTCAAGAAGTACGAGCCGACCTGGATGAGGAACATTCTCAACTTCTCGAGTTGAAGAGTTTACTACCATCGTATAAGTGGTATGTGTACCGTTCCTCGCAGAGGGTTACTCCATTCAAAGGTGCACCAACAGGATGGGAGATGGAAGGTACTTTAAAGGGTTTGGGTACAGGGTTGGCTACTTTTTGTTACACGCAATGTCCACATACATGTACATTAAACACACACAGTTAAGTGTGAAGATAATGATAGTCGGAAGTTTCCTTAAAATACTACTGGCTGTGGTGAGCTGCAGTTTTTTTTTTTTAAATGAGTATAACAGTGCCACGATAATCATTTTCGTCTAAGTTTTAGCATGTCAACTGTATTTACCAGTTTTGGAATTAAATAATAATAATAACAAACAGCATTTATAAGGCACATTATGAATCAAAGATTCCTCAATGCGCCTAACAATAAAAAATAACAAATATAAAAAGGCAAAAATCAAGACCAATTAAAATTATATAGCCAAACTACTTTTAAACCGAACATGCCGAAATACTTTTAAACCGAAATACATTTTACATGCGAAAATAGTTTTCGCACAGTATAGTTTTTGAGACGGAGTACTCACTAAAATAATTAAATACTTCAGGCCTAAAGCCTTTCTAATGCATCTGAAAGCACGCAAATGTGTGTAACAATGGAATTTTTTTATTTTTTTCATTTTTCTCTAGCAATTTCGATGGCCATTTGAGTCCAAATTTTCACAGATTTGTTATTTGATGCATACATTAGGATACACCAAGTGAGAATACATGGTCTTTTGACAATTACCAAAGTTGTCCAGTGCCTTTATCTGAAAAAAATGAATCTGTCTTCGTTGAAAGGCTAGCGCCTCTGAGCTGAACACCCTATCTGTCTTCAAATTCCCAGCGTCTTTGAAATGTTTCCAGTTTGTATGCATTGATTGGGGAAGACTATATTTAAAAAATAATTCAATACAAATTGATACAAAAATTAATTAGCTGTTAAATAAGGTTGCGTAGTAGCGGTTTCATAATGCAGGGTTTTATCTGACAATTAATTTTTGTTGTTGGAAGACTTAAGGCTGGCTACCCAGCGCATCGTTTCTTCAAACTCCCAGCACTGAGCAGTTCTGATGCTTCCTGAAGGGAACAGAGGTGATTGCCTCGATGCCCTCTGGTCATTGCCTTGGTGCCATTGAAACTGTCATAGGGTGCCCTTTTACCGAGGAAATATGCATCGATGCCCTTTCCCTTTCTTATAGAACGAAGCATACAGGCTCGTCCAAGCGTCTCAGTGTCTGAGACAAGTGCAACGCAATGTTTCCAGTTTGTAGACAAGGATATGAGGGATAACAAAACAATTATTTGATACAAAAACTAATTAGCTATTAAATAATTAGTAAGGTTTGCGTTATAGTGGTGTCATAAGGCAGGGTTTTATCTTCTACCTAATCCTTTTCTCATTATAGGCCTAGGGCTGCTGAGCAGACACCCCATCGTTACATCAATCACCCAGCCCCTCACTCATCAGTCGCCCAAAGACAAGAACAAACGACTGATCCTCCACGCTTCACTGCGTCTTGACCTCATCAACGTTAGCATCTCCGTGGCTCACTTCTCTTATGACCACTGGCAGCAGTGTGTGAACGTGGCCGAAATGATGAAACACATACGGGGTAAGTCTCCATCAATGTTTTTTTTGTGGGGACAAAAAGAGGGGGAGGAAGAAAATTGGAGAAACACAAAATGCTGTCACCATTCTGGGTCTCGCTCTGACTAGTGAATGACGGCGCCGCAAATGTTAGTTTGTGTAGGCAGACAGCCACCCCCAATACGTCAACTTGATGGCATTCATAAAAGATATATGCGACGGGTATTCGGGATGGTGTGTATTTAAAGCTTGGTTGACCATCTTAAACTAATTTGTTACTCCCCCTCTCCCCTCGCCTCTTTCTATACAAGACTCAAGAAAAATCCCAGTGTCAGTGAACTGAAATGTCATCATTGATCACCCTGGTTTGTCTCGCCAAATCAACTTCAATTACAAATATTGTGGTTGCTCTCAGATTCCGTAGTCTCTTCAAAGACACTGGACACTTTTTGAACAGAACAAACATTAAAAGTTCACAGATTTACAAATAACCTACAGGGTTTACAGAAGGTAATGATGAAAGACTTCCTTAGAAATATTATTCCATGAAACGCTTTACTTTTTGAGAAAACGTTAAAACAAATATCAATTCTCGATAGCGAGAATTACGGATTTATTTTAAACACATGTCATGACACGGCGAAACGTGCGGATACAAGGGTGGGTTTTCCTGTTATTTTCTCCCGACTCCGATGCCCGATTAAGCCTAGATTTTCACAGGTTTGTTATTTTATATATAAGTTGTGATACACGAAGTGTGGACCTTTGGACAATACTGTTTACCAATGACGTGCAATTGCTTTAAAGACACTGCAGCCGATTTCACAAAACGCTAGGATTGATCCTATCTCGAGTTATGACGAGTTACTCGTCCTAACTAAGGATTAATCTTAAGGTCTGCATGCTACAGTGCAGGGTTGGGGCTCGTCCTAAGTCTTAAGATTAGTCTTAAGTTAGGAAGAGTTTGGTGAAATCGACGGCTGGACACGTTGGTAATATTGTCATAAGACCAGTATTCTCACTTGGTGTATCCCAACATAAGCATCCAATAACAAACCTGTGAAAATTTGGACTCAATTGGTCATCGAATTTGCAAGAGAGTAATGTACGAAAAACACCCTTGTTGCATTTCTATGTTTGTTATCAGATGCATAATAAAAGACTTCAGCCGAAGTCTTTTATAATTTGAATGAGGAATTACGGAGAGCTGTATAAAACATTGTGAGAAATGGCTTCCTCTGAAGTAAAAACTACGTTACTTCAGAGGGAGCCATTTCTCATCAACAGCTCTCCATTACTTGTTGCTAAGTAAGTTTTTATGCTAACAATTATTTTGAATAATTACCAATAGTGTCCAGTACCTTTAACGAACGCGTCATTAACCTCGATATGAATTAGCATCAGGGACCTTTGTTTGTTTGTTTCATGAATGAAAAGAGAAAGTAAAACGCCCACCGGGGTTTCCCGCAGGACCCTTACAAGTGAAGTCACCTGCAAAAATGTAGTTGCGTAGGCATTGTCTACTGATGTCACAGGGAATTTCTTGCACTCGTGGGATCGGCTCCAGACATTGTTTTAATGATATAGATGATTCTGTAAAATCATTAGTAATTTCATTATTTCTCTATTTCAAGAGCGAGAATGATTGCAATTGATATTCAGATCTTTTTAACTTAAATGTCAATTTCTTGATATTTGACATCCGTCACCGATGCATTAAAGGCACTGGACACTATTGGTAATGACAAAATAATTTTTAGCACAAACTTACTTGGTAATAACAAGCAATGGAGAGCTGTTGATAGTATAAAACATTGTAAGAAAGGTATTGTTGAAAAATTATGACCCACGCCACCTACGGTAGGGGTGTAGCTAGTTTTAATAAGCCCTGGGGTTGAAGTCTAGGTTTGTATCGATAATTACGAGAAAGAAAAACTTACAAAATATCAAATGAAAATTAAATTGTCATCAGACAGAAGGTGTTTTTTTTTTAAACACCTAATCAATCTTAAAACAAGTAGGCCTACTTCTGTATGCTTGTATGCTCGATCTATGAATACTTAAAATAAGCTCGTAAAAAAAACAATCAGTTGATTTTTGTTTCCAATTTCTAAAAGGGAAGGGGGAGGGGGGTAAGCGACTAATACTTATTAATCACATACCGTTTGGTAAAGTGAGACACCTTAGGAAAATTGAAATTAGATCTTAGTCAACTATACTCTCCCTTCGGGGGGCAGCCACATGATCCCTCCTGAAAAATTATTCATAGATCAATTCATAAAATGGATCTTAATTGAACAGCTGACTGGTGGAATTCCTCAATAAAAGAAGAAATTCTAAAATAAATCAGGGGATTGGCCGAGCGATACAACAAATCTCATCAGTAGTAGCTTAAAGGGAGGGTAGACCTTTTGTAAGTACTCCAAATTGTTATGACCATACAAAATAACCTGGTCAAGAGCACTTGAGAGCTGATGATACTATAATAATACCATGTTAGAACCGACACCCTTTAAAGGGAAGGTACACGTTTGGTAAATGTCAAAGACCAGTCTTCTCACTTGGTGTATTCCAACAAAAGCATAAAATATCCAGCCTGTGAAAATTTGAGCTACATTGGTCAACGAAGATGCTAGAAAATGATGAGAGAAAAAACACCCTTGCTGGATGAATTTGTGTGCTTTCAGCTAGGAATAAAAGACTTCTGTCTAGAAGTTTTGTATTATTATAGTGAGAAATGACCTCTTCCTCAAGTAAAAATTTATGCTACTTCAGAGGGAGCCGTTTCTCACAATGTTTTATACCGTCAACCTCTCCCCATTACTCGTTACCAAGTAAGGTTTTCTGCTAATAATTATTTCGAGTAATTACCAATAGTGTCCACTGCCTTTAAAGCTAGTGCTTGGACGAGTAACTCGTCCTAACTCGGGATAGGACTTGTCACTTGTGTTAACTCTTTGTAAAACCCACCCCTGGTCTTTGACAACTACCAAAAGTATATACCCTGCCTTTAAGTCGATCTTGCGTCTAGTTCTCATCACCCTGTTTCTCCAATCCATAGTTGTGTGTTGTGCGTTATCCCTCAACCCTGCCTCTTCCCTTCTATTCTATGTCATGTTTAATTGAGAGCTAGCGATGATTCTCTTTAATGTCCAAGGCAGGTGTTGTGCCTAAAGGTGCAGCCTCGTCAATTGGGGAGCAGCTGCCCTTTGTGTGTGTTTTAAGCTAGATAGCACGTCGTGTTGCTTATGTGTGTCCCTTGAAGTCAAATCTTCTTCTTGACACTCTGAACAGAAATCCATCATCTTGGATTGTGCCGGTACATTGGGCATGTAATCCGAGTTAGATTAACTTTATCTGTATAGCTAGCTTTGGAAAAGTGTAAATGTTTCATAGGCCTATGTCTCTGTGCGGCGTATCAATCGTTGACATTTTTTTGTTCAAGCACTTTTACAAAAATACATTTTCAATCGGTGATTTTAAGGGGACGGTGAGTTGTTTATTTATCACTTCAGAAGAAGAAAACAAAAAGTTTGACTATGTCTTAATAGTTCTAAAAAAAAAAACATGTTGAGAAATGAAGACAATTGTACAAACCAATTTTTTGAAATGTTCCTTTAGAAAAAAAATTAACTCTTTTCCGGATTTTTTTCTTCACATGATTTCACACCATTTCAACTTTTTGTTATGGATGTATCTAATATAAAATTAGTGAATCACAAAAGTGAATTCGATCTACAAGTACTCATTTGCCAGGTTTTACAAACCTCCAAATTCAACTGACAAGGAAATTCAAAAATCACCTACCAAAGGTTCTTTGTGAAATACTGCGAGTTCCTTCCGTAATAGACTTCGTTAAAGGCATTGGACACTATTGGTAATTATTCAAAATAATTATCAGCATAAAACCTTTCTTGGTTACGAGTAACGGGGAGAGGTTAATAGTATAAAACATTGTGAGAAACAGCTCCCTCTGAAGTGACGTAGTTTTCGAGAAAGAAATAATTTTCCACGAATTTGATTTCGAGACCTCAAGTTTAGAATTTGAGGTCTCGAAATCAAGCATCAGAAAACACACAACTTCGTGTGACAAGGGTGTTTTTTTCTTTCATTAATATCTCGCAACTTCGACGACCGATTGAGCTCAAATTTTCACAGGTTTGTTATTTTATGCATATGTGGAGATACACCAACTGTGAAGACTAGTCTTTGACAATTACCAATAATGTCCACTGGCTTTAAGAACCCATGTTCTCGGAAAACAATTCCAAACCATATTAACCATTTGCCCTGAAGTTATGCCTGAATAATGGCATTGCATATACAGGTTTCACTCAAAAATCAATGGTACCTTCATCACTCATAATTTTGATACACTTGGAATTTGATAAATTCCGACATTCTAATCCGAAGTGGGAGGTCCTTTTAAAAAACAACTGACAAAAACAACTCAATTATCAAGATGCTTTATGTATATGAAATACTTACTATGAAATACTTCATGGTCCGACTGCAATTGAAACAAATAGTTCTCAGAAAAAAAGAATAAAAACAGATGATAAGTTCTCTGAATCATTTGGCACTAGAAGTTATGCCAGAAACGTTTGCATCATTTATCAGTTGCATTCATTGAAGCCGGTTGAACAACCCTCATCGTCTCTCTTTATAGTACGGGCCTACTTTAAATAGTTTGTAAGAAATATTTACAAGTATATAAACACGTAGGTCAAAGTGTCATTGCCGAGCGGTTTAGTTCACCGGACCCATGCTCTTTTGTGTGGGTTTGAATTCCTTGGGCAAGGCACTTAAAGCCATTGGACACTTTCGGTAAACAGTATTGTCCAAGGCCCACACTTCGTGTATCACAACTTACACATACAATAACAAACCCGTGAAAGTTTAGGCTCAATCGGTCATCGTAGTCGGGAGAAAATAACGGGAAAACCTATACCTATGTTTCCGCACGTCTAACCGTGTCATGGCATGTGTTTAAAATAAATCCGTAATTCTCGTTAGCGAAAATTGATAATTGTTTTAATGTTTTCTCAAAAAGTAAAGTATTTCATGGATTAATATTTCAAGGGAAGTATTTTACCATTACTTTCTGTAAACCCTGTAAGTTATTTGTAAATATGTGAACTTTTATTTTTTGTTCTGTTCTTTAATTTAGTACCCAAAATCAATTAAGTGCAACCCCTCACTTTGAAGTTGCTGTCCTGCCTATAGTAATGTGAGGTTATAAGATCTCTCATTTAAATAGGCCTACACTTTCGTTATTCTCTGATAAACAATATTCTCCTTTATGATAGAAAAAAAAGGAGTCAGATCTTTAACTACTACATGTGTATTTGTAATGAGTAAACAGTTGAGCGCGATTAAACTATTCGAGCTCAATTACTTTTGTGAGTTTATAACAGAAGTAAGGTATTTTTACCCCACAACCCAGTACCAGTTTTAAAACATAACGAAATGCCGCCATCCGTCAGTGCTGTCATTCGTCTGTTTTCTTAACACATACTTTCTTCCTGCGTGTGGCAGGCACGTGAATTGATTTGGTGTCAGGCGGCAGTATTTAGTCCACTACGGCAAATATATCAAATACATGAGACACTCGATGGAGACTTGTGGCCGTGGTCGTTCACGGACGTATTTTTAGAGAGAGAGAGAAATGGGGTCGGACAAATTTGTATTTTTTAAGTGGGACGATGTCATATCGCGGGCAATTTGTTTCTGTCTTGGATTAAAGATGTTTTCATCATAGTTCATTTGGTTGATGCCTGGTATTTTGATATGGCTGGATATTGTATAAACACCAAATCTACGAAATGAAATATTATCGGGTGTTTTCTTTAATTATTGGTTTGAACTTTGATTTTGTTGCCGATGATTTAAGGGAAACTGTACTATCCACAGCTCGTCTGGGAAATTACAGAAGGCATTGGAAATTTATGCTACTTCAGGGGAGCCGTTTCTGACAATGTTTTATACTATCAACAGCTCTCCAGTGCTCGTTACCAAGTCAGTTGTTAAAGGCAGTGGACACTATTGGTAATTACTCAAAATAGATATTAGCATAAAACCTCTTTGTGACGAGTAATGGGGAGAGGTTGATAGTATAAAACATGGTGAGAAACGGCTCCCTCTGAAGAGCCATAGTTTTCGAGAAAGAAGTAATTTTCCACGAATTTGATTTCGAGACCTCAGATTTAGAATTTGAGGTCTCGAAATCAACCATCTAAACGCACACAACTTCGTGTGACAAGGGTGTTTTTTCTTTCATTATTATCTCGCAACTTCGTTGACCGATTGAGCTCAAATTTTCACAGGTTTGTTATTTTATGCATAAGTTGAGATACACCAACTGTGAAGGCTAGTCTTTGACAATTACCAATAGTGTCTACTGCCTTTTAGATAATATTTGTTTTGAGTAATTACCAAACGTGTATCTTCCCTTAAAGGTTTTACTGTGAAGTGGCCCAGTCTGCAGCCATGATGTCAGAAACACTGGGCAACCCCTTCTCTTTGTATTTGAATAAGTGTCTTGTATACAGATACACAACCAAACGTTCCAAGACAAAAGAAGTATGGTTGAAGACATTGGACACTATTGGTAATTTTCAAAGACCAGTCTTCTCACTTGGTGTATCTCAACATATCAACAAATTAACAAACCTGTGAAAATTTGAGCTCATTGGTAGTCGAAGTTGCGAGATAATAGTGGAAGAAAAAACACCCTTGTCACACGAAGTTGTGTGCTTTTAGATGCTTGATTGCGAGAGCTCAAACTCTCAAATTGAGGTCTCGAAATCAATTTCGTGGAAAAATTACTTCTTTCTCGAAAACTACGTCACTTCAGAGGGAGCTGTTTCTCACAATGTTTTATACTTTTAACGTCTCCCCATTACTCGTTACCAAGTAAGGTTTTTTGCTAATAATTATTTTGACTAATTACCAATAGTGTCCACAGCCTTTAAATGGTCTGGCTCAAGAGGACACATGTGTCACGACCAGGACCTGAACCCACTCTCTGATTATGCCAGAACAACAACCATGGTGTCAATGTTACACCACAGTTTTTTACTGTGCAGTAAACAAAAGTTACAAGTAGATGCTAATGTCCACTTTGATCAAAAACATATTGACTCCTGCGACGGATCTGTTTGCTTGCTTTATTACCCTTGCTACCGCCAACTCTTTAATCGCCATAGCTTTTGTATTCGAAAGAAAATCTCCCAAAAGAAAAAATGAGAACAACAATCCTTATCAGTACCGGAAACATAAATCCATATCCGTTGATAAAATTCATGTAATTTCAGCGTTATCAGATGAACAAAGAATTCTCATCCGTCTTCGAGGATATTCGAACGAGATACGGGAAATGTATACCTCTTGAAACAAAAGTGAGAAAAGGTTCAGCACTAACTAGGACATACCGTAATTGTTAACCTCTTATTTAATAATGGAGAGGTGTGCCTGTGGGGGAAAGGGAGCTGTGTATAAATTGACTGCATAGACCCGGGCATGCCATGATATTATGGAGGGTGAGTTGGTGTATGAAAAACCCCATCGGGGCATGGCTGGCCGTTTATCATTCAAGCTCATCGTTGTCACTTTATGTTAAAGGAACATTACAGAACTGTTTTTTCTTTTTTTTTGTGGTAACAAAACAGTTGCTGGCAGTGTAAACACCTTTTGAAATCAACCATACACATTAATTGATAGTACAGAAGTTTGAGATCAGTCGGCCATCTGGGTCACGAGAAAATAGTGAAAAACCGATTACATATGTTGCATAACATCGATGAAAAAATGCATAAACACTCACTGAATAAACTCCAAATTTTGAGCTCAGATTTTTACAGTTTTTTATTTTTTATTTTTGTATGCATATGTTGAGATACACCAAGTGAAAAGGCTGGTCTTTGACAATTAACAAAAGTGTCCAGTGTCTTTAATAGGACCCCCCCCCCTTCTCGCCTGGATTGAAATACTGCAGAACGTGCCATTTTTTAACGGCCGGTGGGGATTGCTGTGATTATCAGCAAATTACCACTACAGGAATTTCAAAGCATTGCAGACGTGGTGATTTTATGTTACTATAATATCCTTCTTCTTTTTGTTGTGTCAGAATTTCGTCTTGAATTTGTTTGACTGTGGAGGACTGCATACCGTCTTCCTTTAGGGTGCACTTGCAGGTCAGATTTATACCTGGATAGGATTCTGATCGGACTCTTGACACTCTGAAATCTCCTGTGTCAGAATCGACCCGGATTCCAAGTCCCAGGTAGACTTGGTTCAAGTCCCGTTCTCTATTGTGCAAAAGGTCCCTATTTTCGCCGTCAAAAGGTTGGGTGATAGGACGGGAAATAAAAGAAGGGCCTGACCCGTTTCTGGCCAGGCCGACGATGAGGGTGGTTAGTAATGGTATTTTTTGAAGTCGGATTCTGCGTCAGTTTAACCCATTTTTGTGTCATTCTGACCTAGAAATTGATCGCATTGACCCCCAAATCGACCGGGCTCCAAGGGATCCTGTATCTTAACGAATATATACAAGCTTTACATGACCTGGGCCAAATTTCACGCATGCGCGTATAGTCTTGGTGCACATTCGCTAGTTTTCCTTTCACACACAGCGCGGCCAACTCATCGACAGCGCCTGATCGCCCGTAACATGAAACGTCTTGCATCAAGACTAGCGTGGAGTCTCCGCTCACAACCGGTTTTAAAAAAGGTTTAAACACCCCCACGTGATGCGCTCTCCAACAATAGCAATAGCGAAACTGCTTGAGGTTTTTATGAAAATAAATTTAAAACTGTTATCTTTTTACATATTAACCACGTTAAATTGAAGTGGTTTATATATTAAACGCTGCAGTAGGCTTTTAACCAAAGGTTTTCAATGGCAATACTTCTAAGAGTGATTACCAACGTAAACCTCTCCTTTAAAGAAAGTATTTAGACAGATGGCATAAACTTTATAATTTGCCCTAATTAAATGCACTTACATGGCGGGACCAGGTGCGTCAATACAGTTGCGCAGTTCTGGGTAATCATTGAATAATAAGTTCATTTAGGTGTCACACCAACTGCCTTTAAAGGCACTAGGCACTATACTCTCAAAATAATTGTTAGCATAAAAAGTAACTTACTTGGTAACGAGCAATGGAGAGCTGTTGATTGATTATAGCTATGTGAGAAACGGCTCTCTCTGAATAAACGTAGTTTTTGAGGAAGTAATTTCCCACTCAAAAGACTTCAGATGATGCATTTTATCATGCATCTAAAAGCACGCACATTTGTGGAACAAGAGGTTTTTTTCTTTCACTATTTTCTTGCAACTTCAATGACAAGTTGAGTCCAGATTTTCACAGGTTTGTATGTTGGGATGCAACAAGTGAGATTACTGGCCTTTGCCAATGTTACCAATTGTGTCCAGTGCCTTTAATATAAATACACAGACAATGTACATATTTACGACCCTTGACTTTTCTGTTGTTCTGTTGTTGTTTCTTTCCTTCTGTAAATGATTTGGCCATGTGTTGAGAGGGATATTTAGAGAGAGAGATGCAGCAGGGGGTTGTCAGAGATGACGTCCCCATCTCAAAACAAACGTTAGTCATCACTCTTTAAATGTTAAACACATCTTTTGTGGTATTAATCAAAGATGCATCATTTGTTGTTGGTAAACGTGAAACATTATTTCGGCTGGCGTTGAAGGTTCAATTTTGCTGTGCTTAATGCTAATTTATGTGCTTAAGAAAATTATTTGGTGTGTCTTAAACTTCACGGAGGCAATGAACGCAATCGCTTCTGTGTCCCTACCTCATGCCCCTTTAAGATGTTCTAAAAGAATCTTGAATTTATACTTTACTGAACTGCCCTTTAAAAACTCACCTGACAATAACGTAGATAGGGCTTGTCATAATTTTACTTTGCATCTGAGATTGATACAAGAACTAAGGCTTGTCATACTTTGCATCTGAGATAGATACAGTAACTAAGGCTTGTCATATTGTACGTTGTAGCTGAGATTGATACAGTAACTAAGGCTTGTCATATTGTACGTTGCATCTGAGATTGGTACAAGAACCAAGGCTTGTCGTATTGTACGTTGTATCTGAGATTGATACAAGAACTAAGGCTTGTCATATTGTACGTTGCATCTGAGATTGATACAAGAACTAAGGCTTGTCATATTGTACGTTGCATCTGAGATTGATACAGAAACTAAGGCTTGTCATATTGTACGTTGCATCTGAGATTGATACAAGAACCAAGGCTTGTCATAATTGTATACTTACCATCTGAGATTGATACAAGAACTAAGGCTTGTCATATTGTACGTTGTATCTGAGATTGATACAAGAACCAAGGCTTGTCGTATTGTACGTTGTATCTGAGATTGATACAAGAACCAAGGCTTGTCGTATTGTACGTTGTATCTGAGATTGATACAAGAACTGAGGCTTGTCGTATTGTACGCTGTATCTGAGATTGATACAAGAACCAAGGCTTGTCATAATTGTATACTTACCATCTGAGATTGATACAAGAACTAAGGCTTGTCATATTGTACGTTGTATCTGAGATTGATTCAAGAACCAAGGCTTGTCGTATTGTACGTTGTATCTGAGATTGATACAAGAACCAAGGCTTGTCGTATTGTATGTTGTATCTGAGATTGATACAAGAACTGAGGCTTGTCGTATTGTACGCTGTATCTGAGATTGATACAAGAACCAAGGCTTGTCGTATTGTACGTTGCATCTGAGATTGATACAGAAACTAAGGCTTGTCATATTGTACGTTGCATCTGAGATTGATACAAGAACCAAGGCTTGTCATAATTATATACTTACCATCTGAGATTGATACAAGAACTAAGGCTTGTCATATTGTACGTTGTATCTGAGATTGATACTAACAAGAACCAAGGCTTGTCGTATTGTACGTTGTATCTGAGATTGATACAAGAACCAAGGCTTGTCGTATTGTACGTTGTATCTGAGATTGATACAAGAACTGAGGCTTGTCGTATTGTACGCTGTATCTGAGATTGATACAAGAACCAAGGCTTGTCATAATTGTATACTTACCATCTGAGATTGATACAAGAACTAGGGATTGTCATATTGTACGTTGCATCTGAGAGTGATACATTAAGGCTTGTCATATTGTACGTTGCATCTGAGATTGATACAAGAACTAAGGCTTGTCATATTGTACGTTGTATCTCAGATTGATACAAGAACTAGGGATTGTCATACTGTACGTTGCATCTGAGAGTGATACATTAAGGCTTGTCATATTGTACGTTGCATCTGAGATTGATACAAGAACTAAGGCTTGTCATATTGTACGTTGTATCTGAGATTGATACAAGAACTAGGGATTGTCATATTGTACGTTGCATCTGAGAGTGATACATTAAGGCTTGTCATATTGTACGTTGCATCTGAGATTGATACAAGAACTAAGGCTTGTCATCATGTACGTTGTAGCTGAGATTGATACAAGAACTAAGGCTTGTCATATTGTACGTTGTATCTGAGACTGATACAATAACTAATGCTTGTCATACTTTGCATCTGAGAGTGATACATTAAGGCTTGTCATATTGTACGTTGCATCTGAGATTGATACAATAACTAATGCTTGCCATACTGCACGTTGAAGCTGAGATTGATACAAGAACTAAGGCTTGTCATATTGTACGTTGTATCTGAGATTGATACAAGAACTGAGGCTTTTCATATTGTACGTTGTATCTGAGATTGATGCAAGAACTGAGGCTTGTCATATTGTACGCTGTATCTGAGATTGATACAAGAACTGAGGCTTGTCATATTGTACGCTGTATCTGAGATTGATACAATAACTAAGCCTTGTCATATTGTACGTTGTATCTGAGATTGATACAAGAACTAAGGCTTTTCATATTGTACGTTGTATCTGAGATTGATACAAGAACTAAGGCTTTTCATATTGTACGTTGTATCTGAGATTGATTCAAGAACTAAGGATTGATTCAAGAACTAAGGCTTGTCATATTGTACAAGGACGAAGCAATCATGTGAAGTATCTCGCTCATGGACACAAGTGTCAAGACCCTTAAACATACACACCACTGATCAGAAACACCAGAACTTGAGTTCAGTGCATGCGGTTCACCGCTCAGCCAGGAACACGAAAACTTATGATCGTTCTCGGAAATGTTTACATGCTCCGAACAATGTAAACAGTGGTAGTTTACCTGGTATCTCCGCTGCCACTTAGTAATAAGTGCACAATTTGCTAATTCTCTACTCTCAGCACCAAATAATGTTTGTACAGGTTTATTTGGCATGTGTTTCTTGGAACCTCTGTAGGAGGCCGAAGGATGGGATAGGGCAGCAGACTGGCAAGAATAAACCCTTTTTCTCAGAATCATTTACTTCTGCTTGTATGCTTCTTTTCTTTACATTGATCTTGTCTTTCTAAGATTCTCTTCCGGTCTTCCGGCTGACACTATTCATCAGGTCGTGAAATTTTGGTCTTGTGTGCAAGTAAACATTAGATGCACTGTAAAGAACTATGTGAACAAAATCATTATTAGCATAAAACCTTTCTTGGTGACGAGTAATAGGGAGAGGTTGATGGTACAAAACATTGTGAGAAACGGCTCCCTCTGAAGTGCCATAGTTTTCGAGAAAGAAGTAATTTTCCACGAATTTGATTTCGAGACCTCAGGTTTAGAACTTGATGTCTCGAAATCAACCATCTAAACGCACACAACTTCGTGTGACAAGGGTGTTTTTTCTTTCATTATTATCTCGCAAGTTAGATGACCGATTGAGCTCAAATTTTCACAGGTTTGTTATTTTATGCATATGTTGAGATACATTAACTGTGAAGGCTAGTCTTTGACAATTACCAATAGAGTCCACTGCCTTTAAAGGATTTGGGTACTTTTTGTAACACAAAACACAATGTCCACAGATTTACATTAAACTTACACCAATTGAAGACAATGATAGTAGAAAGCGTACCTCAAAATATTGGTAGCTGAGGTGCTGGACAGTAGTGTTTGAGAAATGAGTAAAACAATGTCATGAAAATACGTTTTTACATGCTATATCATTTCTCAAAAACTACAACACCTCAGCAACTAATATTTTCAGGGAAGCTTTCTACTATCACTATCTTCAAACGGTGTAGGTTTAGTGTAAGTACATAGACCCTTTAACCGAGTTTTGATACCTTTTGTATATGAAGTTTTTTTGCCATTATATAAATCCCAACTCACTGTAAATGAAGGTGTATTTAATATAATTTACCAGTAGAAGTTTCAGCATCATCAGTTTTTGAGAAAAATAGTGAAAATCCCAGAGCGATGTTTTCAGGAGCAGAGTCACGTAAATACCAGTATAGTCGCGTTATAATACCACTACTGGTAAATACTTTATATTATGCTAAAATAGTTTTCGTCTCATGAACGAAAACTGTTTTCGTGACATTGTTTTTACTCATCAAATAGTACAGCACCTCAGCAAGGTGTGAAGTGAAGCTTTCTACCACCATTTGCTTCAAACAAAGTTTAAAGTTTAAAGTAAATCTGTGGACGTTGTGTTTTACCCAACGTTGTGAAGTACCCAAACCCTTTAAAACTAAATTTTATAGTTCCTATTGATTGGCACTTGTCAGCAGCTAATGATGATGATGATAAATGTTGATGCAAATTTGGAAGTTGATGTTTGATGGCTTATAGGACAGGTTGGTAGTCATGTTGATGACACCCGGGCACTGACACTATGTGAAATGATGAGACAAACGGTTTCCCTAGACATCTATTAATTATTCCATCAGATGATAATGTTACAAAGTACATTTTTTCTACAATTATGATTGACAGAAGCCAGACATCTCTTTGGTTGATATTATTTGTATGAACATCTTATCTTTTTACCAGCTTCAAGACCAGCTAACTCTATAATAATGGGGGACCTGAATACTTATGTTGACTACCCTTGGCCGCTTGAGGGCCTCCTATATGGGTACTTTTCAACCAGCAACAAATGCCCCAAGTACGCGGCCCAGAAGAACCCCACCACAGAGGAGGAGCTTATGTCTTACTTGGATGCCTGGGCTGAGGTCAACCCACACAGAAACGGGTTTACGTTCAGTAACATGGTAAGTTTGGTTTGGTTTTAAGGGCTATTGGTAATATTTTTTACACTTTAAATAACAGTCGTCACCAGACTAAAAATATTCATTTTGTTTGTAATGCCCATTTACATCGATGTTAGTTTAGCACTGTGAACTTGGTACTCTGCCGAGCTCCCTGAAACCAAATTACAGACATATTACTTGGGTGGGATTCGAACCCACGACCTTTGCAATTATAGAACAGTGTCTTACCGATTAGACTAACGATGTTGATTTCTGACGAATGACTATAGTCTGAAGTCCAGAGTCTTATAATGGAGTCTGAGTCAATAGTCATGAAGTTCATGTCTGAGTTTTGAATCTGATGACGAATCCGACCTTTCTGCAGAATGGAGTTGTTGGCCTACAATAAAGAGCTTTCGCTCCTTAAAGGCACTGGACACCTTTCGATATTCCACCAGTTCTCACTTGGTGTTAGGTGTAACCCAACATAAGCATAAAATAAGATATCTGTAAAAAATTTGGGCTCAATTAGTCATCGCAGTTGCAAGAGAATAATGAAAGAAAAATACCCTTTTTCGCACAAAAGTGTGTGATTTCAGATGCCTAATAAAACGCTTTAGACCTGAAGTGTTTTAACATTAATTTGTTGAATGAGAAATTACGTTTAGTTTTTTTCTATGTCACTCATTACCAGGTAAAGTTGTTATGCAAATATGATTTTTAGTAATTACCAACGCCTTTAAGAAACAGAAAGTGATATAAACGTATAAGACTCAATACACGAGTGTGTTGTTCTATAACCATTTCAAATACTTGGGTACTCAGAACATCTTTATCCGTATTTCCCAAATTGCTACATGAGTCAAACTGGCCTGTCGTCACCGGGCACGCTTCAGAAATCAATAATAGTTTTATTTTCCAGCTCATCATGGCAGTGTGGACAATTGCTGATGTATTTTTGCCTAGATTTTAGCTTAGCATATCTATATGTGTTTAGTACTCACTTGGTCACTGGCCATATCTACGCACAATGTCTTCTCTTTAAAGACTTCCAATGGATTCCATTGTAAAATGATTCCGGTCAGCTTCTGTTTAAGAGTAATTAAAGAAGGTTTTTATTCATTGACATTCCAGAGGTGTTAAATGAAAGTTGGAGATCGTGGGTTTAATGCTATCCATGTCAATGTGGAGCTATCAGTATCATTTGGAAGAGTATATCGACGGCCCGGTAGTAGTGGTGACCTGTACTTTCTCTATGCCAGAGCCTTCATTACCAAACAGTCTGACCAATGTTTTAATCACTTAGCAATTCGTCATACCATACATAACTTCTGAAATGTCAACGCAAATAAACAGAGGCACTGAATATGTGTGACCTGCTTCTGTAGATGAAGACGCTCTTTTATTTCCAAAAGGCAAGATTTATTTCTTTATCGGAGACTTCAGTGTGAAAGGAGCCTACTGAATACTATACTTTGTGTGGACCTTTTAAAATGAGTCTTAAAAGCAGTGGACACTATTGGTACTTACTCAAAATAATTACTAGCATTAAACCTTACTTGGTAACGAGTATAGGGAGCTGTTGATAGTATAAAACATTTTTAGAAACTGCTCCCTCTGAAGTAATAACGTCGTTTCGAGAAAGACGTATTTTTCCACGAATTTGATTTCGAGACCTCAGATTTGGAATTTGAGTTCTCGAAATCAAGCACCTTAAAGCACACAACTTTGTGTGACAATGGTGTTTTTTCTTTCATTATTATTTCGCAACTTCGATGACCGATTGAGCTCAAATTCACAGGCTTGTTATGTTATGCATATGTTGAGATACACCAATTGAGAAGACTGGTCTTTGTCACCTACCAATAGTGTCTAGTGTCTTTAAATCTGGATCTTTTATGAAGCTCACTTGATAACAAAGTTGATATCGAAAGTTCAACGCTAATTACAGTCTACAATCCAATGCAGATTTCACAGATACCATACACATATGTGCTATACATTTGTTGAGCTAAATTGAAAATGTTGTCTGTTACAAAACAAAATTCTCTCGGATAATGATAGAAAAACATGTTGAATATGATTGCTGTATTTGTATAGATGGCGTGTTGGTAATCTGATAAAAAGAAGAATCCTCTTTATTAATCAAAGAGCAAGACCATTTTAATTCTCCTCTTTTTATTCCCCCGAGGAAGGGACGGCTCCCCCTTTGATGAGGTTGATGAGTTTTGTGGATTTTTTTTACCAATTTTTAGGGGACCAGGTTCGCTCTGGTATCCTGGCCTGCCCTGTACCTCTGTGGACCTCAGGACGATTCCCACGACCTTCTTGGACTGGAGTTTCGCATGTTGACTGGGTTGTAAGTCCTTTCCTGGTTTACGTTGTACTTTCCTTTAGTTGTATTTCCATCCCACATCCCTTGTCTTTTATACACAGGTATTAACTCTTAGGGGACCAGGTTAGCTCTAGAATCCTGACCTCCCTTCACCTCTGTGGACCTGAGGACGAATCCCACACCGCCTTGGACTGGAGTTTCGCATGTTCACTGGGTTTTAAGTCCTTTCCTGGTTTACGTTGTCCTTTCCTCTAGTTGTATTTCCATCCCACATCTCTTGTCTTTTATACACAGGTATTAACTCTTAGGGGACCAGGTTAGTTCTAGAATCCTGCCCTGCCCTTTCACCTCTGTGGACCTGAGGACGAATCCCACCGCCTTGGACTGGAGTTTCGCATGTTGACTGGGTTTTAAGTCCTTCCCTGGTTTTGTTGTTCTTTCCTCTAGTTGTATTTCCATCCCACCTTCCTTGTCTTTTATACACAGGTACCTTCAGGTGTACGGGTAAAAACAGTGCTTGTTGCTGGGGAGAATAAGTTGTTTGGTTTCTTAACGAGAAGGATTTATAAACAAACAAATATACACACTTTGATAAACGTATATATATATTATTATTATTATGTACTATTATTTCAGGTTTTGTACTTTCAGACTGATCAACCTGCAGTCTGTATTTTGTTGTTTCAGTAAAAGTGACTGTTAGTAGTAGTGATATGATCAGTAACAGTGATTGGTCAGTAATAGTGACTGGTCAGTAACAGTGATTGTCCGTTCAGATTGATTGGCCAGTAACACAGGTCAGTAATGGTGACTGTGGTCATAAATAGTCACCACTGACCAGATAGTGACTTGTCAGGAATAATGACTGTCACTGTTAATATTAGTGACTGGTCATTATTAAACAGTCCCTGGTCAATAATAGTGAATGACCACAAGCAGTCAAGTGACTATTTGGTAACAGTGATTGAACAGTAATAGTGACTGGTCAGTCATAGTCACTTTATACTGAGTTTGTTTTTCTTCTTTTTTCAATGTGGTAATTTAAGGACCGGGTTCTCTTGTAATGCTTTGTTCTTGTCTTCCTTAGTCCAGGTTTAATGTGTCGTCTTTGCAGTACCACAAACCGATGTCCGATCAGTGATTCTTTTCACTGTTCGAGTTTCTAACCATATTAAAATACTTTGTGCATTTTTTATTGACAATGTTTTTAATGCAAGTGTACACAGTGAACTGTTCTAATTGTTGCTCCGGTTTTTATTGACCGTTCCCTTGTTTTTCTTGATTGTAACCATTTTTGTTGTCCTCCAATGATTAATGGTTTATTGCTACTCCCTATTTAATTTAGTTTAACTTTGATTTAAATTCGAAATGTTTTTAGATGTAAAATTATGGTGTAATGAAAAGTGGCATATTTTAGCATATTCCACCTCATTTTGATTTCAATTTGTACTATTGTTAAATATTAAACTGGTGTAATTAACACTTTTTGCTCGGGAATTTTGTTTAAACCCATTTTATCTTAAATATCTTTCTGAAACATGGTGTGGATAAAAAACGTTTTTTAATAGGGATGTAAAACTAATGCAAGGGGAAGAAAAACGAGATGAAAAATTTGTTTTTATTTCTTCCTCTTTTTTTTTAATTCACAGCCCCAGCCAGGTTTCCAGAGTCGACCAGACCGCATCTTGCTCTCATCAAAGTCCTGGTCGGTCGTCTCATGCAGTACGATCGGCCTCGGTAAGGGTTACGCCAATAGGTACACCAAGCACATCATCTGGAGTCGACTCGCTACCGTCCTCAACTCGTCCAAGTCCCTCTTCTACAACACACCGAGTTCAAGGGGTTGTTTACATGACTGTGGCCCTCATGGGTCATGCCGTTGTGGGGTTTGCGTTTCCGGGGGCAACAGGAACAACTGCGAGTTGCCCAACTGTCCGGAGTGCTCCTCCAACGCCTACAGAAACTGCCTGGTTGTGCTTTTACTACTCAGCGTGCTGTTCGCGCAAATTCTGGTTGCTACAGTGCTCCTTATTAAACAGCTGAGAGTGGCGAGACGGAGACCGTTCTCGCGGTGTTTACGCGCTTGTTTTTGTCAAGCTTTACGGGGGAAACCCCCTGTGTCTTTCCTACCTCAAGTCTCCTATTCCCGACAGTCTGCGGTCGCGGTTCTCATGCACATACTCTGCCCATTGTGTCACCTGCGGCCCATCTGCCAGATTTTTATTTACTGCGTATGTACAGTGCTCCTCATGTTATTCTGTTATTTATACCTTTTTGAAGATTCACTGAGAACTATTTACGCCATCTTGCCCGAAGAGTTGAACCCATCAGATCATCTAATGGTTCAGTCTGCAATCATTCTAAAAAATTGAGCCATTAATCACTTGTTCAAGTGCAGTTACCTTTATCACTGACCATCCATTTTGTTTTATCACTGGTAGCCAGTTTGTTTTACCACTGAGCCGCCATTTTTCTTACAGAGCGGTAATTTTGGTCTATTCTCCAATATTTTGTTTTTAACTCAAAATAAAACTGAAAGAGAAAGAGATAGATTAAATTATTCATAAAATGGTACAAAATAATTTAAATTCAAATTAGTATGCAGACTATTTGACAGAACTGTTTGATTTGTTGAAAACATGAATACGTGTATGATGTAAATGTTACGATTTGTATTGTTAATACGGTCTGAAGCAAGTTAACCTCAAATCGAGTTAATGTTAGGAAATCTAAAACCAGAATGGACATTCTGTGATATTAACATTTACTAGTTAGAAAATACACGAAAACGTATACTATATAACTAAATATTGCTTTTATATGTTAATATTTCCAAATATGTCTATATGTATCTGTGCAATGAGAATTACTAACCCATCAAGCAACTCCTTACATATTTTATCTTTCATTGGGGAGGGGAGGGGGGCTATAACAACACTCTACGGATAACTCATCCTATTTAAACCATTTGACAAGTATACCCATGCCCATCTTGTATAGGTGTCACATACGGATATGCCGTGGGCGTTCAAAATGTAAGCATATCACATTGCCACTTGCCAACTCCATTTAGATATTTATATTTGAAATAAAACTGCCTGATATACTCTTTATTATTTATAAAACTATATATATAAGCAAAGATTATCTGTTTAACTCTGAAATAGAGATGCCGGTTTGTAGTATTCATAATATACAGCAACACAACTACTACGCAGAGTTAATTATTTTTTATTCCGGTGCAACTCGAAATTATTTTGTAGGACATTAAAATATAGGATTTGCCTGTGGCGATTTTAGATGCCACTTAAAAGGCTTCCTGTGCTTGCTGCGTTTGCTACACTTCTTGCTTTGATGTATACATGCATTGGTGTATGTATGTATGAAGAAACTAACCCGTCTGCTTGCTATGCCCCTTTGATACTACTTGGATGCGTCACAAGCTAGGGTCATTTTCATAGCACTGCCTAAAGCAGAAATGTAGCTAAGCAATTTATCCGCGGAGCGACGTGCGGAAACAAGGTTGGATTTTCCCGTTATTTTCTCCCGACTCCGATGACCGATTGAGCCTAAATTTTCACAGGTTTGTTATTTTATATAAGTTGTGATACACGAAGTGCTGGCTTTAAGACAATACTGTTTACCGAAAGTGTCCAATGGCTTTAAGCTTGAGCAGCTCTGGGGTTATGTTATTGTCACTGGTACTATGTTTTATCCACAGTTACCAATAGACCGTGCGTTCGCAACGTCACCACAGCCCGAGTTTTTGCCAACACGGTATGGAAAACTAAGGAAAGCCATACATGTAAATTAAAAACAGATCACTACTGTTTGTAACAACGTACACAAACATTCAAACATTGTGTTGATTTTGTTGAAAACAAAAAACTAATTATGGAAGGTATTTTAGATTGAACGTTTGTATGTTTGTCCATGCCACCCGTGGCGGTTTTTTTTTTTTTCAACAAAACAAAGGCCTATAATATACAGTGCAATTAACACAGAGTTTGGTGATATACCAAGGCTGGTTTAAGTCCCCTAGCGTTTGATGAAAAGGGAATGTTTGTGTCGACCCAAAGTGTGTTTTGTTTGATTCAAACAAAGGGGATGGGGCCAAATCCCCAAAATATCATAGATTAAATTATGCCTCACCCCAGCCACACCCCAACCAAACCAACCGCGACCACACCCAACCCCAACCAAACTTCACTTGCTAGTATAGCTAGTGTAGTCCAGGCTGTTCATCGATGCGGAAGAAATTGTTTTTAATTTACCAACCTAAAACAAAAACCTGAAACATCCTTTTTGTCTTTTAAATATAGCTCGGCTTCATTTAACGGACAGTGTTGAATGCTTTGCGTATTGCCAACTATTTAATATTTATTTATTTTAAATCTTTAGACATACACAATAGTTACAAGTGGTACAGGGGCTGTCAAGGTGAATACTAAAGTATAAAAACTGTCATCAAAAGATGTGTAAAACTAGAACTATAAAAATGTATTAGGATTTAAATGATTTTTTATTCAAATTTGTGCCTTGATCATTCCCGTTTACCTTTAATTAAAATATTTGCCACTTTTAGTTTTTCATATTATTGCCATTTATTTTACTTTCGATTTCAACTCAATAAATCCTTGCCGTGCTTTTAAAATTAACTTTAAATTATATCAATTGTATCTCAGATTATCTATTGTATCTATTGTATCTTTAGAACTCATGTATATCTTAAAAAAATAAAACATTGTACTATCTTTGATATTTGTGTTACACAAATTTTAAATTTTAGAAAGGTATTTTTTTTTTATATATCAAACCCTCTATTTTTCTTGCCATATCATTATCCTTTATTATGTCAATTAAAGTGCCATACTTGTTCTTTCACAAAAATGATTATTTTAACGCCATCCTTTGTTCTTCATATTTGTTTAGTTTTAAAATAAGTTTCTGAATTACTTCCCCTGGCAGTTTCACTGCTGCCTCCTAAATAACACACCACTCTATTTTCTTGCCATGACCTTATTCTTTCTCCTATAGAAAAGTACATACATGTTTCTCACAAATTATTGTTTTAAAGGCAGGGAACACTATTGGTAATTGTCAAAGACCAGTCTTCTCACTTGGTGTATCTTAACGTATGCGTACATTAAAAAACCTGTAAAAATTTGAGCTCAATTGGTCGTCAAAGTTGTGAGATTATAATGAAAGAAAAAAACACCTTGTGTACTTTCAGATGCTTGATTTCGAGACCTCAAATTCTAAATCTGAGGTCTCGAAATCCAATTCGTGGAAAATAACTTCTTTCTCGAAAACTACGCCACTTCAGAGTTTTATTCCATCAACCTCCCCATTACTCGTAGTAAGGTTTTGTGCTAATAATTATTTTGAGTAATTATCAATAGTGTCCACTGCCTTTAACGCCATCCTCTATTCTTCATATTTTTTTGTTTTATAAGTAATTTCTGAATTATTTCCCCCGACAGTTTCTCTCCATCCTCCCTGAGGGGGACACCATCTTGAATGTTTCCGGTCTCCTCATCTCTTTTTCTCCTGGTAGTCACTTCCCCTCTTCGTCATTTAAACATATCAAGGTCCCCGACTCGGCATTTTACCAGATGTTGTTTATATTTTTCGTCGATTATCTTTCACTTTAAGGTTTTTGTTTTAGTTTGGCATAGGGCTTATATTATTATACTGTTTGGACTTAGCTTTGGGCTTATTTGGCCCTTTGTCTTTGTCTAAAACCATAAATACTTTGTTCATTCCTTTTTACATTTACTCGACTTTGTGATGCAAGGCATGTTAATCTTTGTGTGGTTTTTTGGTGTGTTTTTTGCCTGTTTAATAGATATATTTATTTAATTCATTTTCTGTGAAATAGTTTCAACTTAATATTTTCGTGTTCATTTAACAAACCGTGACATTTAAGAGAACCGTTTACTTGTTAATTATGTTTATGATATATTTGTGCTTTATGACGGTTATTACAACCTTATGTCCTGTTATTTTCATTCCATTACATAATTCCTCTAGCTTAAACGTAATTTTATTTCTTCAAAACGTGTAATGGTTACCGTTGTTTGACGCAAAATACCACTTTTTTCTGTTTCTTTTTTTCCTTAAAGGCCGTGGACAATATTGGTTATTACTCTAAATAATTATTGGCACAAAACCTTTCTTGGTGACAAGTAATGGGGAGAGGTTGATGGTATAAAACATTGTGAGAAACGGCTACCTCTGAAGTGCCATAGTTTTCGAGAAAGAATTAATTTTCCACGAATTTGATTTCGAGACCTCACATTTAGAGCTTGAGGTCTCGAAATCAACCATCTAAACGCACACAACTTTGTGTGACAAGGGTTATTTTTCTTTCATTATTATCTCGCAACTTCGATGACCGATTGAGCTCAAATTTTCACATGTTTGTTATTTTATGCATATGTTGAGATACACCAACTGTGAAGACTAGTCTTTGACAATTACAAACAGTGTCCACTGCCTTTAAACCGGTCACCATAGAAGCAATCTCTTGGATTGACTAGATCTAAACAGTGACAACATGTACACAGGTTGATAAGCGGGATTAAAAATATGCCAGTTCAAAAAAATCAAAACGAATGTCCAATATTCAAATTTTGTGAAAACATTTTGCTCTCTAACAATTATTGTTGCCATCATTTCATAAACATAGGCCTCGTATTGTTAAATACTCTAAATGATTTTTTACAAAATAAAACATTGTGAAACAAAATATATACCTTCAAGTATTTTATCGCTCATTTTTATTTTGAACATCTGGCTCACTTAGATTGTAAATCTTGTTTTATTATTTAAGGCAGTGGACACTATTGGTAATTACTCAAAATAATTATTAGCATAAAACCTTTTTTGGTGATGAGTATTGGGGAGAGGTTGATAGTATAAAACATTGTGAGAAACAGCTCCCTCTGAAGTGCCATAGTTATCGAGAAAGGAGTTATTTTCCACGAATTTGATTTCGAGACCTCAGATTTAGAACTTGAGGTCTCGAAATCAAGCATCTAAACGCACACAACTTCGTGTGACAAGGGTGTTTTTTCTTTCATTATTATCTGGCAAGTTCGATGACCGATTGAGCTCAAATGTTCACAGGTTTGTTATTTTATGCATATGTTGAAATACACCGACTGTGAAGGCTAGTCTTTGACAATAACCAATATGTCCGCTGCCTTTAAATCAAAACTTGGCCTTTGTCATTCCGTTATTTTTAAACAAATCTTGGCGATGAAAGCCGCTGCTTTGGTTAACATGAATGTAAATTGGATGATGGGGGTTGACTATGATCAGTTTTTATAGACAGTGTTTTAAATTCCCATTTGAAGGAATATTAATTTGTCAGCACGGGGACTGTTTGTTAAACATGATCAATCATCTCATGTGTAAAGTTTGTGGTTGTAAAACTTTAATGTAATTTTCGCCATCTGTGTGAAAGTTTGTCACAAATAACGGAGGTTGATGCACTCCGGAGTAGAATGACTTGATTCGATAGCCAGATTAAAGACGAACATCAAATAAAATGTTCACATCTTCAGAATGTCGCATGGTTTGTTTAGTTCTTTTCTTCACCGGGTTATGCTTATGTTGCTGCTTTAAACAAAACGGCACAGAGGAAGAAGCTATTGGACTGGAGATAAATAACTTAAAGACAGTGGACACTATTGGTAATTGTCAAAGACTAGCCTTCGCAGTTGGTGTATCTCAACATATACATAAAATAACAAACCTGTGAAAATTTGAGCTCAATCGGTCATCAAAGTTGCGAGATAATAATGAAAGAAGAAAACACCCTTGTCACACGAAGTTGTGTGCGTTTAGATGGTTGATTTTGAGACCTAAGTTCTAAACTTGAGGTCTCGAAATCAAATTCGTGGAAAATTACTTCTTTCTCCAAAACTATGGCACTTCAGAGGGAGCTGTTTCTCACAATGTTTTATACCATCAACCTCTCCCCATTACTTGTCACCAAGAAAGGTTTTATGCTCATAATTTTTTTGAGTAATTACCAATAGTGTCCACTGCCTTTAATATTGAGAAAAGGTGTTTAAGATTGATGACACAACCACAACAAGCTAGTCCAATAAGTTTGTGTGGTTTTTATTTTCTTCAAACAAACAAACAAACAAACGAAAAAAACACGGGAAAAAAAACACATCCCAATACACAAACAGACCTTCTGAATAGAAAGTTGACTGAACTAACAATTACTTACTAAAGAAACGTCTTAAGATTTCATAATGAGCCAGAGACCTGAATATTACCGCCACATGTACGAACGCTTCGGGTCCCTCTCCCAGGTCAGAACACAAAAGGGAGACTCCTTTTTCAGCCTTAAAAAAAAATTCAGCAAAAATGCTTGTGTGTCTCTTCTTTCTTTAAAAAAAAAATGCCGATCAAAGTCACTTGATTTTTTATTTCTTGGTATTGCATTCCATGTCGATAAGCTCTCAGCGTGTGATGGGTCCTAAAGCGTGTGGAGTGACACAATAATGTAGTCACGTATACTGTGAACACCACACTGGGAGACGTACCAGGTGGACATTGCTTAACCAAAACATTTCCTTACTGAATAACATTCAGTTAAGGAGGTATGTTTCGCTGGTTCTCGAGGAGGTATGTTTCGCTGGTGTGTACAACATAAAGTTTTTTTTCTGTAACACAACATTTCCGTACTCGATAACATTCGTTTAAGTGGCGTGTTTCGCTGGTTCTCGAACAGTGTCGGAATTACCGTCACTAAAGGTTATAAATGGTGTAAAACATGGTTCTTTATCATTGTACAGTCGTCTTGGTTTTCTTCTAATGTTTGCTTCTCTTCCGTCCGCAATTAATTTATCATGTTTGATTTACATAATATCTCAAAGAGCAAACCAAGTTTCTATAGGCGCTGTCTATCAAGCAATTTTCATTGCTTCTCTTCCGTCTGCAATTTAACAATCGTTGATTCACATGTTACATAGTGAGCAAACCAAGTTATTTTTTCTAGCCTCTGTCGATCAACCAATTTTCAATTACTAAACATGAGGAGAATCAGAAGGTACTTTGGAAAGAATACTCTCACTCTATCAGAGCTCTAGTCCTGTCTCGAGTCGACTTTTGCAATCTTTCATTTTTTGCTGCGGTTTTAAATGGCACAGAGTATTATAAAACAGTGCAGCTTGTTTGGTATGTTGAGAGAACTCCCAATCACTCGGTGAACTTCAATGGCTACAGATTTACCGAAGTGCAGCTTGACCAATCCTGTTGACAACTCTTCCTTCTATCATCAACGACTCTGTCAATTTTTCCATGATCATTTCGTGTTAGGCGGGATTTTTATGGATTAGCGTTTTTACATTTTAACTGTACTGGTCTGATGGTTCGATCGAATGTAACATATTCGAAGCTGCGGAAAAAAATGCTTGTCCCTTTCATGTCATTTTAGAACTACCACTTATATGCTGGGTACATACTGTGATGTTGTTAACCATGGCTGTTGTCACATATTAAGATACCGAAGAGATAATCAAAGTCAACATCATGGTGTTGGTGTCAAATAACACCAAATTAAATTGTTTACGCAGAAATTAGTTCAAATATGGTGTATTATTTTTATTCTTGTTAGTACCATCCAACATCTACTGTGTGAATTTTAACACACCAGTTTTTGCAGTGTAGGCCTACCTGAAACAGATGACAACATCGTGATATGAGTGTATTGGAATGGTTTGCCAATACTCTCTTTGAATCAAGATAAGATACGGTTGTCAATGTAGCCTCTGGTATCTCATTGGCGATTTCATTGAGAAGTTGCAGGGTGACGCTTTTGTTAAGACTCTTTGAGTCAATAAAAGGTACACTTCTAGAGGTCGAATGTTGACAGAAGTGCTCCTACTGGTATGCTTTAGATTCTGCCAGTCTGCATAAGGTAAAACGCGTAATGGATCGTTTAACCGGGTAGCTAACTCTAAGGAATTCTGCGCTCTTTTAAAACAGCGAACCATCATAGAGATACACAGTACAGAGATAACTGTGTTTTACAAATTTAGAATAAGCCTTTTCGCTTGTCATGTTTATATATACTTTTTTTTTTTTACATACACAATGATTACAAAAGTTAGACGGGGGCTGTCAAGGTTATACAAAAGTACAAAAACTGTCATCTTGAGATGTGTAAAACCAGATCCCTGCCAACGCATAATAAGAAGGTTACAGAGTTTGTCATCAATTATCACGGTTGTTGGAAAAAGATTCTTCCGGTTTGCACAGCTCTTGTGGTATCTCTCAATTCCATCGCCACTCAACACCTAAACCTCGGCAGAATTATCCAACATGCAGCGTGCTAGAACTAATGACGTACTTGTCCTCAAATAATACCACTCAACAGTTCTCTACTGTGGGTCGATGACGTCATGTGTAGGTTCACGTTGATGCAGCATAGTTCCAATTCTGACTCCTCCTGATGGACGACGCACCCCCAAGAGATCACAAGCCATAAAGGGGAGAAAATGGAGATGATCAAAGAAAAAGGGAATGACTTGATTTACTTACTAAATAAACTCCGCTAGTACAAAAACACTCGTTACGGCAATTCAGCACTTAGACCTACCTTGTCTAGCTGAGGGACGTGTGCTGGTGTTAAGGGAAGTACCCCAGAGAATGTGCACCTATGACGCGCATTAGTGATGACACTTGCGTCAGCAGGCTGTCATCAAGGGCAATGGAACTCAGTAAAGGTCTGGGGAACTTTTCATCGGACATATATCATCTTGGCAGATATGTAATAATAGCGCAGATAACTGAAAGGTTTACTGCTACTTAAACTTTTTGGACATGGATACGTTAATGTTGCAATGTTGCAAGAGTTTGCTATCTAGGTGGATATTGAAGGAACAGATTGCTTTAGGGTTTTGCACATAGTGTTAAAGAGAGCATCTCCTGAAGACGAGCAGAGTATATTGTTTGAAACGTCGAGACCAATCAGAGCCAACACTCCCTCAAAAGAGATTGGATGGTTGTACCCGCAAGTTTACTTTTCATATTATTTATAGTTACTTTTATTCTCCACATCATGCAAAGCTTCGAAGCATCTGTTATAACTTCGGGTTCCCAAGTTGACTATCCCTTAAAATTGTTTTACTCTTAGAAGAGTACGCAGCCTGTATGTTCCGCTGGTTAGGTTTCCAGAGACAAGTGACAAGTTTATGTTTATACTTGACACTAATGAACGTCTTTTAAGACGTTCAACTTTGGCTAGTGATTTATCTTTGGTTTTTAAGTCATTTAGGAACCACCGCTCGTGTAGCCGTGTTATTGTCGATAAAGGCACTGAGTTCGACACGTCCGGACTGACATGTTTTGAAAGCTTTAGCTAGTGTCGACAATAATTTACGTCTGGTGCTCGCCCCTCCCCCTGTCGTATTCTTATTGTGTTCTGTGAATCTCCAGAATTCGTCAGAGGATTAGTTTGGGGATGGATACTACTGCATAATTGAAATGAACTTGTTTGGAATAGGGGGTGGGGGACAACCTCTGCCACATATGGAACATCACGTTGTAACAATTACCATGTTCCTTTAGGAAAGGGGGGGGCTTTGTCGTTAGTTATTCCTCAATGGTTTGACAGAATCCGCTACGTGACATCACGACTGTACCGGGAGTATTTTGTTCTTCTTCTTCGAAACGCTCGTTCAAAAACCCTTATTGGAAATTTGCCAAGGTTTAATGCAGTAGCACATATAGACAGCTACCCTGGGGATTCTGACCATACAGAAAGGATGCTGTGACTGAGCCGTCTGCGTGTATATTATATTTCTACAAGTGTAGCGGAGCATGGTGATGGGAAATCAATGTAGCGGCTGATGCCCTGAAGGCTCCCTGGGCTTGGGCGAGCTCTAGCCCCGGTAGAGAGGCTCGACCCGGTGCCGCTTGAGGCAAAACTCAGTCACTCAGGTGAATTCATAGACTGCCATTGAGGAAGGATTGCATATTAAATTGTTCTTGGGGTAAAAATTTGAGGGGCGAATCTTAGGTAAATTGTTATATCGTTGGGCATCAATGTGAACTGATATTAAGTGCGTATTACTTTAGTCTGTATTTTGTCTTTTTCTTCTTCACTGTAGAATTAACATTTTTTGGATAATACGTTGAACATAAAAACCAAGGTCTTGAGACAGAATTGATCCCGATCCCGATCCGGACTCCAAGTAACCCAAAAAGTGTCAGGGTCAAACTGGTTATAAATCCGAGTGAGTAACTCAAGTTCCGGGCCATTTTAATCCGGAAAATTCCGGGTCTAATTGACCCGGAAGATTTTATCCGGAAATACAAAAAAAATTGCCAAAGGAGTGTCATGCCTCAGTACTTGTTCCCATGTTTTTATTTTATTTTTATTTTGTGTATGTTCAAAGCGTTGAGTTGTATAACTTCTGAATCTGAATTATATAGTCGGCAAAGCATCTTTCAGGAAACATCACACCAACTTTAATCATCTTGTCATCAAAGTTCGTCGGGCTACATTTAGGGGCCGCACAGACGTGCCACCATTTTTGACCACTTGTCTCTTCGATGTGATCTTGCTTGGTGCCGAGTTTGTTAGTCAATAAAAGGCCGGTGCCGAGTTTGCAGGGTGCCGAGTTTGCAAGTTGCCGAGTTTGCTGGTGCCGAGTTTGCGATGTGCTGAATTGTCCGGTATCCATTGTGTAGGCCTACTCCGAACTGTATACAGTCTAGATTGATTTGTGGTAGCCTGTATGCCATTCCGTACTCAGCGAGGTAAACCATTTCTCCATTGCATTATGTACAAATAATGCTACCTTACTTCTTTCTGATTAGCAACATTATAAACGGAAGCATGTTTTTATTCTGTATTTTAGTTTTTTGTGTGTGTTGTGTTCCAGCGTACAGCGGCCAAGTATGTGCATCGGACTCTAGCTCTTGTGTTTTCTGATCAGCGGAGTTTAGGGTTCGAGTCCCGGTCTTGACACGCGTCGTTAGAGAGACACTGTCCAATCGTCCTTCGGTTGGGACGTACAGCCGTAGGTCCCGTGAAAGAACCAGCATAGTACTTATCGTTAAGAGAATCAGTTTGCCTAAGTGGTTTATTAGTTGCCATGAATGCAGTGCCCTATTTCATGTAGCTGTTATAAGCACAAAATGCTGCTTGACAATTTTCTTTGAGTGGGCAATTTTGGCTGGTAACCCGTTTCTAGTAACCAATGTTGTTCTGTGCTAAGCAGGTTTTTGTGCTTACTGGCTTTATGGAACCGGACCCAGTTGGCGCCATCAGCATGGTGTTATGTAAATAAAAGGGTCCGATCGAATATATCTCCACGTAGCCTTATATTACAATAATGAGCGCATTGAGACAACCTCGGTGTGATCAAACGCTAATAAGACCTCCGTGAACTGGTTTACATGGTTAATGAGATGCAAATAGCCATTTTAACCCTTTAATGTGAGGGGGAGGGGGGGGCTATAGATCTGGGTCATTGCTGACCCAATGGTGACTCAATTCAGCTTCCTGTATAACTGCTATACAATTATGCATGTTCCCGAGGGCGAGGCAATGATTTTGTAAATGCATTTAAAGGAACGTTACAGAATTGGTAAGAAACAAACATCGTGAAAATCACAAATTTACATAAAACTTACATAGTCCAATGGTGATGATAATAGAAAACATCCCCTTGAAATATATCTGTCTGAAATGTCATATTATTTGAAGAGAAATAAATAATCTAACTTCGCGTTTGGAGTTTATCGCTCAGTGAGCGTTTTGTTCTTTTTTATTTTGGCATCGATGCAATGCAAAATTTGTAATTATCGTTTTTTCACTATTCTCTCGTGACCAAGATGGCCGATCGATCTCAAACTTCTACAGGTTTGTCATTTTATGTATATGGTGGATTACATAAAGTGCTTACACTGCCAGCAACTGTTTTGTTGGCAAAAACCAACTCTGTAATGTTCCTTTTAATGCATGTATAATTGTATTGGCTTCGTTGCTATCTTCCCTAAGTAAAGCAAAGTTACTTAATAATGTAAGGTGCATTAAAGGAAGGCATCCTCGTCCATGCGGACCAGGTGAGGACATGACACGAAATAATTGGCGGGATTTGTTTGTTTGTTTAAGTAGCCACAGGAAGCTTTCGGACTAGAGAGAGATTTTGACATAAACCCCAATCTTTAAGAAGGGGTATCGATTAACATACGATCTCAAATTGGAAACAGCTACACATTCTTACGTCATTATGGAGGCGCATGTGGATCGATTTCATGAAAAATTTCCACAGGCACTTACATCACTCGATCATTAAATCTACAGTGTACCTTAAACATTTGACGCCATTTTGTTTGGCAAGCATGGTTTCGTTGCGCTTAGCTATACTTTGGAGGCTTCGCTCTAAACAATTTGGCCCACAAGTGTTTGTACGCTTGCGCAATTATTCAATTTACTTAATATTCTACACGGGGAATTGCTATTTTAATCATTGGATACCAGGGGCCGATTTCACAAAGAGCTTCGATTTATCTCAACTGCGAATCAATCGTAGTTGCTTTAGTAAAGTGTGATGCCACAATATCACGATGAGTCTTAGTGCTTTGTGAAATCGAGCCCAGAGTTGACTGTTGATATAATAAAAATATACCTTGATTCGTTTACATTGAACGAAAACACAACTTGCGAGTGGAAACAGAAGTTGACCCGCACGTGACCTCATTCAATACTGCTCAGTTTATCCCACAATGAAACAAGCTTCATCCTTTGGATTGATGAGAACTGAGAATCGAGGGGAGTTTTTACAGTCACATCCGGACCCTACGGCAAGCGGTCGATCGCTGTGTGTGCAAGGCTCACCAAACTGCACATCAGTGCGCTCTATTTAGCCACTTTGCCATTCATCAACTCACAGGAAGAAGCAACTTTGAGGTTTTTCGTGGTTTAAAGGTGTAGTTCACAATTTGATAACGGTCGAAAAGAAATTAAGTGGTTTTTATGATTTTTTTATCTGACCATGATAACCCTAACCCTGAACCCTATACCTTTACTGTACTTGAATACTACACGTTACCATTCCCTCTTTTAATTGGTTTAAAGGTAGGGGTAATAATACACGTAGTTTTCTTTTGGTCAACGTAATGCCGATTTAGTGTAAATTTATCAAGGAAAAATAAAAATAATAAAATAAAAATTATTTACTGTCAGTGAGGATTCCCTTTCGTGCGCCTTGGGTAACTTAATTTGGTGGGTTTTGGCGCCCTACAAATAGTGTATATTATTATTAGTTAACGTCACATGAAAGAATCATGTTCAATCTACTTAAAAAAAAAAAAAAATCACAAGAACGTCAAATCTATTCAGATTTAAATAGTTTCGCAGGATGCACTACCACCTACCATCTTTATCTATAAAAAATAGGATATAAATCAAAGTGTACATGACACTCACTCTATAAAATATTTCAACATTTGTAAAGATTGATTTATCTGTCCCCAAATCCTTACCCTAAACCTAGCCATAACCCGAACCAAAAAGTCACCTTAATCCCAAATCCCTCTCCTTAACACAACCCTTAATCTAGGCCTATCCGTAATTAAACCCTAAACCGAGCTTAAACCTATACCCCGCAGCCCTAGCACGAGCGAAATTACCATGAAACTCACACGCGAAACACTTTGTATTTCCAACGTTTTTCTGTTTTAACAAAACATGCGCCGCGCTAGATACTTTTCAACTTTGTCTCATCCAGTCATCAGTCGGTCACTTACAAAGCAGATAATTCTCAAATCATTATGAAATAATTTATATACTGAAAAGTGTTTTGAGTCAAGACTTCTATAGTCAGCAAAAAGGTCTCTCGGGGTCGAGTTGGCATAATCCGTATTTTTTTATACCAAACTTTACAACATGAGTAGTCTTCATCTCCAGCTCCGTGTGTTGCCAATAGTATTGAAAGTGGATGTTTTAAAAGAAAAGTGTATTAGACTGTGTGAACTATATTACCCTCTCCCCATACAATGCTAAACAGATATTGATGTATAAATCTGTCTTTAATTAGAATAACATGTTTTTATTGTCCGCATCATAAATATACAGAAATTTAGTTTCCATTTGCACATTAGAATAAATCAATTATTAGTTTTATCAAAATAACTATTTTCAGCTTATTTTCCAGATAAATCTTCATATACCTGGTCGGGGTTTCCCTTTCCATTGATAAAACAATTAACACAAAGTAAAACTTTACAAACCATGACAATATCATTTGAGAACTATATAGAAAATAAAATAAGTCTCCTCCGAACTCAGAAATAAAATTATTCCTCCTTAGTGTTATAAATGCCATGCAATGCCACAAAACCTACCCCGAACATCGAACTATACACACGCCCTGTACTATATGCAAGCATTTTTTGCAACATAATGTCCATTATTATTTTATAGTTACACCAATATAATATAACTGCATGTTAGCCGCAATAACTGCAATTCACCGCCATGAATTAAAGCCACATAATCAAGACACAATTATTATTAGATAAAAAAAACAATCATAATATTTCTCGTCTGAGAGCTAGCTTTATGGCTCGAGGGGAAAAGGGATGTTGGGGAATTTGATATTGTCCATCCTTTGAAAAATCTTCTAATTCGCAATCATCCCACGTATCTAGCCAGCCTCCGGCACCGTCTAGCGGCGGTGTGGAGACAAGTGATTCTGGATTTATCTTAAAGGCACTGGACACTATTGGTAATTACTAAAAAATAATTGTTAGCATAAAAACTTACCTGCTAACAAGCAATGGAGAGCTGTTGATAGTGTGCAATATTGTGAGAAACGGTTCCCTCTGAAGTAACGTAGATTTTGAGAAAGAGGTAATTTCTCACTCAAAATGTTAAAAAACACTTCAGGCCTGAAGTATTGTATATGCATCTAAAATCACAAACATTATTTTGTGCAACAAGGGTGTTTTTACTTTAATTTTACTCTTGCAACTGCGATTACCATCTGAGTCCTAATGTTCACAGATTGGTTATTCTATGCATATTGTGAAAATACTGGTCTTTGACAATTACCAAATGTGTCCAGTGCCTTTGAATATGAATGTTTAAAGGCGGAGTGCGATCATGCACGAAATCCGGAGTTGTAAAGCTGTACTGGTTTATTATAGTCAGTTTTTTTTTTTTTTTTTTAAATAAGCTGATTTGAATATTGTCTACTTGCATTAACCTAATATTAAAGGGATGATTGGTTCTATATGTACCTTTTCCTAACAAAAAAACACGATGTCCACAGATTTACATTAAACTTACACAGTTTGAAGATTAAGAAAGTAGAAAGCTTCCCTTGAAATTTTACTTACTGAGGTGCTGTTGTTTTTGAGAAAGGAGTAAAAGTATTAATTTTCGTCTCAGTTTTAGCATGTAAAAACGTATTAACCAGTTACGCTATGGTTTTGGTATAATGTCATCTGGTTAGGCCTAAGGGGATTTTACATGCTAAAATAATGTTGGTCTCATGAGACCAAAACTATTTTGTGACATGTTTTACTCATTTCTCAAAAACTACACAACCCTTAGGGAATAGTAATATTTGAAGGGAACCTTTCCACTATCATTATCTTCAAACCTTGTAAGTTTAATGTAAATCTGTCCAAGGCCTTTAACCAGAAGCACCTAACAGGTATTCAGATATTTGATATTAAACCAAGGTCACATTTACGCAAATAAGAAAAGAAAACAATATAACACAAAATCAGCAGCCTCAAGTACGGAGGTCTGGAAGTGACATCCGACTTGTCGATATCCGGATAGAAAAAGTCAGATGGCACATCCGGAGGTCCGTACACAGTCTTGACATTGGTTGATTAAAGTTTAACCATGGTCACGCGACCGGCCTTGCGGGAGACGCGTTACATCTGATATTCGCTCGCCACTAAAGGGTTTTGTTACCTTTTGTAGATTAAATTGTTTTGCCATGACATGAGACCCTATACTTACTGTGGATGAAGATGTATGTAATATTGTTTACATCTCGAAGTATCAGCTTCATTAGTCAAGTTTTTTGGGGGAAATGTGAAAATGTTTGCGATGTTTTCAGGAGAGTGGCGTAAGTACAAGTATACGTTGTACATGATTGCTAAAGTAATGTTCGTATCCAGAGACGACAATCATTTTCGGAAATGTTTAACTCATTTTATCAACAAATAGAGCACCTCAGCTAGTAATATTTTAAGGGAAGCTTTTACCGTCATTGGACATTGTGGTTTGTGTCCTACGAAAAAACTTACCCAAACCCTTTGAGGCGCTGATTGCTGATGTATAAAAGCACCGTTGAGCAATCACTCTCCGTCCCTCTGTGGAGCAACGACCTAGCGTGGCCTACAGTATACATGTTTCATTAGATGAAACCTACCTTGATCATGAATTTACCATCTTGTGTCTCATTGAGATTTAATTTGGCATGACGAGTCGTGTCGTGGCTGAGTGGATTAGAGCTCTGATGTTTCTTTTCATCAGCAGAGTGTTGGGTTCGAGTCCCGGTTGTGGCACCTATGTCCTTGAGCAAAACACTCTGTCCTTCTGATTGGCATTAAAGGCACTGGACACTATTGGTTATTATTTAAAATAATTATTGTAATAAAAACTTACTTGGTAATGACCAATAGAGCTGTTGATAGTATAGAACATTGTGAGAAACGGCTCCCTCTGAAGTAACGTAGTTTTCGAGAAAGAAGTAATTTCAATTCAAATAAAAAAGACTTGCCTAGTGCCCATTTTTTATCTCGAGTGACGAGTATTAGGATGGGTTCAATGCGTCCTAATATCTATGGTGGTTACGGAACTCGTCCTAAGTCCTAAGATTAATCATAAGTTAGGAAGGGTTTGGTGAAACCGAGGGCTAGGCAGCAGCAGGGCTATCCCCCCCCCCCCCCGTTCACAGTCCGAAATGATGTATTTTATAAACCGGTACAAATAAGCAACGTCACAGCGATACCGTTGTAAACAGATACCATAATACGTTTACCGAAATGCACCTCATAAAAGACATGATTACGGTTTCTTGCGTATGGTTTCACTGTAAACATATACCATAATACGTTGACCGAAATACACCTTATAAAAGACCTTGATATTAAATTACGGTTTCTTGCGTATAGTTTCACTATTAACGATTTCTGAAACCATCTACGAGTCAATGATCCCCAGCCTCTCAGCGAGGTTTCCTCTCTATATGAGGTATCACTACCTCAAGGTTCCGGACATTGAAGAGGGAACTCGCTGATTTGAGGATTAAAATTTGAAGCTGGTCAAGAAAATGGAAACAATCAATCTTACTTGTTCGGGTGGATGGATTGATATAGACATTGATCATGGATAACTTGGGTAGTGATCTATATATTATATTTTCTCTTTCGTTTTAATTATGTAGTCGGGTCGAGGCTAGATTAGCAATGCAGTCAGACCAAAGCTTAAAATTTAATGCAAACGATTCAAACCCGTGTTGATGCACGTATAGACCGGGGCCGTTTACGAAACTACGGCTTTTGATTGGGCTCTGGCTTTAGGTAATGTCCCTCTTTTAGAATCACCGTTAGAAAGCATGCCTTTTAAAAGTATAGGATGGACTATATATAAGACGAAGTCAAATCTGAAACTGAGGTTTCGAAAAGGGTCTAAATAGATGTTGGAACATTAGTGTGTTTTTTTTCTTTAATCAGGTTGGCTTTTCATTTTGAGCAATAGTTGGCGACCAAACTGGATCCAATTTTAGCCTGATTTGTATTTCTATTCAACTCATCGGTGTACAGCATAATTCGGTTTGCGGCATCGTATTTCCACCATAATTTCCAAAAGTTTCAAATCCTACCTGACGTATACTTGTATGTTTGCTGGGTAGATTTCTACACAGCAAAGTAGATCATCACCATGCAATGCCTCAAAGCCCAAACCTCAACGTTGTGAAAAATCAGTGTTGTAAAACTGCAAGTACACTTATGCCTACTCGTACTCGCGTACTAAAACTAGAGTACCTTTTTGTGGCACTCGCTGTAATACTCTTGATCGGCTTGCAAAGTACTTGACTCGAAGTCCGTTCTCGACACCCGATTGATACAAATGTACTCACAATCGTTGCAAGTACTCACTATCGAAACACGGTCCAAGTTATGTTGCGTATGAACAAGTAATGGTATCGTAATAATTATTAGCATAAAACCTTACTTGGTAACGAGTAATGGGGAGAGGTTGATGGTATAAAACATTGATAGAGACGGCTCCCTCTGAAGTGACGTAGTTTCTTGAGAAAGAAGTAATTTTCCACGAATTTGATTTCGATACCTCAGATTTAGATTTGAGGTCTTGAAATCAAGCATCTGAAAGCACCCAACTTCGTGTGACAAGGGTGAATTTTATTTCGTTATTATCTCGCAACTTCGACGACCAACGGAGCTCAAATTTTCAAAGGTTTGTTATTTTATGCGTATGTTGAGATACACCAGGTGAGAAGACTGGTCTTTGACACTTACCAAAAGTGTCCAGTGTCTTTGACCAATCTCAGAATTTTTTAGCGCGTGTTTTTTTTGGTTATACCTACACTCCGTAGCCGTATTTGAATTGGCGGCTACAGCTATAGCTTCTTCGGCTAATGACGTCATACTTCAACGCACGATGATGCGGAAATCTATCATGCGGGTCATCGGATCTTTACAGCTCCAATACTAACTGTTCTACCAAAGGAACAATAATAATAATGTTGAATATTTCTAGTGCGCCATGTCTGTCAATGATGCCACTCCTGGCGCAAAAAAACAAGAACTCTGCTAATACACATTGACACAAGACAACTAAAAGTTTGGGCTATTGTTTCCTAAATAGATATGTTTTGAGGTGATTTTTGAATTTGGAACAAGTATCTGCTTTTCTGCGTTGAAGTGGGACGCTATTCCAAAGAGATGGTCCGGCATGTGAAAAACAAGACTGTACTTTAGCCGTAGTCATAACCGCCAACTCGAAAATGGCCCAAGTCTGGGAGCAAGCATTGACCAGTCTTTATTTTATGATTAAGGAGAGCTGTTTTTACAATACCAAGTCTGGGAAGAGCCATTGACTATTCTGAATAATTATGTGACAGGCTCGTCAATTTGTTGAAAATAATTATTTCCGAATGAAGTTTACCGTGACCGTGTGACCGTGACCGCTGTTCTTCCCTTCGTGGCTCGAAGTCAAGAAGACGCGTCACGGTTAGCCTATGATGAGCTCTGGTTTCGGTCATGGTAACGTGTAGGTGTGAGTTCGGCCGTGGGTGGAGCGGCGGCCGTCACACACACCCTCCTATAGTTACGTGACTGGAATACTCGCTAACTACACTAATGGGGTTGCCAATCATATAGCACAAGGCCACAAACAGTGCAATATAGTCTTTAAGAAGGTATACGACACCTTAGGGGCACACGACGCATTACACTAGCACAGGCTTAGTTAACTGGAACAGACCCTTATAGACCAAACTGGATCTACTCTTTTCTCTGAATATATTGACAAATACAATCGATATTAAGGCAAAGTATACCCTTTTCCCAATATATTGTTTTAATCCTAGTGATAAAGAAAAGAAAAAAAATACAATCCATTTCAAGTGGCAGCGTTTTTGAGATGTCACCGAAAATCGGAAGGGATTATGTCCAAGCAGGAATAATCCGTAATTTGAATACACAATCTGAGAAACGAACATGATAGAAAGTTTCTGAGGTTCAATTTTTGGGCTAAAAAAATTGTGTCTTGTTCAATAACCACATTGACTTTGAGGTTAAATGATTGTCATAAGACTTTACAATATCGAAAATGATACTGCACTTCGAATCAAGTAAGTTAATGTTAACCAGTTAATTTTTCCAGTGTGCCAATGGGTGATATCCAAGTGTATAACTTCTCTTTAAAGGGAAGGTACACGTTTGGTAATTGTCAAAGACCAGTGTTCTCACTTGGTGTATCCCAAAATAACCATAAAATAACAAGCCTGCGGAAATTTGGGCTCAATTGGTCATCGAAAATTGCGAGAAAAAGATGAAAGAAAAAAAAAATTGTGGGACGAATTTGTGTGCTTTCAGATAGGAATAAAAGACTTCTAGCTAGAAGGCTTTTATTATTTTAATGAAAAATTACCTCTTTCTCAAAAACTACGTTACTTCAGAGGGAGTCGTTTCCCACAATGTTTTATACTACCAACAGCTCTCCATTGCTCGTAACCAAGTCAGTTTTTAAGTTAATATTTGTTATGAGTATTACCAAACGCGTACCTTCCCTTTAACCCATGTTTCACCATCTTACGAAATCCCACTCATACTTTACCAAGCATCTGACGGTGAGTTTTGAATGCCCACTTACACATGCTGTTTTCATTCTAATTCTGGCGTGCATCCCGTCTTGATCCAGTTTATAGATCGAGGACAACCTGCGTATAGATGTATATCAACACATGGGGAGACATGTCATAGCTTAAGTATGAACCCTGTATCATGGTGCAACTATCGTTGCCATATTCCCACTATTTTCCTGTAATAATGGATACAAAAGCTCATGATATGAAGAGGGACCAGTCTATTTTTTCTTTACTTCTAAGCCTCATTTTTGTAATATAAATAAGAGTGAGAAACAAACACAATAGACGACTTCTTTACTGTTCATAAAATTGAGGAAAAACCGTGTATTCGTGAGTAGGTATACACATTCAAACCGGGGACCTATAACAAAAGAAGACAATAGAGTTCTCGGTTCGGGAAAGGTTCTCGGTTGGAAAACGTGTACACAACCGCTGCTGCAAAAATTGTATATAAGAGGGACAATAGGAGGTCCACGGCTGCAGGTGTATGGGGCTACACACTTGGGTGACTGTGGCGGTGCAAGTATACACTGATACCTCACCACGCAATGCCTCAAAATCCATACAACAATAAATATATCTTAACATGCTATTATTAGCACATTCCCTCCTTAAAATAAACCAAGAAGAGTTTTACAAGAAACACAAAGAAAGTATACTGATGGTATACGTGTAAGGGGTTAAAACAAACGATGGTGCAGTTATTCCTTTTATTTCATACCCTCAATGTTCAACCGACCCACATCCTGTGACCCTATCTGTTCAGTCAGCCACCCAAGGTGTAAAATGAGTTGTCTGAACTCTGACTCAGTCATCAGCGAATGCTGCTATTATACTTTGATTGACCGGAGACAGACTAATCAGGTATTAAAGGCACTGGACAAATACTCAAGAACAGTTGTTCGCATATAAACTTACTTTTGGTATAACGATAAGCAATGGAGAGCAGCGATTAATTGATAGTTTAAACCATTTTAAGAAACGGCTCCCTCTGAACTAACGTAGTTTTTGAGAAAGTGGTAATATCTAACTCAAATAATAAAAAGGTTCAGCTGAAGCCATCTATTATGCATCCGAAAACACACAAAGTAATGCAACAAAAAATGTGGTTTCGTTTTCTTTTATTATGCTATTACAACTTCGATGGCTAATTGAGCCCACATTTTCACAGGTTTATTATTATATGCATAATATTGGGATACACCAAGTGAGAATACTGGTCTTTGACAGTTACCAAAGATGTCCTTTAATATACAACACGCTGGTCTACACCTCTTTGACAACCAGCTGATCAGATCATAGCAACCTTTGCTCGTTGTAGTCATCGCAATGTCTTCTTAATTAGTGTCAAGATTTTGATTCGTGTGTTGAGCCTAATAATCATTGTTGTTTACATTTTACAAAACTCGTTCAAACTTAAAACTTATACCAACCGCCTGGATAATTGTTAAAAGACAGGGCAGGTCTCCCGAACCCCCGAACATCTACTCCGTGGTAGTAGAATAAAGCAAGACGGTTCTCTAAGAACAAACCCTACATGGCAAGTAGATACACACACGGTGTTGCCGCAAAACAAATATATATTGATACCTCACCATGCAATGCGTCAAATCCTGTTCTTCTTAAACATGTATTTACAAAACCAATTAGTGATAACTGTTGAATGTCTTTGTAAGCATACTAATTTTACTAAATACCATGCAACTATTTAGTTTATCTGGCTGCTCTCATCTATCAACTTGTCTTGCTGTCAAGAGTTTCATCTCCTTGGTAAGGATCAAGTCTTTATCTATCGCAAGAAAACTCTTAAAAGATATATGCTTCACATTTTCCCATGCAGAACATAGGTAATGTTCGTATGGTTTAAAAAATCTAAATAAAATTCAGACACATCTTTTATGACAGTTTTTAAAACTTGTGTAGGCCGACTTCCTTTTTTTCTCTGGGTCAAGATGTTTATTGTCCGAAAAATAATAATAATAATAATAATAATCAGCAACCAGTCTGCAACCTTTTTGATCACGTGGTCTATTATACTTACTTTTCATCTAAGTAACTGGCCAATGAAAGTCCAGAAAGGTTATTTTGATACGGAAGAAGAACCATAAAGCACTGTGATTGGTCAACTGCTCCGAACGACAACACACGCGTTCCACGCACGCGCTGTGGACAAACGGCACACAGTCACCCCCATCATAAAACAATTTTCCTTGACTATATTTACATGATTCCTAAACTCCTAAATCTATTTTTGTATCATGTCCCCGAACCGCCAATCATTGCGTATTGGGAGGGGGGGAGACCAGAAGTTATTTGAAGGAAAACCTTGCCAAAGTCAACAACGAGTTAGTTCGACATGATTGGCTTGATAAGTTGAAAAGTGCATCACAGCGTTCCAATGTTATTTTTTGTCAGCGGTTTTTGATTGTTGGCCTGTAACATCAACCGATATCTGGTGAGGTTAAACTAACAGGATTCTTGTATCAGAACGACCCAAGCTCCGATCAGAGGAGATTGTCATATAACGAAAACACATCATGAATTTGATCTGAAGGAAGCATAGCCAATTGTAGCTGTTTTTAGAACACTCTGCAAAGTGGGCTTTTTGTTTTCTTTCGGTGAGTTTCTCTATCTTTGGCAACTCTTGGTTCCGGTCCGAGTTTTCCGAAACGTATGTAGCAAAAGACAAGAGCACTTTCACTTCAGGCAATCAGGTCATTCTGAAGAAGTTGGTTCTTAAAGAGTCTTTATCCGTTTGTGAATTACTCTGAAAAATGATGGAAATAAAAACTTACGTGGTATAAGAAAGATAGTATAGGCCTTCGGCAGCTTGGGTATTATAAAGCATTTCGAGAAACCTTTCACTTCGAGAAACATTTCATTATTTTGTCTTTCAGATGTGACAACCGTAGGTCTCACGGTATTCCGACGAGAGAGTCAAAATCAACATCATTTTTTAAGGTGTTTTATAATCGCTTGTTGGCAGAAACGTTATTCTAATTCACATGGTGTAAATTTTGATTCCTCTTTTGCATCTATGTGAAAACACCTGTATGGTGGCAATTTATGAAAACTTATTTTTTGTAGCGTACGGGTATTACCCAATTTTTCCTCAAGCTGACGAGAATACAGAGATTAAAGACACTGAACACTATCGGTATTTGTCAAAGACTAGCCTTCATACTTGGTGTATCTCAGCATATGCATAAAATAACAAACCTGTAAAAATTAGAGCTCAATCGGTCGTCGAAGTTGCGAGATATTAATGAAAGAAAAAATCACCCTTGTCGCACCATGGTCACAGGAAGTTGTGTGCTTTTATAGATGCTTGATTTCGAGAACTCAAATTCTAAATCTGATGTCTCGAAATCAAATTCGCGGAAAATTACTTCTTTCTCGAAAACTACGTTACTTCAGAGGGAGCCTTTTCTCACAATGTTTTATACTATCAACCTCTTTCCATTACTCGTTACCAAGTAAGGTTTTATACTAAAAATTATTTTGAGTAATTGCCAATAGTGTCCACTGCCTTTAAGGTTGTGTATTCCAATTGCGGATTATTAAATTCCTGCGTGAACCTTACCATCCTAGATTTTTGTTTTAAATTAATTATTTTGTTGTAAGGGTCCAACAGTTTCAAAAACCAAAGGTATAATTTTACTTTGAAGGGAAGGTACACGTTTGGCAATTGTCAAAGACCAGTGTTCTGACTTGGTGTATCCCATCATAAAAAAAATAACAAGCCCGGTGTAAATTTGGGCTCAATCGGTCATCGAAGTTGCGAGAAAATGATGAAAGAAAAAACACCCTTGTTGGACGAATTTGTGTGCTTTCACATAGAAATAAAAGACTTCTAGCTAGAAGTATTTTATTATTTTAGTGAGAAATTACCTCTTCCTCAAAAACTACGTTTCGTCAGAGAAAGTTGTTTCCCACAATGTTTAATACTATCAACAGCTCTCCAATGCTCGTTACCAAGTCAGTTTTTAAGTTAATAGTTGTTGTGAGTAACTACCAAACTTGTACCTTTCCTTTAAGACTTTGAGTTCAGTCACCTGAGAAAATCCACATCTAAGAGCACAGAAAGCAATGATTGCTCACATACACTCTCTCGGAAAACAAGTGTTCTTAGTAACTATGGATTGTAGATCGTGTTACCATTCCTTGTTCCACTAGCCCTGCACCAACATCCAGATAAATGCTTCCCAATATAAACCTCTTTCTCGCAGATTATCCATAGGTTACCCTACACCAGTATCGATTTGTATCTGGCTTTCTGAATTCCGTCTAGCGCGATTAAGATACCAATTATTCTAGATTTATAAAAACAGAAATATAAAAAAAAATGTCCATCTTTTTCTCTCCACTGTCCTGCTGTTGGTGTGCCTTTGCTGAATCTCACACATCCCTTAAAGGGTCTAGGTACTTTGTGTAGGAAAAACAACACAATGTCCACAGATTGACAATAAACTTACATAGTTTGAAGATAATGATAGTAGAAAGCTTCCCTGAAAATATTACTTGCTCAGGTGCTGTAGTTTTTGAGAAGCGAGTAAAATGTTAAGGTACGCTTTCTGTGGACATTGTGTTTTGTGTTACAAAAAGTACCCAAATCCTAGGCAAAGTAAATCTTAATTCTTTTTAATCGTTTGAATGTTTCAATCCTATAAATTTAGATGTAGATAGGCCTTAAGGGCGTACACTAAAACTATGCCTGAACATTTCATTGCAAAAGATGTTTGCGTAGCTAGTGATATCGCTGAGAATTTGGAGCAAACAATGTCATGCAGTAAGAATAATCCCTTATAGGAATTCAAAGTCTAAGGAACGCTACAGCAGTTACGTTTCTTATATATATATATATTATATATATAATGAAAAGGGTAGATGGCCTTAGCTTTCGATCCAATCCGGACCTTCTTCAGAGGCATAAAACAAGTACAAACAAATACATATCCATTTATAGAAAAAGAGAGGGGGAAAGGGATTAAGGAAAGGATCCAGAAAGAAGCGGGAAAATAACAGCCAATCAAAGTTCCTATTTCAGATATATATTATATATATTATATATATATAAAAATTAAAAATAAATGTTGTTAAGTGATATATTTTCCCATAACCACAGTACTTCGAAGTGAAATGCTGCTGTACTTCTCACCAGGTAAGTTTGCATTGCTTAAAATTTTCGGAATCAGTACCAAACGTATAGGCCTATAAGTACAACCCTTTAACCGTGGTGTCTCGCTCGGCATGCACAGAATGCAAGTCAGTTTTTTCCCACCTTGAGCCTCACAGACAATAAAACACAACTACAGAAAATCTATATTGTGTAATTTGTAGTCGTGATTGGACCCGTAGTTCAAATAGAAGTCAGTTGATGTTTGCATCGAGTCGGGATGGATACTAGAGCTGCTTCAGAAAATATTATAACAGTTTTCTGCTTCGCAGAAATTAGCAGGATACCAGTTACAAATTGTACATGTGACTCGGTAGTTTGGCTGGTAACCTTATTCTGGTAACCAAATACGCTGTTGTGCTTAGCTAGTTTTTGTGCTTATGCAGCTCTATGTTTTGGGCCCGGTGTTTGACAGAACCAAGTACGCTCGTCCAGTGCCATTAAAGGCACTGGGCACTTTTGTAATGTTAAAGACTAGCTTAGTCTTCTCACTAACTTCGTGTATGGCATTTTTATGCATACAATAACAACCTGTGAAAATTTGAACTCAATTGGTCGTCGAAGTTGCGAAAGAATAATGGAAGAAAAAAACACCATTGTCGCACAAATCGTGTGCTTTCAGCAGACGCTTGGATTCCAGATTTCGGCTGAGAGGTCTCGAGTTCAATTCAAATATTTTAGTGCGAAATTACTTCTCAAAAACTACGTTATTTCAGTGGGAGCCGTTTCTCACTGTCAACAGCTATCCATTGCTCGTTACCAAGTAGCCTTTAATAGCATCTCGTCCGTTCGCATGCAGCCAGTGTTTCCCCACCTTGATCCAGACACACACACACAATACAGATACAGAAAATCCATGGTTTTTAAGACCGTGATTGGAACCCGTGTAGACTTGTGGACAAGTCGTTAATGGTCTGCCGCAGATAGTCGAGTTTTGGCGGTGCTCTCGTGAGATCATTGCTCTTGTGCAAACTGCTGGTTGCCGACTTCTACGTAGTCGTGAGAGCAGTATAGTCTCGCGGAGCCAGCAATCTCGCGAGAATACCGCGGGAAGCGCGGGGAGAGTCGGAACGCTATCAACGCGACAGCCATTTAACGACTTGTCCAAAGTCTAGAGCCCGTGGGGTTCAACCAGAAGTCAGTCTGGTTTGTAATTAAGCCGTAATTGAACCTCACAATGCCCATGAAACAATCTCACTGTGGACTGTATTTTGATAGCGGGTGTTGGATTGAAGAGGAACAGAACGAAAGCCGAATCTGTTCTGACGAACGGGAGTGATTTCCGCCGATAGTTTAATCGTACCAGTCGGCGCAGATCACGACTGAGTAATTTATAGTTGTTCGAGTCGTAAAGACACCATGGTACGAAAATGACACTGTCTTTTGGGAAGGTTCGTGGTCAGACGCTAAACCCTTAATTAAATTCAAACAAAAAGCAGTCATTTATTTTAGTCAAAGATGAATTGGTTGTTCACTTTTGACGTGAGGTGATTTCAGGTGTAAAATATCGTTGGCTTATTCACACTGACCTGACTGTTGCGACAACGTTCGGGCGTTTTGGGGGATTTTGTATTCGTCACTGCTCCAAGAAATAACAAGAAAATTTTCCAGTAAAATGGCTATTAATTATTGAAGTGTAGTTGCCGCCATATGAATAAAAAACACCTCTTTATTGTGTACGTACATGAGTCACTTATTGTGTACGTACATGATAAATCCAGTATGTTACTCATGTACGTACACGGTTAGTTACTATGTGTGTACACGATTAGTTACTCATGCACGTACACGATAAGTTACTAATGTTCGTACTTAGGGTAAGTTTGGACTTACTGTGTGTACGTAAACGTTATTCATCGGACGGCATTGCGTTTCAGTTATTAATACATAAAAACAGCAAATCCAGTTTCGTTATCTTTTAAGTTTTGTAGCATACATTTTGGTAAAACGAGATGCTGATTTTTGACAACGGTCATTCGTGAGTCTTTTTAAAGTTTAGCTGAAAGTGTTCAGAGAAGTGTTTCTGGGTCATGTGACATTTTGATGAGAGGTTTGTGGGCGCCGATGCCTGGAGGGATAGGGGGTTGGGATTCGTGATGTGACTAAAGGGAAGCTTTACGGAATGGCAAACTGGATTAAAGGAAAGGTGTAGCATTTGGGTATCACTCTTAAAATTAATGGCAGTAGACACCTTTAGTAATTGACTGTTGCAGCGCCGTTTGGTAGGATTGAGCATTTTGAGAAGCGTTTCAGGCAGGCCTTTCTTGGGCATCTCAAAGGGTAATATTGTTCTTTTCTTTTTATCCATTATTTTCTTGCAACTTCGGTGACCAACTGAGCCCAAATTTGCCCAGGTTTGTTACTTTGTGCATATGTTGGGACAACCAAAGGTTAGTGAGGATACTGCTTTTGCCAAAAATCAAAATTATACCCTGCCTTTAAGGCGACTAGAAGGCTTGAGAAAAGAAACAACCATGCACAACGGCACACTCGGGAGTGAGGTTGCCAAGAACATCGAAAACGTGACCATTAAAACTCGAGTACAGTCTGTCAGTGGTTTGAAGGACTCCGTCGCACAACCAGCCCATCGTTAATATCGATAGAAACCAGGCAGTTTAATTTCCCTTCTCTTTAGATGAGGACCCTATCGATGGAAGTCACCGGGCAGTAATGGACCCTGGCTATACGGGGGAGAAGGGCTTGATTTCCATGGCATGGAGGGGCGGCTCTTCCCGGTCTGCATCCTCAAAACCAAATGTCACTTTCGCACTTTGAATACTTGTACTTTGACTGAATGTTAAATGACACATTGGGTCGAAATGAGGAGGTCTTTTTTGTTTCCAGGGGTTCCTTCCAGAGATTCTTTCCTGAGGTCCTTTCTGTTCAACCATAGAGAAAGTTTTATGTATGGTTCCACAAAGGATGTGCTGAGAAACGTACTGACTCATTGGGGTGGGGTGGGGTGGGGTGGGGTGGGGAGTGGTTGTAAGGAGCGCATGATTGTTAGGGGTACAACTTAAAGGCAGTGACTACAAGTTGCTTCGTGTGACGAGGCCCTTTTACGACAGTGGCGGCAACTGCCCTCACAAAAGTGCAGAGAGTAAACATTAAAAATAAGAAACAAACGACAGCTTGGAGTGCCTCTAAAAACAGCTAGTGCGGTTGTCTCTCCCCCCCCCCCCCCATCCAAACGCATCACTCACTCTTGGCGCACCTCCGCCGACAACAGCTTCGCTACATCGGGACAGACACATCCCAATCGAGTCCAAGGGTCATCACGTTGCCATGGGAACCCTTATCACAAGGTTCCGGTATGATCTATATTCGTCTTTCTTGCATCCTTCGAATAGACGATGCCCTGGACTTGGGGGGGGGGTGCTCCTTAGATCCATCAATGTACCATTTTTTTAAAACATGGTGCGGTTTTTCGAAGTTCGGGCATTGTGTTGGGGTGGTTTTTTTTTGGGGGGGGGCGGGGTGAATCATTGGTTGGCATCCATGAACAATAACACTAAAAATGTCGATAACTCATAAATAAACACACGAGAATGGTTTCAATTATCATAATATTTCAATGTGCTTATTTTAAAGTAAATGTTAGGGTTGAAGTGTGACTTTTTTTATTGAGAATAAGACCTGCTCCTTCAAATGACTAATTATCAACAATATTTGTATTTTATATAAGGATTTCAGTGTGATTGTTTCTCAGCAAAGTGTGTCAATAATTGTGTCAATAATACAAACAGAGTACACCGATCGAAACGTCGAGTTGAAACCAAATTGTGTTTCTTTAGAACCACCCCAACTCGATTAATTATTATCATCATACACGCAAACCTTTATTATATAATAATACAATCAATATCATATTCAATGTGTGAAAAAGAGTCCCTATGGGCCATCTTCCTTCTCATAGCTCAAGCTAGACATCCAAGCCGAACATCCCCCGTGGTGATCACCTACCGAGGTGCCCCATCTATTTCGCCCTCACTCACGCTTGAAGGAAAACGAAGATCGTACCCTGGGAAAAAGGGGCTTCTAGCTATACCCCCTTAGTCTGCCTCGAGCTCACTCCGGCCTTGCTCATAATATAAGAAAAAAAGGGAGAGAGTTCCGGCGGATTAAGTACCTGAGTAAAGAAAGGGAAAGGGGAAAAATCGAAATCGATGAAATGGTTAAGAAAAAAATTACTTCCAACTAGCTGGTTTCTGCTGGCGATGCAGAGAAATTGTGAGGCTGGTTTTTCTTTTTCTTAAAACTGGGAGATATGCACAATGAAAACATCGACGGTTAGACGGTTAGATTTAGGGAAAAAGGATGATTTCAGGTGCACAGCAGTTTTTGAAACATTTGAGTTTAAATGACATTTGTATAAATAAGTATAAACCATTTGAAAGATACAGAGATATGTTATTTCAGTGAGAACCCAATTTATTTATGTAAAGCGATTGTCAGCGCTTATAGTCAGTGATATTCGGGACACGTCGGCTGGAAATCTATTTATTCGTCATCTCCTATATAGCTTTAAAACTAACCCGTCAGCTCTCGTTGTGACAAGATTGCTGTGACTAGCCAACTAGCAAAATAATAACAGGAAAGTTGTGATAAGAGGACAGGAAAACAAAGAAACACAAGTCAGAAATAAGATTCGGGCATCAGATTGTATTATTCGTTGTCGGTTTCACATAGAGCTATAGACCTAACTCGAGATATTAAGACTATAGTCCTAACTCTTTGTGAAATCCCCACCAGATCCTTACTCTTTATAACGAGTGTTGACTGTTTTATGTTCATAACTTTAAACCAATGGTCATTGAAATGCTGCTATAGTTAGGAACAATTACTAATGAAAATGTTAAAAAGTCGACGAGGGACACTTCAAAAAGGGGGCGGCTTTACAAGGTTCCTTTTGTTAAAACAACATTAAAATAGAAAAACTAGTGAGAGTGTATTTTTTTGGGCTAATTAGTATTTTGGCCACATGGTGTATTGAGGCGCACAGATGGGCATCCACGGGGGAGGGAATAGGAGGGCGGATCTAAAACAGGTTACTAGAGGGGTCGCCTCCAAGGATTCAAGATAACGTTAGTCTTTATTCAAAACGCTGCTTTTCATCACAGCCCACGATCACGGTGTCGAGATGATTTCATCACAAACAACAAACAACAAGAACGCATGGCATGGAGACTATATGGTTTCAAAAGCATGCGATTTCTTTTCGTGACCACTTCCCCCTTTACATTCCTGATTTCGCTGAGCTCACACCGCCGTATGTCGTCTGCGTAAAGTGGCCACGCCACCGGCACGTTGTGTTTTGATTGTATAGCAGATACATTATACATCCAGGTCTCAGGAAAAGATATTGGAACTTGATAAGTACATTCGCGACATTGGCAGTTCTTTGAAGTTCCGTATCCTCTTTCGTCTTTGATCAAAGAAAATACAATTTCGCAGAACGACTGCTTGGAACATCAACATCCAATCTAATGATTGCGATTACATAACAGTTTTATTTGACAATCTGTCATAATTCGGTCCGTAAAGGCAGTGGACACGATCGGTGATTACTCAAAATAATTATTAGCAAACCTTTCTTTGTAACGATTAATGGAGAGCTTTGTTGTTGGAAAAAACATTGTGAGAAACGGCTCCCTCTGAAGTGACGTCGTTTTCGAGAAAGAAGTAATTTTCCACGATTTTGATTTTGAGGTCTCTAAATCAAGCATCTTAAAGCACACAATTTCGTGTGACAAGGGCTTTTTTCTTCTTTCATAATTATCTCGCAGATTCGACGACCAACCGAGTTCAAGTTTGTAAAGGTTTTTATTATTATTATTATTTATTTGACCTCAACAAATACAAGTACACCAAAAAGCACAGCAAAAGTTGAACGATAAGCAACGAACCAATCAAAATAATAACAAATACAATAATTATTCAAGCAAAAAGCACACAATAAATAAATTAAAAAAAACAACAAAAAAAACTGAACAGAACATGACAGGAGGGCAACTAGATGAGAAAAAAAGTAATGAATTTAAGAGGAGCATGCACGCATGGGGAGTAAATCAACTGAGGGAAACAACTGGACAGGCCAACAAGGAACAACTTATGTGGGTCAGGAACAGCAAAAGTGTTATCATAATAATGCATATGTTGAGATACATCAAGTGAGAAGAATGGTCTTTGACACTTACCATTTAATAGTTTCCAGTGTCTTTCACCAGGCCACGGATTACGGCTCAGGCTTTCATCTTCCACGTTCTAGTAAAAACGCAGCAAACTGAGAACGAGATCTCGCGAGATTACAGCGCATGCTGATGAGCTTTCATCCAAGCCCTATCGGGAGCATCTCCCCGTGTGTAATCATTATTCACAATCCTCAGATGATGCCCTACTGCATTATTACTTCGTCCTCCATAAACCCTCATCATTATCTCCGTGATAATCGCGAGGTTGTTTGTCTTCTATTTATGATTTATTTTTCCTGTCCAGGATCGAAGAGAAGTCTTGCAGTTGATGTAATTTATTTCTAGGGCAGGTACGGCGTGTGGAGAGTGTAAAGCCCCTTTCACATGAGAGCAATTTAGCAAGGGTCCCTTGCTAAACTGTATCATGTTGTAACATTCCAAAGCATACCTCATGTGAAAGGACAACAGTTTCGTCTTCTGTCCAAGTTCTCTTGTAAAATCTTGTTAACCATGGCTACATATTACAACCATGCTCAAATTAAGCAAGGGAGGCCAGTTAAATTGATGTCGTGTGAATACCACTAAAAGTCACCTGGAAGTGGTATTTTTTCAAAATAAAGCTTTTGTCGCTAATATATGTGTTTTGATGAGTGGAATGTGAATAAACAGTTAACTAAGTTTTTTAAAAATCAGTTCTTATGTTATTTACAAACTTAAGAGTAGACCCCGACCCGAGAGGGCGCTGTTCGTGACGTCAATCGAGGCAGACTTTGCCTGTAACGCGTAGAGTAAACACAATTGCAAAGTACATGTACGGACCAATATTGTGAGTTGGTACGTTTCAAAAAAAAAAAAGTTTTTTTTTTTTCCGGCAATGCCGACCAGGTGTATTGCTGCTGAATACTGAAAAACACTTTTTGAAATGTACCAACTCACGACTTGGACGTACATGTACTTTGCACGTGTGTTTACTATACGCATTGCAGGCAAAGTCTGCCTTGAATGACGTCACAAAAGGGGTAGGCGGAGTCAGCCCCCAAACAACTTTATATATTTTTTAAACATATAAATCGTGACAAACAATTACTAAAAAAATTGTTTTATTGTTCGTAAGCATATACTCTTATGTTTGAAAGAAAGAAAATTCTATTTCCAGGTGACTTTAAGTGCCAGGAAAGGCAATAACAATAATTGATACTCAGCGGAGAAAGGCTTTTGTTCACCCCCCCCCCCCCTTTTTCAACATTGATTGATTGCTTATTTCCTGTGATTGACTGATTAATTATTTCATCCCAAAACTCCCAAAGAAAACACGCAAAAAAAAACATTTCAAAGAAAAAAGTTAGAATGCCTTTTGTAAAACCATTTTATTTTTTTTAGTTTTTTTAAATAGTTTTGTTCTTCTAATGCTTGGATCGTGATCTAGGAGGCCAATCGCATTTCATTAACAATTTCATTAACTGTATAGGCCCTAACATTCTAAGTTAAAAGGATTCGTGTACTTTTTCAAAATGTCCACAGATTTACATGAAACTTACAGGGTTTGAAGATAATGATAGTAGTCCCTTCAAATATTACTAAGTAAGGTTTTGTAGTTTTTGAGAAATGAGTAAAACAAGTCACAAAATAATTTTGGTCTCATGAGACCAAAATTATTTTAGCATGTAAATCCCCTTAACCAGTTATGATATTATACTAAAACCATAGCATAACTGGTTAACACGTTTTTACATGCTAAAACTGAGACGAAAATTATTACTTTTACTCATTTCTTTAAAACTACAGCACCTCAGTAAGTAAAATTTCAAGGGAAGCTTTCTACTATCATAATCTTCAAACTGTGTAAGTTTAATGTAAATCTGTGGATGTGTTTTTTGTTAGGAAAAAGTACATTTACCCTTTATGGCTAAACGTTTAGCGGTGGAAATTTAGTTTTTTTTATACAAATTACCGTCACAATCGGAATTTTAAAAACAAATTTGCTGTAGGTAGAACATAAACTGACAGAAACAATAATGGCTGTTGAGATATCAAAAAGCCGCCACGGTTTGCACAGCGACACATAGCAGCCGGGCCATTGTTTCCGGGCCCCTGGGAATGAGGGTGCACTGGACACTGTACCCACAGCTGTATCTCCCTCTAAATTATTCTAGAACAATATATATAGGCCTATATCACTGCCAAATGAAAAACCCGTATTCATTCAAAGTGGATGCAGAGAGAAGCATCGCTGTCATGTAATTTGATTTCTACGCAAGGTGTTAGACAGCGTGCACATTCACGCGGTGTTGGTTAAAGGCACTGCCGTCGCGACGCGTCGGTTTCCCGAACTCTTCCTAACTTATAGGATTTATCTTAGGACTTGGGACGAGTTAGATTCTGTATATTGAAGCTATCCTAGGTTAGGACGGGTTATTTATCCTAACCCTTAGATAGGATTAATCCTAAACGTTACGTGAAATCGGCTGCAGGATGGTCAAAGATCAGTATTCTCACTTGGTGTATCCCAACATATGCATAAAATAACAAATCTGTAAAAAGTATAGACTCAATTGATCATCGAAGTTGCAAGAGAATAATGAAAAAACTACCCTTGTTAGCTTTTTCTAAAAAACTACGTTACTTAATAAGAACCGTTTCTCACAATGCTTTATATTATCAACAGCTCTACATTGCTCGTTACCAAGTAAGGTGTTATGCTAATAATTGATTGAAGTAACGTACAAGTGCATGCTTAAGTTCAACTCACAGATGCAAACACCTACAGTCACACACAAGGTCGAGCTCATATCATGCAATCATGTAGATCAGTTAAAACCACTGGCTTTGAAAACATCGTGAGATTTCTCCTCACGCCGAATCAAGACATCGTTGAGTCCCATCGCCGCGAAGGACGAACTTCAGATTTTACTCAGACACAGAATCACTGTTTGCCCGAGTAAGTTTCATCTATTGCAGATTGCGGGGAGTGAAGGGTTAGTTGGTTTATTCGATTCTCAGTCATTCGCTGTGAAAAGGAAGGTGAAGTTTTAGTTCCTTACACTCACCGTGGAAACTAGTGGTAATAATTGCTCAAAATAACTATCAGCATAAAACCTCTCTTGGTAACGAGTAATGGGGAGAGGTTTGTAGTATTAAACATTGTGAGAAACGGCTCCCTCTGAAGTGACGTAGTTTTCGAGAAATAGGTAAATTTTCCACGAATTTGATTTTGAGACCTCAAGTTCTCAAGGTCTCGAAATCAAGCATTTGAAAGCACAAAAACAAACAAAAAACTTCGTGTGACAAGGGTGTTTTTTCTTTCATTTATACTATTTCGCAACTTGGACGACAAATTGAGCTGAAATTTTCACAGGTTTGTTATTTTGTGCATATGTTGAGAAGCACCAAGTGAGAAGACTGTCCTTAAACAGTTTGAAAGACGATTCTTTTCATGCAATAATAAAGCACATAGATCGATATGAGTTCTACTCATATAATACGTTTTAAAATATTTTGAGTTAGCAATCATGTACTTTCAGCTTTTTAATTGTTTTCTTTTTGTGGCTCGTAGTATTTTTCGTACTGTATATACGGTAAAACTTGATTTTAGATAATTTTGGTAAATTTGCTTTTAAGGCCGAAATGAAGTGCCTAATAATAAAGTGAAGTTATTGATTTATTTCGTAAAGGGCCTGTTGGGCATGCGCATTAACAACTGCTACATATCTTACAGTTAGGGAGTAAACCGCTAAATCAAGGGTGTTCACAGCCACTTGTTATCATCGTTCAAAATCGATTGACTTCAAAATTACAAGATGGAATATCTCTTCAACCTTGCATTTTAAATCCTGGATTTCCTCTTTGCAAAGATCGGCGCCCTTGATATAGTTGTATATCAAAGTAAGCGATGTTCGTTAGAAGAGGTCTCGAGCCTATTTAGTTTTGATCAGGGCCCAATATTCATAAAGTCTGCAAGCACAAAAGCTTGCTGAGCACAAACAACTTTTTGTTTAGCAAAAATAGGTAAAATACCAAACAGTCGCCATTGCTGGAACTGGTACTCCAATCATTTCTTCCCAAGCCAATAAATTTTGATAAGATTTTTCTGTTAAGGAGCTTCATGAAATCGGGCCCAGGAGTTCAGTTCAGTTGATTTCTACTCGATCGATTTGCTTATAAATAGGCAGTGCAAGGTCAAGTTCCGTTTCGTGATGCATTTATTTTCCAATAGAAGCAGGCCTCATGAAAGTTGGGGAAATTAACAATCTTCAACATAACGCAAAGATGGTGTAAAATGTCAATTCAATTCGGACGAATTTTGACACGTGACGTCATCTGACATGGGAAAAAATGGGTTATTAAAAAATAAGAAGCTATGGTAGTCAACGGTTAAGTTAAAAGAAACAAAAATCGTGAAGATCACAGATTTACACTAAACTTAAACGGTCTAATGATTATGCTAATTGAAAACATCTCTTGAAATATTTCTGTCTGAAATTTAATATTTGATATTTGACAAATTAATTTCGCGTTTGGAGTTTATCGCTCAGTGAGCGTTTTATTCCTTTTTTGTTATGGAATCGATGCAATAATGCAAAATATGTAATCGGGTTTTCACTATTCTCTCGTGACCCAGATGGTTAGGGGCCGCACAGTCGATCAATATCAAACTTCTACCGGGTTTGTTTTTCTTCAGTTTATGTATCTGGTGGATTACATAAAGAGCTTACACTGCCGGCAACTTTTTCTGCTAGCAAACAATTATGTAATGTTCCTTTAAATTCAATGCCGTATGATAATGATAATCGCAAAAATTCAGGTACATACTGACAACTATCTACACCAAAATATACATTTTTGAAATGTGACTTTATTTGACGTATTTGGCACTCGAATTGTATCAAACTCAGTGGCATTTGTTCACAATTTTAACACGAGGTTAGGGAGACTTGTAACGTTTCCCCAGTTGGTATTTTTCTATCGAAAGACGAGTGCATCGCAAAACTGAATTTGACTTTGGGGTGGGATGGGCTACCGCGTTTTTTTATTGTTTTTTTTTTTTATAAATAAATAAATAAATACAAACGCTCGAGTGACATTGAACAGCATGCGCGAATTTGTATGACTTGCTAAACCCTTGACGAGCGAGGTTTGAGGCATCATTAAAGGAACTGGCCACCGTTGGTAATTGCCAAAGACGTATTCTAACTTGGTGTATCCAAACATATGCATACAACAGTAAATTTTGACTCAAATTGGTCATCAAATTACACCCTTGTGCACAAAGTTGTGTGCTTTCAGATGCCTTAAAAAAGCTTCAGACCTGAAGTCTTTATCGGAATCAAATATTCCTCGTTACCAAGTAAGTTTGTAGCTAATATTTAATGTGGGTAATTGCCAATAGTGTCCATGGCCTTTAACAAGCTCTAGTAAAACATACACCAGATGATTAATCAACACACAGGTGCCTTAAATTTGTAATCTCCGCATGAACTACTATTACTAACACGATCGGTATTTAATGGTCGTGTGTGTACTATGCCAGGGTCAATGAGTACCCAACTAATAATGTAGGCCCATGTTCATACCCCATCGGTATTTAATGGTCGTGTGAGTATAATGCCAGGGTCAATGAGTACCACACTAAAAATGTAGGCCCATGTTCAACCCCCATCGGTACTTAATGGTCGTGTGAGTATAATGCCAGGGTCAATAAGTACCTAACTAATAATGTAGGCCCATGTTCAACCCCCATCGGTATTTAATGGTCGTGTGAGTATAATGCCAGGGTCAATGAGTACCACACTAAAAATGTAGGCCCATGTTCAACCCCCATCGGTATTTAATGGTCGTGTGTGTATAATGCCATGGTCAATGAGTACCCAACTAATAATGTAGGCCCATGTTCACCCCCCCCCCCCCTGGTCGTGGGTGTATAATGCCATGGTCGATGAGGGCCAACTAATAATTCATACCCATTTTCACACTCAGTCGGCTCCACACCTGTAGCCAGTCATCAGCCGTAATTATCCGACGTGGTCTGCGTACTCTGGCCTTCAACTCCTTCCGCAAACAATCTAACCCCCGTCTCGATTACACGCGTTGTAAAAAGTCTACGCCAACATTGGTTATGAGGTTGACATAAACTAAATTGACTTGGGGATGAACAAAGAAAAGGGTTTGTTCTTGGTGTTTGAAAACAAATAAATTGATGGAAACTTTAATACCTTTTCCTGAAATGCTTTAAAGTCACCTGGAAATAGAATTGTTTTTCTTTCAAACATAAGAGTATATGCTTACGAACAATAAAACAATTTTTTTAGTAATTGTTTGTCACGATTTATATGTTTAAAAAACATATAAAGTTGTTTGGGGGGCTGACTCCGCCTACCCCTTTTGTGACGTCAATCGAGGCAGACTTTGCCTGCAATGCATATAGTAAACACACGTGCAAAACGTACAAACTCACGACTTGGTCCGTACATGTACTTTGCAATTGTGTTTACTCTACGCATTACAGGCAAAGTCTGCCTCGATTGACGTCACGAACAGCGCCCTCTCGGGTCGGGGCCTACTCTTAAATTTGTAAATAGCATAAGAACTGATTTTTTTAAAACCTTAGTTAACTGTTTATTCACATTCCACTCATCAAAACACATATGTTAGTGACAAAAGCTTTATTTTGAAAAAATACCACTTCCAGGTGACTTTAAGCTTTATTTATTTTTGTGAATCACTAGTTTTGATCTCGGTTGACCAAAACTCGATGTTTGAAAGCAGTGACAACAAATTAATTGTACAAATAGTTGTTTTACTCTCTGTTGTTTCTCTCCACTCCAAATGAGTTTAATCGATTGGGTTTTAAACTTTCACACATTTCGTTATCCCGTTTATGTGGACTATTCCAGACGGGAAATATTACCGTCAGGGTAGAGGATTATATGAGCCTTATCGTCAAGTGAACTTCATTGAAGCCAATATATCTGTTTCAAGAATTGGAGATCAACTATTTAAAGGCCAACTGCATCGGCTGAGAATATAGATAGTGTTATGGATCGGTTGTAGTGAATTGTGGTTATAGTTTAGATCTAAACCCAAACCTTAAAGGGTATTGGTAGATCAAGATTTTGATCATGAGTGAATCCCTACTCAATGTGAACGAAGATGTTTGTAAAATATCATTTACCAGCTTCATAGTCAGCAGTCTCTGACTGTGCGCCCAACTGCATGCTTGTACGTCATCAAAGGCACAACACAAACACATATCGGCAGACTATTTAAAGGGAAGGATACACGTTTGGTAATCACTCAAAACAAATATTAACTTAAAAACTGACTTGGTAACTAGCATTGGAGAGCTGTTCTTAATATAAAACATTGTGGGAAACATAGTAACGTAGTTTTTTGAGAAAGAGGTAATTTCTCTCTAAAATAATAAAAGACTTCTAGCTAGAAATCTTTTAATCTTATCTGAAAGTACACAAATTCGTCCAACAAGGGTGTTTTTTTTTTCATCATTTACTCGCAACTTCGATGACCAATTGAGCCCAAATTTTCACAGGCTTGTTATTTTATGGTTATAATGGAATACACCAAGTGAGAAGACTGGTCTTTGACAATTACCAAACGTGTACCCTCCCTTTAAGAGTATGCGTTGACAAACCGTCGACGATCTAGACATGAACCAAAAGTGTAATTCGTCTTCGCTATATACTTTAATTACCCTAGCCGAGAAGTACGGTTTTGTTTGAGTAAAAACACGATCCACTTCTAAATCACAATAATGTAGATAACAGATAAATTACAAAAAATAAAGCAACGAATTATGTCAAATCTCCATGAAAGTTTCCGACCAACCCCCTGACTGTTATCAATAAGGGGCTTAAATTCACCAGCAGCGGGACACCACTCGCGTATCGCTAAGTATTGTTTGAAAATGATCGCTGTAAGAGAAAGTCTACTCGGATATTTCCACTTCAGTCCCATGCATTCCCCTTAATTTTACCGTTGATCAAATATCAGCTGAAGAAAGATAATACTTCAAGTGCATTGACAGGGTAAAATTATTATCTGACGAATTAAGTTGTTACATGACCTAGTTGTTTTTTTTTTTAAAGAAAAGTCACAACATCTTTCAAGTAATAAATCATATCCTGCGGGCAGTCGATGATACTTATGATGTTTTTTTTGTTTTTTTTGACATAGTTCATGACTCGTTAAAAATGTTCTATAAAAGCTAGGTTTCATTCGGCATGAGTTTGTCAGTAGTATAAGTTGACAGATCACAGTTTGCCAAACTGTGATAGTCATGTGACCCTCATGACACATTGAGAAACATCACCAAATTAGTAAGAAAAATAAACTCGACTAAGATCACAGATTTCTTTTTGTAAAATATACACGGTCTAACGGTGGTGATAGTAGAAAACGTCCTTTAAAATATTTCTGTCTGAAATGTCATATGAGAAATAAATGAAAATATTCCACTGTTTGGAGTTTATTGCTCAAATGAGCGTTTTATTAAAAGAAAATTCAAGCGATATCATGCAAAATGTGTAATCGGGTTTTCACTTTCTTTTTGTGTGGTCACCCAGATGGCTGATCGATCTCAAAGTGCTATCGGTTTGTCAGTTTATGTATCTGGTGGATTACATAAAGCGCTCATACACAGCCAGCAACTGTTTTGTTAGCAACAAAACAATATGTAATTTTCCTTCAAACGTGTGTCTATTTTCCAACAATGTTCGACATCTCAGACTTACCACACGTCCTCCATTAAAGGTCATGTTACGCAATGACCCAATAAATAACTACCTGCAATTTTATTTTATTGGGTGCTAAAAAAATAAGATCTTCGCTGGCACAGATGTATATCGGTTGAGGCAAGTTCAAGGAAGCTGCTTCGCTTGGTTTTTGCTCTACTACCAATAATTGGATAACACAACATGCTTTGACATTCTCTGCGACTAAATCGCGTCAGTTTATGCTCCGAAGAAGGCAGGCTTCTTAAAGCTCAGATTGAGCCGTCTCTGCGCTCCGCGGTGAGGAGGTGTCAGAAAAAAACGTGTATGTATACCCCCCCCCCCCCCGGTGCAGTTTTCTATCTATATTGAAACGTTGCGGTACCCGCTGCTAATATTATAACATCTATAGGATTCGAATTGTGTTGGTAAGACACTGCTCTAGAAATGCAAAGGTCGTGAGTTCGAATCCCACCCGAGTATGCCTGTGATTTCTGTTACAAGACTCGGGGAAGTACATCGCACAAATAACAATGACGGTCAGCGTGCCATATCCTTAGCTGGTCTTGCCATAAGTCTTGACAGAAGAGCAATAGAAGGACGTCTCATCGGCGAAAGTTATACAAAGCTCGACCAATGGAAGAAGATGATACATTTTATATTTTATGGACTCGAGATTATTCTGTCTGATTCGAAAGGGGGAGGGGGCACCCCAAAGCTAGTTCAGCTGCTACTTTTTAAAGTGACTTTCTTTCGACACCATGTAATATTGTTCCCCTTGGTGGCGAGGTATCGTTGGCCCTTGAATAAGTGGGAGGTTCCAATCATTGCCCAGTCTAGGAAGTATATTCATACCACACACCGTACACCTTTATTGTTCTTAATTAACTTCTCAAGATTCCCTAAGCTGACGCCTTAGCAGTAGACCTGTAATATTTGTGCGTAGGCGCATATTCAATCTCAATTCAACGTATCGAGTTCCCACAGGGTTCCATTTTGGTCCACATAGGTGTATTTCTTTACTCGTTGTACTATGCCTCCACGTGCCGTTTTCAGAGATTGCAAGTAGCATTACAGTGTGTGAATCGAGTGTGGATGAAACTGTTGGCAAATGGGTCACGGTTATGTTACGTTAATTAGACTGTGTTGGAGAGGGGGAAAACATATTGGGATCCGGTTTCTTTTTGGCTGAGTCATTTGGGTGTAATGAATTAATGCTAAGCGACCAGGAAGACGAGGCGATGAGAAGAACGCGGCAGACGGAGGAGGCTCGAGACGGGAAGATGAAGACATGATAGAAAGGAAGTAGAGGAATCGCACATCATCACCCCCCCCCCTCAATCCGTCATGAAAAGAGCAAATTTATTCAGACAATCCTCAAGAGAGAGGAACCTACATCCAGACGGTCTATATGCACTGGCCTCATTTTCCTTGAATTGAAACACTTAGTGACTATTTTTCCATCCCATTTACTTCCTTGCGGGATGTTGTTTTAAGGAGGATGTCTTGGACGTCCTCAGAGAGACAGAGAGGAAGAGAAGGGTGTCTGACCTAATTCTCCCCCGATAAGTAAATGAGTTAAAAAGCCTTCAATCAGTCATGTCTCCTTTCACAGTTAGTTAGTATAGTAGGTGACAAAATGTGTCTCCTCTGGTGTTATTCTTCGATTATTTTCATGGGCCTGGGGCTCAATTTGAATGTGCTTTTGCGTGGATACACAGTTATCATTAGTGTAGCCACCTTAAGTGAGGAAGACACATTTTTTCTTGTATACAGCGGGTAGTGAATAACTTTGGCTTTTATTGGAAACAGGTTCACATATAACTGCACTTCTTTACATTTTGGTAATTTTTCAAATTAATTACAGTTTGAAAATGTCATTATGGTCTGGAAATTGCTCTCGAAACAGGATTTTAAAGCAACAGGATTTTGTGTTACCAAACGGTGAAAAACATGCTGTTGATTTTACAAATCAATCTAAATTTGCTATGCTAACATTTGAAAAATTAATAAATTCTACTTTGCATTTTGCAACAACATATCGCGTGTTTGAGTTTCAAGGGATAAACAAATCTATCCCCTCCCCCTTTTCGGTTAGTTTTGAGCAGCAAAGGATAAACAAATCTACCCCGATCCGCACCCGATATTGACGTTGTTCTTCCAAAAATATTTTAGTGATTTTTTTTTTTTAGTTTCAACATTTTGAAAGCATCTTCAAGAGTTGTTGTTTATTACCAGAAAGGGTAAACAAAATTAATTGTAAACCTGTTTGGAGCAAACTAAGGGTTCGGAAGACACCTCTATAGCGAGACAAAAACTGTCTGGTTCTTGGGTTTAGAGAAGTTTTCCTTAGCCTCGTTCTTACTGAACAGCTTTGTAAGACTTGGCTCAGATGGATGCAGTCCACTAATTAATAAGTAGAAAGCAGAGTGACGGCCTCATTAAAGTTTTATTAGATTTGAGAGCCAAATATTGTGATATGGGTTCGCTGACCTGTAGCTTTATGGATGACAAAATAAGGACCTGAAAAAATGCCTTATTTTTCAAGAGGTGTCGGGTCATTAATTTTTAAGATTAATGCCCGGTCGTTTGGAAATTTACACAAGTTTAGGGGTGTTTTGGAGGGAGAATAACTGGACGAGCATTGGGACACCCTTTATCAAATTTCGTAGAGGACACAAGTTTATTATGAATAAATGGGTAATTTTACATTTACTGAAAAATAATATGTGAGACTTTTAAGTAATTTGTATTTGTTTTAGAATGTTTAGTAGTTACGTTGTGAGACACCACTGCCCAAGGTCATGAAGCTGATTAAGCACAACAATTAGTAGCTAAGCACCATCAAAATATGCTTACCAAAAAAATTTACAAGCCAAAAAGCAAAACACACGATACAATTAGAACTCGTATCCTGCTTTTGATGTCTAGCATAAAATGTCTAAGCAAAATTTGCTTCTTAAACGGCTCCATGAAATTATTCCCTGGGACCAATTTCATTAAAATGTCAAGCAGAAAATAATGAGTGGGGCATCAGTTTCCACAATGTAAACTGTATGGAATTTTGGCTGGTAACAAGTTTTCGTTAAGCAACATGTGTCTGTGCTAAGCAAGTTGATGTGCCTACAGGCTTTGTGAAACAAGCCTCAGTCGGTTGATGTCACACTTTATTGGAGAACGTGTTGACCTCCATGTTGAGACAACCAGCGGGGAAGCCCCAATACTTTTCTTCTCTACTGTATTCACAATATCCGGGATGATCATGCTATCCACATAACCCGCTGTTTAAAGGCACTGAACACTTTTAGTAATTACTCAAAATAATTGTACGCATAACGACTCACTTTGTTATAAAACAATGGAAAGCTGTTGGTAATATAAAACATTGTGAGAAACGGCTCCCTCTGAAGCAACGTAGTTTTCGAAAAAAAGCAATTTATCACTGAAATATTTAAATTGGATTCGATACTCTCGAATTCAAGCATCTGAGAGCACACAAGTTGTGCAACAAGGGTGTTTTTTCTTATATTTTTCTCTCGCAATTTCGACGACCGACTGAGTTCAAATATTCGCAGGTTTGTTATTTAATGCATATGTTGAGATACACACCAGGTGAGAAGACTGGTCTTTGACAATTACCAAAGGTGTCCAGTGTCTTTAAACTGAGTTCTGGCTAAGCATCATCTCAGCAGATGATTCCTATCTTCGAACTGTAAATCAGCAGAGTTAAAACCTTGGATCTGTTGATGAAGCCTTATAACCTCACCTTGGGGTGTGTGTGTAGGAGGCTCTAGACGACCGGCTCGAATGGTCGAACGACGGCATTTGCCCGGCAGTGTTTGGAAAGGGCATTCGCCTCTTTTTAGTGTACATGTAGTCTTAGGTTTTCGCAAAATGTAATATTGCTCTGAGGATGCGATGAGTCCAAGAGTTGATTAATGAAAAATATGCAAAGTGCAATATGTAAGTTCAGCTGTACAATGTTTGAAACATGTTTGGTCAATGGTTGATCTGATTGGTCGGTTCAATTTTTGTGCGAACTCTATGTCCCCCCCCCCCGCCCTCTCTCTTTCTCTTCCTCATAAAAAACCCGCGTCTTAATTTGGTGTGCTCACTTCACGTACCTCTTCGGGCTTATTTGTGTTTGTGTAATCTTTGGCTATAATGAAAAATAACCTTGTTGCACAAATTTGTGTGTTTTCAGATGCTTAACAAAATATGGAAAGACTTCAGGCCTGAAGCCCTTTTTATTTATTTATTTTATAAAAAATTACCTCTTACCTTTTTTTTAAACTTTGCTAAAGACCCATCTTTTTATCTGTAATTAAAACCTGTTTCACTGACTGTGTATAGTTTCTGTGTAATTTTCAGCATTTACATGTAGGTATGTAATTTTAACTTTTTAGTGTAAAGAGTAATTTTTCAGATCCTTTAGTTGTTTGTAGTGTTTTTAATGGTTTCATTTAGTATACGTGTAGGTAACAGCTGGTCTGGCATAATTTTATAATTATTTGTTTTGGGATTTAATTGGGGAATTTAGGCCTATAAGTTTTTGTTTTCCTGTAATGCTTTTCATGTTGCTGTTAAGCACTTTGAGGAATGGCAATTCATATTGCGCTATATAAATACTGTTTTATTATTATTATTATTATTTCCCAAAACTACGTTACTTCAGAGGGAGCCGTTTCGCACAATGTTTTATATTCTCAGCAGCTCTCCACTGCTCGTCACCGAAATTAGCTTTTATGCTAACAATTATTTTGATATAGTGTCCAGTGCCTTTAAAATAACACTTGAAGTTCACCCAGCAACGCTTTAGAGATTGTTCACTCGTGCTAAAGAAGGAGAAAGAAGAAGAAGGAGACGGTCCACAGCGATCGATCAACCCGCTGAAAGGAGCGCATAATATGCCGAGCATTTAGGTCACGTTAATCAAGTAACGAAGTTCAAGATTGAGCGGGACTGTCCCTAGTGTCCGGTCTGGCCCGGGCAACGGGGCATGAACTCCCGAGGCTTGGCTTGGGGAGACTTACGGTACAGCTCCTAGTGAACACCGAGGACAAACATGCGAGATTTACTCCCCATGTGTCTAGTAAAATAACTCCTCTGGGGGAACCACCAGAATTTTAAGATGACCAACTCGACTCGTAAAAATACTCAACACATCATATTTGTGTTCTCTTCACATTGGTATTTTAACCGGCAATTTGGGCGAATTAGGAAGACACGATTGGAAAATGTCAACAATTTTGTCGGGATGAGTGTGGTTTGTAATTTACAAACAGTGTGGATAGCCTAACAAGGTCGGTGTGCTCAGATAACGTTCAAGTCACTGTCAAGGTAAGATACACGACCGACTTGCCCTTTCGAGCAAGGTAACTTTTTTGGCGCAATGTACATTATCGGAAGCTGCCAGCACAACTGACAGGCTCTCTCCCATAATTATTATGAGGGTTTATTATAAAAAAAATCATGTTTTTTGACAACGATTTCTTTTTACCTGAGTGTGTTGTTAACATGTCCAAGTATTATTCATAGGTATTTTTATACTTCGCGATCTACACCCGGCTTTTTTCAGAGCCAACACTTCCACAACTTTACCTATTTATTGTTTGTTTATAGTTTCTTCTTGTAATTGCTTCACATTTAAAGGCAGTGGACACTATTGGTAACTGTCTAAGACTAGCCTTAACAGTTGGTGGTTCTCAACATACGCATAAAATAACAAACCTGTGAAAATTTGAGCTCAATCGGTCATCGAACTTGCGAGATAATAGTGAAAGAAAAAACACCCTTGCCATGCGAAGTTGTGTGCGTTTTGATGGTTGATTTCGAGTTGTAAATCTGAGGTCTCGAAATCAAATTTGTGGAAAATTACTTCTTTCACGATAACTATGACACTTCACAAGGGAGCCGGTTGTCACAATGTTTTATACCATCAACCTCTCCCCATTACTCGTCACCAAGAATGGTTTTATGCTAATAATTATTTTGAGTAATTACCAATAGTGTCCACTGCCTTTAAACTTGTTGTCTTTATTAATTAAGTTTAATAATTTAGTTTAATCTATCTCATTGACATTCATCGGCATATCCAACTATGTACTCAAATGATGATGGTGCAATGTCATGCCCCTCATATAACCAAATCTCCGACCCTGTTGATTGAAGAAACCCCTACGATGTGTGGCATGGTCCAGTTCAGGATATCATGGGATATGAGCTGACCAGTATGTACAGGGTCACTAGACAACTGTTAGTAATAACTCGCGCCTTAAGTGGCTATGATTGCTTCTGTTCCACGGTGCCCTTGAAATGGCACATTCATGACAAGGACAACCAAATATTGTATTTCAGCTTTCCAATCTCAGACGAAGTACCAAATTACCTTTGTCTTCAGAACATTACGTATAATTAGTGTACACGTTGAGTGGTAGACCCCAGGTTTAGGTTACGAACTGTGGATATCTCTTTGCATTTATGGCTTCCTGTAGTTTCCAAACTTGGTTGGCAAAAACTCGAGCTGTGACGTTGCAATAAAAGGTCTTACCCACTCTGCTGACAAGATACTATCTTGAATAACTAATAATATTATATCGATGTCTTATATAGCGCACGTCTCTAAGATACTCAAGGCGCTGAGATATAAAAACTTTTAGAAAGATAGGTAATATTGCAGTGGTGAATTCTGAGACCCAATTATGTAGCACCTTATAAGGGTTGACAGGGTGCTAAGGCGCATACAGAAGCCACAGCCAGGAACACCGGGGCGAACCCCTTCTCTTTTCGATAAGTGCACTGAGTTCTTTTACATGCGTTACACAGCACATGGGACCAACGGCTTTACGTCCAATCCGAAGGACGAAGCAATGGTTAAGTGTCTTGCTTAGGAACACAAGTGTCACGGATGGGGATTGGAACCACCACACTGCTGATCAGAAACACCAGAGTTTGAACTAGCAAATGGGACGCTGCCAGCAATTCAATTTATGTAAAAACTCCATTAATTGTGGTATTATTATTCAGAATATTGTTTGATTTTATCCCTACATGATAATATCTTTTGAGATATATGTTGTCCCAAAAAGAAGATTTTTTGTCTGATTTTTTTATTTTTTTTTAAGCTATAGGCATTTACTCTTCAAGGCCTTACTTCATAGAGCTGCGCTTAAAGCCATAATACACTTTCGGAACAGAAAACAAATCACAGATTTACAAATACTTTGCAGGGTTTACAAAAGGTAATGGTGAGAGACTTCTCTTGAAATATTATTCCATGTAATGCTTTACTTTTTGAGAAAACATTAAAACAATTATCAATTGCGGATTTATTTTAAACACACATGTCATGACACGGCGAAACGTGCGGAAACAAGGTTGGGTTTTCCCGTTATTTTCTCCCGACTCCGATGACCGATTGAGCCTAAATTTTCATAGGTTTGCTATTTTATATATAAGTCGTGACACACAAAGTGTTGGCCTTTATACAATACTGTTTACCGAAAGCGTCCAATGGCTCCAAGCAGAAAGTGATACTTTAAAATGTTCTGTCAGTAGGAAAGAGCAGGGTACCAGTCACAAATTGTAAATGATTTCACTAAGATAGTTCTAGCTAAGTAATAGGACTAGCCCCTAAGGATATATTAAAAACATAAGGCTATAAGTCCTAGGTTAAGACGGGTAACTCGCCCCAACCCAAGATAAGACTATAGTCTAAGTTCTTTTGTGAATCCACTCTTCTAATAAGGGGCGGGGCTACCTCAGAGAAGGGAACATGGTACAATACCACATTTTGATTAACAGGAAAAACATGTGTACCCCCCCCCCCCAAGGATTCATGAGACTCTCGCCAATTTGACTAAAAGTCTCACTTGGCCGCAATACATCGAAAACCACTTTCATGTTTTGAGTGGCGCGCAGTGCAGGTTGAAATGCATACAATTCAAATGGTAAACGGCTTGTCTGGGAGTCTAGATCAGTCATATGTATATTCACCGGGTGCACTGTGCTTCACGCTCGATTCACCTGGATTGGTGCGGACTGGGTACCTTAAGTGGAGTTTTCAAAGCAAAATATTACCAATACTTCCATATGCAAGTCAGACAAATCAGCTTCATTCCGTCTCACGCGATCACTCCACCCTTAAAGACACTGGACACTACTGGTAATTGTCGAAGACTAGTCCTCTCACTTGGTGTAGGCCTACATAACAAACATGTGCAAATTTGAGCTCAATTGGTCGTCGAAGTTGCGAGATGGTAATGAAAGAAAAAACACCCTTGTCACACGAAGTTGTGTGCTTTCTAAACCTGAAGTCGCGATATCAAATTCGTGGAAAATTACTTCTTTCTCGGATACTAATGTCACTTCAGGCGAGGGAGCCGTTTCTCAGACTGTTTTATAATATCAACAGTTCCCCGTTACTCAGGCCTATACGTGTCAAAACACCATATAACCACAAACATGTGATATACCTGCTAGCTGCTGTTTTATTACATAACGTTGTTGGTACTTTGGTGATAGATTTTATAAAAAGTTAGAAGAAGAAAAAATTAATTAGGAAGGCCCATAACGAATGTCTAGTTTATTGCTCCATGGTACAAACAAGCAATCCCACGCAGCAGCAGCCATCTTGTCTTGTCCCCCAACGTACCCGAATACGAACAAGCAATCCCACGCAGCAGCAGCCATCTTGTTTTGTCCCCCAACGTACCCGAATACGAACAAGCAATCCCACGCAGCAGCAGCCATCTTGTCTTGTCCCCCAACGTACCCGAATACGAACAAGCAATCCCACGCAGCAGCAGCCATCTTGTCTTGTCCCCCAACGTACCCGAATACGAACAAGCAATCCCACGCAGCAGCAGCCATCTTGTCTTGTCCCCCAAAGTACCCGAATACGACCAGCTGCAATTTCCGAATCCTAAATAGGTTCTGACTAATGGTCCCTCCGGGATTGTTATTGTCACACCTTACTGCAAATATGGGGGGGGGGGGGTACGTCAGAGACAATACATTTAGACACTCGGCAGGTGCGAGTACCTTACATTTTAAATTTATATCCATGTAGTTTAGCTTCCTAGAGAAAGTGAGCAGCAAAATTTCGCTCCACTGACTCGAGATTTGCCGCAATTTTGAATTACCATACACAAATGTACAGCTATGAAAACTGACCGACCAGCAGTTATACATTAAGATTGTTGCCATGGTAAATTGACATCGTTACCATAGCAACCTGACATTATTATTATAATAATAAAGCAACATCAGGTGAGAGAGAGGGGACTCCAATTTCCACACAAGGAGTGTTAAAAATTGATGAGGTGGATTAGTTTCATTATGTTCGTTGTGTAAGAGATAAATTGCACTTCATCCACACCGCACGAAAAATTGTACCATTTGCTGACACATGATTTCACGAGGTCCTACACAGTACAAGATTTATCATAGTTCGCAATATATGCCTATATGTTCCAGCGGATAATTCAAAATTGAAAACACGTTTTCTGTGATTGCATCTCCAGTAATTCTTTGCGGGCCCAAGCAAGCGGGCCTATACACACACAGAGCAAACACATAAATTACATGGCAATTTACAATCAGTGGAAAGGACAGGTTATAATGTCTCTAATGAAATTCCCGATGAGAATTGTGATTGCATTAAATAGATACCCGGACACGGCATGTTTCATCAAACCGCCACGAAATCTGACAACGAAGGGAGAAGAGGTAAAACAAAAAGAGATGAAGCTTATGATCAAGCTCCAGCGTTGTCATTTATTATAACTCTTGTACTGTGGTCTTCTAACATCAGACGTAATGTCATGCATTTTTTTGTTCATTTATTATAGCTTCCTCGTCCGGGTAGCTATACGGAAACATTTATCACCTAGATTGTAGTATGTCCTTTAAAGGCACTGGACACCTCTGGTAATTGTCAGATACCCTATTCTCACTTGGTGTATCCCAACATAATGCATCAAATAACAACTCTGTGAAAGTTCGAACTCAATTGGTTTTGAATTTGCAATAGAATAATTATTTGATAAAATTAAAAAAACATTGTTGCATTACTTTGTGTGCTTTCAGATGCATAATAACGGCTTCAGATGAAGTCTTTTATTATTCGAGTAAGAAACTACCTCTTTTTCAAAAACTACATGAAGTCTTTTATTATTCGAGTAAGAAACTACCTCTTTTTCAAAAGCTACGCTACTTCAGAGCGAGCCGTTTCTCACAATGTTTTATACCATCAGTAGCTCCTCATTGCTCGTTACCGAGTAAGTTTTAAGCTAACCAATAATTACCAATAGTTTCCAGTGACTTTAAGTTTGTGAGTTTGTGCCAGAGGTTGATCCCAAGGTTGTGTCCGAGGTTTTGGCCAAGTTTGTGCCCGAGTTTGTTCCCAATGTTATTCCCCAAAAAAAGTTGCTTACGAGGTTTTGTCAAATGTTGTGCCTGAAGAGTTTTCATATTTAAAGTTAAATCAAGATTTGTTACTTTTGGTATACGCTGAGGCGGACGTTTTTGGCACATTTTGGCAATACTATTTTGAATTTTTATCGATACACGCTGAGAGAATAAAAGCAGGGCTCTTGCTTCAGGTCTTTTCTTACCTCTCCAAAACTCCAGGCGCCTACCTGTTTGACAGCCGAGATCACTTGATTCGTTTGAACAGTCCCGGGGTTTGCCCCTGGCAGCTAGCACAGATTCGAATATTCCACCCCGTTCCCTCGCTCCTTTGACAGCATGGGGGGGGGCAATATTCTGGCTGTATGTTTTATGGGTATGAGGTGCTTGAGGAGCGGATATGTGCCACGGGAAGATACGGTCAGCGGTCCCGCAGTGTCAACATTAGACCTGCCGCCTACGGAGAACTAAAATAATGTCCGAGGATGCCGAATGACCCTGGATGGGACGGGAGAGGAACGGAGCTTCGGTAGAGTGGACTGCAAATTTTCTCATCAAAGATGGTGTTCAGATAGAGACATTATGTGAAGGCGAAAACGGTCGGGGGAAACGGCTGTTATTTCAAAGTTTTAAACAGTGTAAATGCTAAAGTGAGCAAGTATGGCTAAGGTTTTTTGGGTGGCAGCATTTTGTGGATTAAAGTGATTCATTGTTAATCCATGTGACGTCACACTGTACCAAAAGAAGACACAATGGTATTAAACTACAAGTCAGGAGAGGGGATGTGGGAGGTTAGGTCGGTGATGAATAAGGGGGTAACAACTGCTCGGATATCTCAATATTCGTCCTTCGAATGGCACGTGAAGCCGTTGGTCCTGTGTGTTGTGTAACGGACGTAAAAGAACCCCGTGTACTTTATCGAAAAGAGTAGGGGTTCGCCCTTGTTGTTCCTGGTTTCATTGGCAGCATATTGAACAATGCACAGCACATCGTATACCATTACATGGTTCTATGTGAAAGGAGTAGGTCTCATAATTCAAACGTAGTCACACATCATAACGTGTAGGAATTACAGCGCGAGGAACGTCACTGAGTGACGGATATTCGCGCTAATCCACTATTGTTTCACTGTTAAGTTGTGGCCAATCAAACAGATTGGAACACCACTGCAGTGCACTGTGGTTTTATGTCTGCAGCAATTATCGTACCCTCACAACGATGTGTCAAAGGGGTCCCAATTGTTCCTATGGCCATTTTTGAATCCACGGCTTCGGCTCGAGATTCGGCTTAGGCTAGCTTGGCTCCGCGGTTTGTTGTTTTAACAAAATGTGCGTGCTTAGCGTACGCATTCAGGGCTTCAGACGAGAGGACGGAGCCTGAAGCCGAATCCAAAGACGAAGCCCTGGTTTCGAAAAGGGCAATAATACCCTAACTCTTTTCTTCTTGTACAAACTCTGAAGATATTGACCCGGATTGGGAGCTGATTGATATCTGGTTCAGACTCATCCACAAAGTTGACTGGTGCATGTTTCCTTCCATCATACAATAATTTAGACTGTTTTCAGAGGAAATCAATTCCTACATTCAGCTCACCTGAGTTCTTTTTCAACTTGTAGCCCCACACCAAGAGTGGCTTTTAGCCTTGTTTGGGGCGAGCTTGCATTACAAAAAGGGTATAAATTGGATTATAACTAGTTGTATTTTACTTCAGCTTGACTATTTTGGGTCATTTTGACACATATTCCGGGTCATATACTGACCCTGAAATGGGATCCGGGTCAATCGGGTCACTCGTTTTTTGTTTTGTTTTTAACTGTCTGAGATTCCCATAACACGGTAGACATTTGAGGCAAATTTTATGGAGCATTTTATGTTCGCTGTTGCAGTATTGTTCCTAATTTCCCCTATTTGACACGTGTGCCTCCAACATCCATTTATCTACTTTCTTCGAACCTGTCTCATGGGTAAACTTTGCTTGTAGTCATAATATCAGAGGTCATCCTTCTCGGGGAAAAACCCGGTAAATTAACCACTAATGAGATTATAATGAATAATTCTGGCAACGCATGGAAAATTATAGTCTAGTCTCTTTGAATTATATAACGATATGGAAATTGTAAATTGATTGATCCCGGTTGTGCACACAGTGCTGCGTTCGGCAAACGTGGTAACCAACGTAACCGCTCCACTAACCAAAGACAACCTTCGACCATGCGACAGAGCTCTCGTCAGACACGCATTTCCTGACAATTTCACGAAGAGGTATTTTTGCGCCAAAATGTTAAACTATTTCCGTGTTCACACATACGCCCTTTTCGTCAACACGGCTTCGGCTTTGAAATCGGCTTCATGCTCCGTCCTCTCGTCTGAAGCCCTGGGCGCGTACGCAAAGCACGCGCAATTGCCAAGACACCCGCGGGGCCAAGCTAGCTTCAACCGAATCCGAAGCCGAAGCCGTGGTTTCGAAAAGACAACGGCCCCCAAATTCAAATCGGTTGTGCGTGAAGTGGCGCCTTCTCGCCCCAGCTCGATACGTATTGAGTCGATATTCCTTGTCCAGTCATTTTCACCTTAACTGTTGTATGAAGTTTTACACAGCCCTGATAAATATTTAACTGCATTTCGTGAGAAAACAAACATCGATTGCAACTCGTTTCGCATTTTTTTTTTTATGCGAAGGGGTATACTGGATGGAGGAAACTCGACTGTACCTCATCAAGATGTATACCTCGTTCTTCAAGGTTAACTGGGATAATAAAGGTTCAAATTTCTCGGTTAGGTTTTATTTATGTGTTATCACCTGGTGTGTAAAATTTTACATCAGGGTTAATTACTTCTATGGGTTTCAGCCCACACTGCAAAAACGTGGGTGTTCAAACTCTTGGTGTTGTCACATTTATTATAGATACTCAAAAAAACTAAAAGTTTACAAAACAGAGTGTTAAAAAATAGCACTGATTTCTATCAAAAGAATTACATTTGTGTTATTTTAACACCCTATAATGTTAATTTTTATTCTGTCTTTGGTATCTATGTGACAACATCCGTGGTGTAAGTTTTATCACCCCAGTTTATGCAGTGATGTGATATAAGCGCCATACATGTACTCACTGGTTTTCAAGACCTACTGGAAAAAAATGCTTTATGTTTGCGTTTGATGATGGAACCAGAAAACATATAGCGAGAGGAATTTCGCGACCTTGGCCCAATTTCATAATGCTGTTAAACAGAGAACACAGCTTAACAAGTTTCTTGAGTGGGGCAAAAATTTAGTGTGGCATATCTTATTAGTTAGTTCTGGCCGGTAGCCTATTTCTGTATAGTAATACTTTCCTGTGATTAAGCATTTCTGTGCTCCAACCTTTATGACATAATAGGGCCCTAAAGACAATCTGAGCAAACTGGTCGAAACGTCAAGTAGTTACGGTTTCCATACTTCATTAGACATACATTGGCTTATCCAAAAACCCTCCTTTCTCACCATTCAAAGCTTCAAAACCCTGCACAACAAAGATTCAGAAAAACTTCTTAAAGTTATGGCCTTTTCGAAACCAAGGATTTGGTTGGGGCTTGAGCTCCATCCTCTCGAATGAAGTCCCGTAATGACAGCACACAATGTTCCAAAAAACTGAAGCAGCCCCAGCCGCAGTTTCGAAAAGGGCCTTTGTAAAAGACCTCTCAATGAACACCATGGCTCTGTCATCGAGGCCACACTCTATATTACCTCTTCAAGTTGTCACACTGTAAATGTCAGTCACCAGTATAAACTTGACCCAGGATTGGAATCCCTGAAATGATTTTCTAAGAGCGGGATAAATCATTTTTGTTGATACCGTAAACAATGTCATAAACCTGAGGTCAAAAACTCGAGGAGTGCATTGCTGTAAAATGAGGTCATTGATCCCATAGTTAACTAATGAGTTATTTGAACAATGTCTACACAGGATATTGGGAATATTTATTGTAAGTGTTGGTCTCACACACACACATAAAGAATTCGAAACCTCATTTAAATCCTTCCGGTACAAATACAACGAAGGAATTCTGAACTAATTTTGTCCTCGATTACTAGAGCCATAGAGAAAAGAGCCATGGTCTACTCTACAGTGATCATGCCACGCCGTCGGTTTGATAATGCTACTCTCATACTGAGGCGAATATTCTTGCGAATATGAATAATTATTTGAAATTCGCGATGAATTCGCCCAAAAGTTGCGATTGGATGGTGAATAATGTTGTCGGTCGCCCAGAAGTTGCGATTGGATAGTGAATATGTTATCGGTCGTCCCTCAACCTCTCCTTATACCAATAACTTCCGCAATACGCACGCTTAATGCTACTCTCACACTGGGGAGAATAATATGCTAGCGAATGTGCTTACGAACGGAAATATTTAACAATCGCTCAAACTTCGCCACATTCGCCACAAATTCACCACGTTCACAAGTCATTTTCCACCTCCTTACGAAGATCGGTCACTTTATGCTGCTCTCACACGGCGAATATACTAGCGAATAGGCTATCGGAAGGACATATTTGACAATCGCTCAAACTTCGCAACATCCCCAGTGTCTTCGTAAGCGTTGATAACAAAGTCGGAACGTTCACAAATTATTCCCCACCTCCTTACGAAGATCGCTCAGTTTACAAACCGGTTGTTAATTTCAGCGAATGTTGCGAAGACGGTCATTCGGCGTGATTTTCGTAAGCATTGGTAACGTTCTGTGAGAGGGGCAATACGAAGCGCTTCCGTTCATTCAGCGATGATTTATTAAAATGTCCATAATGTCTTTAAATATTGTCTGTTTCATAAATTGTGGCATCAGAAGATTTTTGTTGAAATCCATCGGGGGTGTTACTCTTTTGCTTTCTTCCATAAGTGTTTGTATACGTTACAGTTCTTATTTTCTGTACTTTGCATTTCTACATCTGAAATTAAATCAAATGAAATGAAATTATTGAAATAGATAAACCTGCGTGTTGGGCAACCATCATGACCTTAATACGAGTGTGAATCCATGATGAGGGATATGCCACAAAAAAAAAATCAAGATTTTGCTAAATTTCCTCACTGCAGAACTTTGCAATCAAAATACCTCATACATTTTCACCACGTATATAATACGCAAGTGCCGCTTGTCAGTATATCTTTAATATTTAAAGACACTCACACTTGGTGTATCTCAACATATGGATACAATGGTTTATACATTTATTCAAATATTGGTAACACCAAACAAAATTATCAAATGTAACTTAAGCATTATACGGGCTACAGCATCAGTTGAATCATAGTGCTTGACTCCGGGACCTCTAAATCTAATTATAAACTAATTTCCCACAATGTTTTATAATACCAAACTCTACTCATTACTCGTTACCAAGTAGGTTTGTATGCTAACAATTAATTTGAGTAATTACCAATAGTGTCCACCGCCTTTAAGAAGAGGGAAAACGTCTTGGCTTAACACACACAATGGCTGGTCTCTCACGAGTAGGGGAAAGGGATGCTTGCGTGGCAGCTGATATACAGTGCAGGTTGTGCCAATACACCTGGTGTTGCTGTATTATTTAAAACCTACCCTGGGAAAATGGATATAGAGCGAGAGCGAGAGAGATGGGGGAAAATTGAGATACAAACTTGACATTTCTCTTGAGGGAAATCCATTCAAGTAACCTTCGCAGAAAATTTCAAAATGAATGTATTCACTTTGAGAAGTAAATAAACAAATAATATGTCATTCCTGTGCGTGTATTCTTCGGTATTAGCTTGAATTTTGTTTACTAAATTTAGGAAAATATTTCACCAGATAAATAAACAAATAAATAAACAAATGAATACATGACTACACACAATAAATAAATATTAATAATTTAATTCACGTGTCGTATATTCTTCAATAAGAGGGGAAAAAACTAAATTTTAGAGAAATATTTTATCATAATAAACAAATAAATAAGCAACATCACAAAGTAAATAATGAATATTTAATTCATGTGTAAAAAATACTATCAAACGACTAGAAAACAAAATAAATTATTTTTAAGCAAATTGTCAATCAGACGTCCCCTTTTTCACGGGAATTGAACCAAAAACAAAAAAATAAAAAGAACGAATGGGAGAAACTTGATGGTGACCTTCCATGAAATAAACGAAACAAATTCTTCATGTATTCCTTGAAATATTAGATCAGTCTAAGGTGAATAATTGTGCTGCCATTCTTACACCATCCCCAAGTACCACATCATGAAAGTATAAAATATGGAAAACATGACTTGTCCATTGTACGACGGAACAAGACTTGTAAATGTTTGTTTTCCATTAAAAAAAAAATTAATACTCTTTTAGTTGCTGTTTTAAAGCCATTGGACCCTTTCGGTAACAGTTACGGCCAAGGCTCGCACTTCGAGTATCACAACTTCTGTATCAAATAACAAACCTGTGAAAATTTTGGCTTAATCGGTCATCAAGGTCGGGAGAAAATAACGGGAAAACCCACCCTTGTATTCGCGCGTTTCGCCGTGTCATGACATGTGTTTAAAATAAATCCGTAATTCTCGTTAACGAGAATTGATATTGTTTTACTGTTTTCTCAAAAAGTAAAGCATTTCATGGAATAATATTTCAAGAGAAGTATTTCACCACTACCTTCTATAAACCCTGTAAGTTATTTGTAAATCTGTGAACCTTTTTTTTCTGTACCGAAAGGGTCCAATGGCTTTCATAGTAAACCATGGGCAGATTCAGCTTTTTGTTGCGATTCATGTCCTTTCTAATAATCAATTTTTTAATTTAATTTACATTCTGTCGTATCATAAAGTGTCCATAATGAACAATCAAATGCAGCCCATTGGCAAATTATCTGAGGGTATTTTTATTTATTTTTCTTCGCGAAAGAGCCCCTTGACAATGTAGTGTACGACAGTATGAACATGGAAATCAGCTCAGCATGTAGAATGGGATATTCACATTGATTTAAAGGAACATGAAAAGAATTGGTTAAAACAATTCATGAAGATCAAAGATTACCATCAAGGTTAAAATGGTCTTATTGATGATGATAGTAGAAAGCATCCCTTGAAAAAATTCTGTCTGGAATGTCATATTTAATGAGAAATAAATCAAACTAAACTCCCGTTCGGAGTTTCATCACTCATACGAGCGTTTTATTATTCATGTTTTGTTTTCTATCGATGTCATACTAACATGTGTAATAGGTTTTTCACTATTTTCTCGTGACCCAGATGGCCGATCGATCTCAAACTTCTACAGGTTTGTCAGTTTCAATGTATACTTTTTGGGTGGATACTACGATTTGTCATTGACTGCCAGAGAGCATTATTTCAAGAGAGAATGAAGACGAAAAAAGACGAGGCGGTTTTATCATTTTTTTTAGAACTTCATACATTGCTGCTGTTCGGGAGGTTACTCTGTCTCTAGGCTGAGACGGTTTCCTTCTAATAATAGGATCTTCCAAGTATCTCCCGCTGCCAAAGACGTTATTCGTGCATGATCATCAACAACCGTGTTTTTCTTATGAGAAAATCTGACAAAGAATTGAAGACGCAAAATTCAAGTGAGTGGAGGACAAAATAAAAACCTGCAAAAATAGTTAATGGCACTGGTGATATCCAAGCCTACATCCAATATGGACTGTAAAAGGGGTAACCCTGTTTCAGCCCTATGGTGGCAACGGCCTCTGGACAAAAATAATTGTAGCCCACACCTTGAAGTGGCCTTCATCAGGCTTTGTGTGTCTGGCGACTTGCATAAAAAACATATAATAATACAAAAAAATGAATAAACAAACATGAACAGGTAACTATAAGATGTGACAGGAGCTTTTGTTACACTTTGTCACCTGTTCATGTTTGTTGATTGTTACACTTAGTTACCTGTTCGTGTTTGTTGTCTTTTAGTTGCACCATTGTTTGCAATAGATAATTCTGTGTTCTGACAGTATAAACCTAATCAATGCTTCCTTCCACGAAACTGGCAACTGTTCAACTAAATCAAGGGAGTGGAAAACACGATTTCCTACACATGACTGTATTGTTTGACGAAGCTGTATACATAAGTTTCCCTTTATTGGTACATTGGCTTCATTACCCCAGTGCGTGAATGGTTGTTAGTATTTTACAGACTTTAGACAAGAGACAGGACGGTTTCCCACCAGCCATATTTTCGGCATGACGTAGATTCACTGACGGGATAATTTGCTATTCTCTTTTTTCAATTTTTTTAAGTATTTTTTTTTTCTTTTTTTTTTCTCAAAGTTGTTTTGACCTACTACTTTTTTTCATCGGATTTTAACGTCAATTACAAAGGAATTGTTTTAAAAATAACTAAATATGTATATTATATTGTAATGTTTTCACTTTGAACTGTAGTGGTTTCAATTCACCATGTCGCTGCTTATGACAATAGTTGGTTTTTTTAAAGCCATTTTCTTGGAGATTGGAGGGAATCTTATCTGCACAAAACTGCACCTAACATGATGAAGTAAGGTTCTGTGAATCGGACATCTTCTTCTTCAGGGTGTCTCAAAAAAAACTATACACTTTTTAAATGGCTGCCGAATAAAAAATATATAATTCTGGAGAACATACTTAAATGTATGGATAGCTTATGGACTCAACTTTTATATGACAGCAAAAAGTCCGACAATAGTTCATGCGTGGGTGAGCACAGGTCACTTTTGTAAAGCGTATGAAAATTAGGTTCCGTAGGAATTAGCCGTCCAATTTGTGAGAGGTATGTCCTGTGGAGCTTACAAAATTCAATCCAAATTGTCGGCTACTTTTGCTTAAGTGAGCAGTGCTCACCTAACTAAGCATAAATTATTTTCAGGCTTTTTGCTGTCATAGTGAAAGTTGATTTCATAAACTATCCATACATATAAACCTTTTCCACAAGAATCATATGTTCTTGCTCGATGGTTTTACTCGGCAGCCATTTCAAAAGTGTATAGGTTATTTTGTAGATCCCTGCAAACAAGTACAGTCCTCATCACAATGTATGTTAAATCGAACTGTAAAGTGCGGGAGTGAGCAGGCCGCGGGAACACATCAGCAATGTTTGTTGTGGTCGTTGTTCTATTATTTCTCAGTCTTTCCTCAGGCTCCTTTTAATAAGACTCGAAAGAAAACTTACTGGTTGTTTAAAACTTCTCAGAAACTCCTGATGATGGTCAATTTAAAACAGCCTAAAGGCAGTTCAGCCTTTTTTTAATTTTTCGAAAACGCATGGTTTTTCTTTTACATCATGTAACTAGCATGGTATATGGCATTAAATATGGGGGTAAATTTTTTTGACTCCCCAAAATGGCGGGCCTTGTTTGGCCGTGCGAAAACCACGCAATTTAACGGGAAACTTGGGTAATTAGCCTATGCTTCTTTTAAACCATCTTTCTATAACTTAACAGTTTGTTTTGTATTATGCTTTTTATAGCAAGCAATTTTAACCGCTGTTCATAGACTCACTCGTCTGGTCTCAGGCAACTGGTCACTTTAAGCATGGAGATAAAATTCCTACCTTCATGCTTTCAATGTAAAGCAGAAAATGAGGTTTGGCAATTATAATTACCCCTCCCCCCCCCCCACACATACACACACTACCCCCCCCCCCCCCCCCATATACTCAATAAATGTTCAGAGCTTAGAAAATGTTTGTGCTTATGACACTACAAAAATAATACAAATAACCGATTTGTGAACCAGTAGCTGAACTTTTCCCCTTGCCAATGGTAGGCCTATTTCCGCATGGCGAGCAGATGACACTCAGCCATGCTTCACTTGAACAGGCCTGGAAGCTGGCTGGAAATTTCGAATTATCGCAAGTGTAGAGGGTGTCTCGCGAATTAAGGCAAGTTCCCTATAAGAGTCCTGGCGACACTGGATCTGCCCTCCTTGTATATGGAACAATAAGAAGTTTAGGTTGTGAGATGCCCCACAGCTGTGATCATAGCGCGTTATTGCCTGCCTCAAATCAGGCTCAAATGAAATTATACGGCACTTTGGTGCTTCACGTTATTTACGTGCTGGGGGCTCCCCCTCGACCGAAGAAATAAAAATAAAAACCTCAAACGCTTGAATAAATTCATGAAAATAATTTTTTTTTACACATTTTGTTCTGCGTAAATAGAGCAGTTTTGTTGTTGCTCTCAACAAACAAAAACTGCGCACGTGTTTAAGATTGGAGACATTTTTGGTTCTGGTCTTTAGAACCTCGTCAACGTTGTGAGGATCTTTTGTTTATACAAGCCATATGCATTTCGGGTTTGTTTTTTTTTTTGGGGGGGGGTCTTCTAAGATGTGTAAGCTAATATTAGCTGAAGACTGTGCATTCCATTCACGACGAGTCTTTTGAAAGATGGAAAGCTGCAATGTTCGTATTATAAACCAGTGCTCAACAGGGAAATGCCTAATCCAAATGCGTGTACAGTATGAAAGGCAGTGGAAACTATTGGTTATTACTTAAAATAATTTTTAGCATAAAACCTTACTTGGTAACGAGTGATGGGGAGTTGTTGAAAGTATACAACAGTGTGAGAAACGGCTGCCTCTGAAGTAACGTAGATTTCGAGAAAGAAGTAATTTTCTGCGAATTTGATCTCAAGACCTCAGATTTAGATGGTGAGGTCTCGAAATCAAGCATCTGAAAGCACACAACTTCGTGTGACAGGGGTGTTTTTTCTTTCATTATTATCTTGCAACCGATTGAGCTAAAATTTTACAGGTTTGTTATTTTATGCATATGTTGAGATACACCAAGTGAGAAGATTGGTCTTTGACAATTGCCATTAGTGTCAAGTGTCTTTAATCGTGGGTGTGTATGTGGATATGGTATGGCTGACATTCTTGGAACGAAGCCATCTAACATTGGAGCATGATTTCAAGTATTATAACTTCGAAAGAGCTCAATTTCGGCCAATTTTACAACCGGAGATTTTTTTTTAATTGCATCAATACGTATAATTAATTTCTATCTCTTCTCTCTTAGAAAGCTACCTTTAAAAAAGCCTAAGTTACAAATGGGAACTGAGAGTTTAATCTTGGAAGAACATCCCATACTACTATATAAAATAAATCATCACATTAGGAGGTATTTTGAGAATGTTTATTCGGATCGAGGAGGAATAAAAACAGTGTAACGGGAGAAAGGCATTTGGAAAGTTCTTGCATCGACGTTTACGTGTCCGACTTTTTTTATTCTTTTTGTTTTGCTATCACACAATTAACACTAAAAAGCCTACAAGTAATTTATTTGGGGGTTCGAGAGAGGCTATTATTATGTTTGGTCAATAAAGAGCACACAGTCATAATAACTAATGTCCCGTGGGCTCTACTTCTTTACCGATGCACTTGGTGAACACAAGGTGATCTTTAAAAAAAAAACCTGATAACCCATCTCTTTAATTACATGTATACAGCACTAATTACCTAGCTTGTGTTTTAAAGACACTTGACACTACTGGTAATTGTCAAAGACCAGTTGGCGTGTCTCAACATATGCATAAAATAACAAACCTGTGAAAATTTGAGCTCAATTAGTCGTCAAAGCAGCGAGACAATAATGAAAGAAAAAACACCCTTCTCACGACGTTGTGTGCTTTCAGATGCTTGATTTCGAGACCTTATTCTGAGGTCTCGAAATCCAGCTCGTGGTAAAATTACTTCTTTCTCAAAAACTAGTTACTTCAGAGGGAGCCGTTTCTTACATCAACAGCTCCCACTACTCGTTACCAATACCAAGTAAGGTTTATATGCTAATAATTATTTTGAGTAAATACCAATAGTGTCCATTGCCTTAAATCTTAGAATAAGATCATTAAATCAATTGTAAATAACTGAATTAACATGTAAGCCGATTTAATTGACTGTACTTTGTAAAGCGCAAAGATAACTTTAAATGAGGCGGTATATAAATCGAACATTAAAAAATATGGTTTGTTAAACGCATTTCAAAAGTCACGCATGAGGCCGAATTGAATGTGAATTGCAATCATTACGTTATTAAAGGATTTGGGTACTTTTTCAAAATGTCCATAGATTTACGTTAAACTTACAGGGTTTGAAGATAATGATAGTGGAAAGCTTCCCTTCAAATATTACTTACTGAGGTGCTGTAGTTTTTGAGAAATGAGTTTTCGTCTCATGAGACGAAAATTGTTTTCATGACATTGTTTTACTAATTTCCCAAAAACTACAGCACCTCAGCACGTAATATTTTCAGGGAAGCTTTCTACTATCATTATCTTCAAACTGTGTAAGTTTAGTGTAAATCTGTGGACATTGTGTTTTTTGTCCTACAAAAGTTACATAGACCCTTTAAGTAATGTTAAAAACATAAATGTATATAAAAGGCACATAGGCAAACAAAAATAACTTGGAACCCCAAGAAAAAAACACAATAATTATCATCTGGCATCCCATACATGAATTTTGTAAGAATTCGTGTAAACCCGCCCTTTAATAAACATCGCCAAACCAGACAGCTTCATTCTAAAACACAAATTCTTATGGGGTTTTTTAATCTACGCCTCACTTGCATTGTGCGTGCAGATATATACCACGTATGTGAAGCTACTCTTCGCGTGTTAACCGACAGCAGGAAAAAACGCGCCAAAAATATTTCAGCGGTCATTTGGCCAGCCTCAGGAGCAGACGATAATCATCTTGCAACCAGTGAAAGATTGCAGCTACTTTAGTCTGACAATAGAACCGGCTGCATACTTGATTGGGAATACCATGGCCTTCGCCTTTCATCCCTGGTACGTACCTTTTTAGCAGTCTCGTTTTATTTTTAGCCCCGCAATAAATTTGCTCATTAGCGATTCGTGAAATAGTCTCTTGCGCATCTCTACAGCGCGTGCGGCGTGTATTGTCGTGATAGTACATCACATCATGGTGTACTTCCTGCCCATCCACGGAAACTCGGCAAACTCCAGCGGTCGACTGTAAGTGATCTGAGCGGGCAAGGAGAGATGTCAGTTTTTTAAATCCCGCCCATCGTGTAGCCAAGGCAACCAACCAGGCGGTGTGTTGTGCCGCAAGCAAAGCCAAATATAATTCACTATGTTGCGTGATATCTGGAAGCTAGCATGTGTATACTGACTCGCCTCTCGGCTTTTAACATTTCCCAGGATGCGAGCGTGTCCCTGGTGGACCCTGCAGGGGCTGAGACGGTCAGGAACACGGCATAAATCTGATCAATGTGCCGGTCGCAAAATATCATCCCGCTGAATGAGAACAATGACTATGAGTATATAGACAGTCAACCCAGACGAACAGTTTGAAACTAGGATCATGGCCAAGGAGGTTATCGTGAACGCCTCTGTACCTTTATATACTGAAATAAATGCCGCTGGATCTGCACCGAGTGTCAATGGAAACAACAATGTGACTGACGTGACACTGTCATTGGAGTGTGCTGGCTTGTTACGGAATAGTACCGCTGTCCTGCACATCGACCCGGACACAGAGGGTTACACACCGGTTGTCATCTCACTGTCGTTTCTAGTGGCCCTTTTGAGCTTTGGAACTGTTTTATCCAACGCACTGGTCATTCACGTCATACGGGCTGACCGGACACTACACACGGTGAGTAACTGTTTCGCCATGAGTTTAGCCGCGGCCGATCTCCTCGTTGGGTTACTGGTCGTACCTTTCTATGCACTCGATGTCCATGTGTCCGAACAATGGCATGAGCACATTCCGGCACACACTATTTGGGTTACGCTTGACTTTCTATTGACCTCATGCAGTATTCTCAACCTTGTACTACTCAACCTCGACCGTTTCTGGTCGATCACCTCACCCATGAAATATATGCGTCAACGGACTAAACGTCGTGCCCTATTCCTCATTGTCTTAGTATGGGGCTTGTCGATCTTGCTGACTATCGTTCCCGCAGCTATATGGCCGTACGCCTTTAGGGGCGTCTTGGTGCCCACTAAGAGCCGGTTTGTGTGTTTCGGTTCGAGTGCCTGGCTGATGGCCGCGTGTGCAGTCTGCATTTACTTCATTCCGCTCACTCTTCTCTGTGCAATATATTCACGTATATTCAGGGCGATACACCAACGACACAAGATGGACTTGGGTCGTTCAAGCATCGCAAGTAACATGTCGAACCGCTTCGGGGGATCTAAACGCGGGAGCGATGTCAACCAACAAGGGTTTATCAGTGAGCAGGAATTACAGAGGTTGAGGAACATCTACGAGAAAGCACTGTGCCGGGAACGAGGTGAGAGGCACCTGACCGCTATGGTGAGAAAGAAGAAGGGCTACAGCCCCGGGGTGCACCTCAAACGCTACGAAAGCATCGACGAGGAAAAGGAAGGAATCGACGAATCGTGTGAACAGGATCCATTTAACTCGGAAATTAGCGAAGATCAGAACACATTATGCGGCAAGTCTCACCAGACCAAGGTAGGGGTCAACAACATTGTCAATAAATTACACGTGACGCGTTCCGTGGATGATATTTTCAAACAGCCGAACCGAAGCACCCCGAACGCTTACGAGACTTTGAGCGTGCTGCCCAAGATTAAAGTGCCGCGAATTTTGGCCGGCATTGAGTCAAGCATGGACGTGATACGCGAACGCGATGGTAGCTGGTGTAGCTCCAAATCCAATAAGTCGGTTACCAGCGAAGACCGGAAGGGCGCGGATAACACCTCCAACCACTCCCAGGAAATCGCAAGTGCACTTGCCGCAGGGAGGAGGACAAGTTCTCCCACCAGCGGGCTCTTACATTCTCCGAAAGACCGCAGCCCCACGGGATCAAACCACTTGAGCGTGAGCGTAACCGAGAACATAGCCTCCAACTTCCTGCAAGTTTTGTCACCCGACTTGCCACTCGATATTCAGAAGCGTTGGAGCTCGCCGCCCATCTGCATCGAGGACCCGGCCTCGGAGCCTGACGACACCGACCAGACCCCGGACGATGCCATCGCAGCGGAGGAAAACGACAACGACGACAACGAGTCAGTTACGACAATCACGAAGAGAAAACGATCGGACTCTGGAGAGGGCGCCCTTGCTCGACTGCGGGCTAACTCCAGCGAGATGATACGGCGTGCATCACCTCGGCTGGCGCGAAAGGAGGAAGGTGATACGGAGAGTCTACTGAACACGGAAAGGAAATCCTCCCTTGGGAATGGTTCCTTCTACCGTGAGAGCTTCCAGAGTAACCGCTTGATGACCCAGAAACAACAGAACGCACGGACCTCTTTCTCGCTCGATCTCATCACCGGGACCCGGAGCGACAGCGGTTACGCGAGCGACTGCGGCTTCCGCCGGCCGGGAAGCCTCGGCGTGACCACCAGTATCAAAAAAGAGCGCAGAGCGTCCCTGTCGTTTCCCATAGACAGCGCCACCATGGGGTCACTGACATCCAGGGTGAGAACATCTTTCAGTAACTCATTCAGCGCAATCAGTGGCCGCGGAACCAAAGCCCTGACGCTTCTTAAGAAACAGGATAAAGCGGCCAAGCAGCTGGGCTTCATCCTCGCATGTCTCTTGGCTTGCTGGACGCCGTATTTCCTCCAAGTTCTCATCTATGCCTTCTGTTCGGACTGTGGTGACGTCACAGCCATGACAATTGCCGTCTTTCTTGGGTACACGCACTCGTTGTGCAACCCGATCCTATTCACCTTGTTCAATCCGAGGTTCCAGCGGTCGTGCAGAAGAATACTGTTCCCGTGTCGTTCTCGGGAAGAGAGCCCCCGGGGATGTCCGGTCGTACCACCATCTATGATATAAGTACATTGATCATTATCCTTCATCTTGTTTTTAAAGGCACTGGAGACTATTGGTAATTACTCAACATAGTTTTGAGCATAAAAACTGACTTTGTAACGAGTAATGGAGAGAGCTTGATAGTATAGAGCATTGTGAGAAACGGCTCCCTAACGTAGTTTCGAGAAAGAAGTAATTTTCCACTAAAATATTTTAATTTGAATTGGAAACCTAAGAAATCAAGCATCTAAAACTGACTGAATGCACACAACGCGAGTGGCATTTTTCCATACTATCTCGCAACATTGACGATCAACTTCAAATTTTCACAGGTTATTTGTGCATGTGTTGAGATGTACCAAGTGAGAAGACTTGTCTATGACAATTACCAAAGGTGTTCAGTGTCTTTAAGGGTTTGTTAAAATAAATTATATAAACTATTATCAATTTGCAATGTGACCTCTTTTAAATAATGATTATTGTGTTTTTTAAGGGTTAATTATGAAGACAAGAAAATAATGTGAAAAAAACAACTTCGTGCACAGTCACGAACAAGAACTGTTCATTTGATGCAAGCTACCAAACTAACCGGTTAATTTTACAATGACTAGGCTTAGTTTTGTCGACTAGTTTCTGAATCAAAATATTTATTTACTTGTGCAATTCATAATTGACGTTAAACAAAATGTTTTTATGGACAGATTGGCTGTTGTCAGTTTTACGTTTAAATCTCCCTTGTAGGAGTTTGCCGGGTCCGTTTTTACGGGAAGATCATCCGAACAAGCAAACACACAAAAGTTCCACTGTCTTCTATTTTGTTAAACGGCAACATCAACATGGTAAACCAATTAACAAGGGTGGCTTGTGCGTAAAGCGCTTCCCCTCACCAAGGTGACCCTGGTTCGATACCCGGCCGCTATTTCTTTTTTTCCAAAACGACACTGCATTGATTTCGTCAAAGAGCAGGTCAATTTCATTATGACGTAATTTTTACAGAAAGGGGAAAAAATACAATGTCGTTTGGGGGGGGGGGGGAATCGCTACCCGGCCAGGGCCATACGTGAGTTGAGATGTGTGTTGGTTCCATGCTGTGTGCCACGAGGGTTTTCCAGACAATCCGGTTTTCCTCCCTCAGGAAAAATCAAACACTTTCGATCTCTGGCTGTGCTCCGTGGTCATAATAGGTTGATGTGGCTGGCTGCATGCCTACCTCTCGACCACGTTTTACCCGAATCCTTTATCAATATTAAAGGCAGTTGACACTACTGGTAATTACTCAAATAATTATAAGCATACCTTACTTGGTAACGAGTAATGGGGAGAGGTTGAAATAATAAAAACACTGTGAGAAACAGCTCCCTCTTAAGTAACGTAATTTCGAGAAAGAAGTAATTTTTGACGAATTTGATTTTCGATACTTTATATTTAGAGGTCTCGACATCAAGCATCTGAAAGCAAAGCACAACTTCGTGTGACAAGGGTGTTTTTTCTTTCATTATTATCTCGCAACTTTCACAACCAATTGAGCTCAAATTTTCACAGGTATATGCATATGTTGAGATACACCAAGTGAGAAGACTGGTCTTTGATATTTACTTAGAGTATCCTGCCGTCGATTTCACAAAGAGTTAGGACTCGTCTTATCTCGAGTTAGGACGAGTAACTCATCCTAACTTAGGATTAATCTTAAGGTCTGCATGCTACAGTGTAGGGTTTGGACTCGTCCTAAGTCCTAAGATTAGTCTTCAGTTAGGAAGAGTTTTGTGAAATCGACGACTGTGTCTTAAAAATTAACGGCAATACAAACCTTTGGTCAGAAGCCTACGACAGCTCTCGGTAGTAAAAAGCATTTCGAGAAACATTATACTCCGAAGAAATGTGGTTATGAACAAATACATATCAGTAGTTATGCCGCAAAATTTCAAGTTGGGAAGTAACTGCAGTAATGCTACTCAGTTTGTGTATTCCTGAAAAAACATAAACGTGACCAAATGATTTTTTTCTTCAGATGTTTAGTTTTATTGTACACATCTAAATTAATAAGAAACAATCGAACGGTTCCCAAAACCACAATTACACTTTTCCTTTAAATAACTTGAGTGCTTTATAGCTTGGCAGGCTGAAACACGCACAGATTGTTTTTTTATCGTGATCAGGGGCTGTCAAATTCTGTAGAGGAGCTGACTGATTTGTCTAAATAAGAAACTATTTCAGGAATTTGACTGAACATTGCAGCCATATTTGTTTCCAGCGGGTCTTGAATCCATGTGCGATGTGATCATGTTCACCCTAATACAGAATGGTTTTTTAATGTTATAGTATGTAAAGTCACCACGCAGTGCGTGAATGATACAAAACACAAAGCACATTCGTGTATTTTTGTCTTCCTTATCCTTGGGAGGGCGAGGAGAATAAGGTTTTTTTTCGTCTTTTGTAACACAAAATTTCATTACAAGCTTTTGTATATTTTCAGTATTATTATCACTAGTCTTTACGTGGCGGGCCAAAAGACAGACAGAGGTGTGTGTTTTTTGTTTTCGGACATAGACAGAAGACGACTAACGAACAGACTAAACAAACTAACACGACGAATGACAATTTTTTTATAATAGGCTTTAACTCTTACAAATGCAGTCTTAGTTCAACTTGGGGATCAAAAGGTCAAACTGTTGTACCATTTTCTGAAAACGGCAACAAAAAATGCTATGAACATTCATGTGTAAAAAATAAATAGACAACAATCATTTTCGTTCCTGCACTTTAGTTATGGAAGTGTTTTCATCGTTCTAAAAATAGATAGTCAGAGAGATGGAATTATCACTCAGATGGTTCTCGGATCATGCTTTTTATCGTGAATTCACCCCGAAGCTTTGAGATGTTGATGTCGGTAGAGGATGGTCACGGGATCATAACATCAACGTGTGAATACTTCTATTTTAGACATATGTGAATTGAATTAAGACCCGTAAAGTTTATTGACTTATATTGTTCATTGAGTCGATCCTCAGATGCCAGATAAAGGTTCTACCTAACAAAAGTAAACAGACCGATTGAAATAAATAAGAATATAGAAAACCATAACAAATAGATAATCAAAATAAAACCGACTTACCTACTTATTACGAAACAGACGATGCGACAGACAGAAATATACATTGTGTATAAAAAAAAAGTGGTTAACTATCAACTAATATGCACAGACACGAGACAGAAACGCATTTAGAGCAACCAAAGAACGGATTGACCAAACGACAGACAAACTTACGAACTAGGGGAATGAGACACGACATGACTGACACCAACAAACAAACAGACGAAACAGAGGACGAACGAACAATATCAAAACGTCAGTATACACAGATTGTGCGTGCTTTGAAATGTGAAATTTTTAAACACGTATTCATCGACTTTGACACGACAGTTAAAAAAAAACGGGATGAGAATTAAACGCACACGAATCGTCAACGAACGCACGCACCACACGACGTTTATACATGTTGAGCACGTCTGAACCACTTCTTTTTGATATTGTTAAAAATAGTATTTGATAAATTTATACTGCCTATACTTGACCACAGCTACATTAGGAATTTAGAGTGTAGTAGGGGCCATACATAAATACTAAGCACAGCACCCTTGGCCGGTCTGTTTTTTTAAGTGAAAACGTTGTGTGCATTTTTCTACTCATTTTATAAGTCCAAATTCTAGAGGCAAAAATGCAAGTAGCTTTATGTGCTACGCATAACACGTATTATGCAGCGACGAGTTGCCATGAAATGAAATCAAGACAAAAGAAACACGCACAAACAAATGTCGTGTGAGCAATTTGGTTAGTTGCTATAAAACAGTATAGGCAATTAAGCCCTATGGCAGTTAGAGTCAAGGTCAATGCATACTTAACCAAGCAGTATTTATATACATAATTATAAAGTAATCAATGTTTATCTGATGTACATTAATAATATGGTGGAATTTCATAAAATATTTATCATGGAGAGGCGGTGTTTTAAAGAAAAATTATACAACCAAAGACCACAGCTGTTGAATTCACGTCGCTGTCACTTAGTTTTTTTTTCGTTTTTTTTCTTCTTTTTTAAGAAATTGGTTTTGCAATGAACATATTATTAAGGGATTATTTAGAGTAAGATCTTGGTATGTAAATTTGTTTTGTTTTTTAATGGCGTGTAATAAATCATACATACTACAAGGTGAAAGAATTGTACTTATTCTAAAACAAGTTGTTAAAAAATGATGTGAACACCGTTTATCAACGACGGGCGTAAGAACTTTCAATTTGAGTATTTATCTAATTTATTTATTTATTTATTTATTTGCTTTGGCTTACCTCTTTGAGGTTGTGACTTTACTTTGCTGTTTTAGTGCAATTATGTTGTTTAAAACGGTATTAATTATTATGATGCATGAATTGTTTATAAATTATTTAAATTATCACATTCACCCAAAATCTTCATGAACCTGTCGAGTTAAAAATTGTAATTTAAGTGACATTAAAGGGAAGGTACACGTTTGGTAATTACTCAAAACAAATATTAACTTAAAAATTAAACTGACTTGGTAACTAGCATTGGAGAGCTGTTGATAGTATAAAACAGTGTGGAAAATGAATCCCTCTGAAGTAACATAGATTTTGAGAAAGAGGTAATTTCTCACTAAAACAATAAATATTCTGATCTGAAAGCACACAAATTAAGTTCAACAAGGGTGTCTTTCTTTCATCATTTTCTCGCAACTTCGATGACCAATTGAGCACAAAATTAATGTTCACAGGCTTGTTATTTGATGCTTATGATGGTATACACCAAGTGAGACGACTGGTCTTTGACAAGTACCAAACGTGCACCTTCCCTTTAATCGAGCTTGCCTAAGATTTGAAATTAGTACTGGCGACATAGGTACTAAAAGATTATTTCCAAGTGAACTTTTGTCGATGTTTAGTTTTGTTCATTTTTCTATTTATTTATTTATTTATTTATTTTGTCAGGAGAAAAGAGTATTCTTTCAAATTGATCTGTGTTTCTATAATAGTGTAGAGTTCAGATAGATTAACATAAAACACAACAAGCTTCCACATAAATACGCTCCTTGGCAAACACCTGAGCATCTACATCATGTGAATAACCCGTCTACGTTATGTTATGTTAAAACCACAGATTGTGATATAGCAACTTTAAAAAGGGACTGACCACTATTGGTAATTACTCAAAATAATTGTTAGCATAATGCCTTACTTTGTAACGAGTAATGAAGAGCTGTTGATGGTTTTAAAACAAAATGAGCAACGGCTCCCTCTGAAGTTACGAAGTTTTTGAGAAAGAGGTATAAATTGTTCAGTCAAATAATAAAAGACTTCAGCTGAAAACCGTTTATGATTTGCATGTGAAAGCTCACAAAGTATTAATCCAACAAAGAAGGGTGTTTTACATTACATTACTCTCTTGCAAGTTCGACGACCATTGAGCCCAAATCTTCACAGGTTTGTCGTTCTTATGCTTTGGGATAGCCTACACCAAGTTAGAATACTGGTTTTTGACAATTATCAAAGGGGTCCAGTGCCTTTAATCCTTGCTTGTCTAGCTTATTGAAATCACCACTTTAAACTCGTCATCTTTGTTCCAGTTAACCACTTAAGATGATGAATCCATCCCCCTTTTTTGCTGGATGTATAGCTGTTTGTATTTTAACTGGTTAAAAAATGTGTGTTTTATGTTAACAATTGTTTGAAAACCCTTATTAGTAATGAAAATAAAGCCTTACAATTAAACGATGCTTATACATCCGTAAGCGTTTATGTAGACCCAACTGTTTGTATAAACCTTTATTGATGCACCCGACCCTGTAAGAAACGACGACTTTGGCTTGGGCTTTGACTTGGGCTTTGACTTGGGCTTTGGATTTGGCTTGGTTGGGCTTTGGGCTTATGGAATTTCGTGTGCTTTGGCTTGGGCTTTTATAGGCTTTGGATTGGGCTATGGATTGGTGGATTGGGCTTTAGCTTTGCCTTTGGCTGGGGCTTTTGATTTGGCTTGGTTGGGCTTGGGCTTATGGGCTTTGGCTTGGGCTTAGGCTTTGGATTGGGCTATGGATTGGTGGACTTAGCTGCGGCTAAATTCAAACCTATGAAGGCTTTTCACAAGACGTGCCGTGGTGAAGCGATAAGGTTTTAAGAGTTGTTTTTACTACAGCCATGACCGACCATCCTTCAAACAATAGGTACAAAAGAGGTATCTGACGCAATAAATTTACAATTAAAAATAATTGATTAAATCTTAAAAGCCTCCGGTAACTGTTGCTTAGCTGGTCAATAAAAAGCAATTTTAGTTAGTTCCAGCAAAGGATCAATGCTAAAAGCTGCGTGGTTCCCTGTTTGCTCACAGAATGGAATTCACTAACAACCAATCAAAATATATAGCCAGAAGCCCTTTGGTAAGGGAATCTTTATAAACTAACCAACGTGTGTGTTTTGTAGGGTTCTCTTGACGGAAAATTACAGAAATGGTAAGAAAATAAATCGATCGCAGATTTACATAAAACTTATACGGCCTAATGGTGATGATAGTAGAAGAACATCCCTTGAAATATTTATGTCTGGAATGTCATATTTGATTAAAAATAAATAATCTAATAATTTCGCGTTTGGAGTTTATCGCTCATAGTGAGCGTTTTATTCCTCTCTTAGTTTTTGCGTCGATGTCAAGCAAAACAGTCTTATCGGTTTTTAACTATTTCTCGTGACTCAGATGGCCGATCGATCTCAAGTTTGTCAGTTTAGGTATTGTTTTATGGTGGATGACATAAAGTGTTTACACTGCCAGCAACTGTTTTGTTACCCAAAGCCATTTTTGTAATGTCCCTTTAATAACTGCCTTTTTGGAATTATGCAGAAATAGAATGAGACAAATAACTAAAATTTCAGTCTTCATGTATTGGCCCAAGAAGAGGATAAATTTATAAGCACTTTTGCGCTCTGTTGAAAAAAACACACAACAGTATATAATTCGCAGGGGATGTTATCTATTATCAACAAGTCGAGAAAATAACATCAAATCACAGACGACTGTTTGTTCGCCCCGAGCGGTTGGCACCATCTAAATTAATTTAGAATATATGTTTTCTTTGGGGTTATTTTCGTTCCGTGGACCCTGTTTTTTTTTAAATTGTCCAGGGGTTTTAAACAAAAATTAAGTTACCTGATACTAGTGCATTTTGTCCTATGCCTTTTTGTAGCAGACCTCTCCACCTCGTCCCCACGTCCCCATCCCCCTAAGAAACAAAGTAGATTTCTTTATGAAATGTGATACGCGAATAAGTCCAAGGCGCGGTGATGGTTAGCGTATTCTGTTGCTGCAATAAACCAGGAGAGGAACGTAATAGCATATAGGAACCATTATGGACAGACTGATGTGCGTTTTATTTTTACGCCCATGCCCAATTTCATAGAGGTGCTTATTAAAGCACAATTTATTGCTTACAATTTTTCGGCTTAGCAGAAATGAGCAGGATACCAGTCACAAATTGTACAGGCGGTATGGCAGTTTGGCTGGTAACCTTATTCTGATGAGCGTAGTTTTGTTATGCTGAGCTAACTTTTGTGTTTTAACAGCTGTATGAAATTGGGCCCCAATGATCATGGGGGGGGGAAGAGAGGAGCTCCGTAAGTGACTTGCCAAGTCGTCTTCTTTTCATGGAATGAGTCGACTTTTTGATCATTTATCGCGCCAAGATGACTGACTGAAACTAAGACGTCTACGAGTTTCGGATTGACACTCCATGGTCATTTGATACACATGCACGCTATCCTCTGGGAAAACATCGTTCTGTATAAATTGACACAATGAATTGGCTGTAAAAATAGATACTAGCTTGCTAATTCCATATATGAACGGGACTTTATTATTAAGTAGTGTAGCCACGCGGGGGGGGGGGGCACGTTTCCATCACTTAATGTGTCAGGTGCAGCCCCTCAAGTACACACCAAATACATAATTTTTATTATTTTTTTGCCTAAATATGGCATGGGTAAACAACACTATACACCCTTACTGTTCCGATGGTGGTGACCACTATTGTTTATACACATTCGATCTTGCATTCACATCACTCTAAAGCATCATGAAAAGGTGAAGGGATGCACGTTCCGTTTGTGCATTATGTTTGGATACACACCAAGCGATTATAATTGTTTTTGACAATTTACAACCAGTCTTTAGGACATGGAGGAATGGTTAAACTGGGACTAGTCATAAGTTAAGACTAGTCATAAGTTAAGACTATAGTTCTAAGTTAAGACTAGTTCTAAGTTAGGACTAATCCTAAGTAAAGCCTAGTTCTAAGTTAAGACTAGTCCCAAGTTCTGTGTGAAAGCAACCCACACTGCCTTTAAGTTCGGGTTGCATCAGAACATCAGCTCCATGATCAGAACATGTTGATGCAAAAACATGAATGCCGCTCCTCATCCCCATCCCTTTCAACTATTCCGCCGGTCTGAAATAAACATTCAGACCACACCAGTGGAATTCATCTTAATGGTTAACCATCGCATCGGGAACCTATTCCGTCCAACCGTAGAGATGATCCATCCAGGGGTTCCTGGATGGTTGGTTGCAGGGAAGCGTGCAAGGCGAAAGATGCATGGTGGAGGACGGGGAACATGTAGACTTGATTCAAGTCCCGTTCTCGTGCTAGAGTTCCTTATATGTAGTTATCGTGGTCCATGTTGGGATTTTGGAGGAGTTTTCTGATGCTAGGCGGTTGGATTGAAAGTAAAAGGACTCTCACGGCTTGGGACTGGAGTCAAGTCTAGGGAACATGTGGAGACGTTTGCTGCTCAAACATCTCCACCATTTTTTTCCACCGGGCTCAGCTGTTCGGAGCCTCAGCTCTTGCACCTTAATGACACTCTTGTTAAAGGGTCTGGGTACTTTTTGTAGGACACGAACACAATGTCCACAGATTTAAATTGAACTTAAATACACAGTTTGAATATAACTATGGTAGAAAGCTTCCCTTAAAATTTGAATTGCTGGGGTGCTGTAGGTTTTTTGAGAAATTATTTTACGAAACGTATTTACCGGTATAACTATTATCGTGACACCGTTTGACTCATTTCTCAAAAACTATACAGCACATCAGCAAGTAATATTTTAAGGTAAGCTTTCTTATATCATCAATGTTCATTTTTAAACTGTGTAAACTGTAACTTTAAAGTCAATCTGTGGAAATTGTGTTTTTTGTTACAAAAAGTTCCAAAATCCTGTTCAAATACACAACTTTCTTCTCTTCAGTCAGCTCGTTTAATTTTAAAGATATGTGTCGATGGTATACATTGGCGATATTCTACCTGTAAGAAACCGTGGGAGATATACTATTGCTATCATCATAAGCATATCGGTCACCTTTAACAATTTGTATTGGATTGATGTTGGTGGCCGTGGTTAGGTGTCGGTTGGTTCAGGGTTAGTGATGGTGTAAGAGTTGGGCTTAGGGTTCGTTAGAGTTATGCTTTGGATGGCTTGATGTTGGTGGTCCGGGGTTAGGCGTCGGTTGGTTTGGGGTTAGTGATGGTGTTAGAGTTTGGCTTAGGGTTCGTTAGAGTTAAGCTTTGGATGGCTTGATGTTGGTGGCCGTGGTTAGGCGTCGGTTGGTTTGGGGTTTAGAGATGGTTTTAGAGTTGGGTTAGGGTTCGTGAGACTTATGCTTTGGATGGTTTGATGTTGGTGGCCGGGGTTAGGCGTCGGATAGTTTGGGGTTAGAGATGGTTTTAGAGTTGGGTTAGGGTTCGTGAGACTTATGCTTTGGATGGTTTGATGTTGGTGGCCGGGGTTAGGTGTCGGTTGGTTAAGGGTTACTGATGGTGTTAGAGTTTGGCTTAGGGTTCGTGAGAGTTATGCTTTGGATGGTTTGATGTTGGTGGTCCGGGGTTAGGCGTCGGTTGGTTCAGGGTTTAGTGATGTTGTTAGAGTTGGGCTTAGGGTTCGTTAGAGTTATGCTTTGGATGGTTTGATGTTGGTGGTCCGGGTTAGGAGTCGGTTAGTTTTGGGTTTAGAGATGGTTTAAGAGTTGGGTTAGGGTTCGTGAGAGTTATGCTTTGGATGGTTTGATGTTGGTGGTCCGGGTTAGGAGTCGGTTAGTTTTGGGTTTAGAGATGGTTTAAGAGTTGGGTTAGGGTTCGTGAGACTTATGCTTTGGATGGTTTGATGTTGGTGGCCGGGGTTAGGTGTCGGTTGGTTAAGGGTTGCTGATGGTGTTAGAGTTTGGCTTAGGGTTCGTGAGAGTTATGCTTTGGATGGTTTGATGTTGGTGGTCCGGGGTTAGGCGTCGGTTGGTTTGGGGTTAGTGATGGTGTTAGAGTTTGGCTTAGGGTTCGTTAGAGTTATGCTTTGGATGGTTTGATGTTGGTGGTCCGGGTTAGGAGTCGGTTAGTTTGGGGTTTAGTCGATGGTTTTAGTGTTGGGTTAGGGTTCGTGAGACTTATGCTTTGGATGGTTTGATGTTGGTGGTCCGGGGTTAGGCGTCGGTTGGTTTGGGGTTTAGAGATGGTTTTAGAGTTGGGTTAGGGTTCGTGAGAGTTATGCTTTGGATGGTTTGATGTTGGTGGCCGGGGTTAGGTGTCGGTTGGTTCAGGGTTAGTGATGGTGTAAGAGTTGGGCTTAGGGTTCGTTAGAGTTATGCTTTGGATGGTTTGATGTTAAGGGTCCGGGGTTAGGCGTCGGTTGGTTAAGGGTTAGTGATGGTGATAGAGTTGGGCTTGGGCTAGGGTTCGTAAGAGTTATGCTTTGGATGGTTTGATATTGGTGGTCCGTGGTTAGGCGTCGGATAGTTTGGGGTTTAGTCGCCGGTTTTGAGTTGGGCTTAGGGTTCGTGAGAGTTATGCTTTGGATGGTTCGATATTGGTGATTCGGGGTTAGGAGTCGGTTAGTTTGGGGTTTAGTCGATGGTTTTAGAGCGTGGCTTAGGGTTCGATAGAGTTGTGCTTTGGATGGTTTGATGTTGGTGGTCCGGGGTTAGGCGTCGGTTAGTTTGGGGTTTAGTTATAGTTGGTTTTAGAGTTGGGATTAGGGTTCGTTATGAGGCTTTTGATGGTTTTGGGTAAAGTGGTGGTATGTTAGACCTTTGGTTAGTGTGGTCAATGTGAGGTTTCGATTGGTTTAAGGTTAAATCGGTGTTTTGGTTTTGGCTATAAGGGTTGTCAGGCTGGTGATTTGGTTGGTAGGGTTAGTGATATCGTAAGAGGTAGACCTAGGTGGGTTAAGAGTTTGTGGTGTTGTTTTTGTTTTTGTTTTACATAGGCTCAGGGTCGCCGGGTTAAGTGTAAGAGTTTAGGCATAGGCTGGCCAGTGCCAGGCTTTGGGTAGTTTAGGGTGAGTAGTGGTGTTAGAGCTACGGAAGCAGGGAATTCTGTGCTAACGGCAAGCGTATTTGACGGGTTAGCGGCGAATTTTGGCTTATGCGCGTGCGTACTGTACGTTTTATTAGGCATTCTACGCTAATACAAGGCTAGCGCAGAAATTCGGCGCTTGCACGTAGGCCCTATGCGGGGAATCGAATCGTGACCATAAGCGTAATTCGGCGGTAAGCAAAGCCATGAAATTGGGCCCTGTTAACCCGTAAGCAAACTTGTGTGCTTACTGTAGCAGAAAAATGTATACACGTAATTCACCATGATTTATCAAGTAAACGGAACACTGATTTCTAGGCGCATGCATGTATTACTACGTACCGCGGGTGAGCCAGCATTTACCCTAACGGTAAACATCTTTATGAAATAGAAATTCTTCTAAGGGACGCTCCGTAAGCACAAAACGGCTGCTTAACATGTTTTATGAAATTGGCCCCTGGTCATCATCACGCTCTCTAGTCACGACCACTTTGCGACTTGCAGATTATTCGCTTCAACTCCTCGGGGGAAATACCGCGTGAATAGCCCCGCAACAAGAATTCAAATAAAGCCCCTTATTATTGTGTTATTATACTGTCGTATAAGCGCATCACACACTGGGGGTAACCCTAGACTTGACTCAAGTCCCATCCCGTGAGAGTCCTTTTATTATCAGTCCCATCGCCTGACGTCAGAAACTCTCCGACCTGTGCCGCCATTCTCGGGCTACATTTTGACGGCGGATATTGCTTATAATATAGGGACCTCTCGCACGAGAACGGGACTTGAATCAAGTCTAGCGTAACCCTTGAGATTGTGATGGGCAGCGAGTTGGGGGCTGTAGCTCAGGAATATCTAAGTGTTTCTGACTTGTAGGTTATATTTACTTTTTATAAATATGCCAAAATGCTACTTCATTCAAGTTCAATAAGAAATTAGTTTGAGGCCTTTGTTTTCTTTCCTTTTCTACCTTTTTCATTTTATAGACACTGGACACTATTGGTCATTGTCAAAGACTAGTTTTCACAGTTGGTGGTTCTCAAAATATGCATAAAATAACAAACCTGTGAAAATTTGAGTTCAATCAGGCGTCGAAGTTGCGAGATATTAATGAAAGAAAAAACACCCTTGGCGAACCATGGTCACACAAAGTTGTGTGCTTTTAATAGACGCTTGATTTCGAGACCTCAAATTCTAAATCTGAGGTCTCGAAATCAAATTCGTGGAAAATTACTTCTTTCTCGAAAACTAAGTCACTTCAGAGGGAGCCGTTTCTCACAATGTTTTATACTATCAACCTCTCCCCATTACTCGTTACCAAGTAAGGTTTTATGCTAATAATTATTTTGAGTAATTACCAATAGTGTCCACTGCCTTAAGGGGCACCTTTCCTTCGATGATGAGAAAGAATCGTTAATCAGACCCTCTCATTGGCTATAAATTAAGCAAGCAGACACTATCGACCTCTTTTGACGAACCGATGTTCCTATTACAACGTAATCGCAGCGTGGGGATGAACACAAACGGAATCGATCATATGTGGAGATGATCACCATCAATATAAACATGGATCGACTTGAAGACATCTTATAATAGATGTTAAATTTGAAGACATCTTGCAGGAAAGAGACCCTCTGAATATCGTTTTCGATCGATCGCAGCGCGCGAATGTCTGTATTGATCTGTGCTATCCTTTACCCATTAGCGACACTTTTTTTTGAAGCCGAGTAATTTGTTCATCAAATGAGATCACCTGAGGTCGTGCAGGATATAGTGTCGGTGGTTCTTGTATTATTAGAGAGTTTTCGTTTTCGACGACGGATGGGTCGGCAAACGTTGTCGTTTTCAGCACAACGCAGATTCGTCCCAGGTACCTACCAGTGTCGTAGAAACTGAGGGACGACCGTCCTCAAAGCAGACGCATGCGCAGATGACGCTAAGTTACCGTTAAGCAAGAGACTGATACTTAAGAAGGGGTAGGATGTTTGGTGTCTCATAATCCAAGATGGCTATCATACACATAGGTTTAGTTCGGGTGATGTGTTATTGGGTCCTCATCAGGAACACGTAGGATCAATGTTCATGTATCTTCAAACCGAAAGATAACAAAATATAAATCCCCGCAGTCTCACCATCACTCGCATGACGCAGTCGTCATATTGGTGCCTTCGGTCACCCCAAATGATCCTTCCACCACACACCTCTTCATCACAATTACCAACATGGCGAATATAATAGTCTGACACGGACCCCACCCATAAAACTTAATTTTTGCAAATCTATGGTGTTCAACAAGTCAAAAGTCGTAAAGTGTCAGCGCCATAAAGTTGGACAGCGCCATATACTACCAACATGATATAGGCCTAGCGCCATTTTGTACAGTGTTGTTCTCGACTGATCCCTGCTGAAAGTTGGTGTGGGTGTTCTTTCATTCACTCATTCATTTTTCCCGAGTGGATTGTTGTCGGGTCGCGTTCTCATCGTGCAAATAGCGCAACTCTAGCCAAGTCATAGTGTTATTATATATAAGTCATAGTGTTATTATATATAATATATATTAATAAATGGCACCCTCATATGCTAACCTATTCATGTCTCAGTTGGAGGACAGACTCCTGTCCTCCGCCCCCAACCGACCACTAGTTTGGTGGAGATTTATTGATGATATTTTCTCCATCTGGTGTGGTGACCAAGACAGCTTGGATGAGTTTATTGCCCATATCAACTCATTTCACCCCACCATAAAGTTCACTACCGAACAATCTCTCACCAGTGTGAACTTTCTAGATGTGACAATAACCAAGTCTCCTAATGGCCTTGTCACAGATGTTTACAGTAAACCCACCGACACCCACCAGTACCTTCTCTCCAATAGCTGTCACCCTAGTCACTGTAAGAAGGCAATTGCTTACAGTCAGGCCTTACGTATCAGGCGTATCTGTTCCACAGATACCCTGTACAAGAGGCGCTCATCAGAGCTAAGGAAACACCTTGTATCTAGGGGACACAGCGAACGTAGGGTCCAACTTGCTATCAACAGGGCTCTCAACGTACCTCGTCATACTCTGTTGACTAACACGGGAGCTAAAAAACCTCCTACCAATAGAGTTGCTTTGGTCACCACCTTCCACCCCAAACTACCCAAACTTCCCTCAATTCTCAATAATAACATGCCTATACTTCACTCCTCCAGCAGGTTACACTCAGCAATCACTGAGGTTCCCATGGTTGCATTCCGCCGCCCTAAGAACCTTGGTGACATACTAGTCAGGGCCAAACTTCCCCCAGGTACAGTCCAAACACAACCCCCGACAGATATACTGGGCTGTCACAAATGTACCCGTTCCAAATGCAAAACGTGTCTGCACATTAAGCCCTCACTTAAGGTGAAGAGTCATACCACTGGCTCTTCATACAACATCAAGACCGACTCTGAATGCAGCACGTCTAATGTAGTCTATGTCATATCATGTAAGAGATGTGGGCTACAATATGTGGGAGAGACTAAGACCAAACTTAGTCTTCGCTTTGCGAATCATGTCTCTTCCATAAAGACTAAGAAACCGTACCCAGTCTCTATCCACTTCAACAGCCCCAATCATAGTGTCATTGATGTTGAACTTCTGGTGATTGAAGCTTGCAATGGTGATGACACACACCGCAAGAATAGAGAATCACACTGGATTCACCAACTCAAGACAGTAAAACCCTTTGGACTTAACATAAACACTGGTGTTAAATAACTTCTCATTACCCTCCACTTCACTTCTGCCTAAGAACTCATATGTTGTATATATTCTGTACATAAAGTATAAATTAACCTAGTTTAAAGTTGTTTTTATAAATTCATCACTGTAACTATCTGATGTAAGTAACCCCCCCCTTTTTTTTTTTTTTTTTTTTTTTTTTTTTTTTTTTTTTTCCACAGGTCCCTCATACCTATTTTTAAAATCATCATACCTTTGATCTTGCTATTCTTATTAATTGACCATTGTTAGTTGCATCATGATGCAACTTGCTCTCTAATCCTACCCTTTCATGTCTCCCTCCATTGTTGTCGAACAATACATTTACCACTTTTATGGTCCAGTAACCCTTCCTTTCATTCTAAACATCCTTTGTCCTCGCCACTTCACTCCTATTGGTTCATAGCCCCCAATATTGTTTCTGAAATAGGAACTTTGATTGGCTGTTATTTTCCCGCTTCTTTCTGGATCCTTTCCTTAATCCCTTTCCCCCTCTCTTTTTCTATAAATGGATATGTATTTGTTTGTACTTGTCTTATGCCTCTGAAGAAGGTCCGGATTGGATCGAAAGCTAAGGCCATCTACCCTATTCATTATATATATTCCCGGTCACCAGGATTTTCCTGTCTGCAACTCAACGGTTTCAACAGACCCTCCACAAGTCGTAGTAAGAAACTTTTATTTCTCTGTTGTTGTATCCCTTCGGGGTGATCCCCTTGAATTGCTTGTATTTTGTTTTTAATTGTCATAACCATATCCTTTTCATCTTTTCCCACTTCCCACCTGTTCTTCTCAGAACACTTTTAACATTTTTCCTTCCTCTACAGATTATAAATAAATCATTATTTTTCGCCCTATAGGATTGTAAATACAACTAAATAATTTTGTTGGCAGGTTTTTAACCTATTTGTTTTATAGGATTGTGTTTAACCCGCTTTTTTTCACAGGCTTGCGTTAACGTTTTCCTTTTCAGATTTTTTGTTAACCTTTTCCTTTCCAGATTTGTACATAACGTATATTTTTCTGCATGTTTTATAACCCTTTCTTTGACAGGACTATATTTACCGCTATTTTTTCACAGGTTTATATTAACATTTTCCCTTTCAGGTTTGTACATAACTTTTCCTTTTCAGATTTTGTACATAACTTGATTTTTCAACAAGTTTGTGTTAACCCATTTTTTCTTTTCAGATTTGTACATAACGTACATATTTTTCTGCAGGTTTTATAACCCTTTCTTTTACAGGACTATATTTACCGCTATTTTTTTCACAGGTTTATATTAACGTTTTCCCTTTCAGGTTTGTACATAACTTTTCTTTTCAGATTTGTACATAACGTATATATTATTTTTCTGCAGGTTTTATAACCCTTTCTTTTCCAGGACTATATTTACCGCTATTTTTTTCACAGGTTTATATTAACGTTTTCCCTTTCAGGTTTGTACATAACTTTTCCTTTTCAGATTTTGTACTTACTTTGCTTTTTCAACAAGTTTGTGTTAACCCATTTTTTCTTTTCAGGTTTGTACATAATTTATTTCTTGCAGGTTTAACCCGTTCTTTTACAGGGTCTTGTTAACCCCATTTATTCGCAGGTAATTTTACTTTTATCTTTCACGTCTGTTAATTAATAATCAATTTTGTACAGGATTTATAACCCGTTCTCTCCACAGGAATGATTTAAGATATTTCCCCTTGACTGTATTCCCCCATCTATTATGGCACTTGCTCCCGACACCAAGTGCATTTTCCGCAAGCTTCGTAAGCTTAAGGAAAAGAACACCCGTTACATGTCACATCTTGATAACTACCGTTTTTATCGTTTGTCCCGTATCATTCCCAAAGGCCTACAGATCAAGTGTACCCCTTCCTTTGGGGACCTTGACCCATCCTTTTTGAAGAAATGGAACAAGACACTCACTAATACGTCTTTCCGTTTGATCAAGTTGCTGGAAAATCAATGCCAACAATTCATTGATAATCAGCTACTTGAGATAACAAACACTGAGTCTCAACTCCAGGAGTCATGCTCTATTGAAGAGTTTGAACAGTTACAAGATACCATACTATGTAACGTCAAACACTTAAGGTCCACCCTAATGGACAAACAGAACAAGAAACGTATGAATGTCCTGGCTAACCATAAGAAACACACCCATAGACGTTTCCACAGTAAGAGAGCCACCATTGCTCCTCCTACTGTTAGGTTGCCAGAGACCAATACTGTAGTTAACCTGTCTGACATGGTCCTTACTGACCCACAGGTTAAACTCCTCTCAAGGGGTCTTAAGTTTTGCCCCACACCCAGAGAACCTAACCAACTTCTTTTCCAACAGGACATGGCCCAATTCAATCGTAGGTTACGCCTACGTGAATACTTTCATGTAGAGCCCTCCATGGATGACGAGTCATCTGTGGAGACCCAACCTATTCCCCGCAACCGCTTCAGGGAAAAGAGTACTTGGGTACCTCCTAAGAACCGAGATGTGTCTCTAGAGACATACATCAATTCGGTTAACTCCGAGGTTCTTAAGGCCCCCAGTACCCCTACTCCCAACAACCTCCCCCAAGATGAGCGTCACGCCCTTACACAACTCCGCCAATCACCAGACATAGTGATTAAACGGGCTGACAAGGGGTCCGCAGTTGTAGTCATGAACACACATGACTACATTGCTGAGGGCCTTAGACAGCTCAGTAACACTGATCATTACATTGAATGTGCTTCTGATCCCACTGAATCTTTCTCCCAAGATATCAGTGACACCCTGGTTAAGATTTATAATGCCAATGATATTGAGAAAGATACATTTAACTATCTCCTCCCACATGACCCCCGTACAGCAAGGTTCTACCTTCTACCTAAGATACACAAGCCCAATAACCCGGGGAGACCTATTGTATCTGGGAATGGTAGCCCCACAGAGCGCATTTCTGAGTTTGTTGATAGCTTCCTCAAACCCTTAGTCTGCCGTATTCCTTCCTTCATCAAGGATACCAAAGACTTTCTCCACAAACTAGATGAGGTCAAGCACCAAATACCTGACTCTGCTATTTTGGTTACTTTTGATGTTTCATCACTGTATACTAACATACCCCATCATGAAGGCATGAGTGCATGTGTCTCTGCCCTCAATGCTAGTAATCAGTCCCGCCCCTCAGTGAGTCATATTAAGGAACTCATGAGCCACATTCTAATGAAGAATAATTTCACATTTTCTGACAGGCATTTTCTACAGGTACAGGGTACTGCCATGGGTACCAAAATGGCACCCTCATATGCTAACCTATTCATGTCTCAGTTGGAGGACAGACTCCTGTCCTCCGCCCCCAACCGACCACTAGTTTGGTGGAGATTTATTGATGATATTTTCTCCATCTGGTGTGGTGACCAAGACAGCTTGGATGAGTTTATTGCCCATATCAACTCATTTCACCCCACCATAAAGTTCACTACCGAACAATCTCTCACCAGTGTGAACTTTCTAGATGTGACAATAACCAAGTCTCCTAATGGCCTTGTCACAGATGTTTACAGTAAACCCACCGACACCCACCAGTACCTTCTCTCCAATAGCTGTCACCCTAGTCACTGTAAGAAGGCAATTGCTTACAGTCAGGCCTTACGTATCAGGCGTATCTGTTCCACAGATACCCTGTACAAGAGGCGCTCATCAGAGCTAAGGAAACACCTTGTATCTAGGGGACACAGCGAACGTAGGGTCCAACTTGCTATCAACAGGGCTCTCAACGTACCTCGTCATACTCTGTTGACTAACACGGGAGCTAAAAAACCTCCTACCAATAGAGTTGCTTTGGTCACCACCTTCCACCCCAAACTACCCAAACTTCCCTCAATTCTCAATAATAACATGCCTATACTTCACTCCTCCAGCAGGTTACACTCAGCAATCACTGAGGTTCCCATGGTTGCATTCCGCCGCCCTAAGAACCTTGGTGACATACTAGTCAGGGCCAAACTTCCCCCAGGTACAGTCCAAACACAACCCCCGACAGATATACTGGGCTGTCACAAATGTACCCGTTCCAAATGCAAAACGTGTCTGCACATTAAGCCCTCACTTAAGGTGAAGAGTCATACCACTGGCTCTTCATACAACATCAAGACCGACTCTGAATGCAGCACGTCTAATGTAGTCTATGTCATATCATGTAAGAGATGTGGGCTACAATATGTGGGAGAGACTAAGACCAAACTTAGTCTTCGCTTTGCGAATCATGTCTCTTCCATAAAGACTAAGAAACCGTACCCAGTCTCTATCCACTTCAACAGCCCCAATCATAGTGTCATTGATGTTGAACTTCTGGTGATTGAAGCTTGCAATGGTGATGACACACACCGCAAGAATAGAGAATCACACTGGATTCACCAACTCAAGACAGTAAAACCCTTTGGACTTAACATAAACACTGGTGTTAAATAACTTCTCATTACCCTCCACTTCACTTCTGCCTAAGAACTCATATGTTGTATATATTCTGTACATAAAGTATAAATTAACCTAGTTTAAAGTTGTTTTTATAAATTCATCACTGTAACTATCTGATGTAAGTAACCCCCCCCTTTTTTTTTTTTTTTTTTTTTTTTTTTTTTTTTTTTTTTTCCACAGGTCCCTCATACCTATTTTTAAAATCATCATACCTTTGATCTTGCTATTCTTATTAATTGACCATTGTTAGTTGCATCATGATGCAACTTGCTCTCTAATCCTACCCTTTCATGTCTCCCTCCATTGTTGTCGAACAATACATTTACCACTTTTATGGTCCAGTAACCCTTCCTTTCATTCTAAACATCCTTTGTCCTCGCCACTTCACTCCTATTGGTTCATAGCCCCCAATATTGTTTCTGAAATAGGAACTTTGATTGGCTGTTATTTTCCCGCTTCTTTCTGGATCCTTTCCTTAATCCCTTTCCCCCTCTCTTTTTCTATAAATGGATATGTATTTGTTTGTACTTGTCTTATGCCTCTGAAGAAGGTCCGGATTGGATCGAAAGCTAAGGCCATCTACCCTATTCATTATATATATTAATATATATATATTAAATATAACTCTATGAGCCAAGTAGAGCGCACCGCCCGCATTCACCACAAAAGTGTACACAATGCGGCAATTAATCAGCACTAGACACAAGAGGGCGGTATGACAATAACATAGAAGAGTATTGTGGTCACCCTACATTTTCATGGAACCGTTTGTTATCATGTAGAGAGACACGGGAAATTATGGTGGCCCTGAAGGGACACGGCCAGTCGTGAATATTTTTGCGACGTCGTGAATTTATTCACGACAAGTCGCGAATATGTTTGCAACGTCATGAATATTTTTGCGACGTCGTGAATTTATTCGCGCCAAGTCGCGAATATCTTGGCGACGTCACGAATTTTTTCACGACTAGTCGCGATTTTTGTTACTACTAGTCGCGAACATTTTCATGACGTCGTGAATATTTCTGCGACTAGTCGCGAATAAATTCAGTAGCTTGAGTTTGTAATTACTGTATTCACGTTGACGGCTTAGTAAGACTAAGTAAAAGCTGTCCCGTACGATGATGGATCCGGAGGGGAATTCCGACTGATGCAAATCGATGGTGGGTTGTTTAAACAAAACTAACGTTAACGTATGGCCCTAACGGTAGGCCTAGGCCTAACGTTATAGTTTTACTAGTGCTTTAGTAGGAGGAGGCTATCCTATGCTAGGCAATAAACGTTGGCACTTTCACTCTTCAGAAAAAAAAATAACGTTATATGTCACCCGCTCCTTCGTAATGATGAATATCGAGTAAATTTCATTTTTGAGTTTAATCATAATAAATCCCAACAAGCAAATCTCAACATTTTAAACAAAATAAAAATCATGATCATACGACCTTCCTGTCCAAAATAATATTCGATGACCTTGACATTATAAATTTTACGACCCGTTTGAAAAACATAAACGCTAGAAAAAATTAACTTTTAAAAGTGCGACGTCTCACACACTCATTAAAACAATTATTTTTTACGCAATGAAAACATCGATTTTTAACCCCGGCGTAGTCGGACTAACAATTGGTAAATTTTACAAACAACCAAATGATAAATGATTAATTATAATGTGTAGACAATTTCAGCAATACATTTGACAATTTTTACCTGAAATGTTAGAGCAATTTGCGTTGTTATTTCCAACTTGAAATGCGAATTCGTTCCGTCACGGCAGGGTGCAACGCGTCACGTAATCCCCTACCAAGTTTAACTGAAAGATTAATCCTTTAGCATTCAGAATTATTTGGGTTTGGAGTAATTCAACATTGAAAACCCCCGAAATATTGATGAAAATCAGACACTGTTTTTTTTAACTTCGATAACAATTCCACTGGATAAAACATGGGCCCCATACACATCGTCATAGCTTTTTTAGCTCTCTACTACGCGTGCCGTGTAAGAATTACACACTCAAGCTATTGAAAAAATATTCACGACTAGTCACGAATTTATTCACGACTAGTCGCAGAATTATTCACGACTAGTCGCAGAATTATTCACGACGTCGTGAAAATATTCGCGACGTCGCCAAAATATTCTCGACTTGTCGTGACTAGTTATACGACGTCGCAAAAATATTCACGACTGGCTGTGCTCAATTGGGACCCCTACAATAATTTTAGCGCGGCACCACGCAATGATGAGGAAAATTCTAGTAGTATTATACAAATGTTGCTAAATGTAATGTGGGGTGAGGGTGGTATTCGGAGGAACAGAGGTTATAATCATTATGTAGAATTGGATTGAAATTGTATTTGAAATCAGTATGGAATATTATTCGTTGTTGCATTTTGATAATGTTCAGCGTGCGCAAGATTATGTTGCATGAGTTGCGAAACGTCGCCTGCCCACCTCACTCTCTCTTTCGTAGCGGGCTTCAACTTCACGGATCAAAGTATTTGGTGTTTGTTCACGGAGTTGAGATTTACTATTGAGGAATGATACAAAGTATTACGGTGTTTGTTCACGGAGTTGAGATTTACTATTGAGGAAGGATATGTACATGGCAATGATGGTACTAATTTGCGTGAATTTAGGTTTTTGTATATATCATGTTGATTTGTGAAGGCACACCATTTGGCAAAAATGTGGAACATTGTAGAAAACCTGCGTTGGTCCAAACACTGGTTTTGCGGCACACCATTTTTGCAACATGGTGAAAACCTTTTCTGGGCAAATACTGGTTTTGTAGCGGCACACCATTTCGGCAAATATTTAATGGGCCAACACTGTTTTTTTTTAGCAATGTATTGGTTAAAAACCTGCACTTGTCCAATGCTAGTTTTGCGGGACACCTTCTTTGCCATATTAAAGAAAACATGCACAGGCCAATACTCGTTTTGTATTTTTTGAATAATTGTACCTTCTTCGGGCAAAATGGTAGAATATTGCCCCAGGCCAATACTGCACTGGCTTTGTGGCAAGAGCCCGGAGATGCAGGTGCCCCCCCCCCCCCCCCACCCCATGCGGCAAACTGCGTACAAACGTTTATGATAGCGCCCTCTGTTGAATCATCCTCCTCAAGACCACGTTAAATTCCCGTCGTCGGACCGAACCTCCGGTAGCCTGAACGTCTGACGTCATTCTTCGAAGCTCGTATGAATAACGCCAGACACCGGCATAAAAAAACGGCATGTAGTTTGACGTTTGACCTCCCTCAATTCACATCATAGGTGCGTTCGATAAGCTTCCCTGGGTCGAACCCTCAGTGCTCTCGGGTGAGCCCCTGATCGAACGATCAGGGGTCGACACAGTGAAGCTTCGAACATATAGAGATACGCGACGACAGGCGGCAATACTGCATGTACTGTTTGGGCATGGAAAGCTCATGTCACACTGCACATATTCAATGATTTCATTGTATCCAATGGAATCCCTGGATCTAGCGGCGGGGACCTGTCGTTATCCTGGCGTCCGAAACGGCGACTTCGGCTACAGCTACGGCTAGATCGCTCGCGTCTGCCTATTCTTCAACACTGGTAGACGCGCTGATCTAGACGTAGCTGTAGCCGAAGTCGTCGTTTCGGACACGGCCTAAATCTCCGGCGGAAAGAATGGGAGACTTTCGGGACGCTTGGTGGCAGCAGACCTACCGGGTAAAATCCATTGTTCTCGGGAGTGTGCGCATGCTCAGAATTACACAAACATCTGAAGTACCTGGTACTCGTTTTGCAAACACTAACTGGTGCTCGTGGATAACATGACAGTTGTTTGTACACAACGCATCGATAGAGATATAACATGCATGCTTGCACGATTACTTTACGTATCACGGGTCATACAGTTATTTCTACCTCCATGCACGAACTTGAACTTGAACTTGATTACAGCGGTTGGATACCACTAAATGTTTGACTAATAATGCCTTAACTGAAGTGGCCATAATGTAAATCTACTTCGCCAACTGCCTGAAAAGTTTGACCCCGTAGTACAGTTGCAGGCCGGGTGTGATCGACGTGCGACGCGCTATGCATGAATGAGACTGCACTGTGAATGGTAGAAAACTTCTCTTTGACAAATACTAGTTTTGTTGATGCACACCTTGTTGACAAAAACAATGTTAAAGAAAATCCTTTCTGGGCCTATACTGTTTTTTTTAAGCGGCACACCATTTTGCAAACAGGTAGAAAACCTCGAAGGACAATGCTGGTTTTGTAGCTGCACACCATTTTGGCAAAATGGTGTAGAAAACCTGTAATGGGCCAATAAAGAGAATTATTCAAATAAATGCCTAAAAGTTAAATAAACAAGTAAGGAGAAAAGAAGAAAATTAATTACTAAACCGACACGATTAAGGAATTACATGCAAGTTATTGAACCTGATGGTACCAGCATTTTGAGAAAAAGAATACTATTAATTTATTTTAATATTTCAATATTTTTTAACTTGTTTAACTTTCTGACATCTGTCTACTGTTTGTTTGGCGCCACACCATTTTGGCAAAATGGTGTAGAAAACTTTTTCTGAGCCAATTTGTTTTGTAGCGGTACACTATGGCAAAATGGTATAAACAAAAACCGGCATTTTGAGAAAAGAAAATTATTAATTTATTAATGTTGTGCTAAATGTGTACCTACTTTTTTTTTTATTCGTTTTACATAGCACAGTTGGCGTATCTCAACATATGCATACAATGACAAACCGGTGAACATTTGAGCTCAATCGGTCATCGAACTTGCGAGAAAATAATAAAAGAAGAAAAAAACCTTGTCACGAAGTTGTGTGCGTTAGGATGGTTGATTTCGAGACCTCAAGTTCTAAAATTGAGGTCTCGAAATCAAATTCGTGGAAATTACTCCTTTCTCGAAAACTATGGCAGTCCAGAGGTAGCCGTTTCTCAGAATGTTTTATACCATCAACCTCTCCCTTTACTGATCCCCAAGAAAGGTTTTACGCTAATAATTATTATGAGTAACTACCAATAGTATCCACTGCCTTTAAAATGTTGTTTTATTTCATATATTCGTTACTTCTGTATTCTTAATATGGACACAGCTACACTTTATTGTAATGTACTTTTTTATTGCAAAGTAACATTTAAAAAATAAATGTATGATATATCATTTCCATTTTTATTGTATTTATCGAAACTGACGAGTTAAGATACTGGTTGAATTTTCGTCCGATAATGAAAGTTTTACTTTCTGACATCTGTCTCAAATGGTCGTCTCAATGGCCTCAGCCAGCAAACCAGACGAGTCGTAAGAGTGAGTTCGGAAGAGGCTTTTTGAAGTCTGGCAAATTGACGTCTGAAACGACATACTCGTGTTGTATTCCACCAGGATGCCATACCACTGGACCTTCTAATTTCAATCCAAGATGGCGCAGGTTAGAGCTTTAATAGTAGGCCTCTATAGATGATACTGAGTTCTTGTACCGTTCTTCGTCACACCTTTATGCATGCTATGATGCGTATCAAAGCGATCAGTATGTTTTCCTGCAAGGTGTGTGAAGCATAGTTTTGAAGTTTGAAACATATTCCTATGTATAGCACCATTAACCTTATAGGATGGCCAGTGGCGCAATATTCATATGTATAGCACCATTAACCTTATAGGATGACCAGTGGCGCAATATTCCTATGTATAGCACCATTAACCTTATAGAATGACCAGTGGCGCAATATTCCTATGTATAGCACCATTAACCTTATAGGATGACCAGTGGCGCAATATTCCTTTGTATAGCACCATTAACCTTATAGGATGACCAGTGGCGCAATATTCCTATGTATAGCACCATTAACCTTATAGGATGACCAGTGGCGCAATATTCCTATGTATAGCACCATTAACCTTATATTATTATTACTATTATTTATTTGACCTCAACAAATACAAGTACATCAAAAAGTACAGCAAAAGTTAAACGAAACGCAACGAACCAATCAAAATAATAACGAATACAATAAATAAACCAGCAAAAAACACACAATAAATATAGGATGACCAGTGGCGCAATATTCTGCCGATTAGACCAAATCCTTCTAAATGTCCAAAAGTAAAGAATTCAGAGGACTTGAGCCACTAGGCAAATAAAACATCAGTGGCATGGGCATAATAATTTCGAGCTGCTTAAGCAATAAAATACTGCTTCAAAAACCCATGCTTAGCATTAATGAGTATTTGTTTCAATGTCAATATTTCCTTGAGTTCGTTCAACCTTAATCCCGATCCTGAGTTTTACATGTAAAGCACGCACGTCTCAACGTCAGAGACAACAGCCCAATGACAGCTGAAATTACTCCCATCGTGCCGAAAACAACGCCATAATCAACAGTCATGTCATATATCCAACCTGTAGAAATATTTGAACAAATAAAAACAAATTAAACCAAGAAATATTAGTAGTAACGGAAATCGGGGTTACTAATTATCACGGTGTGGGTATCTTGGTGTGGGCATATTTCTTTATTCTTGATTTCATATTTGGCATGTCAACAAACTCCCCCCCCCCCCCCATCCGCAAAAAAGGACATCTCTCTAACCATAAGCATTAAGATATTGACAAAATAGGGACACCGCCAATATAGGGCTAGATAGCTCAGTTGGTAGAGCGCCGGCACGTTAATCCGGAGGTCGTTGCTTCGAATCCCACTCTAGTCAACTCTTTGTTCAACCCCCAAAATCATTTCAAAATTTACCCAGTCAGTTTCCCTTGTGGTTTATATTGATATCTGAAACAAACAAAAGTCGCATCCCCTTAAGGTGATCCCCTGGCTGCCGCTTCCCAGGTTGTATCGTAATTTGGGTGTGATCCCTGGCTACACGGCAGTTAACGGTTGTATGGCTTCTGACTGGCACCCCCGAACAAAGATATTGAAAAAATAGGGACACCGCCAATATAGGGCTAGATAGCTCAGTTGGTAGAGCGCCGGCACGTTAATCCGGAGGTCGTTGGTTCGAATCCCACTCTATAGTTAATTCTTTGTTCAACCCCATAAATCATTTCAAAATTTACCCAGTCAGTTTCCCTTGTGGTTTAAATTGATATCATAAGCATTTTATAACAAACGAAATATAGTACTTTTTATAGACCAACTCATCCTATCCAAGGGAACGTGTTCCGTTAATCTTTGGTTTTGAAGTTGTACAACATGTTTTGTAAATGTTCCTACACTTACCGAACAGGAAACCTCCCGCTGAAAAACCGCAACCAGAAAATAAAAACATCAAGGCTATGGCAGACACTCTTATCTTGTCGGGAAAATTAACTGACAAGACGATCATCAATGGAAAGAGTACAATGTACTCCAAAGCCAAAGCCGCCAATAGTAGCAAGGGTAGCAACAGCCTCATAGGATGATGCCGCGATAGGGTCAAGAAGAAACACCACGGCTAGGAGGAAAGCCGACCCAGCGAAGAGATCATGTGCTTGCACCAGTCCATAGTTGATTACAAAACCTGACGAGATGCGCCCAAACATCGCTCCAAAACCGCCGAAAGTGGCTAGAAATGACGACCTCGTCTCATTAAATCCCTGAGCATTACCGTTTGGGATAAGATATATATGCCAACCAAAGTATATGACCCCCACTAGGACGTTCACAATCTGGATGGTGACGAATCCAGGTTCATCAACGAACATTTGTAGGTCAATTTTCTCAAACATTGCTCTGAACCTTTGTCTCCAGTTGTCCAAAGGTGACTCGTTGGAAGTTGGATTCGCTGTAGAGTTCGGCTCTTCATCAGCTATCGGTGTGTAGGGGTTTCTGGTTCGCAGAGGTCTGACCAGAGCGGCTAAGACGCAATAATTCGCTGTCAGGGCACCGAGAAGAACCAGAGCACCTCGCCAACCATACAGCTGGATCAGTTGCTGCACCACGGGAGGGAGGATCATCATGCCCAGGGGGCCTCCTGTCAAGCTGATCCCATTCGCCACAGCGAAGTTATCTGGGAAATACTGCAGCAAAACTGCGACTGAAACTGTTTGCATCACGGAATATCCAAAACCTATACAAATTGAATCAAAAATTGATGTTAAGTTTTTTTTTAATGTAAACAAAGTTGTGAGCCCAGCCGATGATTAGGCAGTAAAGCATTTATTTGGTCTAAAAAGTGTATGAAAGTTTGATAGTTTTTCGTCAATTCATAAGTCATTGAATACAGTTGATGTGGTTGCCGAGGCATTCATTTTGAATGACGTGTGAATACATTGCCGTTGCTGTTGATGTTGCTGTTGCTGTTGATGTTGCTGTTGTTGTCATACAACTGCTTCCATTCGTATGAGGCATTATAAGGTTAATCCTTGAAACCCACTGCCGGTGTCAGATGCAATTGTGTCCGCCATGCAATACTGTCCGCACCGGACATTTTTGCATATGCAATCGTGTCCGGGGCTATGCAAAAACCGTCCAGTGGACATGTACATGAATATTCACCTATTTTATGATTGCATCGAACGACCGAACATTTCCCATTTCATCATGACATGCACTTCAAGGGCGTTTAATTTACTGCAAGGACGGTTTTGCACGGGGCGGACACAACTGCATATGCAAATGTGTCCGGGCGGACACAATATTGCATTATGCAGCAGCGTCCGGGCAGACACGAGTGCACATGCAAACCCGTCCGGCGGACATTATTGCATATGCAATATTGTCTTCCGGATAGTATTGCATAGATGACATAATTGCATGCGACAACGGCGGACAGAATAACTTAATAAGAGACAGTTTAATTTAGGAGATACTGTCTCGAGGGACACTGAACCCTAGCTCGGACAACGTTACCTGGGGACAGAACTGTCCGTCCACACCGGGTTCATTTTGACGAGAAAACATCCATGTCGCTTCTTTAGCCTTATCGTACATTGTAGACTGAGAAGTTTTAAACCCGTGCGGGGTTATTTTTCTCCAATTCAAGTATCCGTTCAAAAATTGAGCATGTAAACTACTCACGGTTTCAATTGTTTTGTTAATAAATACGCATGTACAGTGAAATTCACTTTGGTTTGCGAGTCTAAAATATTTAAAATTACAACCACAAACAAACTTTCAACCACAAAGGCATACAATAACAAATAAATAAACAATATATTATTCGCACATTATGCAAAGAGACAACAGGTAAAAATTGAAAATCCCCGAAAACAAATTTTAAAGAAGTAACGTGTGATAAAAACTATAATAGCGAGTACGGTTGGAGTCGGCTCTGATCCCTCTTTCAGCATTTGAAGGCTGGGTCGGATCCGATTATCCCTCTGTGGTATATTGTAGCGGCGGTGCCGATTGACCGGTTGGGGCGCCAGCACGACTCCCCTTCGGAGCACTGCTGTTAGCCTGAACGTCTGACGTCATTTTTCGAGGCTCGTGAATAACGCCAGAGACCGGCCAAAAACCGGCGTGTGGTTTGACCTTTCACCGCTCATAGAGATACACGCAAATTCTATACCAATTACCAAGCAAGTACCGAATCCACCATGCATGTACTGTAAACATACTACCACACACGTGGACACACGTGCGGTCGACCGAAAGTAAGTTTCCATATCTGTGTTTTGATTGGCCATCCGAGGTGATTCAGACCAATCAAAACAAACCCAGCTACGGTAGCTTTCAGTCACTGCATTTATCCAATGGTATCATTAAACCCGCCATATTTCCCGCCTTCGTGCATCACCGCTGATCCGCCGCCCAGTACTTAAGCAGCATGCAGCATCAGAGTCCATCATTCTCCAGAAGACGATTGAAACGTCGAGTTAATCCAACGGTTCTTTTCAGAACCACCCAAACTCATTTAGAGATTGTTATTACATGGTGTTACCGCAAACTCTTCTATATCTTATTTCCACCATGCAAAGTTTCAAATCCTACTTATCATTATACCCAATGGAATCACTGGATCTGAATAGCTGCTGTCAAAGATACTATTATCTTTGCTGCTGTTGGCCCAAGCCGGTCGATTTGTGAGTCTGCTCGCCAGAGAGGGCGTTCTCTGGCTTAGGTTTCTGCTTCGTGTAATTTTATGACTTGTTGTGTGTGAATAAACCTCCAAAGAAACGGACAGATAAGGCAGTTAATTGTACCTTCAATATTGTGTCATTCAACTGTGTACAACCATGGAGGATTAATTTATTCCTCCATGGTACAACGCAACCCACGGTCAACGCTACAACGTTATTCTCCAGCGGTGCACGATCCTATAAGCTAAAGTAGTAGTCCAGTCTAATTTCTATACCATTCGCCCTGGTAATAGTTAAAAAGCAGGACAGTTCTTTTCAGAACTGAGAAGTCTCCCGAACCTCCGATTATCTACTCCACGGCAGTAGAATAAAGCAAGTTCCCTAAGAACAACTCTACCTGGCAAGAAGATACACACATTGTGTTACCGCAAACCAAATACATTGATACCTCACCATCCAATGCCTCAAATCTTTATACATAATAATACCAAGGCCCAAGCACTGTCGTGCATCCATTGTTAACGCTGTACAAATGAAATGTACTGCTTTTGTAATAAGGTTTTCAAGGCGACTGTAAACACCCCTATGTGGAAGGACACTTCGCAACGTGGGTGTGATTGTGGATAACAAAATGATAGAATTTGTGAAAATTCATGGACGGAATTATTTAAGATTTAGCAAAAAAAACTAATGAAAACTTTTGTGCCCCAGTTAGGGATGGGAACGGGACTCCAACAAAAAATGCCGCTAATAGCTGGAAAATTTGGAGTTAGAATGATTACTTACTGAATACGATGAAACAGAGAGCAATGTGAACCAGTGATGTTGATACCATTGCGGCTGTGATGAGAGATGCAGCCGTTACGGCACCACTTATGATCATCAGCGGTCTGGTTCCTAGAGCTCCCAGTAACCCTCCAGTCAGGATCCCTTTAAAGGCAAAATCATTGTGTTAAGCCACTAGATGGACACGTTTTTGTATCTGACCAGTATTCTCACTTGGTGTATCCCAATTAATGCATGAAATAATTAAACAAAATAATACATGGGAAAATTTTGGCTCAATTGGTCATCGAATTTGCAAGGGGAAAATGGAAAGAAAAAACACCCTTTTGCATTAATTTGTGTGCTTTCAGATGCATAATAAAAGGCTTCAGCTGAAGCCTTTTATTATTGAGTGAGAAATTACCTCTTTTTCAAAAACTTTACTTCAAAGAGAGCTTTTTCTCACAGTGTGTTGTATCCTGTCAACAGCTCTCCATTGCTCGTACCAAGTAAGTTTTTTTTATGCTAACAATAAAATTATTTGAGTTATTACCAATGTTGTTCAGTACCTTTAAAAGGAGATTGTAAAATATACATTCATTGATATCGGTTATCGTGTTGTATTTGTTTGAAATTCCACAAAATGATGTTCCCTGATTTTAAACATGGTGGATCTTCCTTAAATTGTTTGAAACTTCCACAAGTGACACATGAATACAATGACATGGATGGAGATTTACCTGTTAGACTAACGGTGAATGGAAGGCTAACGACAATACCTGCTGCACGTGTGGTACATTCAAAGTACTCCACAAACTCATCTAATAACACCCCCATGGATTTGAAGATACCGTAGGCCAGGAAACATACACCAGCCCTTACGAGTAGAATTACCCAGCGCCAAGGACCTGGTGTGCCCATCGTGGTTATGAGGAATAGGATGCTTCGTTCTACTCTACTGGTGTATCTGTTTTGTCGTGCGTGTGGTAGAGGTCTGTCGTGCTAGCCTGTGAGCAAAGCGTCGCTGTGCGTGAGGAGAGGTCCGTCGTACCAGCCTGTGAGATAGTGTGAGCAAAGCGACGCCGTGCGAGTGGGGAGGTCCGCCGTAAGTGAATAAACGTCGTGCGTGTGGAGAGGTCCGTCGTGCTAGCCTGTGAGCAAAGCGTCGCTGTGCGAGAGGAGAGGTCCGTCGTACCAGCCTGTGAGAGTGTGAGCAAAGCGACGCCGTGCGAGTGGGGAGGTCCGCCGTAAGTGAATAAACGTCGTGCGTGTGGAGAGGTCCGTCGTGCTAGCCTGTGAGCAAAGCGTCGCTGTGCGTGAGGAGAGGTCCGTCGTACCAGCCTGTGAGAGTGTGAGCAAAGCGACGCCGTGCGTGTGGGGAGGTCCGCCGTAAGTGAATAAACGTCGTGCGTGTGGAGAGGTCCGTCGTGCTAGCCTGTGAGCAAAGCGTCGCCGTGCGTGAGGAGAGGTCCGTCGTACCTGTGAGTAAACGTCGTGCGTGTGGAGAGGTCCGTCGTGCTAGCCTGTGAGCAAAGCGTCGCCGTGCGTGAGGAGAGGTCCGTCGTACCTGTGAGTAAACGTCGTGCGTGTGGAGAGGTCCGTCGTGCTAGCCTGTGAGCAAAGCTTCGCCGTGCGTGAGGAGAGGTCCGTCGTACCAGCCTGTGAGAGTGTGAGCAAAGCGTCGCCGTGCGTGTGGAGAGGTCCGCCGTACATGTGAGCAAACGTCGTGCTTGTGCAGACGTCCGTCGTACCTAGCCTGTGAGCAAAGCGTCACCGTGCGTGAGGAGAGGTCCGCCGTACATATGAGCAAACGTCGTGCTTGTGCAGACGTCCGTCGTACCTAGCCTGTGAGCAAAGCGTCGCCGTGCGTGTGGGGAGGTCCGTCGTACCTCCTGTTGCCAAACGTCGCGCGCGTGGTAGAGGTCCGTTGTGCCCATAGAGCCGTCCTTCTTTTTTGAAGGTTGTGGATTAAGTTCGTGTTCCGGTTTTAAAAATTCAGCAAATCTGTTGACTAGCTGTCGGAATTTTACGTGTTTGACCATTTCGCCCTGTACGATTGGAATTTGGATCGTAACTCTCCCACTCCGCCGTCAGGACGAGGGTTACGTTATTGCAACTAGAGATGGGGGATCGTGTTCCTCAATAGGCATAATCTCAGGGTGGGTTTTGATCTTTGACGTTTTATTGTTGTAGTTATCACATGAAGTTGAGGAACAGAAAGACTTGGGTCTCAAAGTTTGCAGCACCCTATCCCCTACAAACAAATCCAAGATATTGCGAAAAAAGCTCGGCAGAAGATTGCCCTGTTCAGAAGATGCTTCACCGGATTTGACGAGGAGAGAGTCACAATCTTTTTAAAGTCTTTCATCCGACCGGCTCTGGAGTATGCTTCGTCTGCCTGGAGCCCATTAACCGAAGGAAATAATTATTATGAAATTACTAGAGAATGTGCAGAAAAGTTGCCTACGCCTGTGCACCGAAGACATTATCTTTGCAAGAGAGGAAGGAGAACAAAAACAGACCTGATTGAAACCTATAAATTTATGATTAATGGGTTCTACAAGACACCCGGCTGCAAGTTTTTTCTCCCTCCCCTACAACTAACTAAAAGGATTTCAAAGAAATGATTTGTCTGGCGTACCAAAACAATTATTGGCAGACCACTTCTTCTCAATAGTGGTACAAATTTTGAACAATTTGCCAGAGTCACTAATTTCTGCATGAAAATGTGGCTACATTCAAGAGAAAATTGAGTTCTGCCCATCAGCGAAGACGACTCACCAATCAATTTATACCAAGTAAGTAGTATACCAAGTAAGAATCTATAATATTCTATTATATCAGACCATCTTAAAAGAATTTCTTGTGATCATGGGAGTGTATAACTTATTGTGTCTCCACTCAGAAACTCCCTTCTAAAAGCAATCCGAATTATTCATGGTGCAGGTTATCTAGAACATACTTCCCCATTGTTTGCCACATCAGATATCGTAAAACTTGGCGATTCTCTTGTTTAAACACTCTGGTAATTTGTTGCCACATAAACTTCAAGGCTTCTTTTTAGCAAGTGCTTCAGTTCACACACATCATACCTGTGGTTTAGCCAAAGGGGATCTTTTGTTAAACAAAGTAGAACAGAGGGTTTTTTTAAGAGTGCGATTCATAATGGGGTCCTTTACTGAAATAGTCTTATTGCAGAACTTAAACGGTCAGTCAGTGTTTTTTCTTTTCTTAAAAAGCTTTAAGAAAATTTTGATTGATTTATACACTTAATAATCATATATCTCTTTTATTTTAATACACAACTTTTTTTAGTAATTGTTTATCTATTGCCCAGTCTCACTCATACATAATGTCCATGTCCCTTTTGTTGTTGTTTGTGTACGTTTTTGTGTAAAATGTCCTTGTCTTTTGGGAAGAGGAAAACAAGCTTTTGCTTCTTCTTTTCAATACATGTTAATGTCAAACTGTTTTCTATTTATTGTTCATAAACTGGATAAAGTTTTCCTTAGTAGTAAATAAGTATACACGTTATTATAAGATTTCTGAACAATGTTATCACTTGTTGATGTTGACATGAAATAAATTTATCTGAAATGTTTAATTTTATTATGAATGTTTCTGCTAATCAGCATAGAAACAACTAGGTTTCAATTGTGTGGAAATGATTCGAATATCCGATGTTGTATTTGTGCTTAGTTGTTTTGTTTGATTCTTATGTTAGCTTAGAGTTGAGGTAGTTTTCAAGATTGGCTGAAAGTGTTCAGGTTGGACAGGTTATTTTCACCGGACCAGAAGTACAGAGTACAGTACTGGTAATAGCGCCCTCTATTGATACTGTTTACATTCACTGTATGTTGCCATCGTGCGCCTGTCACATTATTCGTGGTTTTTCAACATTCCTGGTTGGCCTGTTGCTATGCACTGAGTTGGTAAGAAATCACATAATTTGTTATATAAAATAATACCCACTATTCTATTCTGTCGTTGTTTCATGTGCAAATTGGTGACTCTTGATTGACAACGTTTGGCCAGACAGACACTTGCTTTTCATATTCTGCACGGGCAATGCAAATGCTGGGCGAGAGCATGGCGAGAGGGAGGCTGGTCATCTCCCCACCTAGCAAGCTCGCCACCAACAAAGTCGCCCCGTAAACGGCTCGCCCCGAGTTGTTACAAAGTCGCCCCCTAAAAATGTCGCCCCCAAACAATGTCGCCCCCTAGCAAAGTCGCCCCCTGAAAATAGTTAAGGATTCTTTCGGTAATATATTATAATGGCTTAATTATTTAATTAATAGATGTTAAATTTGCATCGGGGATAAAGAATATTAATTTTTGTTTTTACCCATACACCGATGTGTGTTACTCACTGTTAGCACTGTATACTCAGTACTTTCCCAAGTCCTGTGAAAAAATATCACATTCACAGGCATGTTACTCGGGTGGGATTCGAACCCACGACGCTTGAAATTCTAGAGCAGTGTCTTACTCTTACCAACTAGACTACCGAGGTTGCCCGGCAGCTAGAGGCAGTTCGAATCCTATTTTAATTATTGTATCGGAAAGAATATAAAGTAAAGCCTACTTATATTATAGTTATAGTCTGCTTGAGTAAAAATGTCATCAATTAATAATAAACTCCATGCACAAAATTTAAATTTGTTGTCAATGATTTTATTAACGTCGCTCAATTTAAATTATGACACCAAACAAATACTTAATAACGTTATAGGCCTAGATTTTATCAAACGAACATATTCAAGTGTAGGTTTCCTGTCATTAAAAACCAAATTATGGGGACAATAACACACAGACAATGAAAGTGTCGTTAAAAAGATCCCACATTTGGACAATGGAACGTCTTACGATGACTCCATAATGGCGCTGACGGAGAGTGGTCATACTGACCGCAGTCGGTACCAACTTTGAGGTTGATATCTATCTAAAACTGAGGTTTACAGATTGGGGACGATCCAGGGGTCTGACACGCCGCCACCCAAGTGTCTATTCAAATTAGTGGTTCAAAAGAGTCACCTTTTGTATAAAAATACTAAATGTGGCCGACAATGACCAGGAAACCTGTATTAAATTTAACATTTACAGAGTAGATTTTCAATAGACCTTCCACAAGCACATTACTTCATGAATACAGAATTTTTTCTGAAAATGTTTTAACTATATTTTTTTACCATAATTATTGTAGCCTTAATTATTTTCCGAACAACATCTGGGGGCGACTTTGCTAGGGGGCGACATTGGCTGGCGGCGACATTGTCAGGGGGCGACTTTGCTAGGGGGCGACATTGTTTGGGGGCGACATTGCCAGGGGGCGACTTTGTTTCAACCCGGGGCGAGCCGGGTAGGGGGCGACTTTGTTGGTGGCGAGCTTGTCAGGTGGCGAGATGACCAGCATTCGGCGAGAGTTGTTGACCATGTTGACGCCATCTCGGCATATCAACACTTTCAAGTAAGTGCATGTGGGTTGGTCAACTCGACTGTTACTGTAAGTGTTGCTCTAGTCTAATCTCATTGTATTAACGATTTAGCCTCCTCCAGACGGCGAGGGTTACGAAGCATGCTTGAATTGTAAAGGGCGAAATGGTCTAGTCAGCAGATTTGCTCAATTTTGACCAATTTCAAAAATCTTGGCACAAATTCGAGGAACACAAAATTAATCCTCAATAGTCAATGTCTATTATGAATATTAGAAAGCACAATATTGAGAAAAAAATGTTGAAGATAAAGGACAAAAACTTGCCAGATCCCGGAGCGAAACAGTCACAAATTTCCCAGGGCCAGGCTCTATTTTGAACCTGTCGCATCGCCATTTTGTGACTTTCCGATATGTTCCACACTTTAATTTTGGTCACCAATTGGCGAGTGCTGAACCGCAGGTTCCAGCCACTTGAATTGACAACCTGCCGAGCCGCGGCCGAGTTGGACTAAATAATTCTGTAAAAGGGGTGTTATAACGCAGTGGGGCAGTACATGTGCGCTGTCCGTTTACTACCTGATGTACATGCTACATGTACATGCCCATCGTTCACTCACAAAATATGGCGTTGAACATAATAGGGAGTCACAAAATGGCGATGCGACATATCAACCTGGACATTTGTGACTGTTTCGCTCCAGGATCTGGTAAGGTTTTTTCCTTTTTTTTCAAAATGTTTTCTCAATGGTGTTTTGAGTGTTATTAAAAATTAGACATTGAGGATTAGGTTCGTGTTCATAGAATTTGTGCCATGATTTTCGAAAGTGGTAAAAAAAGAGCAAACCTGTTGACTAGCTGTTAAAATTGTACGTGTTTGACCATTTGGCCCTTTACATGCGAACATGCTTTGTTACCCTGCGGCTACGCCGCTTGGAGGAGGATTACGACAATATCGCAACTATTCTAACTCTAGAAACTATGGCTCCCCCGTCAGCCATATTGCCTCCTTCCGAGTCCTTACTCAGGCCATGGAGGAAGAAATAGTTCCATGGTTTAGTTTTAATGCTAACGTTTTCAAAATCATTGATGATAGGTGAACATTTGATGATAGTTTGCCATCAATAACTTCAGTTTCCTTTGTACTACACAGCTGAGTCGGATTAAACCATTCTGTAAAGGGCTTGTTACAAGGCAGTACGGCAGTGCATGTGCACTGTCCATTAATAATGCCCGCCGTTTACGCATTATATTGCACACAGTCACACGGACTGCCACTCTGCCTTGTAACACCCCTTTCACAGAATGGGTTAGCCCCAAAAAACTGAATTCCCCAAAATTTGAATTCTGAGAAGTGTTATTGACAGATTTTGTATTTCAATTAGGGATGATCTATTCTTTCTGAGTGGACATTATGCTCCGGATTTTTATCGATATCTCAAAAAGTGATTTGCACAGGTTGGGGGCCTAAATAGTTTTATTGTATACCAGGCCTGGAATGACGCAGAGGTTATGGAGGCTATGGTCTTGCAGGGCTGTATGATTTGTTTTTGAAACGGCAAGGGCACCAAGGCATTTTTTTTTCGCGGTAAAGGACACCCTATGATGAAATTGCAAATTTGTACTGCCGAGCATTTTAAGGGCACCAAGGCAATGACTACGGGACACGGAGGCAATCGCCTTCGCTGCCTCCGTGAAGTATCAGGCCTGATCTTGGCCTAAAGTTCCAATTGACTAAGATTTTCCAATGGAAGTGCCCTTTGTAAAATTAAAGTGTCCTTGTCTTTTCAACATTTTAAAGATGAAACTCCAGCCGTCGATTTCACCAAACTCTACCTAACTTATGATTAATCTTAAGACTTAGGACAAGTCCCAGCCCTGCACTGTAGCATGTATACACTAAGATTAGTCCTAAGTTAGGTTGAGTTACTGGTCCCAACTGGAGACAGGATTAATCCTAAGTGCTTTGTGAAATCGACGGCAGGCCTGATAATAACTACATTATAGGATTAAAACAATCGAATGGTTCCAAAAACCAAGGGTAACCTTCCCTTTAACCCATCTTTTGCTTGTTTCTTTTTCCCTTATCGTTTTCCTTCCAGGTTGTTGATTCAACGTTTAGTAATAAATAATGGAACAGTATACCATCTTGGGAAGGATTGGAGAGGGTGCTCATGGAATTGTCTTCAAAGCTAGGCATATTGAGGTACAAATGTGGACTGTTTATTTACTTTTTGTGAGGACTCGTTCAAAACACGTGTGAAACTTATTTGTGTTAGTTTCCTTTTAGAGTTGGGTTTGTGCTGGAATAATTTATCATTGAAGAAATTTACAATTTCCTCATTAGGGTGCCCTTTACCAAGGAGGAAATGCCTTGGTGCCCTTGCCCTTTAAAAAACAGTTGTCTATCATGTCTATAAAGATTTTGACATCTTCTTCCTGCTACACTATTGATCGAATTTACCTGACGTCATAATCACAATAATCTTTGATGTGCCATATGGGTGGGCAAAGTCACTGTGCGTTATTCAGTGAAGTGTGCTTTTAAGTGACACGGCCTTTACACGTAAATCTATTGACCACCGAAACGGTGAGCCTGCCACAGTCACCTTGTTAGGCGTAAGTGCATGGGGTCAGTACCAAAATTGGTGAACCCACAAGCTGGATGACTAAGGCCTATTTTTGTGTAATCTTTGGAAACAAATAAAATTTTCATTGATATGATATGTGTATGAAAACTTGCTAAACATTAGAGCGTTTGATATTTCTTATTAGATCAAGTTTTTGGTGATGACATGAATCCTTTATACTTGTTGTGAAGGAAGATTTTTGTAGTAAAATTTACCAGTTGAATTTTCATTTTCATTAGTCTTAAAGTTTTTAGACAAAAAGTGAGAGTAATCAAGCAAAGTTTTCAGGATAGTTGCATTCATACGTTGTGCTTAAATAATTATTTTTTCCTGAGGCGAAAATTATTTTCGTACCTGATCTTTTCTGGGGAAAAAAAATAGCACCTCAGCAAGTAACATTTTGAGGGAAGCTTTCTGCCATCGTTTTTGTCCAAACCTTAGTTTAATGTAAATCTGTCTATACATTGTGTTTTGTGTCCTACAAGCTCCATTATAAATACTGAAAAACTGATTTATAATGTCTGCTGCCACCTTGTGTTCCACAGCTGCCAATTTCTCTTGAAACCCTTTAACTAGACCAGGCCCCTGGTACTTGCTTTTCAAATCCATTCTACCCTTTTGATAACCCTGTTTTTGTTATGTTTTTATCTCAGAGTGGTGAAATATGCGCACTGAAGAAAGTTCCCCTGCGCAGGTTGGATGATGGAATCCCCAATACAGCTCTGAGGTAAGTTTGCACATGTTTCAAAGTACAGTCGTTAAAGACACTGGACGCTATTGGTAATTGTCAAAGACTAGCCTTCACAGTTGGTGTATCTCAACATAAGCATAAAATAACAAAACCTGTGAAAATTTGTGCTCAATCGGTCAACAAAGGTGCAAGATAATTATGAAAGAAAAAACACCCTCGCCACCGAATTTGAGTGCTTTTAGATGCTTGATTTTGAGACCTCAAATTCTAAATCTGAGGTTTTGAAATCAAATTCGTGGAAAATTACTTCTTTCTTGAAAACAATGTTATATATACTATCAACCTCTCCCCATTTCTCGTTATCAAGAAAGGTTTTATGTTAATAATTATTTTTGAGTATTACCAATAGTGTCCACTGCCTTTAAACCAACATCAAAAATATGCATTGTCTGGAAATTTAAATTATTTTGTATACACTTTTTCAAACAATCTTTTTTCTTTAAAATTTTCAAGTTAAACTCACTATAGACTGCCTATCATTCACAAAGAGATGTACATGTGTCATAATAATGTGAAAATTATTTTACTTAAAGGAACATTACAGAATTGGTTTTGCTAGCAACAAATTTGTTGGCAGTGTAAGCACTTTATGTAATCCACCATTATACATAAACAGACAAACCTGTAGAAGTTCGAGATCGATCATCCATCTTGGTCATGAGAAAATAGTTTACAAAGTGAGTATTTTGCATTGCACCGAAGCCATAACAAAAATTAATAGAATGCTCACTGAGCGATAAACTCCAAATGCGGAATTAGATTATTTATTACTCATCAAAATTAATATGAAATTTCACACAGAAATATTTTTAGGGATGTTTTCTATCAATAGACCTTGTTAGTTTTATGTAAATCTGTGATCTTAAGGATTTTTTTCCTTACCAATTCTGTAACGTTCCTTGAAAGAGTAGCCTATAGTATACTAAAAAGAAAAAAACTCAAGCTTTCAATGTTTTTGGCTACTAATTTATTGCTGTCAATAACAACATGAACAATAAGGCCTATGGCAGTGTTGCGGCAAGCTAAAAGAAGATCTTGAAGACCTCTCATTACATATAGAGCTATCAGGAACATCAACAAAAAAAGCTCAAAACAGTTTTGCTTCTTATACAAAAATATGGCAATTGGCCAATACAAATAATGTATGTACAGCCTTTTGAGTTAGATTTTTGCTTAGTTTTACTTCAGATGAAAACTGTCCAGCCAACTTTATTGATTTCTCATCAAATATGACATTTCAGAAAGAAATATTTAAAGTAGGGATGTTTTTTCTATCATCATCATCATAGTGTTTTGTAAATCTGTGATCTTAGACGATTTGTGTGCTTACGAATTCTGTATTGTTCCTTTAAGTCTGACACACTAAACTGCTTGGGCGCGACATGCAATATTAAAGTCAGTTTAAAATTAAGATGCACTTTTGAAATGTTGAGGTTTTTTTTTTTTAAGAAAGCTGACTATATGATAGAGAGAGAATGCACTTTGAGGTATTCATTTTAGAAGGGCTTTACCTTTGCTGCATGCTAAGCTCAACCTTTGCTGCTAAGCTCTATTGCCTTACAGATTGTATTGATTGTGTAATTATTTGTATGTTAATTTGCAGGGAAATAAAAGCATTGCAGGAAATTGAGGACAATCAGTATGTAAGTATTTGTGAACATATTATTTAGCGGACCGACTCCACTAGGGTCAAAACATCTTGCCCCAATTTCACGATAACGATTAAACCTTTCGCCTGAAGATGAGCAGAGGATACTGATCAAAATGTTGAGTCGTTAATCACTAGTTCTTTTCAGAGCCAACACAACTCCAAGGAGATTTTCACAAGGTGCTACTGCAAACCTCTCTTAGGCCCTTGTCACACGAGGCAACTTTTACAGGCAACTTGGAGGCAATCAACTGCATTGCATTCTACATGACCACTTTGGTAGCACATGATATTTTTTTCGAACAATGTTTTACGATCACCAAGAATAATATGTGAACATTCAAATGTGAATGGCTTTTTTTCTTGGAGATCGCATGGAACTGGTTGCCTGTAAATTGCCTTGTGTGACATGGCCCTTAGTTGACTGTTCTTTATGTATGACATTTCTTTCTTTGTGCGACTATCGGCATAGTCACGACCTATGAATCATTAGTTGATTTGAGACTACCATTTTTCAACTACTCTGTTAAACGTGCTGCCTCAACTACTACAAAAACAGTCGCGACTACTTCAAAAATAGTTGTGACTACCTGTGTGGTGAATCAATTGTGTCGCTCACGACTATTTACATAATTGACTTACAAAACACAATCAGACATCAGTGACACAATCCTTTCGGCTTCAGTTTTACCAATGTGCTTGTGGGCACACATTGCCACAGTGCATCTTGAGAATGTTAACCTTAATCGCAACAAGTGTCGTAGTTGCGACTATTTGAGGTGCGAATATTCGAGTCATATCGTCTAGTCGCCCAGGCCTAATGCACATGTTTGTTGTTTTAATGATTTGGCCGTATAAACAATGATAATAATTATTCATAAATACCTGGGACAGTTTCTGTATTTTGATTGGTTGAGAGGACATCACGTAGGGGTGTTTAAAAGGATGACATAACATCAGCCAGAAGTGTTTAAAATGATCAAGAACCAGGCCTCGGCGGGTTTAAACCACACATTGATTCCCATAGTCATACTAATCCTGCAGGTAGTGAAGCTGAGAGAGGTGTTCCCACACGGCACTGGGTTTGTCTTGGTGTTTGAGTTCATGTTGTCCGACCTGCTGGAGGTGGTCAGGAACTCGGAGGAGCCCCTGACTGAAGCCCAGATCAAGAGCTACATGATGATGCTGCTAAAGGGTATCGCTTACTGCCATGAGAACTCCATCATGCACAGGGTGGGTGTGTCCATTAGTCCAGGGCCCTGTTTCCTAAAGCTGTTTGGCAGAATGTCACAACCAACCCATCGGGGTTGTTGTTGCAACCAGGGGAAGAAACCAACACTGCAGAAATAAATTTGCACTCAAGCCAATCAAGATTATATTTACAAAATATTACAAATTTATTTACAAAACAATTCTGCTCTCTGAGTTCCTTTCAGTGGCCACTGCTTAAACAACTGTCCAAACTATTTACAACATTTCAACACAGTAGCTGTAGCCGCTGCACAGTAGCCAGTAGCGCTTGCCCCAGCAGTTGCACAGTAGCAGCTCGCGTTAGCACTATTTACAACAGCAAATCATGGCCCTATATTTTAGTGTACCACAAAATATACAAAACAACTATTTCCAACTGCTTCCATTAGTCAACCTGTGACACAGAACATTCTGCTCAGCAAATTCTTTTGCTAAGCAAGAGGTAAGTGGTATACAGCACTGGTAAATGTACAGTATTTTGTACGGTAGCTTGGAGTGCGGTAACTTGCAGCACCAGCTGTATACTCCCTAGGGGGCTGAGATGGTTGATATATTTAAGGCTCAGTGACCAGGGGTAATAATGTTTGAAGCGCTTTGAGTCGCCCTTCAGGCTGTGGTAAAGCGCTATATAAAATTTACTATTGTTGTTATTTTAGCTGGTAACCTATTTGGCCTAAGCGAGAGTTTTCTGGGCTTTGCATACTTTTGTGCATGCAAGCTTAATTTAGTGAAGTTGGACCCAGAGCACTACCTCTTTTTTTACAGAGGGATATTTCGCTGGGGTCATACAAGTCTTAATTACAGACTCGGTTGTTTTGGAAGGCATTTATATCTTGTATCACATTTTGCATTTGATTATTTTTGTGTGCATGTAGCCAGCTTTTAATCTCTTTTAATTTTTTACCTTACTGTGTTCTTGACAGTGTTCTGTTCCCCATTATTATTATGGGGTCAGGGTGTTGAGTTTTTAAAATAAAATTGTGTAGTTTTCTGTGCATCTATATGTAGTTGGTACATTTTTGTATTTTTTGGCTTTGTTCGACATGTGAGTATTTTGATGTATTTTTCATTGTTTGTATTTTGATGTAATTTTGTAATTTGTGCCTTCAGACGTCCTCAGAGGATGGAGGCGCACCAGAAGGAGGCGCACCAGAAATGTAAACAAAAAGTTATAATTTGTATTAAATCAGTTCGCTTTGGAGGACGGGACAACGCTCAAAACATGTTTCAACACGCTCAGCAAACTTATAAACTGGCCTTCAAGGTTCTGTGCAAGTTGACGGTGGTCATGTCAACAGGTAGTAGTGGGACTAGTGGATTTAGCCTTCTATAGGACTGTTCCACTGTGCTGTACACAGATACAGAGTCCTAAATATTAGGGCCCATTTCTGGGGCGAAAAATATTCAAAGCTTCATAACTCAAATCTTACCTGCAAGAAGCCACTAATTTTAGCAGATTCACATTCCATGGCGGCATACAATTTTCTGCGGTGGGTTTGTCATATACATTTCTCTCAAATCTGTCATTTTCGTGAAATAATGAAGCTCCGAACAATAATAAATTCCCATTTTGATCATATTCTCACAGTTGTCTGCTGTGCGTTTGTGTACATTCAGGAATAGCTGTTAGGAATAGCTGCTAATTTTTCTCCTTTCTGCTAAGTTTTCATCAAAGTTAATGTCAATATACACCCAGTAATGACGGCATAATGATGGTCGCTTTTCTGATTTGTCTATAGGACCTGAAGCCAGCCAATCTTCTGATCAGCGAGACGGGACATCTGAAGATTGCTGACTTCGGTTTGGCAAGAGTTTTCAGCAACGAAGAGGGAAGACAATACAGCCATCAGGTTGCAACAAGGTATGACAAGAACAGGGTCAAATCAAAAAAGAAAAATGACCAGCCCATTTTGAAAAGTAATTTGTATAATTACATTGTTATAATTTATAATTGCTTAAAATTACTCGGACATATGAAAGGGGCCCCAAGGCATTGCCCTGTAGGGGCATGGAGGCAATTGCCTCTATTGGCTTGAAATATCAGCCCTTGACTTGGAGTTTTGTTGAAATTATAAATTTATGTCATACAAAATGCCTTTTGATGATGAAAAGAGAAACTTATTTTAAATAAAATATATGGAAAACTAAATACATAAAGGGGTCCCAACAGATTTATTTTGAGCTGATTCACTATTAACCAATAGCAAACTTTTATACGACATTTAGCCAGAGTAGGCCTAACTATTAAAGTGCTAACTTACATCATATTGTCGATCTGATAAATTTGTACCTACATGTAGAATAGTGTGCAACTGTTCTAATTTTCCATGTGATTTCTACATTTGTGTGTATTTTTTAAACCCCCACCCCCCCAAAAAATGTAATTAAAATTGTTTTGTTTGTTAGTTCTATTTTATAACTTAGATCAAAATCGTAGGAAAATGTAAACCCATATTGAACATCCCAAATTGTAGGGTACGGCTTTCCAAACCAAAGATAAATGTTGTTTTCGCTCACTCCTTGCCTCCAAAGTTGGGGTTATCTACCCAAGGCTTTATGAATTTAAAACTTCGCAGCCCGGCGACAAATTTATAAGGTGTGGCACCAATCGTACCGAATGTGAGAGTGTGGTTCTGCTATCTACCACTTGCTTTTCCCAAGTACTATTTTAGTATTCATGGAATGTCTTGTCCCGTGAATACACAAACTGAGTAAATTAGGCAAATTATTTACAAGCACAAAGCAAACTATAGAGGCTTGAAATTATGCAAATTAAATATGCGCGTAAACAAACAAAGAGGGTGCTATAGTGTGAGCAATGACGCGTGGCGGCGCTGTAAAATAATGTAAACAATGACTCGCCTGGTGCGTAGCGATCACAAGTGCATCTATGTGCTATATTATTATGTACACGGAAAGATGGAAAGTGAGACAATAATTATGTATTTACAAATGCCTGACAGTGAAGATTAACAAGTCTGGCTGGTCAGGTTTGTAATCTGGCTTCGTTCAAACAAGCTTTCGTGCTCGTAAACTTTCACGCTTTGCACTCACAAGCTTTCACGCTTTGCGCTCGCAAGTTTTCGCACTTTGCGCTCGCAAGTTTTCACGCTTTGCACTCACAAGCTTTCACACTTTGCACACTCACAAGCGTTCACGCTTTGCGCTCGCTAGCATTCACTCTTCGTGTTCTTTTAGATGGTTGATTTGAGTCCCCAAATTCTAAATCTGAGGTCTCGAAAACGAATTTTATGAAAATTACTACTTTCTCGAAAGTCTGTCACTTCAGAGGGAGTCGTTTCTCACAATGTTTTGTACTATCAACCTCTCCCCATTACTTGTTACCAATAAAGGTTGTGTGCTAATAATTATTTTGAGTAATTACCAATAGTGTCCACTGCCTTTAATAGCAGCCTATAAAAACCTGCCTGCAGATGTCAATCAATCATTGCAGGATGTTGTGTGGCCGAGCCGATAAGAGCACCAAACTCGAGCTCTAGTGCTTCTGTTTAGCAGAGTGTGGATTCGAATACTGGTCGTGACACTTGTGTCCGTGAGCAAGACACTTAACTATAATTGCTTCTCTTCACCCTGGGTTAAATGGGTACCTGTGAGGGCAGAGATGGTTCACGTGATTGATTTAGTGGAGTAGAGCAATAATGTGTTGCACAGGCTGTATACTCCCCAGTGAGCTGATCTGGTTTAAGGAATGAATTAAGGCCAAGTGACCGGGGGTACTAATATAAGGCGCTTTGAGACACCCTCGGGTGTGAAAAGCGTTATATAAAAACTGGTTATTGTTATTTTTATTATTCTGCAATTATTCTTGACTCTTGATAGGTGGTATCGAGCCCCAGAGCTTTTGTACGGAGCGAGAAAGTACGACGAGGGCGTCGATCTCTGGTGAGCTCCTTTCCCTTTTTGTAAGGGCGATGTAATTTCACTGTAAAGTGTAAGGCTATCCGACGTCGCACAAACTGGCTCCAGTGAAGAGTACCTGGGTTCAATTTCATAGAGCTGCTTAATCAGCACTTGTTAGCATGAATGCTTACCAATAAGCAGTGCGATTAAATTGGCCCGGAGCCTAGGGTTGATTTTGTGATTGATTGAGTGTTGGGTTTGATCCCCTTTTGTGACTTTTTTGAAAACTGCCTACATGTACCTTTTGTTTCTAACAGAAAGCTCATACTGCTTTATTTTCTTAATGACTGTAATCCCAGCCATTTTGTCGTCTTTGAGTGTTGGCTCGATTCACATTCATGCCTTTTTATGAAACGGGCTACCATTGTGTCTAGCTCACACTAACTTACTTTCCTTTATGGCTGTCATTTCAGGGCGGTAGGTTGCATCTTTGGTGAACTCCTGAACAATTCGCCGCTATTTCCTGGTGAGAATGACATCGAGCAGCTGTGCTGCGTACTAAGAGTCTTAGGTACCCTTACAGAGAAGACATGGCCTGTAAGTATAGACCCAAGCAACCCTAAGAGTCTTAGGTACCCCTACAGAGAAGACATGGCCTGTAAGTATAGACCCAAGCAACCTCCAGGACTCAAATTTTACATTGAATCACTGGCCTGAGGCCAGTTAATTCATTGTCAGGCCAGTACATTCAATTAAATTCATTTATTCAATTAAAAAATGGTTTATTAAAACATGTATTGCAGATAAAAACTGAATTGCATATGCAAACATCTGGTAAACTTAAGACAGGTAAAGTCTGGTGGTCTTGGTTTTTTTTTTCAATTCAACATCTTTGTCTCAAAAAACTTATATTCAAATGTTGAGTCTGAGTCTCATAAATATCTTTCAATTCTGCCGAGTATCGCCCATTAAACAGAAGAGATCAATCTTCTTTTAGAAGTTTGTTCAAATGAACCAGTTTAGATGATAACCTCTCATTTTGATTCTAGTCTCTTCTCATTTTGATTCTATTCTTGTAAATAAAATCCCAGTCCAGTAAAGGTTCTGAGCTACAAGTCCGGCGATCTTGTGGATTTCCCCCCTAAATTTGACCCCTAAACTCGTTCCCTCGCATACACTGATAGATTATCATCATAATCATCATTTAGGCTGTGTTCATCCAGTGTAAGATTTAGCCCTCCTCCTGTAAACACCGTTCATTTCTATTTCTTGCAGTTCTGGTCCATGTTGTTCCTGCATAAACCCTGATGTCATCTCTCCATCTTCTTCTCTGTCTACCTCTTTTCCTTTTCCCTGTCCTTAATTGCCAATCCATTATTCTTGTTGTCCATCTATTGTAATTCCTTCGGGCAGTGTGTCCAGCCCGTCTCCATTTAGCTTATTTTGTTGTCCTTATGATGTCTCTTTAATACTCAAGTTTTATTTTATATCTCTGTGCATTTATTCCTGTCTCCTGCTAGATTATAACCCCCCAGTATTGCTTTCAACATGTGGTACATTTTAACTTGGCCTGTGGTCAATCCAGTCTAGGTGCACACTCATGGTTACCCGCAAAAAGAGGCATCAAGTGAAAGAGCAACTTGACCACTCTTACACCCAGTTTGGACAGGTGCGCCAGAGTCGCACCGAACCAAATAGATTACGAGCGACTCTAGGCAACCCAAATAAATTTTGGTTTCAGACAGGCGAACTTAACATAACATTTAAATTGGTTCGGCTCATGACAAGTTCAACGTCTCAAACCAAGGCGCTCGAGAGTCGTTCCGGACGACTGCAACAGTCGATCTTTCGACTTCTAGCGCGTCCAGTCGCTCCTAACTGTTTCAGACGTCAACATTTTCAAGTACTTAACGCATAATTTGGTTTGGCGCGACTCTGGAGCACCTGTCTGAAACGGGTGTTACATTCGTCTTTGATCTTGAGACATGTCTGGCTCTATCAGTCTACACTAGACTGTATACAAACATCATTATGTTTTTATTTGTATTAAAATTCCTGCATTTTCAGGGTAACATTTTTTTTTGTGAATTGTGATATTTCTAATTTAACTGATTCTAAATAAATTATTATTTAGTTGTACCAATGTTTTTAATGTGTTTTTAATATATTTTAAATCTTTGTATTGATTGATTACCAGTATCTGTAATAATTAGTAAAAGGTATTTGTTGATTTAATGCGCTATATAAGAATTAAATATTATTATTATTATTATTATTATTATAATATTATTATAATTATATTATTATAATTAATACTTTTATTAATTTTAACAATGAATGTTGTTGTTATCTTAGACAAAAAGGGGCCAGACTGATATTGTGCTTTACAAGCCAGGGTTAGGGGTAGGTTAGGTATTAGACAAAATGAAGATACCTCCTTAGTTGGTTTAAATCTGTATTCTGATTAAAAACTTCAGTTTGTTGCTTTTCACCGTTCAACCACAACTGGCCATCATGTAAACATCTATCAGATTGTCCTACAGAAACAAAAAAAATCTTTTTAAATGTTCTATGGTTACTAAGTATTTTATGAGGCGTTTTTTACTCTTATCGTTACAGGGAATGGAGGAGTTACCAGACTACAACAAGATCACATTTCCAGAGAATCCTCCCATACCATTTGAAGAAGTGGTACCAGACGCATCACCAGAGGTAGAAAACCCTTTTAAGGGCTTGGGTACTTTTTGTACAACACAAAACTTACACAATTTGAAGATAATGATAATAGAAAGCCTCACTTAAAATATGAGTAAAAAAAAAAATCACAAAAATAAATTAGCATGCATAACTTATTTAACAGGACTGGTATCTCTGTAGTTTACAAACCTGAGGAAATCTTGAAGCAAGGGTGCTTGCTGTGTGAACCAGAAACACCAGGGTTAACCCTTTGCCTTTGACGATAAGCACAAGTGTTCTGTTTTTGTTTTTTTTCACATGCACTACCAATCCTATACATGGGACCTACTGGCTCAATGTCCAATCTGAAGGATAAAGCAATTGTGGAATTATATTGCTCAAGGATACAAAAAGTGTCGTGGCCCTGATTCGAACCAAATCTCAACCCCAATCTCAACAAAGACATCTTTGTTTTAAGAGATGTTAAATTGGCATCGGGGATAAAGAATGTTAATTTTGGTTTTTACCCATACACCGATGTGTGTATGCACTGTATACTCAGTACTTTCCCGAGTCCTGTGAAAAAATATCACAGGCATGTTACTCGGGTGGGATTCGAACCCACGACCCTTGCAATTCTAGAGCAGTGTCTTTCCAACTAGACTACCGAGGTTGTCCGGTAGCTAGAGGCAGAGAATTCTTTGTTTGTCTACCTCTTGCACCCTTTTTGTTGTGCCAAGAACTCGCTATTTAACTTTTGCAGAGAGATCATTCTCTGTATATGGCCCCAAAATGTGGAATAAGCTTCCTACACAGATCAGAAATGCCAGCTCACTCACCTCATTCAAGACACTCCTTAAAGGCAGCGGACACTATTGGTAATTACTCAAAATAATTATCATAATAAAACCTCATTTGGTAACCAGTACTGTTCCTCAGTGCCTTAGAACAAACTTTTGATTTTGGCGCTCTACAAAAATGACCTTTGATTGATTGATTGATTCATTGATTGATTGACATGCCACTGAACAATAGAAAATAACAGCATTGTTCTTTTGTTTTGCAGGCACTGGACCTCCTGAAGAAGTTTCTTGTTTACCCCTCAAAGCAGAGAATATCGGCAGCGGAGGTGAGTTTGAAAAATTAGCACTTTGTGTAGTTGCTGTTTTCAAGTCTACTTTATAGAATTTTGGCTGGTAACCAGTTTCTACAAAGCAATATTGTTTCTGTGTGTAGCAAGTTGTTTTTGCTTACATACAAGCTATATGAAGTCGGGGCCTGGGCCCAATTTCATAGAGCTGCTTAAGCATAACATTTTGTTTAAGCGAACAAATCCTTGCTAAGTAAAATCAGATTACCAGCCAAGACTCCACTCAATTGTTATGCACTCAATTAAGTAAACAGCTAAATACCAGTCACCAGCAATGTACATGGCATGAAAATTTGACCAGTAACATATGTAAAATAAGCGAGCTATTTTCGTGCAGCTCTATGACATTGGCCCCTGAGCTCAATTTTATAAGGCTGTTTAGCAGAAAATACTGCTTGACAAGTTTTCTGCTAAACACCAAATATCTGCGGCACCAATGTGAACTTTTTAGAATTTTGGCTGGTAATGCAGTTTCTGCTAAGCAATGTTGTTCTGAGTTTGTTGTGCTTACAGGCTTTATGAAATTGGGCACTGGTGGCAAAATTATTTTGTTTAGAGCTACTTTTCATGTTTAAAGGCACTGGACACTATTGGTAACGGTCAAAGACTAGTCTTAACAGTTTGTGTATTTCAACATATGCATAAACTAACAAACCTGTGAAAATTTTAGCTCAATTGGTCATCGAACTTGCGAGATAATAATAAAAGGAAAAAAAAAAAATTCTCACACGAAGTTGTGTGCGTTTAGATGGTTGATTTCGAGACCTCATGTTCTAAATCTGAGGTCTCGAAATCAAATTCGTGGAAAATTACTTCTTTCTCAAAAACTATGGCACAAACAGAGGGAGCCATTTCTCACCATGTTTTATACCATCAACCTCTCCCCATTACTCGTCACCAAGAAAGGTTTTATGCTAATAATTATTTTGAGTAACTACCAATAGTGTCCACTGCCTCTAAAGGCACTGGACACGTTTGGTAATTGTCAAAGACCAGTATTCTAACTTGGTTTATCTCAACATATGCATAAAATAACAAACCTGTGAACATTTGGGCTCAATCGGTCATCGAAATTGCAAGAGAAAAAACACCCTAGTTACATTACTGTGTGTGCTTTCAGATGCATAATAAAAAGACTTCAGCTGAAAATGTTTTATTATTTGAGTGAGAAATTACCTCTTTCTCAAAAACTATGTTACTTTAGAGGGAGCCGCTAAACTAGCAACAGCACAATCATTTTGAGTAATTACCGATAATGTCCAGTGCCTTATTCATTGATAACCTATATTTATGAATATTTTTCGTCATCCCGGTAACTATTACTAACTGTAATATTGAATTACTTTTGTGCAATATAGGAATTTATGTATTGTAAATTTGTAACCACAGCATCTGTTCAAACAGACAGCATTGTGTTCAAACAGACAGCATTGTGTTCAAACAGACAGCATTGTGTTCAAACAGACAGCATTGTGTTCAAACAGACAGCATTGTGTTCAAACAGACAGCATTGTGTTCAAACAGACAGCATTGTGTTCAAACAGACAGCATTGTGTTCAAACAGACAGGATTGTGTTCAAACAGACAGCATTGTGTTCAAACAGACAGCATTGTGTTCAAACAGACAGCATTGTGTTCAAACAGACAGCATTGTGTTCAAACAGACAGCATTGTGTTCAAACAGACAGCATTGTGTTCAAACAGACAGCATTGTGTTCAAACAGACAGCATTGTGTTCAAACAGACAGCATTGTGTTCAAACAGACAGCATTGTGTTCAAACAGACAGCATTGTGTTCAAACAGACAGCATTGTGTTCAAACAGACAGCATTGTGTTCAAACAGACAGCATTGTGTTCAAACAGACATCATTGTGTTCAAACAGACAGCATTGTGTTCAAACAGACAGCATTGTGTTCAAACAGACAGCATTGTGTTCAAACAGACAGCATTGTGTTCAAACAGACAGCATTGTGTTCAAACAGACAGCATTGTGTTCAAACAGACAGCATTGTGTTCAAACAGACAGCATTGTGTTCAAACAGACAGCATTGTGTTCAAACAGACAGCATTGTGTAGGCCTATTGTGCAATGTGTTCTGTTGTTGGAACCAAAACAAATACTATCATGTTTTGGTTTTGAAACATGGTTCACTCAGCTTTTCTGATTCCTTTTTTCTTTTTTTCTAGGCCCTCCTTCATCCGTATTTCTTCACGGAGCCACTGCTAGCTCATCACTCAGAATTGCCGATCCCCAAGCACGGCAAGAAAGTACGACACCGTGGTCAACACCCCAAGGAGTATGATATTGATGTTCCCCTGGAGCAGTCCTTGGTGGACCCAGACCTCATCGCTCTGTTTGTCTGAGTCAATGTCCTCTCTCTTTTCCTGCCTGTCTGTCCGTCTATAGGCTGGGGAGCAAAAGCTGTTGTATGGTGCCGAGCGAATAAGAGCACCACACTCTAACTCCTCAAGGAGTATGATATTGATGTTCCCCTGGAGCAGTCCTTGGTGGACCCAGACCTCATCGCTCCGTTTGTCTGAATCAATGTCCTCTCTTGTTCATGTCTGGGTGTCCGTCTATAGGCCAAGACCGTGTTAGTCGACAGGGGTATTCAAGGCTTGTTTGTGTGGATCATTGTATTCTTCTTTTACAACATATGCATTTTATTTAAAAAACGGTTACAAACGCTTTTCAAAGACCAACTCGACTGATCCAAGGCAACATGTTCCTTTAAAGTTCTCTTTAAACGTAGGAATAATTTATTGGCAACTTCCCTTAAAACTGAAATGTAAACATGTTATAACTATCAATCAACTGGGTTCTTAAAGTCACTGGTTCCTGTAATCACTTAACTTTACTGACCGTGGATTGGCAGGAAGTTGTTCTAAAACTAACCGCAAATAAATCGTCGCCATTTTTCCCCAAAAGGGCCACAAATTGATAAATACAGGAAGGGGCCTATACTGCAATTTTTGCATTTTGCTTTCCTTTCACATAGAGCCATCAGCCCCCCCCCCCCAAAAGACATGAAAGATAAATAAAATACGTGTCTGGTGTTAGAATTGGGATCCATGTATTGCTTGATACTGGTTTCCTCTTTGTTCCAGCATAGAGCAAGATAGTCTGTTTTTACTCTGTTTATCAGTTGATGTAATCATAATCAACTCGCACACAGTGGCTGCTGCACTATTGGGGTTTGATGGGCACAGGAACCATAGACAGATTGATACCTGCCAACACAATAAAGCCAGCGGTTATGTATAAATTACTGATCTCTACATTTGCGTCTGTTACTGGAGGAAGAAAGGAAATCTGCTGTGATGTAACTGGCAACTGGACATCTGGCAATTTAAGTGTACTTTGAGGCAGGAAATAGTATTTTAGACTTATCACAGTCTTGAATGCGGGAAGTTATTTGATATAGACTATTGAATAACCCCTTGTCGCTATGAAATTCGCCATCTTGTAGGCCCAACTGTATGCGCGTTTACATGCCTACATTAAAGAAGCATGCAGCGTTCCAGGTTTGATTTCTATGGCAAAAGGACGCACACTTCCAGGTTTGATTTCTATGGCAAAAGGACGCACACACACCGGTCGCAGACGCCATGTAGGGCAAATATTTGAACGGTGACGTCATATTCAATACTAGTCCATTGCATAAATTTGCTTGCCTGCTCTTTTGGATTACGAGAGTTCTCATTGATACTTGAAGAGTGCCTTACCATTGTATGTGATTGTAATTGTAAGTTCTCAAGACGGCCTACTGTGTTGTAAATAAAATATTTTGCTCTGGATTTTCTTTAGAAGACAAAGAGAAGGTCTGACTTTCCCTAGGTTGTGGGGAGGGTGGGCAGGAAGGGGGGAAGGTTCTGAGTAGAGGTTGGGAGCTCTAGAGCCTGTTTATGTGTGTTGGGTTGTCATTTAGCCATTGAGAAAATCTGCTTGATGGGTTGAAATGCCAGGCCATTAACTATTTTTTTTCCTCTTTATTTGTGGATTTGTTAACTGTATTTGTGTGATATTTGTTGAGTATCATGTACATTACATTTTGTAAATACTGTGAGATTTCTTGTTCTGTAAATAAACAAAACAAAGTATTTTTCTGTCCTTAGTCAGTGCCATCACCACCACCCCCCCCCCTTTTAAAAAGTTATTAGTGACTTAATATATTGCTGTCAATTAATGTACTGAATGGGTATGTGGACACTAATTGGTAATTACTCAAAATAATATTATAATAAAACCTCGCTTGTAACGAGTAATAGGAAGAGGTTGATAGTATAAAACATGTGAGAAACGGCTCCCTCTGAAGTGCCATAGTTTCTGAGAAAGAAATTTTTTCCACAAACTTGATTTCAAGACCTCAGATTTAGAACTTGAGGTCTTGAAATCAACCATCTAAATCACACAACTTCGGGTTACAAGGGTGTTTTTTCCTTTCAATGTTATCTCGCAACTTCGATGACCGATTGAGCTCAATTTTCACAGGTTTGTTACTGTATGCATATGTTGAGATACACCAACTGTGAAGGCTAGTCTTTGACAATTACCAATAGTGTCCACTGCCTTTAATTAAATTTGTGGATGAACAATGACAAGTTTGCAGCAACAGGATTCGAACCTGTTACCTCTGGATTAACATGCCGGGGGGAGGGGGGGTGCCAGTCGCAAGCAATTTAACTTCTTTTTTTTTTACCTGGGAGTGGCAGTAAGGGGGGTACCAAGCATTGAATTTGTTATTTCAGAAATCTGAGGCCACCACAGGGAAACTGACTGTGTTGCAATTTTTGGGTGAACAGTTAATACCTATATTTTTCTAACTTTAAATGCAACCTTTTGACATGTGAACCCCGCAGGAAGTTGGGCAAGGGTCGTAATTTTCACCCGAGACAAAGATGATCTCGTAAGAAAATTTGAGTCGGTCTGCATGCGCACATCTAATACAGGATAAGTAGAGCAAACAAAACAGGAAGTTTGCATATCTTGTGTTATCAATCTCATAACAAACCTGTGACTAATTTGGGCTCAATCCGTTGAGCGAGTCGGGAGAAAATAATGAAACATAGATTATGCATTTGATTTTGGTTGTATTAATAGAAACCAACTGTTGCAGTTGGGTTTTTTTCTTGGGGGGGGGGTGGTTACATGATTGTTCTTGTTTATATGAATTCATTTCAAGGGGAAACATCAGAAAAGAATAGTTCTAATATGAACTTCATTGTCAATAAACTTTCAGACTGATGTTTGTTGTTTCAATCCTGTGTAAAGTTCTTGCACCTTGTCGAGGTTCGGATATTATTTTGCAACAACACATTAAAAGGTTGGGAAAATAGGGAAATGGTAGCTGGACACAATAAGTGTTCTGGGTTCTAGCATGTGCTGCCAATTATAATAACAATACTAATATAAGAAAACTACTACACACAACAATTTTTGCCTTTTTAAACAATTTATTAATTAGAAAGTGGAAAAATAAATAAGTCTTGACATTGCATGCAACTATTAACTATTTTTATAAAATGCCACCCACTTACACACAACACATGCACTCTGTAACATGAACAGGGGTCGATTTCACAAAGAACTAACTAGTCCTATGGGATACTAAAAACCCAAGGATAGTCCTCTAAGTTAGGATGGGTAACTCGTCCTAACTCAAGATAAGACTAGTCTAAACTCTTTGTGAAATCCACCCCAGTTGGAATATACACATAGCTTACACTGCACTTGAGTTAAACCTTATGCCAGCTTTAAACATAAAGTTACCAAAGTTTATCAAAAACCTGCAGTAAGATAAATCTTGAATAATTGACAGTATGCTCTATACTAGTGTTCCGGAGAGTAGTGTTAGGCTACTCTATTCCCATTACAGACCATGAACAAAATGTGATTAATCTTAAGTGTGATATAAAATCAGACTCTGAGTCCAATAGACCGATCCATTAGGCTCTGCCCACGACGCACGTGTGCGCATGAACTAGTGCCAGTGGGCATCTCTAATGCCTTTCTGCACAACTCTACCGCGACGACGCATGTCGGACTTTATGTCGGAACTTCATTGCGTTGTGATTGGTCAATTTACGCAATGGGGTGGAGCTTAATGGATCGGTCTATTTCACATCACTGCGCAGAAAACAGTGCTGAACAATTTTCTGCTTATCACAAAAATGAGCAGGATACCGGTTACATGTGGTACATGTACATGTTAATGGTATTTTGGCTGGTAACATATTCTGGCAAGCATATTTCTGTTGTGCTTACAATGCAGCTCTGTAAAATAGAGCCCAGATGTAAAAAGACTCGAGTAGCGTGAAATTCAGTAACACTGACAATACTAAATGTCAATTTAATTGGCAAACAAAATAATGGCTTAACTAAAGGTTGAGCCCAGACTGGTTGACCATTGGTTGACTGACTTTTATGTTTTTTTCCTGGTCCCAATAGCCTATACATGCTAACATGTGTAAAGTACAGTAGGGAACCAGTGACAATATAGCAATAGGCAGAAGGCAATGGAAGTCAATGGAGTGAGTACGTCACTGCGCATTCGTTGCTAGTCAGTGGTCAATCACAAGTTAACTTAAAAAAGCACACCAAAACACCAAAGGAATTTAACTACAATAATATAACTACAATAAGCTTCTGACAAAACTATGTTTATATAATATAATGTATACTTTACTCCTTGCGTACCACAAAAATAGACATATCACACCCAAATGGTGCAATTTTGTATTTACATGAAAGTTTATTACCCTAAAAAACTTAAACATGTATATCAAAAGGCAAAATTTGCCATGATGGTTAATAATTTCATTTACATGACTACGGACCTGGTTCATGGCTCTCTTGCAGAAAACTTCTAGCCTACAAGATCAGGAGTTGTACGAGAGCCAACAGACAAAAAACTTTTTTTGAGCAGCTGACACAGAGAAAATCAAGTCCAAAAACTGACAATCTCAGACCTAAAACAAAGTCTATCACGGTTGAAATGAAAAAGCAGTACATAGGGTGAAGTCCCTGCAAATGCTTTATTTTATCGTCGGCATCACTGCACAACCCCAAAGTTTCCCTCCAAATGCAGAGCCTGGAATTTCACAGAGGCCACGGAGACCATGGCCTCCGTTGACCTTGTCTTGGCCTTGGTGCCAAAGCTTTCAAAAATTCCCATAGACTTTAAGATTTTCCAATGGAAGTGCCCTTTCCAAATGAAAATGGCCTTGCCCTCTCAAAGATGAAATTCCAGGCCTGCAAATGTTTACATTAGCATGGTGAGAACAAACAAAAAAAACAAATTAACAACAATGACCAGTTTTAACTGGAACATTGTGTTACATGTATAAGTTTAGACCATGTCCATGACCAACTACCCTGAGAGCCATGTTAGTCTGTGCAACCGAAATGCTTTGAAAATCAATTTGAAAACAACATCAATGGACTACTCTTCTGCTAGGCCCCCCACGGAGTGACCTGTCTTGGCCTTGCGGTTGCCAGTTTCCCAAGTCGTATATTTTTATTTATTTATAAACTAACACTTTATGAACAGGCTTATAGGGTTCACAAAGAACAGGCTCACAAAGCGTTAAGACTGGTCTTATCTCGAGTCAGGACGAGTTACTCGTCTTAAATTAGGACTAGCCTTAAGTTTTTAATATCTCCTGGGACTAGTCCTACATGTAAGTTGGGACTAGTCGTAACTCTTTGTGAAATCGACCCCAGGACACGTTTTGTAGTTGTCAAAGACCAGTATTCTCACCCAACAAATGCATAAAACCTGTGAACATTCGTGTTTTTCAAATTCAAATTTTGAAAAATCTAAAATGATATCCTGTACCACAACCACATCACTTGTGAAATAATTCTTAAATTACTTAAAATTAACTAAAGCTGCTATAGACGATGTGACCTTTGTTTACATTCAAACCGCCCTCTGTTGACAAAACACTATATACGTCATGTTTCGCCGGGCACCGAGTTGCGTAGTCATAGTAAGATTACGTACACTTTCTAGCTGGCTGCCAAAACACAAAGGTTTTGCCCGGCGGTATGCGCGCGAATCATGTTATGGTTTTCGTGTGACGTCAGAGGTCACATCGTCTGTACTTCTTCTCATGAAGTAAATTTGTATTGCCACTAAATTAAGGAGCGATAACCAAATGTTTACCTTCCAACGACTATCTCCTAATAATCATTATTTCATTTTACTTTGAGGTGACTCCATTGAGGGGCTGCTCAGCGATGGTCGGTTTTTCTTTTGGTTTCGGTCGTCCGTAAATGAAGATGGCCAATATGACTAAGCCAGCGCCGACACAGAATTGGATGTTGATTTTGAAGTGGAAAATGTACACGGCCGCAATAGTGGATATGATAATGCTAAATGATGTTGCGAACCCTTTGAGGATGTTGTCGGCATACTTGACCACTATTGCTACTAAGAGGCCGCCAAACGCTTGGAGACAAATCACTCCCACGACGAACGGCGTGAATCCAAAGAACATTCCCTTGGCCGCAATGTCCTGTCCATCTTTCAGAGCCATGGTTATCAAGCCGATGACCGACCCGAACATTCCCAGCTGGATGTTGCGGAGCCATATTGACGTCTTGGATCCTTTTAAGATTTTTTCAAAGTAGACGCCGGCAAAACCGGAGAAGCTGCATGCTATGATGACGGCGATCAGGCCGTGCATGGGATTCTGTTCTGTGTGGGTCACTTCGGCAGCTCTCTTGGTCGGATCTGTGGGCTGGATTTGCACAATGGCCACACCCACAAACAGGAGGAGGAGAGCCACCCACTGGAAGGAAGCGAGACTCCTGCGCAGCATGACGACAGTAAAGAGGGCCGTTGTGAGGATCTTTAGCTGGTATGTCACCTGAAACCATGGCAATGTAAACCAAACAAATTATCCATTAAGGCAAAATCAGCAAATTCTACAATCAGGCCTTGAACTAGGCTCTTTAAGGGGCACAGAAATTTCCCTTATAAGGGGCACCGCTATGAGAACAATGTAAATTTGTATTGGAATTTTGCAAAGGGCACAATAGGCAAAAGCAAATGGCACCACTGCCATTGCTATGGGTGTCGTTGGTTATTTTCGAGGCATGTTATGCATCACCATGTTGTTCTTACTAATGATGAAACCACAGGAACCTCAAAAGTGCCTCGCACTTTAACCCAGAAGTCTGAAGATACCTGTGAAGGTTGCTGAAGAAGATGCCCCCAAAAAAGTCAGTTCTAGGTATGTGTGTGAAAAAATAAACTACAGGAAAACCGTGTAATCATGTAGGGATGGGAAACCCAACGTACATGCACCCCTATACATGTACAGCTCTGGGCTGATAAGAGATCCAACCGTGCTCCAAAAGTGTAGCTGGGGAAAGAGAAATAAACCAACCTGATACATTATGAGAAAATTTCATGTTAAGTGTACATGTATGCGTAGAAAAGTTGCCTTTTAAAGTACATAAACAACATTAATTTTGGTTTTTACCCATACACTGATGTGTGTTAGCACTGTATACTCAGTACTTCCACCGAGTCCTGTGAAAAAATATCACAAGCATGTTACTCGGTGGGATTCGAACCCACGACCCTTGCAATTCTAGAGCAGTGCCTTACCAACTAGACTACATAAACAACAGCAATTCAAAAACTAGACAGCCAGGTGCATTCATACCTGAAATGTAGCAGCGCTCAAGTTGGAGACGGCAACAAACAGTAAGTTGTTCTGTATGGTGTAGATGAATGCTGGCACTGATACCTTCAGCGTATCCCAGGGCTGGAGGACAATGTTTCCCCATAGGACCCTGCCCACCTCAACCACATTGCCACGGCTCTGGAACAGCAGAATGAACAGGCACGTGATGAGCTTCACGAACTCGGTAACGACCACCGCGACCGTGGAGAAGTACATGTTACCGGGGAGATTGCGCGTGTAGCGCATGGTGAGGATGAGCACGGCATTCTGAAGGACAAGGCACAGCAGGCTGAAATACTTCAGGTTCAGATGCGTTGAAGAACCTGTTATATCACACAGACAGAAAGGCAATTTGTTATTTTGACATCCAACTTTTATTATTTTAATATTAATCAATCTACTAAACTTTGTTGACTTTGTTCAATTCTGTAACCACTCATATTACGATGGGTTTTCAATGTCTCTGTAGAGATTTGTATCACACTGTGACACCATTTTGCTTAACAAGCAGCAATTTCGTTCAAAGTTTTGTTGTTTTTACTTGATTCAGTCATGGTTTAGTTGTGGGAACGATTTACAAAATCAATAATTGGATCTATAGCAAATGCTACAATTATTGCGTTTTTCTTTAAGTTTTTCAATTCAAGCCGCCCCTGCTTGTGCCGACTAAAAAAAACAGCAGCATTGCGCAAAAGGAAACGTCTAGACCCTAAGTAGTAGAAATCAACTAAACTTTGTTTAGTTGTGGGAACGATTTACAAAATCAATAATTGGATCTATAGCAAATGCTACAATTATTGCGTTTTTCTTTAAGTTTTTCAATTCAAGCCGCCCCTGCTTGTGCCGACTAAAAAAAACAGCAGCATTGCGCAAAAGGAAACGTCTAGACCCTAAGTAGTAGAAATCAGCATAATAATACACAGTTCTTTTATCCTTTGAACTATAAGTTCTTAGTGTAGCCTTGAACACCCAGCAGGGTGGATATGTGCGCATTTACAAGTCTTTACTATTATTATAATTATGTAAGTATGTGTAGCGATTTAACACACCCAAGGGCATCTTCTTTTAAGAAGATAAAGCTCTCATTACTTTTGTTCTACATGTACACGGTATGCTGTGATGTTCCAAACATAAGACCTACATGTAAGTGTATTATTTAAATAGTTAACACTACATATGTAACAGTCTGCAAGGTGCTGGCTAGTCTTGAAATAAAGTCGGTAATTGTGAAGTACGGTGTAGCTACGGGGACGGTACACACATCCTCGATCCCAGTATGTGTGTGAGTCATGAGTGGCAAGTTGAGCTGCTGATGACAGACCTTGCCACGCGCTACCAACGACCGTTGCATGAACGGCAATCGCACTGTGACTGTTGCATGAACGGCAGTAAGATGTGTGTTTGGGGCAGCGCTAACGACTTGTCATCAATTCTAGCTGCTGGGGAATTTTAGACTCGAGTGGATAATTCAAATTTTGCAAACATACGCGGACAAGTAAGTTTTTAAAGGTGCATAGCCCTGCATCCCTCCATGGTTATAGATACAGAATTAGTCTGCAACCCTAGTAGTTCACTCATCTGTATCCAATATAATTGTCGACACACATTCATGGGTCTCCAAAAAAGTGCTGTATATTATTTTGTTTTCAAAATGCATCGGGCACAATGGGCATTTGCAACATTTGCGACAATCATCAAATAGCATATACGAGGTGTTTTTGTATGTTCACCAACTCTACCAATATTCTTCAAATTGATTTAAGCAGTAAGAGTTAGACTATTAGACTAATCTCACCGTTACCTTACCTCAAATAAATCAAATTGTTTGAAACCAAGTGTCGTAATTCTTTATGTGAAATTTGTACGTACATTTAAAAATATAAAAAGTAGTGCTGGTTACGAAAGTACACATAATTCTTATATTCAATTGAAGAGCACACAACAAAACAACATTCAACACGTAACAATGATTATGGGCAGGGTACTGCAAAACAGATTGAAGCGTAACATTTGCAAAGCTTTTGATTACAGTCATCATCCAGCCCAAACTGTTCCGCTCTACACCACCTGAATCTTTCTTTTGGGTGAAATAATGTAAGTATGTACAATGTAGCTATGTAGAGTCATATCTAAAGTTTCAGGATTAAAAAAAAGAAAATGATCTAGTCTCCTATAATGCTAATTATGCAGTGATTTAAACCGAGAAACGAGCGCTTAGAGTGCGACAGGACGGAATGATTAATTAAAACTATAATAACTGAATTAATAGTAGACCAGCCAAACTTTACAAAGTGATATAGAAAGGAAAAAAACGGCATAGTTTGTTAATGGCTGGCATCCATGCTAGATGTATGGATCATGGGTTCAGGAAGACGATTAGGGTGGATGCCCAGCTTGATTTTGATTTTTGACCTTTTGACCCCAAAATGACCTTAACATTCAAAATCAAGCTGGGCATCCACCCTAATCGTCTTCCCGAGCCCATGATCCATACATCTAGCATGGATGCCAGCCATTAACAAACTATGCCGTCCAAAGTGTAATCTCACACTTTGGCTGGCCTACTATAACAAATTTATCAGTTTTGTTATTTTTGTATAAAGACTTGCTGGTCATGGAGCACATGTATCTAAACCAAATTCTTAAATAAAAAAAATTAATTTATGCGAATATGCAAATCTAAAGGTATCAATTCCGTCCTGTCGCATTTTTTAATCTATTAATTAATATTCAAATATGCTTAATTTTGTATTTATTTGTATGAATTCTTCCAAACTATCAATGATAAGCATATATGCTTTCAATTAATTCCTCCAATTAACTTAATGAGGCAATCCGTAGTGTTCATAACAGGACAAAAACAAGTGCGACAGGACGGAAATAGGTGCGACAAGACGGAAAACAAGTGCGACAGGACATAATTATCTAGTCAGTTTCCCATTGTATGTTTTGTTTTTATATGGTTATGTATACACTGGCTTAAAATGGATTTAAAACATTTAGTTAGACCCACTTTTATAATGGTTATAATTGATTAAAACCATATGGACGAAATTCCGTCTGGTTTTATTTCCGTCCTGTCGCATTAATATCATAATTAATCCTCAAGTAATTGAAAGAAAGAAATATGCACAAATTATTATATTTCTGTAGGTTAGAGTATATGAGGGATTGAGGGTATACTTGATTATAAAATAAAACAATGTATAGGTTCATTAATTTTGATAAAAATGAAAAGATGTTTGAATGTTTAAAATATGTGTTTTTATCGATCCGTCCAGTCGCGCGGATGAATTTGTGTTACTATTGTAACACACTGAAGACAATTTTATTTTTTTCTGGGTGCTTGCTTGGGTCAGTTGGTTACTTGTTTACATAAATACAGTAATTTGTTTTTTAATGTAACACATTATTAAATGCACTGAAAAGGCTACATCAAATTCCGTCCTGTCAGAAAAACAATACTTTTGGCTTTGACCCATCTAAAGTCTCGAAATCAAATTCGTGGAAAAATACTTAATTTCTCGAAAAGTACATTACTTCAGAGGGAGCCTTTTCTCACAATGTTTTACATACTATCAACCTCTCCCCATTACTCGTTGTCGTTACCAAGTGAGGTTTTATGCTATAATTATTTTGAGTAATTACCAATGAAATGAAAAAAGTGGGTTAAATACACTAACAGTGTCCGTGATTCTTAATTTAACAAGGGGATACGCATTGTGCTAAGGCAAGTCACTGAATATTATTCATTTTTCTCATTTAAAGGCACTGGACACCCTTGGTAATTGTCAAAGACCACTATTCTCACTTGTTGTGAATGAAATAAAAAATCTGTGAAAATTTGGCCATCGAGGTTGCATGACAAATATTAAAGCAAAAAGCACCTATTCTTGTTGCACATTGAACAAAGTGTGTGGTTCCAGATGCCTATAAAGGCTTCAGGCTTGAAGGAGAAATTACCTCTTTCTCAAAAACTATGTTACTTCAGAGGGAGCCGTTTCTCACAATGTTTTATTCCTACTATCAACATCTCTCCATTGCTCTTTACTAATAAATAATAATAATAATAAATAATATTTATAGGGCGCCTTTTACTAAGGAAGTTTTTATGACTTCGCAACTTCGACGATCAATCGAGCTCAAATTTTCACAGGTTTGTTTTTATTTATGCATAATGTTGAGACAACAAGTGAGAAGACTGGTCTTTTAATAAATAAATACAAAATATCAGATCCAGATGGGTTTCTGTTCCATGCAAAGGAAAGACTCTGCGAAGTGTCGAAAACGTGAGACAATCAATAATTTATGTTTGCTTTGTGTATGTATGTACCGGTAGTATTTGTATTATTCCAACAACAAAACACATTGCACAATAGACCTACACAATGCTGTCTGTTTGACCAGCTGTGGTTACAAGTTTCATATAAATAAATTCTGTTATTAATTATTGTATGCATCAAGGAATTATGATTTAAAAGGCACTGGACACTATTGATAAGTACTAAAAAATAATTCAATTGTTAGCATAAACTTACTTGGTAAGTTTCTATATAAATCACTCATGAATGCATTTATATGAAATGTAGAAACATTTTTAATTTTGGCCTGTATAATTTTGTACACTTAAGTTGTCATTAATCTTTGAAGTTTTGATCAGAGATTAAAGAGTCATATAAGACTTTTATAATATCATGTCATTGTGCAGTTCATAATGATAAAGTATTTATTTTACATCACTGATGCATGTAATTAAAAATAAAAGAAAAATAAACATACAATAATAAGCTAACTCATTCACTTCTGACTTAATTTCAAGCGCAAAAATAGAACTTATTATAGATGTCAAAATTTGTATTTAATTAAACACGAGTACAGCGGTATGCCCACAGCTGTGGGATGGAAAAAGGAAAACAGCGCCCTGGTATTGTGCCAGTAAACTGGGAAGAATTTGTTAAGCGTCGTTCGCGTAAATTAGCAGTCAGGTTTGTCTGTATAATTTTCTTCTTCTTAATTCCTCCTTACAGTCCCATGGCATGGTGCGTGCCAAATAAATGCTGATTTTAATTTTTTTTTTACCTAAAATTATACAAAGTAATTGTCATTGAAAACAATAACAACATACATTGACCATTTTGACACTGAGTGATAGTTTTTAAAGGATTATATAGGTACTTTTCGTAAACACAATGTTTACAGATTTACATTAAATTTACTCTGTTTGAAGATTTGATAGTAGAAAGCGTACCTTAAAATACTAGTTGCTGAGATGCTGTAGTTTTCAAGAAATGACCACTATAACAATTAGTTGCGATAACGTAACCCTCCTGTCGATGGCGTAGCCTCCCGCGGGAGGGTTACGTTATCGCAACTATGTAACAATGTAATGAAAATGCGTTTTTAGTTTACATGCTAAACAAATAATTTTCGTCTCATGATCTAGATCTCTGACCTCAGCAAATTATTTTTTCAGGGAAGCTTTCTACCATCAATATCTTCAAACAAACTGTGTATAGTCATAGAGTATAGTTAAGCTAATGTTAATTTGTGGACATGTGGGGTTTTTTTTCCTACAAAAAGAACATAATATTAATATATTAATATTATAATTTTATAATAGAATTAGAAATATATTTATAGAACCTTTAATTTAAAAAAACTTCTTATAAAAAAAGGAGCCATCGATTAAATTTATAAGAAATTGGAACCTGAGATATTATTATAAAGAATAAGTGGTTATAACATGGAGCAATAAACTAGATTGCTTCATGGTTCTAAAAGGAACAAGAAATTAAAAGAGCATCCGAGTGAGTGACATGATCTACACGTTATATAAATCTAAGAAATAAGAGTAAGGCAAACCAAGTGACGTGGCTCACTTACACCATTAAATAAAATGTAAACAAAACTGACAACGTGTGTTTATCCTGCAAAGTTGGTGGATAACCAAGGATAATTCTTCTAAAATTATTTTACAGACTAATATATTCATACCATTCATACTGTCAGGCTGTTGGTTGCTTCCAACTTCGTGCTCTTTTACGTTCACGGCAAATCCCCTCACTTTCTCCTTTGCTCCTGCCATGTCCGTTTGGTTAGAACATGGAGCAATGACCTTGTGGAATTGAACTCTTGACCCCACATCCTCGTTCAATAGTATTCCAAAATGCCTCCGTAACAAAAATAGTAAAATTTTCAGGACAAAATTATATACGTACTTTTATTTGTAACATTTTATTTTCACGTTAAAATAAATGACAAATTTATATCAATTACGTTTTTATTTTCAATTAGAAGGAACCGTCCACCCACTTGGGAAAAAGGCAACTGTTCATAAACTTGACTAAGTCCTTTTGTTGTAATCAGAGTCGTGCGGTAAATTAATTTTATTTTTTGTAGGACGGAGTGTGGTGACCCGTATGTCCAATGCTAACTCGGGCCGCAGTTACATGTCTCTAGGGCTCAGCAGCCTCTATGGCCCTTTATAATACAGTGGTAACTTCCATACGAGAACCGAGGAGGGTTTTCTCAATTCCATTGGAGAGAACAGAGGGCGGCGTCGGTCTTTTAGACACCAAGAAAGAGGATACAGTGTAAAAAAAAAAAAAAAAAATGTTGCCAAAAATACGGTGACAGGGGGTGGGTTGGGGGGGGGGGGTGACTTCGTTTCCTGCGACATATACTCATCTTTCGAAATGCAACAAACTCAGTGAATAAAGTTTCACTTGGATGAGAAGCCCTGTATGAATGGCCCCTGTTTGCTGCTGAGGAGAGGTGTGTGTAGTTTTTCAAGATTGATGCTCGGACGTGAAATGTTTTTTCTTTGGAGGGAGAATAACGGCAACGGGTCCTATCCCTACGGCACTCACCGTCCCCCATAATCATGGAGCAAAAGATAAAAGTTCACTATATAGTCAAATAATATTTTAACAAAAGGAGTACTAGTAACTACAGAATACAGGGCCACACTCAGCGACATCCCTACCCTAACCCTAACCATAACCCTGGTGGGGTGGCCTGTATTCTATCTGTGAGACTTGTTAGTGTCGGATATTAGAGTTTTCGTGAATAGTGCGCCATAGTGGTGCCGCTCTTATACCCGGAAGAGCATACACCCGTACATACACCAGCTCCATGGTTCCACTAATAACACGGGTACCGTAATCACGTTATGAGGACTTCAAAGGAAAAAAACACCGCCAAAAGAGGACGAACAAACACATTTTTTTATCTGATGATTTTGGTTTTACTTTCTACCATGGAGGCTACCTCCATGGAGGATTCGTTCATGCTTCTATACATAGGCCATACCCCCCATCGCATCTACTCACTCATTTCGATGAAAGATTTATAGTGTCCTTTACAGTCATAGCTGGGCTACTTCTTCACACCCCACACACTGAACTTGAAGGCAGTGGACACTATTGGTAATTGTCAAAGACTAGCCTTTACAGTTGGTGTATGAAAAAATGGAGATATGAAAAAATGACAGAGTGTACTGTTTATGGTTATACGCCACTGAGCGGTATGTCCTTTGATGGGGACAGTGGTGCTTTATCCTCCATGTTATTGTTCACTGTGTGACAGTTTCCTTGCTCTATGGTTGAGTGCACATCTCTCTGTCAACCGGTGTGGCGGTTTCAACTTTCCGCCGTGTTCAGTTTTCCGAATGACCAAATACGGTAATTACATTACGTCATGCGATGCCTGCGCACAGCAAGCGAAAGTAGTCTATTTTTAGTGCCGTATTGAGTCATCCGTGTTACTCTCCGGTAGCTGTCATGGCGGCGTCCACGAGTACAACGAGCGGCGAACGCGTGGATCGTATGAGAGAATTTGGTGTGAACAAGCAAATTATCCTGTATTTATACCGAACGAGCGTCAGAGAATCAGAAGAATGTTTTATTATTCTGGTTTAGTTTATTAAATTGATTTATTACCGTTTTTTATTTTATTTTATTTGTTTAGTTATTTTTTTTATTTCACTGAGTACAGTACTTGCCAGGGTACTCGCGGCGGTATTTTTGTCTGGCTACGTCACCTGGAAAACTGAACACGCCGGAAAGCTAAAACCGTTCAAACAACGTGTTGAAATGTCCGGCTACGTCACCCGGAAAACTGAACACGGCGGAAGACTGAAACCGCCACACCGGCTTAATGTTGCGACCCGCGGTCTCCTATCCCCTCAGCTGGGGGACGGGACAAATTTGTTGCCCGATAGTGGTATAGTGATATACCATAGTACATAAGAGCACTTGGTTCCTTGCTCATGGAGGAAGAATTTAAAATTAGATTTCTTCTCAGTTTTCTTCCTCCATGCTCTCTATGGATATACAATAGATAACGTTAACCGCAGTCACCCTCTCACAAGTTTCTCTCTACCTATACACGGTATGCTGATATTGATAATGTGCTGCGGGGCTATAGCTCATGATGAGATATGTGTCAGACCATGGTCAGGCCTACACAATGATTGTTTGCATGTTAGACCTCTAACTTCAGTCCTTTTGTTATGTCTACCTGGACTAAAATGCCTCTATTCCAACGAATTATGCAGTCAAAACTGCTCTGGGAACTCAAACAAAACCATCCTAACCATCCTACACAACGCAAAAATAATTTTCAGCCAGGGACTTTCGCGAAGAAAGAACATCCGACGGACTGTATGAAGTTTAATTGTGTACACACACGTGTGTTGGGTATTACTTTTAGTGTTACATCACATTATTACACCACAGAACCGCCGGCGAACGGAGAAAGATGGTGGCGGTTGTACACTAACTAAGGGAACTAAGTACGGTACGATTGAAGTTTTAAAAAAATGTCATATTGTAAGGAGGAAGGTAAGAATGCATAGCTTGTATCTATAATTACATGTGGAGGACAATTTTTGATTGTACATGAACTAAGCCCAAGTCCCATGAAGAATGAAAAGAGCTTCGTCATTAATCCGGTTAAACTTATTTAATGTCTGATGTTTATTTTGATTTTGAATGTAAGACCATGGTCAGACAACTCGTTCGTTCGGTCGAGTTGTCCATGGAGGTAATTCTACCTCCATGAGTTGTCTGAACCGTCGAGCTGTCCGAACGGATAAGTTGTCCGACGGACGGGATCCCTAACTTTCCGTATGGCGCCACCACTTGTTCACTCATCTTTACAAAAAGGTATATATCAATCAGGTAAATTAGATACTATATTATTTTATTTCGAATGAAAAAGTGGTGGTGCCATACGTAAACTTTTCCGCAAATTTAAAAAAATGCTTGAATTGCAGATACGTAAATTTGTGAAACGTGTTAAGGTTTGGAGGCAAAATTTAGGAAAATGCTACAATACATTGCTATTACTTCCAGAAACTATAATTATAAAAAGGCTCCCTTGCTCACAGGGGAGCCTTATAGTTTTTAGAAGTACAATGCTATAGGGGTTATAGAGTACTTTTGCAATTTAATTATTTCATTGTAAAAAGAAAAATAAGAAGAAAAAAAACATCTTTTGACCCAATTCACCTGACGTCATCATCAGAATATTGGATGCGCAATGTCACTGTGCATTATTCATTAAAGTGCGCTGCATTTTAGGTGACGCGACATTTGCACGTAAACTGATTGACCACCAAAATGGTGAGCGTGGCACAGTCATCGCGTCTGACCTGTGTGCAAGGGGTCAATATATTTAATAATTAATAATTGTGGCTTCTTATATAGCGCACATGTCCGTCACTCAGTGACGCTCTAGCTCCTGGCACTGTAACATACAGTATTTCCTGCAAGATGTGGGACTACGTATTTTAATTTGGTTTGCAGTAACTGACATCATGTGTACTTACATCTTGCCAGGTAGAGTTTGTTCCTTAGAGAACTGTCTTGCTATATTCATCTCCCTAGTCCCGGCACGAGTAACATTGGTGTGCTAACTCGACATCCAGCATCGATTGGTTAAGGACGCAATGACTATCATTTATCAAGTTGTTAATTTATCCAACAATTTTCAAAGCAATGGGCCAGTTTACCTTAAGCATCTTCACTCTATTTGTTTTACTAGTTGACTCTGAGTCTCAACAATATGTTTTTACTCATAAAACAAATTTTACCAAATATTTTAGTCTTGCTAGATGTTGTTCGCCATATACATGTACATCTACATGTATCCCAAACAAGCTATTGATTTTGGACTCGCTTAAGATTTTTTTTTCTTCTGAGTTTGTCATGTGTCGCAGCAAGTTATTTATGCTGGCACTTTTTGTTGGTTGATCTGATTACAATCAAATGCTGGTCACTCCGTTCTATCCAAGCATAGAGTAAGGATCCAAGTCATGGATGAAGTGTTTTTATAGAGACCCAGACAAGCTATTATTAGTCTTGATTTTACCCTTTTACATCAATGTGTATTAGCACTGTACACTCAGTACTTTTTGAGTTTGGTATATTACTCGTGTGGGATTCAAACTCACAACCTTTGCAATTCTACAGACTAGCTAACAGGCCTGATGCTTGGCTTTTGAATAGTACACGACTCTGAGGAAATTTGAATTTTCTAATTGCAACATTTTAGGGGGATCTAAGGCAATCACTCACTCACTCGATCGCCCACAGGTGGGCAACAAGGCAAAGACCAGAGGCAATGAAGGCAATGTCATCCAGTGCTCTCTTTTAAGTATCAGGGGTGGATTTCACAAAGAGTTAGGACTAGTCTTATCTCGAGTTAGGACGAGTTACTCGTCCTAACTTAGGACTATCCATGCAATTTGAATATCTCCTAGGACTAGTCCTAACTCTTTGTGAAATCGACCCCCTGCCTACTAGTCTAGAGACTTTTTAACTTTTACAAGGCTTTACCTTTCGATTAAAACATGTCAAGGGGCTCCAAGGCAATAAACAGGCCCATTGGCACTGTAGCTGTGAACTGATTTTTTGTGTGTATGTTTTGTACTGAACTGTATTTCTTTTATTTTATTGTTGATGAGTCTCTTTACTATTCTGCATCTATAAATGATGGTTTTGTAAATCAAATATTGATTTTTGTGAAACAGTTTAGATGTGTGGTTTATACTCATTTTTCTGAAACCATCTTTATAAAATACTCCCGAACACTTCTTTTTTGTTCTCCCAATGCTATGGTTGGACTAAATACATAATGTAGCAACATCCCGTTTGGTTTTTGTGCATGAAAACTACGTGAGGATGTCCTCGCTCTGTCTGAACAACCACTTTTGTTTTTGTTTTTTTATGTCTTTCAATCCTGGTTTGGGTTTTTTGGAGTTTTGAACAAAAAATGTCATGTTTTTTTAGGTTTGCAAATTCTGTAAAACAAAGCCTTATTGCTGATTTGTATTGCGTTGGAACATCCCAAAGTCAATAGAATTTCTTGTGTGATTATGCCCACTTGTGAAAATATGTAGCTCGTACATGTATGATTGGTGACCATTTTTGTACAATAAGAGCGCTTTGGTAAAACATAATAAAATAGATCGTAGATTTATAATAACAACCTTATTACTGAGATTGTACATTTATAATTACGACCTTGTTACTGAAGGAGTTCAGTCCTTGGTTCAATAGCTAGACACGCCTTACAAACACACAGTGGTGGAAACATCACTTTGCCTCTGTTAAGGGTCAGAAGATGATCACCCAAGACTAATAATTCTCTGTTGTTTTCCATTGATACCAGGAAAGGACAGGATTATCTTTGTGACCAAAGAGGACCAGGACGAGCCCATCCTGACGAAAGATGTCAAAGAGCTAGGGACAGAAGACTCTCCAGAGGAGGGAGAAGGTATAATTGTTGGCGTTTGGCCAGTGTTAAAATAATGTCATGGTTACAGCCCTTGAAATTTATAAGCAAAAAATCCCTGAACCACCAGGGCTTGAATTATACACTGGACTGCATGGATCGCAATAATGGTGTTCTCTTGTGTGTCTTCATGTAGTGTATTCCGAAACCCCTCTCTGCTGATCAGAAACACCACAGCTTGAGGTCTATTGTGCTTGACTACTGAATTACAACACACCAAAAGATAATTAGTTTTGACTAAGATTTAACTTTGATTTCTCCCAACAGGTCTGATCCTTGAGAATGGTGAGATCAACTGGAACTGCCCCTGCCTTGGGGGAATGGCCAGCGGGCCGTGCGGAGTGGAGTTCAGGGATGCCTTCTCCTGTTTTCACTACAGTGAGGAAGATCCCAAAGGGTCGGATTGCATAGACAATTTCCGCACCATGCAAGAGTGTATGGTCAGTTATCCTGATCTGTACCCTGTTGGAGGAGAAGATAAGGCTGAAGATAAGAAGGAGAAGGAGGAGCTGGCAAAAGATGAAGCATCTTCATCAATACCGGATGAAGATTCTCAAGTTAAGAGTGCTCCTACATCTGAGGAGAAGGAGGAGCTGCCGAATGAGGAGGCATCTTCATCATCACCGCATGCAGAATCTCCAGTGGAGACTGCTCCTCCATCATCTGTAGAACATAAAACTGATGAAATTGCAGAGGAGGCGAAGGTATCAGACCAGCCAGAGAGTAAATCTTGATGTCTGTTCATCATCATGTTAATACAGAGACTCTTTATAGAAAGTAGTTATTCAGTATTCACTAATAATGGTGATTATTTGATTTGTAAAGTGAATGATAAAATCAAGAAATTTGCAGTTGGATATCTTTTGAAAAGTCAGAATTTTCAGGAGCCAGGTTTACAATTTTGTTTCTACCATGTACATACTTTTATCAATTCCACCTAAAAGTGAGTGCGTTTTTTTATCTTGAGAATGTATCGACCACCCTGTTCATAATTTGGACAGTTTTGGACCACTCAGTGTGTATTATCAGAACCAGTTATTAAAATAACTAAGAACCTTTTGTTAAGCAAGTATTTGGAATAGCCTTTTATTAAATTCACATGAGGTTTAGAAATTCTGGTTAAGACCATCTGGATCTGTTTTTATCAAGTTTCTTTCTCTCTCAATATCCCTTTAACGCTTCCATAGTTCTCAGCATCCCGATGCTATAACCGATGTTTTTAAACAGCTTGTAACGAATGCGATGTCTTGTGATGCTTGAGGAGATAGCAGCAGAAATGCCAGGTCCAAATAACATAAAGCTGTTGAAAACACTCGACACCTTTGTAATTGTCATAGACCAGTCTTTTCACTTGGTGTTTCTCAATATTTGCACATAATAACAAACCTGTGAAAGTTTGAACTCGATTGGTCGTTGAGGTTGCAAGATAATATAGGGTAGAAAAAACTACTGTTACATGAAGTTCTTTCATGCTTGATAAATCAATTCAAATATTTTACGTAGAAATCACTAATTAAAAAAAACTATGTTACTTCAGAGGGAGCAGTTTCTCACTCAAAAGTTCTCCACTGCTTGTTACCAAGCCAGTTTTTATGCGAACAATTATTTTTGAGTAGTTACCAATGGTGTCCAGTGCCTTAAAGCAGAAATTACTGCTTGGGAATTTTCTTTGCTTTAAGCAAAAAAAATGAGTGGCCACCAGTTGCAACAATGTACATGCTTCATGGAATTTTTGGCTGGTAACTAGGTTCTATTAAGGAAGATTTTTCTGTGGTTAGCAAGTTTTTATGCTTACAGGCTTTATGAAATTTGGCCCAGGTAATTCACCAGTATTTGTATAGTTCTGAGCGAGGTTACTTTCCTTCCTCAATGTTAAAAGGTTGTACCATAGCTGGGGCTCGGTCATGTTGACATGACTTTGATACTTCTAGGATGCAGCCCGTTCAAATGATGTTACGAACATTACATCATTGGTTTTTGGTAATAAAACAGTTGTTGGCAGTGTAAGCACCTTATGTAAAGGCACCATATACATTAATTGACAAACCTGTAGAATTTTTAGATCATTCGGGCATCTGGTTCACGAGAAAACAATGAAAAAAGGTTGCACATTTTGAATGACATCGATTAAAACAAAAATGAATAAAACTAGCGGAAAATTGGTTTTATTTATTGCTCAATATGACATTTCAGACATTCCAAGGCAACATGTTCCTTACACATTTTTGTGAGGACGTTCTGATTTTTTTAGTACAAAAAGCAAAGGATCAACACTGTTATTATTTTCAAATTGCAATAAAATAGAGCTATACAATGATACACATTTATTGATAGTTAAATCTTTCGTTCAAAGGAACATTATTTTGATGTCAGGGGATGGACGCCCAGCCCAGTTGAGACGCTGAGTGCGCCATGCCAGAGACTCGAAACGAACCCTTTAGCTGTGATGACCTCTATGGGTGACCTCAACGAACTTATCAGGAATTTCGTGAGAACTAAACAGTGACACGTGTCTCGATGTAATGTCAACTCAAGTTCCGTTGAAGGTCAAAGCCAAGACTTTTTAAGCACATGGAGAGAACTGCTGATCACATTGTGGTATAATGTAAATGGCATTAAAACAAGAGATCGCAACAGGTTCATCGTGTATAATAAAATCACTTGCGGATGTTTTTCACTCGAGTCGCCTGCTATAAATTTAAAATATACACCATAACAACAGAATAAGTGATATATGACTATTTGTATGGTTACGTATTGTTGCATGAAAGAGCTCTGTGGAATGAGACGGACAATTATATAGATGTTTACATACCAACTTCAATCCCTTGACATCGAAGGTAAGCAGCATGCGCGTCATCGTCAGCGGGAGCCTCATCAGTTGGTGGTGGTGGGCTTGTTTTCCCCTCCGTCAACCCCTTCTCCTCCTCGGACTTTGCAGATTTTTTGACCGCACGACGCCTTGCCATGATTTGTCTGTGGTATTTTCGATACACAATACATGTATACACAGCAGAGAGACAGGCACAATCTGTGTACGTTTCAAAATTAACACGTCCGTCCCGCCGACACGGGTCACACTCAAAATCTGGTGTTAATTTTATGAGCACAGCAGGGCTAGGTTGCGCTGTTGATCTATTGGGGTTCCAGTTTAGATTTCTCTATGCACCAACTATATACCAGCATGATTGCTTAATAATGGACATTACAAGTCGGTCTGCATATTTTAAAGGATGTTTTCACTTTCTGCTGGTAGGGGTTATAACACATTTTTTAAACAAATCGCTATAAAAGATCAGGGGTGGATTTCACAAAGGTAGTCCTAGGCAATGCTAAGAGATTTGTGAAATCCACCCCTGCTAACTAACTGCCGCCATTCTGCGCCTTGAAAGCAAGCAACTGAATGTCTAACCTCGTTGTGGCACAGTTGCGAATGTTTTACATTTCAATCACTGTGAGAGGTTATAACACATTTTGTAAACAAACAGCTAAAAAAAACATAGGTCTTATAAAAGATCAGGCCAAACTAATATTATAATAATATTGCCTCAGTGCCGCCATTTTGCGATTTGAAAGCAAAAGTGATCTGTTGAACCTCGTTGTGTGGCACAGTTGCAATGTTTTACATTTCAATTACTGTGAAGACCAATTAATTAATAAGTGGGACAATCTCATTAGGATTATAATAGTAATCCCCAATTCTACCATGTGCCTGTCTTCGTGCAATCATCTGTTCCTTCCTGCAACTGGTGCAATAAGGTAAGGATATAGAATGTCTCATTTTTAGTGCTAAAGAAGGGTACACATTCAAAACTGTCACCTCGGCTGTTACTTGTATCTCGTTGTGGTATTATATGAATGTCTCAGTCCAGGCTCGAAAAGCACATGTAAGGTTGCTCTTTTTTAAAACAAACGACTCATCACTGTCTCAACAAAACGCCCATAAAAAGTGCATGTCGTGTCCCCTCCCCCCCCCCCCTCCCCTATCTCTCTCTCTCTCTCAAAAAAAATAGGTTGTTATGATGAAACAACACCTGATTTTGAGGGATTTATTTTGTATATGAATCATTATACTCTAAATTGTTCAACTTTATAAATGTATGTCCCGTGCCCCCTCCCCCCCCCCCCCCCGGATTTAATTTCATTACATGCACACAATGTTTGTTTGTTTGTTTGTGGATTTGTTTTCTTCGAGCCAAAAGACTAGAGTCCTACCTCCATGCTGCCTCTGTGAGCAAAAAAATAAAACCTTACCCCAAGCTGAAAACAAAATGTTCAGCCCCCCCCCCCCCCCCCTTACACTGACCATGGAGGAAGAATTTCTTCCTCCATATGCACTGACAGAATACGGCAGCCGAGGTAGGTAGGATAGGTAGGGGAGCGAGAGCCGGGGCCGGGTTCGAGAAAGAGGTTGACTGCACAGCGCGAAAGTTTGAGGAGGAGTCTAAACTACTTACGAAAATGACAACCAGGAGGAGCGAACTAAAAAGACCAAGTTAAAGACAGAATAAAAGTAAGTGTGTTAATTCTATAATTAAATTTATGTTTGAAGATTGACGAGTAACAAATTAAAGATTATTTAAACGGTAGGCTGGGGACTGAAGTGTAAAATTACGTGTGCGAGGTGTTCGGGTTCGGCATTGCCATTTGCAAACGCATTTTATCTAATTCGTGAAAAATACCTTAGGCGTAGCCTGCCTACATAAAAAAAGACTTATTTTTATAAAATATCAAGCACAAATCACAATCAATGGAAAACGGGCAATATTGCTGTCAGTGACTGTATAATTGTTAATTGTAACCAATACTTTTTGTAGTGACATACTTACTATACTATAGACAGGTGAGGTAGAAAACTTTTGAAAACCCCAAAGTATAATAAAAAATTAACACTACATTGTAGGTCACGGTGTTAGTGTTATTGTTACTAATGTGTTACTGTTGTTATGTTAGGGGTTTTTTCGGTTTTAAACTTAATTATTTTATTTTCATAAAAAATTATAATATTATGATAATTATAAATTATAATATATATAATATGTCACGTTAGGGATAACTTTACGTTACTCCTCGAACTATTTCGGTTTCGTCCGGCTATCGTCTCCCGTTACGGGAGACGGACGAAACCGAAATAGTTCTAGGAGTAACTTTACGTATGGTGACACCACTTTTTCACTCATTTTGACAAAAAGGGATTTTTTTTGTATATCTCATAAATTAGATTAGATTCTAATCTAAGTACTATTATTTCATATCGTTTGTGGCGTGGGTGGAGATGTGACAGGGTGGTAAGGAGTTAAATAAACAGTTCTAGACCTTGTTTGTTTTACAGTTTCAGAGCCATTCCTGAGTTCACGATGCTTTGTTTAAGACAGTGAGTGATCACTAACAAGCGCCCTGTCCTCACCATCACAAAATGGCAGTAAACCCTGGACAAGGAAAGGAACTATTGTCAGCTCAAAAACATCTTCACAATCAGTGTGAGAGAATATGGACGGAAATCAATCAGGTATGAGAAAGATTTTTTTTTTTAAATTATTTAAAGAGAGAGAGAAAATTAAATTACCCGGCGACTAGGCCTAGGCCTTAATTCTCAAGACGCATTGTGGCAATGTGTGCGGCAGGCTCAAAGGATTGAAGAATCTTGCAATTGGTTCATCAAACTATTTTTTAAGTCAGCTTGACCATTGTTGTAGTAGTCACAACTATTTTTGTAGTAGTCGTGGTAGCCTGGTTAACAGAGTAGTAGAAAAATGGTAGTCGCGACTACGACACTGGTCTGGATCTGGATATGGATCAATACTGCAATGTAGGGATGTATAGGTTGCAGGTGTGTGGTGCTGGGGATATTATTATTATAATGCGCTCTACTTTTGATAATTAAGCCCAGGCCTACCCAGGGACCTCATCTAGATCAACTACCATGGCCATGTCTGTGCTGTTTCATTGTAATTCCTTCTTATGAAGCACATTTTACAAAGCGTATCAATGTACTTTCACAAGAATGTCATATCAATCCAACTCTAGTGAGGTTGTAGCAGGTACTTACATGCAGCATCTCTACCCACAGCATTCGGGATGAGCAGAGCCGTCAACTCTCCCTCATTCTGCAGACAGTTCCCTGAATTTGCCTGAAAATAAACCAATCTGTAAAGCTTCCATGTTCTGATAAACTAATCTGAAAAAATCTCCCTGAACATGGAAAGTTTGTCCCTATTAGATTGAATGTAATTCTCAGATTGTGCAAATTGTGCAAAATTTCCCTGATTGCAAGATGCAAATGGCTGGCAGCACAGGTCTGGATTAAACACCTCCCACAGAAATTTGATAAACTATTCATGCATGAAGTGTGTCTCAGATTCAAATTTTGGGGGTTGAAAAACTAGCCATGCCATGTACTTCAAATGGAATCCTTGTGATTCAATACAGTTTTAGCTGTATGCTTCTCACCAAGTAAGTTTTTAAACTATTGGAGTATTTACCAATCTATGACCCTACTAATAAATTCACAGTTAACTGGTCTGTCAATATTATGTAGAAATCAAAGTATGTCGTGATTGTCGAGTGACAACAATTTTGTTAGATATTTTTTTACACATTTATTATTAAGAATGGTCTCTAAAAAACGAGTGACCTGGAGGCCCTCACTCGTCAGACTGTGGTTTCACAGACATTTTTTCATGTTGACGTGTTGTATTTCATCACAGATTCACGTTGGCCTCTCAAAAGAACAACCGTTGGGAAGTCTAGGTGCTGCAGAAAATCAAGTAAGTCAGGCCAGGAATTTCAGATCTTTAAGTTAAAGGGCAAGGCCATTTTTTACTTTTTAAATGGAAAATCTTAAGGTCCATTGGACACTTTTGAAGAGGCTCCAAGGGCCAATACTATTGGGCAACAAAGGCTATGGCCTCCAGGTAACCCAGGCCTGATAGGTGCATCCAAGTAGTAGTTTTGTGGTTGAGTGGTCTGAAAAACCATATTCCCAGGTAAGACTCTGGGTTTGATTTCACAAAGCAATAAAATCCATCATCATAGTACAAATTGTCAGCATCACCATCGTGATTTACATTGTGACATCACACTTTACTAAGCAACTACGATCAATCTTAGCTCTTTGTGTAATCGGCCCCTGGTCCTGCAGCCGATTTCACGAAACTCTAGGATAAATCCTATCTCGAGCTACGACGAGTAACTCGTCCTGATTTGGGATGGGTTCAATGCGTCCTAACGTCTTCGGATACGGAACTGAAACTCGTCCTACATGTAAGTCCTAAGTTTAATCCTAAGTAAATAGGAAGAGTTTGGTGAAATCAACGGCTGGAATTGCCCAGGGTCCACAGAGATGAGTGGTATGGACCAAAACCACTGAGCAAACCTGTATGGTTTACTAGCACATAGCAGTTTTGACTGAACGTTGTACGAAGGGTTAGTGTTAAGGTGAGCTCTATCTTGGTAAATCTACTGCCACCTACATGTTGCTAAGTGTCTCTATTTAAAGGCAGTGGACACTATTGGTAATAACTATTAGCATAAAACCTTACTTGGTGTTGAGTAATGGGGACAGGTTGGTAGTAATGGGAAGAGGTTGGTAGTAATGGGAAGAGGTTGGTAGTAATGGGAAGAGGTTGGTAGTAATGGGAAGAGGTTGGTAGTAATGGGAAGAGGTTGGTAGTAATGGGAAGAGGTTGGTAGTAATGGGAAGAGGTTGGTAGTAATGGGAAGAGGTTGGTAGTAATGGGAGTATAAACCATTGTGAGAAATGGCTCCCTCTGAGACAATGTTGTTTGAGACCTCAGATTTAGAATTTGATGTCTCGAAATCAAACATCTGAAAGCACACAGCGTCGTGTAACAAGCGTGTTTTTTTCTTTCATTACTATCTTGCGTGTGATAAAGGCCCTCGACTTCGGCTCGGGCTTGTATATCACACGGCTATTTGACCATGCCTGTTTTAAACGACCGTGAAAGAACTAGTAGCTACCCTATTATTCCCTTATTGTTGTGTGTATTATCAGTAATGGAAATGCATCAATGCATGTTTGTGTCTATCCAATGAAGTCATGGGATTTCTGGTACTATTTACAACAACAACATTATTCAGCTTAAACACCAGCATGGCTTTGTGTAAAGGTTGACAAACTTACTTTCCATTTCTTTCTTGACTTCCTCTTTCAGATGCTGGAAGTGAGCAAAGCAAAGGAGAAACAACTGACAGGGGAGATTCACGCTTTGCAAAATGCACCAATAGAAGGTACATAAATAAGCAGTGTCTCATCTCCATTTATGTTACATGTAGGGTCAAATTAAAGTGGGCCACAGAATGCTCTGAAATATATTACATTTTCCTAGTAGATGGAGTCCATAGAAAACAAGAACAAAATATAACGAGTCTCTTACCTCGTGTTAAAACAGGGTAAAAATGTTTTTTTCTCTGAAACACTCAAGACCCAAATTCTGAAAACCGTGAGGTCAATTAAACCTGCGATTATCCTGTAGCCCCTGTTTAAAGTCAGCTACTGCCAGTAGTTAAAGATTAGTTTTATAGCTTTGTCTCCCATTTTTTTAATCATGTTTTAAAACTTGTTTTACGTGTGAGTTTGCAACTCTTCTTTTGTTTGTGTGTGTATTGATGTATGCCTTTGCCTGTTTATTGATAATCTCTATTCCTATAACTATGTTTTTGTGTGTTTGTATTTGATGCACAATTTATATTTTCTTAAAATGCTTTTTTGTGTGTGTATTGATCTAACCCTTTTATTGTTAATTTAAATTTTCTTAACTTTGTAAAAACTTTGTAAGTTTGAGTGGTGGAGCCTTTTGGTTGTTTTTTTATTCAAATGAAATAAACCATTAACCACAAAGTTCAAAAATTGGACATGAGGAAATGTTTTAAATGTCGAGTTGAAATCAAGTTTTTTTTTTAAGAACCCCCCCCCAACTCATTTAGAGATAGACATTGCATGGTATTTCCACCATGCAAAGTTTCCTACTTAAATTGTACATTATTTGTACTTGTGTGTCATTCCACTCCAGCCTATCCAAATGACCCCACAACTCTCAGGGCTATTCTACAGCGAGAGTTGGAGACTTCAGTAGTTCAGCTGGAACAGACGCTTGGTGTCGTACAAACACAGAGGAAAGAGCTGGAGGAAGAATTGAACAGGGAGAAACTGTTGCTGGAACAACACAAGGAGGTTCAGCAAAGTCTTCAAGAGAAACTTGAAGAAGCCAAGGGCATGGCCTTACAACAACATAACAGGTAAATCAGGGGCTTCCCTTATAGTGAACCACGTTTTTTCACTTGCCCGCATGTGATACACAAACAAATTGAAATGGTAAAAGAAAAGAAAAAACATGGGAAGTGAAGTTCGCAAAATTAGTTGACTTGCGCGGCTGACTAGTGAAGGATTGTTTGGGTTTTGACTCCCCCCCCCCTGCGCTATTTTCACTCGCATTTGGCGACCAGGCAACCACTTATTTCGAACCATGTAAATATGCACTATTTTTTGTCCTTGGAGCTTTAATTTCTGGAATATTAGGATTTAGACTAATTTTACAACAATTTGAACCAACTGAGCTATATATTTAGTAGCCTTAGGTCACCCTGTTTTGTCAATATCTTTGTTCAGTGAGAGCTCTGTCATGACTTTGTATGAAGTATAATATTACTGGGTTTCAGTGAAGTCTCTCTCTTCTGTTCTCTAGTGATAAAGGTCTGAAGGAGTTATCAAAGAAGAGACTCCGTGCATTGGAGCTGCAGCAAGACTTGATGCGCAGATTGGCACACTTTGCCACTAAGCACTTTCCGCTACCCTCACTGGCAGATGTCAACAAAACAAGTAAAAGGGTATGTGAATGGGTACCCACTCATAGTGTGCATAAATGCGTTGCAAAGACCATCTCGACCAATCCAAGGCAACGTGTTCCTTTAAGTCTGATTTCCAATTTCTTTTGCCATTGGAAAAAGTGATTCAATAGCCTGAAAGTCTATTAAAGCCTGCATAGAATGGCCAGCCGCTGTTTGACAGAGACTGAATCAAGCAATTTTGGCCATGACTGTGGCACATTGCGAGAGGTTTAGAGCGTCAGACTCAAGTTATTGTTGTCGGGGCCCCTACCATGACACTTGTTGAGCAAGTGACTGAACTGTAATTGCTTCTCTTCATTCATAAGTAAATGGGTACCTGTGGGGGCAGAGATAGTTCCTGTGATTTTTGTTAGCTTGGTAGGCTACACATTATGCAGCACAAGCTGTACAATCCCAAGGGAGCTGAGATGGTTTTGGGAATGACATGAATGGCCCATTTACCAGGGGTATAAACGTCCGAGGGCCATTAGCATCACTGAGTTATGGATTTGAGCGCTATCTAAGAAGCCACTTTTATTATTACAATTAAATTATCAGTGAAATTGGACCCAGATGCGAACATTTGATGTCATGAGTCACATCGTCTATACCACTAGAAATAATTGATTAAAACTCTGCTTTACTTGTAACTCTATTTTCATTTATTTATATGTTGAATAGAGACGAAGCTCTGCAGAGTCAGATGACGAGCAGCATCGCTACATATCACTCCTCGAAATATTAGAGGTCAGAGTTCAATTACCGTTGTAAAAATCTTCTCTCCATTTATAATCGCGACAGCCTACTCCGTAAACTGTACGACACAACAACACTTTACTCCCACCATCTGTAAGAAAGTGGTTGGTCAGGGTGCCTTTGGTTAAAGCGGCCCCAACCTACGGAACAAACACTCCCTCCAGAAATCGGCCAGTCTGACTTGACCTAGTGCCTATAGATATAAGCACTAACGCTTTATAAGAACTTTGTATTATTATTAAGTGTTAGCCTCTTTCCTCTTTAAAAAGCAGCATGTATTTTTTGTTGAGCATTTCTTTAAAAGTGACAAAATATTCACAGACAGTGTTCATTTTTGTGTGCTTTTAAAAACCATATACATGAAACAACAAATCTGTGAAAGTTTGGGCTTTATTTATTGTACAGGTCAGGAGAAGTTAGTGGAAAACTTGCACAATTTTCTTCATACAACTTAATTGTCCTTAAATTTTGTCGTTTTTTACAACCGAAATCAGCTGTTGCATGTAGGTCTTCAGATACAGTTTTCTCGACTATGACTTCATTTCAGAGGGAAACATTTCACAGAATAAAATAGTTCAAGTATGAATTTCGTTATCAGTTAATCAGTAACTAAGACTGATTATTATCAGTTATTAAATTAATTACTTAAGTAACTAAGCTTTCAGACTAAAGTTAAACAATGATGTACCCATTCTGTAAAATATCTTTTGAGTTTGTTGATATCATGGGACTATTCATTTGTTTTGTACTGTCGACATTTCAGGTTCTGATGAATAAGTGCACAGATGATGAGCCGGATCCCTACATCACACTGGATGAGTCTTTCTGGCCGCCATACATCGAGCTTCTGCTGAGATGTGGCATTGCACTGCGCCACCCGCAGGCCTGCCAACGCATCCGATTGGTCCCGTTTCACCTCTGATCTCTATGAATAAACATCGGAGGTGTGACTGGTCAGAGATTTGTAAGTTGTTAGGCTGAGTACTCTGGGATCGTGTTTTCTCTTCTCAGATTCGCTCATCATAAAGACATCATCGACACATCCGATTGGTCCCGTTTCACCTCTGACCGCTATGAATAAACATTAAAGATCATGATGTGACTGGTCAGAGAATTATAAGTTGTTATGATGAGTGCTGTGGAATGCACTCTGCTCTTCTCAGATATTATCAAGGCATTCTATTGGTCATCTGTCACCTCTGACCTCTATGAATAAACATTACAGATGTGAGTGGTCAGAGAATTATAAGTTGTTATGATGAGTGCTATGGAATGCACTCTGCTCTTCTCAGATATTATCATCATCAAGACATTCTAATCTGTCACCTCTGACCTCTATGCATCAACATTGCAGATGTGAGTGGTCAGGTTACGCGTCTGAGCCGAGTGGTCTTCGAGGTTAAGAAATGGCACCTAACACATTTTCACCTGTTCTCTGTTGATAGCTAAAGCACTCTGAACTTAGTGAATTATAATTAGCCGAGTGATCTTGGAATGGAGGCAGGTAGCTCTTCTCTGATGTCGATCATCATTCATCAATGAATTTGATTGGTTGTTTGTGATCTCTGACCTCTATGAGTACCGGTAAACAATACTGCTGTGGAAGAGATGTTCAATTTGCATCGGGATAAAAATATTATTTTTGGTTTTTACCGATACACCGATGTGTGTTAGCACTGTATACTCAGTACTTCCCCCCCGAGTACTGTGAACAAAATATCACAGGCATGTTACTCGGGTGGGATTTGAACCCACGACCCTTGCAATTCTAGAGCAGTGTCTTACCAACTGGACTACCGAGGTTGCCCCGTAGCTAGAGGCAGTTTGAGTCCCATGTTTTGGCAGCGGGTACCGCAACGATATAAGAGATGAATACTGCTGTGACCGACTGTTCAGTGAAGCAAGATGCTATTTGATTGCCAATTTGAACTGAGACCTCAATGAGTGTAAATTAGCCGAGTGATCTTGAAAACAATCTGCTCAGCTCAGTTGTAGAAATGGCATTCACTTGGTCACCTTTCACCCCTGACCTCTATGAATAATCATTCAAAAATTCTCAAAATGTACAAGTGGCATCCATTTTCACCTTTGACCTGTGTGAATAACCATAAAGTCATTTTTATAAGAAAGAACTTTGGTCCCTGAGAGACTGTAGACCATGTTTTATGCATCTGGTTGGACACATTTTTACCTCAGATCAAATATTAAGTGATTTGAATAAGAAAGGATGGTTAGTGATCCATGTTTCTAGCAGTACTCAGTTCCATGCGGTCATTATTTTTGTTCTGTATATTATGCAGCACCATGTAGAACTTGCAGAGTGGTCAAACTTGCATGAATTTTATGTCAATTAATTTTACAGGGTCTTTCAGCCCCTATGTATATGGTTTTTGTTTGAAAGTGATCTGTGTACAAATGTGAATTATACAAATTAAAAAAAATAGTGGTTAGACCATAAAGGTTTTTAATCTCTTTATTGTGAATTATATAATAAAACCGGTTGGACAGAACTTCTCCACCTAAAGATGTTTTAAAAGGTCTTTACTCTTTATTATATCAATTGAGGAAATAGAATTAGCTGTTGCAAACAGTTTACCAACCGAAAGGACCAGTCAGCATTTTTCTTTTTTTTCATATTAGATCTATCTTGGTAAACTGAGGGTGCTTTGTCCCAAAGGCGTTTGTGTGTTATGGATCTGAATATTTCACATGTCCAACATACAGGGCCCAATTTCATAAAGCCTGTAAGCACAAAAATTTGCTGAGCATGAAATTTCTTTCTTGATAAAATAAGGTTACCAACAAAATTTTAATTTGTTGCATATTGCTTGTTACTGGCATTCAGCTGTTGTTTGATGATTCTGAAAATCACCTGGAAATTTGGTTGGTAATCCTGTTTTGGAAGAAATTTCATGCTAAGCGAATTTGTTTTGCTTAGAGACTTTATGAAATTGGGCCCAGGCCTGATACTTGAAGCAATGAAGGTGATTGCCTCCATGCCCCCTGCTCATTGCCTTGATGTCTTAAAAAGGATCTTACAGTAGAAATTTACTGTAAAAATTTGGTGCCATTGCCCTTTTAAAAATGAAACAGGCCTGACCATAGACAAAATATGTTTAGGGGGAGCAAGGTAATACATTTTTTTAACGAAGGGGCACTCGCCACCACATCAATACTTTAGCATTCCCATTTCTTTATTTACGCAATGAATGGTATGCCTTTTGTTTTTTGTCGATATTCAGGAAGTGAGTTGACAACTAAACTTCAATTCAATGTTAATTTATTTACCACAGCATTAAACATTCAATTATGACAACATCAGAGAATATCAAATACAAGAAGACAATTTTATTTAACAGATTTTAAGAATTTTTGATGCAAAACAGATGTGACACTGCAGAGGGATCCATTAACCTTGCAGGCAATTGTGGCGGTCCATGGCGGTGTCAAACAATTATCTACAAACTTCAGTAAAACTAAACATTCCTGCTACTTCTTTGTAGTAGCATGTAAACAATAGGAAGTTATATTGTTTTCTTGTATTCATGAATGGATGGCCTGCTCTAAACCAACCCATTGGGGTAGACCTATACATACAGCCTCTCTTAAAGGCAGTGGACACTATTGGTAATCACTCAAAATAATTATTTATTAGCATATACATCCTTACTTTGTAATGAGTAATGGGGAGAGGTTGATAGTATACAAAAGTAGAGTATAAAATGTGAGAAACGGCTCCCTCTAAAGTAAGGTAGTTTTAGAGTTTCCACGAATTTGATTTTGAGACCTCGGGTTTAGAATTTGACGTCTCGAAATCAAGCATCTGAAAGCATACAACTTCGTGTGACAAGGGTGTTTTTTCCTTTCATTATCTCGCAACCTCAACAATCCATTGAGCTCAAATTTTCACAGCCTGTGAAAATAACAAATCTGTGACAGGTTTTTTTTTTTTTTGCATGTTGAGATACATCAACTGTGAAGGCTAGCCTTTAACAATTACCAATACAATGTAGTTTCCACTGCCTTTAAGAGAGGTTTACTAACCACTATACACATAGAGTCTGTCTACGCACAATCCATGCACACGTGACACACGGACCATTGATTCCACACATAAGTCTTTATCATCCAATCAGGGTTCTTCAGCCAATACACAAAACGGAAAAACTTGTTCTCTCTGTTTTCACAAAATACTAAGAAAAAATGATTGAATGCTCCTGACTGCTCTGTAGGACTTTAAAAACCAAATACAATGTAGAAACATTCAGATGACCTTGTTCCAATTCTCAGTGTGCTTTGGGCCAATAATCCCAACATTTGAGTCCAGAATGCCCCACAGTTTTGAAAAAATCCTGATTGAGAACCTTGATACAGACTGTGTTTGTGTATCATAATATGTCAATGTAGGGTCATTTGGCAGAGTCCATGCAGTGTATTTATTGTACTTAGGACTCGTGATAACAACCTTGTAATCACGGCTAAAGCCAGGCAGCTTCCCTTGAAATAATTGTCCTATACCATCCCTTGATAGCATTAATAATACATCAACAGTTCTCCATAGTTTCAATATTTGATGCTAGCTCTCTTCATTCGTCTTGATTTTGTCCTCTGCTGCTTTTCTTGCCTCATCTCGTGATCTTCCCAGCTCGCCTCTCTCAGGAGGAATCTCTGGTATCGTCTGCAAGAAAAAGAAACAATGTAAGAACTGAGAAAACGCTGCAGAGTAGGTGCAACTTTAACCGTGGAAATTTACTATGGCTGAATGAATTTTTTAGCTAAAATCCCGATAACAACTTGAATTTGATCATTCAAACTGAAACACATGGATATTGGGGAGCGATTCAAAATCCAAACAGTAGAATGTTCTAAAGGGATCGTTTTAATAACAGAACATTCCTACTGTTCTGCCTGCTGGAATACTTGAAACCGGGCAGACGTCTGTTGGAACATTCCATTGTTTGGCACAATGTCATGTTCCAGCAGAACATCCTTTTTGCCCGGAACTTGCCTGACTTTTTAGATTGTCCCTTCAGATAAGAGTCTTAACTTTTCTAAGAATTTTATATGAAGTACATGTATACTTCTTAGGCCTCCCCTTGAATGTAACTGATACAACTTCTATTTGGAAATTTACACTTATTTCTTGTTTTTTTTCTTCTTTTTTATGTGGTGGTGATTGTGGTGTTTTTGTTTGATGGAATTGGAAAACAAATGGACAGAACTTAAATTTTAACCTTTTTTTTTATTTTATTGTTTGTCCTGTCTTTCGAATGTTAAAGCCATTATACACTTTCGGAACAGGAAAAAACAAAAAAGTTCACAGATTTACAAATAACTTACTGGGTTTACAGAAGGTAATGGTGAAAGACTTCTCTTGAAATATTATTCCATGAAATGCTTTACTTTTTGAGAAAACATTAAAGCATATCAATTCTCGGTAGCGAGAATTACGGATTTATTTATTGAAACAAGGGTGGGTTTTCCCGTTATTTTCTCCCGACTCCAATGACCGATTGAGCCTATACTTTCACAGGTTTGTTATTTTATATAAGTTGTGATACACGAAGTGTGGGCCTTGGACAATACTGTTTACCGAAAGTGTCCAATGGCTTCAACCGTGTTGGTTTTTCTGTTGTTTTTATATTTGTATCTCTTGCCAGTTGAACATTTTGTTGGTACTGTGTGAATGTTTTTATCTGTGTAATTAATAATAAATGAAATGAACATGAAAAACTGTGCCAGCATCCTAGACATTACCATATCAGGCTTGTAGTAGGCATGTACAACTTGCGCTCCTGCCATCATGGACAACATGCTGGCCGTCAAGAATTTCAAATACGGAAACAAGTCTATTCCAGCAGGCATTTTCAACTCTTGATCTTTGTAGCACCCCAATTTGTCAGAAATGGACACAAATCAATTCCCTTTTCACGTCTGATGAATGAATTTCCTTCCAAAAAGCGATGTTTCCAGACAGACAACTCTTTACATTCTTGTCAAATGAGATACATGTAAGACGCACACTGCACTAGTTTAACAAGATGCTTCATCATCGCTCAGAATCAGGTTTTGAGTTATTCAAACAAACAGCTCATCATTGTACACTGGAGTCACTCCTACTAGCTTGACACACTTGACGTCTTCTCCTGATTCTCTGCTAGTCACTCCTACTAGCTTGACACACTTGACGTCTTCTCCTGATTCTCTGCTAGCGCTAGTTTGGTCGCATGGTTACGCTCAGATTCCTTCCTACGATATACATCATCTGGAAATAAGTAACAAAGAAAATAATATACTTTTTTAAAAGGGAAAAACTTTATAAAAAAGTGTTGGCACTCATTTTTGTTTAAAGGGTTATTTATGGAGGTAGGATTTAACAAGAATCATTTTTAATAAAAAGAAAGATACACAACTAGCATGGGATGGATGGAGTTTTAACGTCTTTTCATAACCAAACCAAACTTTTTTATAGGAAAATGTTACCACAACTCACTGCCGAAAAGTAAATTTGATTAAATCGTAATTTTAAAAATTCAATCAAGACTATTGAGTGAGTGTTTGTGACTGTTTCATGCTGCTGTTGCCAACGGTAACATTTATTAACAAGTGTATTGTTTGTTTTAAATGTAAGCTATTCTAGGCAAAAAATTTACCGGTTTAGTTATGCCAGTGCAATAACAGGAAAAGTTTCCGTATGGCGCCGTATGGCACCACTTTTTCATTCGATATGAATCTGAATCTGAATCTGAATTATATAGTCGGCAAAGCACCCTTTCAGTTTCGGAAACGTCACACTCACACATTATAATTAATAGTATCAGATTTACCTTAATGAGATATCCTTTTTTGTAAAATTTAGTGAAAAAGGGATGGCGCCATCCGGAAAGTTATCCCAATCAATAACAAAATCAAAATTTACATTAAATAATAAAATATTACTTCACTTTGACTCCCCTTTCATTTTGCCATAAACCACGCCCATATTATCATAACCCTTCAGCTGTATGGTACCCGTTTTCGCTGAGCACAAAAACAACATACTACACACGGCGTAGCCAGACTGACATTGGCCAGAAACGAAACTTACAAAATGTTTCTCTGCCGGGTGCAATTCGGGCGTTGATCATCACCCATTCCAGCGAAGCCCCGAAGCCGAAAAACAGAGGCAGGAACCTGTACAACCCTAGCCTCTTCCCGGGCCACAGATTGAGGATTTGGCGAAGAGTTTTACTGTAAAACATTGATATATTGGTGAGTTATTTAAGGTTTGTTGTATTGCATTTGCAAACACACACGAAATGGTATGCGCCCTCTATTGTTATTACAATGTAAGGTTTTGTGCATGTGTCAGAATGTGGTGCAACATAAAACAAAAACAACACAATAGTTATCTTTTGCTAACATAAGATCTTACTGATTGTTTGGTGCACTTGGTATTTTCAACAAAGGAGGCATAAAATAAAGTGTTTTAATTTACAATTGAGTGAGTACACTAACTAAACCTCAATAATTAAATTGACTTAATAAATAAAATCATGAAAATTGCTAATTTTGTTTTTAGTTTTAAATTTATCCAGGCGCGCGCCTTGTTATTATGTTAATGCATGTTTGTTTGTTTGTTTGTTTGTTTAGATGATCTTTCCATCAAGGGAACTCGGTAGGGAAAGGGATATAACGAGGCTGGCAACAACCACTAAAGTAAAGTGAATTGAATTAATTGAATTGAATTGTATCTCTCTGATCTCATACAAACATTGCCGGTCTAATGTCTATGAGTATGACGATACGATACGAATTGCACATCAAGATATTGGAATACAACAACTTAACAAGTGACAATTATTTTACCAAATGTGTCAAGTGCCTTTAAAGGCAGTGATGGACACTATTGGTAATTACTCAAAATAATTTTCCGCATTACCCCACTTGAGTAACTAATGGGGAGAGGTTGATAGAATAAAACATTGTTAGAAACGGCTCTCTCTGAAGTGACATAGTTTTCGAGATTTTAAAAAGTAGTTTTCCACGAATTTTATTTCCCGATAGTCCTAGAATTCTTTTGAACTATGACTTTTGTTGTATGGGTTTTGTTCCAATTGACCGCCGAGCGTCTATCAAGAAGGAGACGGTAGTCAAACGAATCTCAAGCCTAGTTGTGTATTCTTCTTCCTTCCTGGGTTCGTCAACCAGAAACATACAATTCACCAAAATTCAATCAGTCTTTTTCAAATCTATTGTTTATAAATTGATACAGCCTTTGTTTAACTTTGTTTAAACATGGAGGAAGGAATGGTTTAAAGGAGAGTTGAGTTTAAAATGGGGCCTACCCCTACATGTATACATTTATTAAGCTTGAACTTGAAGTCTGAAGAGACCCACTCCAACATTCTTTAAAAAGTCATCACTTAAAAATGTAGCTAAGTGGAATAGCCCAATCCATTATAAGTGGGTTGGCATTCTATATACAATTTATTAAAATAGGCTATTTAAAGCTAGGCCTAGATTAGTTTCGATAACGTACGTAACCCTCCTCTACATTATCGCAACTACTAACTAGGCCTATATTTGACTACATTCTTTGGAGCAGATTAGTTTTGTTTGTATGGGGGAAAAGTATAAATCAATACCCTGCAACTTGGTTATAGCAAATAAGCATGACACGGACGCTCATCAATACACCCACGGATGTTCACACCCACTGCTATGGCTACGCACCAGACAGAGACTAGAGTTGCAGGGTCCACTGACATCAAGTCATTGACATGTATTTCGTATTTCCCACTGTTGTGCAATAATGAGACTGTTGTGTAAGTTCTCAGCTCCAGGTGAAGTACATTACATTATTACTTGATCTTAAAGTGACGGTGTGGTCGATAACATTTTCAGAGTAACAAACTTTGAAGGAGCTGAGGAAGAGTCAAGAGTGACGTGATAACAGAATAAGATGGCAGGCGTACGGACGTACACCCAGGAGTTGGAGTATCTTCATCAGCTTTCCCCAAACATATGGCAGATCAAGAAAGGATTTGTTCCAAACATGAAGGTTAGTTTAATTACTAAACTGTGAATTATTCTACTGGAAAATAATCAAAGAAATTCGTTAATATTGTGAGTACTGTTTATTAAGATTCTGAAAAGGTGTTCAAAATTTAACCCTCGTACCATAAACCGTGTTTCTCAAGACAATCCATCTATAGAGTGGAGCCATACCCAAAAGGCTTCAATGAGACTGAACGAGACCAATTTAAGTGGTGGACAATAAATCGAAGGGCGAGCGGTTAAACACAATTATTCATGTTTAATTATGGGGCCATCATTGCTGAAGTGCAAGCTTCAGACATGATGCCAGGTCTCTGTGCAGTGGGGCCATGCAATAAGATGAATGGGGATTTTGACTGTGTTCTTTCTTTGTGACATTTACTTTGGACGATATGCACTGTGGGCAGTGTAGATTGCTTACCAGAGTGCTGGGCGAAAATATTGTTGAATTCTGGGCAGGCCTGCCCAGTGTTACCCACCGTGGCTACGACCCTTGTCATTTGGATTTGGTGATCAAGATCTGTGGCACCAATCGACCAACCTTACAACTTTACAGTATAAAATATCAGGAACAATACTAGTACAGAGTATTAGATGAAGAACTTTTAATAAAGAAATTGCAAATTCAATGGCTGGAAAGTGTGTCATGTCTTACTTCACCATTATGTGCATTTAGCACTGCACCCCATAAGGATTTTAAGACATCTTGAAGTATGCCCTATATCCATATGTGGGAGAGATTAGTGAAATAAATGCTATTTAGTGTGCGAGTTCCAGATGCATAAAAATGTTGAGGTACATGTATAGTTCTTGATTCTTTAATTTCCAGGTTGAGGGAAGATTTTATGTCAACAGTAACTTGGAGAAGCTGATGTTTGAAGAGCTGAGGAACTCTTGTGCCAACAAAGGTACATTATTTAATAATACTCGGTTTTTATATAGCGCTTTATAATATGTTATTTTTAAAATAATACTTGGTTCTTTATAGCTCTTTATAATATGTTATTTAATAATACTTGGTTCTTTATAGCGCTTTATAATATGTTATTTAATAATACTTGGTTCTTTATAGCGCTTTATAATATGTTATTTAATAATACTTGGTTCTTATATAGCACTTTATAACATCCCTATAAGGGGCGTATCCAAGCGCACAGTATTTTTACCTGTAAGGTTTATGGAGCTACGATTTGAAGTATGAGACCTATTCCTTTAAAGCACTCATTGGTTTACAAGCTTGGGCTGTGGCCCAACATGCAGCCAATTAAAACAGGAACAATAACAATAATAATAACAGTATTTATAAAGCGCCAAATTGCCAAAGGATACAAGGTGCTGAGAAGGAAAGAAGAGGGAAAAAAAGCGGAACAAAGATAAAGACGACCAGCTACGAAGAGGCAAAAAGGTGGGTTTTAGAGCACGTTTGAAGGCTGTGACACTGTTTGAGCTTCTGGTAAGGGTAGGTAGAGAATTCCATAGTCGGGGAGCAGCAATTGAAAATGCCCTATCACCTGCAAGTTTATGGGTTTTGTGAACTGAAAGGGATTTACCAGTAGTAGAGCGAAGAGAGTACGAAGATGTCTGGAGTGAAAGGAGAGAGGAGAGATAATCCAGGGCATAGTGATTGAGGGATTTATATGTGTGGACCATTTTACGGAATTGAATGCGTTGGGCAACTGGAAGCCAGTGTAATTGCTTGAGAAGTGGAGATGAGTGAGTGAATTTGGGCAGCTTAAAGATAAGTCTGGCACAGCGGTTTTGGAGCCGTTAAAGGCGGGAAACATCTTTCTGTGAAACACCATTCAGGAGGCAGCAGCCATAGTCCAGCTTGGACAGAATTAAGGCACGAACAGCATTATGGCAGGCGCTGAAATCAAGAAACCTCCTGATACGGCTTAGGTTGCGTATATGCCAGTTAAGAGAGCGACAGAGCTGAGTAATGTAAGCAGACATGGACATGTTGCGATCAAAAACAACACCTAAGTTTCTGACAGATGGAGAAGGATGAATTTGAGTGCCATTTAGATTAAAGGTGAGGTGATCCAGATTTTTGAGGTGAGTGGAAGAGGCTGCAACGAAGAATTCCGTCTTATCCGGGTTCATCTTGAGCTTATTGGTGACCAACCAGGATTGATTGAACACCAGGGTGAACCCCCTTTACTTTTTGGTAAGTGCACTTGGTTCTTTTAAAGGCGTTACACAACACACGGGACCCAACGGCTTTATGTCCCATCTGAAAGGCGAAGCAATAGTAAAGTGTCTTGCTTAAGAACACAAGTGTCACGACTGGGACTCGAACCCACACTCAGCTCTGAAAAGAAACACCAGAGTTTGAATTCGGTGCTCTTCACCGCTCGGCAGCGACACTTCCCTTTAAAAACACATTTTGGCGAAATATGATGTACAAACTAAATGACTTATACAAGAGAGGTTTGCAGTAACACCATGTGAATATCTTTTTTTTATTTTATCCATTGTCCCTGTAGCCATGGGTGGTTTTTTACCAGGAGTAAAGCAGATCGCCAACGTTGCAGCCCTACCGGGTATAGTTGGCTACTCAGTGGGCCTACCGGACCTCCATTCTGGCTATGGATTTGCAATAGGTAAGTGAATACGTACATCTCCAAATAACCCACTGCACCCACAGCTATTGCCGCGGTGCCCTGTGCTTTTGCTGAGGTGCCCTGTGCAAGAGTCCAATACAAACTTACTGTGTCCCTACAAGTAAATTGCTGATCAAGGGGGAAGTTCAAGGCCTGTGACTGCATGCAAACCTTGCAGTGGTTGGGACTTATTTGGTTGCAATGCTATGTTCCTCCAGAAGGAGCCCATTCTCACAATGTTTTATACTCCTTTGTTGGCTAACAAGTAGGTTTTTATGCTATTAATTCTTTCTTTTTTAGTAATTACCAATAGGTCCAGTGCCTTTAGTTAGTTCTTCAAGTTTGTCTTGCTTATTCGTTTTTTCCCGAATGCGCAGGTAACATGGCTGCATTCGACATGTCAGATCCAAATGCTGTTGTCTCGCCAGGGGGTGTAGGCTTTGATATCAACTGCGGCGTGAGACTCTTAAGAACAAATCTAGAAGAGAAAGATGTTCAACCGGTAAAAGAACAGCTAGCTCAAGCAATGTTTGATCACATACCAGTGGGGGTAGGGTCAAAAGGTGTAATACCAATGGGAGCCAGGTATGTTGGACAAAGTTAAAAACAATAACAACTGTAATGAGTGTGCACAACATTTGAAAATATTCAAAGATTTGAATGTAACTTAAATGCAGGCCTGGAATTTCATCTTTGTCAGGGCAAGGCCATTTTTGAAAAGGGCTATTGAAAAAACTCAAAGTCTATTGGAAACGGATGCCAATGGCCATGGCCTCTTTGAAATTCCAGGTCTTTAATTTAGAAAGGGCACTTCCATTAGGAAAATATAAAGTCTATGGGTAACCTTTGGAAGGGGCACCAAGGCCAAGACCAGGGCAACGGAGGCCATTCCATTTCCGAAATTGTGCTTCAACTTTTGCAAAATTATTTGTTGGGTCAAAAACTGCGGGTACAGGGGTTGATTTCACAAAGAGTTAGGACTAGTCCTAGGAGATATAAAAAATGCATGGCTAGTCTTAAGTTAGGACGAGTAACTCATCTGAACTCGAGATAAGACTAGTCCTAACTCTGTGTGAAATCCACCATGGTTTTTGGACAATTACCAGTATTGGCTGCATGCTTTAAAGCGACCAAATTGGTTTTCCTAGTGCTCATCATTATGCTCAGTTTTTAGTCTCAAACTTGAAGTTGTTTGTTAGCAGCACTGTTTCAATTATGACTTATGTTTGTATGATTTAATGCCAATATTCAGTAAGCAATGCAGTTATTTTGATGTGTTCCAAAAAACTTATTGAGTGTGAATACTTCTGTATGAAAAGTTTTGATATGAATTAAGATGCTAATGTATTTAGCAATTTCCGTTCTTGATCCTGGCAGAGATCTTGAAGAAGCCTTGGAGATGGGAATGGACTGGTCTCTAAGAGAAGGTAAGTGTGGAAGAAAACAACAAGGGTACATGAATTACTAACGAAAAGTGTGCTGTGGAGATAATGAAATTCAATCCTGGTTTATTTCTGCGACAGACATTTAACGACTTGTCAACAAGTGTACCCTCTTTGAAGCTACCCTTGTATATCACCTGGCACACTTATGTCAGTGAGATTAATTTTTTTAAATTATTATTCATAAATACCTAAGACAGTTTATCCACTCTGATTGGTCGAGAGGGCATCACGAGGGGTCGTTTGAACGGATGATATACCATTTCATAGCTGGAGGGGTGTTGTGTTTAAAGAAATCATTGAAGAACTATAATTTTTGCATTTATTTTACCGTTTGACCAAGAAGTGTTTTTTGGCCGAAAAGGTATTTATGAATGGGACTCAAAGTGTGTTGAATCGGTTTTCAACTAGTGGTTTAAACCCGCCGAGGCCTGGTTTACCCGCCGAGGCCTTTTCCTCTCGGTAAAATTATCAAATCCAGGCCTCGGCGCAGGTTTAAACCACTAGTTGAAAACCTCTTGACCACACATTGATTCCCTTATTATCGTTACAAAGCAAGTTTGTTTTTCTCTCTCTTAACTATTCAGGTTATGCCTGGGCCGAGGACAAGGAACATTGTGAGGAGTACGGGAGAATGCTCCAAGCTGACCCCAGTAAGGTCAGCTCCCGTGCAAAGAAAAGAGGGCTCCCTCAGCTGGGGACGCTCGGTGCGGGCAATCACTACGCGGAAATACAGGTTGTGGATGAGATATACAACGAGCATGCCTCCAAGAAGATGGGAATCGATCACGTAGGACAGGTCAGTCAGGTCTAAAATTTTACACTGGACCACAGGCCCGAGGCCAGTAGTTTTAGTGTTGAGTGTTTTGTGAGTTTCTTTTTTTAGTTGAATATTAAAAGAGTTATACCTCACTGTTTAACGTCTCAAAAAAAAAAAAATATGTTAAAATGTTGACTTTGAATCTGATAGAATACCTTTCAATTCTACTGAGTAATGACATAATGAAGTCTACTCTCTAAAAAAAATGTGTAACTAAAATACATGTTAATAAACTGGTTCAGGTTTTTTTATTCTTTCTCATTTTGATTCTGGTCCTTTAGAAAGAATTCTGGTCCTGTAAACGTTTTGAGCCACAAGCCGTGTAAGTCTTGTGGATTTTCCACACCATTTCAAGCCCTGTCAGAGATTTTATAGTTAGTCAGAAAAGAAACAAGAAGTCCAATTTAAAAGTGGTGTGTTGTGACAGAGCGGTCAAGTTCACCAAACCCAAGCAAATCCCGGTCATAACACTTGTGCTCTTGAGCAATGCGTTTAACCACAATTACTTTTGAAATTCTGCTCTACCAACCAGGCCCTAAAACACAAATTGAAATAAATTATTATTTTTTTATTTATTTATTATATATATTTTTTTGGGGGGAGACAAACTCTTAAAGGAGAAAATAACAGGAAAACCCACCCTTGTTTCCGCACGTTTCGCCATGTCATGACATGTGTTTACTATAAATCCGTAGTTCTCATTGTCGACAATTGATAATTGTTTCATGTTTTCTCAAAAAGTAAAGCATTTCATGGAAAAATGTTTTAAGAGAAGTCTTTTACCTTTACCTTCTATAAACCCTTTAAAGCCATTATACACTTTCGGTAAACAGTATTGTTTAAGTCCCACACTTCGTGTATCACAACTTATATATAAAACAACAAACCTGTGAAAATTTAGGCTCAATCGGTCATCGGAGTCGGGAGAAAATAACGGGAAAACCCACTCTTGTTTCCGCGCATTTCGCCGTGTCATGACATGTGTTTAAAACAAATCCGTAATTCTCGCTAACAAGGAATTATATTGTTTTACCATTTTCTCAAAAAGTAAAGTATTTCATGGACTAATATTTCAAGAGAAGTCTTTAACCATTACCTTCTGTAAACCCTGTAAATTATTTGTAAATCTGTGAACTTTTTTTGTTTTTTCTGTACCGAAAGTGGCTTTAAGTTATTTGTAAATCTGTGAACTTTTGTTTTATTTTTTGTTCGGAAAGTGTATATTGGCTTTAAAGAAATGGAGATATAACCATATAATAACGCCCCAGATTGCAGAAAAGGGGTTTTAAAACTAAGATAATTTTCGAGCTTGCATGCTTTCGCAATTCATTTTTTTCTCTCAACAGCCTATCACATCCCTGTAATTGGTTTCCTTCCCCCCCCCCCTTCAAACAGGTGTGTGTGATGATACACAGTGGCAGTCGAGGATTAGGTCACCAGGTCGCGACCGATGCTCTTGTTGCCATGGAGAAAGCCATGAAGAGAGACAAGATTGACGTCAACGACCGTCAGCTAGCATGTGCTAGAATTCATTCACCTGAGGGTCAAGACTACCTGAAGGGAATGGCGGCAGCGGCAAACTATGCTTGGGTCAACAGAACGAGCATGACGTTCCTCACTAGACAGGTTAGCTCATAAGACCACTGGGCTTGCAGTCACTGGACTAAACAATACTTACCAGGTCCTTCGTAATTGTTATAGCCTGAATTACATGTTGTATAATATAAATATAACAATAAGACTTGTAATGTGGTGGTATCCATCCTGCTTGGTGTTCAAGGCACAGACAAACGAAAAACAAAGAAAAAACAGGCACAACAAAATTAGTCCTTGAAAACCTGTGACATAAAATACGTAAAGACAAGATCTGAGATTAAGTGGTAGAGAGTTCCAGATGCATGGCCGGCTGAAGAAAAAGACCTGACACCCCATGAGTGTCGAGACTTGGGTTCAATGAGAAGAAGCATGGAACTTGATCGAAGATTCCTTGATGGAGTTTAAACTTGAAGTATATCAGAAATATAGTGGGGAGCCCTGCCATTAAGAGCTTTGTGGACAATGAGCATCAGCTTGAAGATGATTCGTTGAGAGATAGGGAGCTGTAGTTGTTTCAGAATGGGGGTGATAGAACAGAATTTCCTAGACAGTGTCACAATGCGGGCAGTGTATTTTGGAGGCGTTGTTGTATAATTATGTGTTTGTACATTGGTAGGGAAAAACACTACCAAACTTGACTTGTGTGACTGGCCCTGTGCTACAGCAAAATACTTGAGGAGTTACTAAAAAAACCTCTGAGTGAATGGTCTCTAATCATGTTATACGACCAAGAAAATTATGCAATTATTAAGTTTAATATGATTATGTTTTGTTTACATTTTAGGCATTTGCCAAGCAGTTCAAAGAAACACCGGATGAACTGGACATGCATGTCATTTATGACGTATCACACAACATCGCTAAGGTGGAGGAGCACATATCCTTTGTCATTATTTATGTTTTCAACTTTATAATATTTCATGAGAAAAATTTATCTGGCAGTTAAACTCACTGGACACTATTGGTAATTGTCAAAGAAAAGTTTTCTCACTTTGTGTATCTCAACATATGCATAAAATAACAAACCTTTGAAAATTTGAGCTCAAATCGGTTGTCAAAGTTGCGAGATAACTATGAAAGAAAAACACCATTGTCACATGAAGTTATGTGCTTTCAGTACTTGATTTTGAGACCTCAAAATCTAATTCTGAGGTCTCAAATTAAAATTTGTGGCAAAATTACCTCTTTCTTGAAAACTACGTTACTTCAGAGGGAGCCGTTTCTCACAATGTTTTATACTATCAATCATTCCCCATTACTTTTTACCAAGTAAGGTTTTATGCTAATATTTATTTTGAGTAATTACCAATAGTGTCCACTGCCAGTTGTCTTCAGGTTGTGACAGAGCAGTCGGGGACTGACATTTCATTATGATCAGGCAGGCCCTGAATTTCATTCTGGAAAGGGCACAACACAAAAGTACATGGCACCACGGCACTTGCTGTGTGTGTCGTGGGTTATTTCGGCGCCTGAATGATGCTGCGCCTGAGTTTAGCCTGTTGCAAAAAAAACACATGTTAGAAACCAGGGTTGCAACATCCTTTGATGTGTAAAGGGAACAAAGGGAAGTGGCCGAGCGGCTGAGAGCACCAAATTCAAACTCTGGTGTTTCTGATCAGCAGAGTGTTGTTGGGTCCCCAGCCGTCACACTTGTGTCCTTAAGCAAGACACTTAACCATTGCTTCGGATGGGACGTAAAGCTGTTGGTCCCATGTCTTGTGTAACGCATGTAAAATAACCCAGTGCACTTATCGAAAAGAGAAGGGGTTCGCCCCGGTGTTCCTGGCTGTGGCTGCTGTATGCGCCATGCACCTTGTAAACCCTTATAAAGTACTAAATAATTGGAATCAGAATTCATCACTGCAATAACCTATCTTTCTAAAAGGTTATATACTCAGCGCCTTGAGTACCTTGTTTGGTAGATGGGTGCGCTATATAAGACTTCGATATTATTTTTATTATTATTAACAAAGTTCCACAATGCAATGGTTCCTAATAATCAAATACACACCACAAGACCCTAAATTCTTTCGGAGATAAATCCTTGACTGATCCTCACATCTTAGACGGAAAGCAGAAGACGCTTCTTGTCCATCGTAAGGGATCAACGAGAGCCTTCCCTCCACATCACCCTCTCATCCCTGTGGATTATCAGGTCAGTAGTTTAAGCTCATCCCTAAATTGCAAGTGAGGCGGTACTAGCTTAGCTACAAGAAGGGGAAATCTTAAGTTTAGTTATGCTAATTTCTTGCCACCATTTACAAAGTCTAAGTAAGTAAGTATTAAAAATTTAATTAGGTATTTGTATCAGTGTACAAGTGCAAAAAATGCCATCTTGATTTTGCAAGTAAAATGTGTCTCACGCATAAAAATGCTCCAGGCAAAAGCATTGTCTGGTGGCATGTACTTGTTTTAGGTTTACCTCAGTAAAACAAGACAAAATTAATGAATGAATGAATAAATAGATTGTATTGTTGAGGAAAGGTTTTTTGTCTCCCTCAGATGACTGGCCAACCCGTTCTGATCGGGGGTACCATGGGAACCTGTAGCTACGTGCTGACTGGAACAGAAAACGGAATGAAAGAGACATTCGGGACAACGTGCCATGGAGCTGTGAGTATTAAATAGAATTTGGATGTGAATAAAGGAAAATAGACTACAACAGGATTTGAACCTGCGTCATTTGGATTAACGAGCTGGCACTCTACCAACAGAACCATCTAGCACAATGTTGGCATTCCACCTTTTATGAATTATATGGTGGGGGGGGTCGGAGAGGTTCAGCACATACAGGTACACTCTCAGCCAAAACTGGTCTAGTACAAAATTATCTGTTTAAATTTTAACTGTGAGAAAACAGAATTAGCTGTTTCAAACTGCTTATCAACCTATGGTACAACTTTTTTTTTTAAATGGGTAATAGCTTGATGTGCTGACCCTATCTACTAGCAGTAGAGTCTTCCTTGAAGGCTAAATGACAACACAACAAACATGAATTGGTAACTAAGTTACAGGACATAACAAAGTTAACTACAAGGCTAAATGACACACAACAAACATGAATTGGTAACTAAGTTACAGGACATAACAAAGTTAACTACTATTCAAGAAAGACTCTGCTAGGGCCATGAACTGATTTTTACATATTGATAATTAATCTACATTTTGTCTGCTTTTTATGCCTAGGGACGTGCCTGGTCTCGGTCTAAATCACGACGTAATCTTGACTACCATCAAGTGTTGAGCAAACTTCAGTCTCAAGGAATCTCTATCAGGGTGGCATCACCAAAGCTCGTCATGGAAGAGGTAATAATAATAACAATTTATTGACTTATATTTTGTCTATTCTGTAAAATGTACACAAGTGCATAACAAAATAAATAGACAATGATTTAAAAGCTAACAACTGGTAAAAAGCAAGGAAATACCACAATCCAAAAATATGGGGAAAAAACAAGACTCCCCAACAGTTTTGGCTGAGGTTGAATGTGCTAAACCTCTCCCCCAAAATTGTTTCTTTTGTTATAGTTGTAGTTTTTTCTTTTGAGTTTTATCCCAATGATGATGGATTCCAAGGCCGAGTTCGAGCGGTTTATTTTTGGATAGTCAAGAACAAGTCAAGAATATTGTTTGAACTTTTGCATGGTGTAGGATCGCTGTTCTTGTTTCATCCGCTCAACAATGATGTGATATAGCGCACGAAAAGTGACTGGTACTGGTCAAATGTGACTACGTGGTGGGTCAGTCAAATAGGCTGATGGGTAGAAACTTTCAAACTTTTTTGGGGCGATATCTGTTATTAGTCTAATGTATTATATTCAACTTATCAAAATAAACAATCTATTTGAGCACACCAAAATTTTAGTTTTATCTCAGGAACACACAAATTTGCTTACCAGAATAAGGTTTCAAACCAAAGTACAATTTTTACCTGTACAAAATGTGACTGGTGTCCTGTTTATTTTTGCTTAGCAGACAAAAATTGCTAAGCATAATTCTCTGCTTAAGCATCTCTGTGAAATCTACATTTATATCTGATTAAAACAATGAAACAGTTCCATTAATGGCATGTTAATGGAATGTTGATAGTAACTTGTTATCCTTTGGATAAAAAGTTTTATTTATTTATATCCTCATAATTGTTTGTTTTGCCTCCCTCTCTTTCTCTCTTTCTCAGGCACCCGAGTCCTACAAAAATGTCACTGATGTCGTAGACACTTGTCACGCAGCGAACATAAGCAAGAGGGCAATTAAGCTCAGACCCATCGCAGTTATCAAAGGATAGACCTTGACTGGAGACTTTTGCAATGATGCTTCCATATTGGTCTTGTTCCCTGTGTGCAACAATGACATATCAATGCTTATCATCTACAAAATTGGGGGCAGACTATTTCCATTTTGAAGGAAGAAGAACGCTGAGCACGACTTTCAGTATGTGCCCTGCTTTACGTGGACGCTGTGTATCAATTAACTATCGATACTACACGACACAAATGTAAAGCACATTGATTGCAGTTGAAACTGTCAATATTTGTTTAACTTAGTGGTCCGTCTACGTGACAGTAGCTAAATGGCAAGAGTTGCCACAAACACTTGTGACGTGATATTACTTTACTAAACATGCGCAAAAATACAATATAATAAACTGGGCAACATGTGTTTATAAAGTCAGGCATGATATTCCAACTGATGTTAAATTTTCCTGAGTTTTTTTTTCCCCAGAAAAATCAGCAAAATTGGTATTACTCACACACTCACTCAGTCAACCCAAATTGTCCATTGCTGCACGTTAGAGACGGGTATTAAATAGCCTGTAAAATCTGTTAAAGGCAACGGACACTATTGGTAATTACTCAAAATAATTGTTAGCAAAAAAAAACTTACTTGGTATCGAGCAATGGAGAGTTGTTGATAATGTAAAACATTGTGAGAGACGGTTTCTTCTTTAGTAACCTAGTTTTTTACATATTTTTACTTTTTTTGCTAATATCAATGTGGTCTCACAACTGATGTCTCATGACTCATTCAGTGTTGTCAAGGTTCACTAGGTTACTCCATGGGGCAAAAATAATATGGCTGTGTTATGTTTTACTTTAGGCAAGAGAATTCCTCATACTTACAAGAGAGTTTCTCGTACTTTCTTTGTAAATTATTGTACAGATGTTAAGGCCTGAGAAGTGCTGGAATTAACTCGGGAAAAGGGAAAGTTCTAAGGAATCTGTTTTGTTTTCGTTTTCATTTCTGGGTTTTTTTAAATTTGGGGTTGAACAAGGAAAATTTACTAGAGTGGGACTCAAACCAAAAGACCTTTTGGAGTACCGAGTCGGCATTCTACCAACTGAGCTATCTTGTTTTTGTTTCGTTACTTTGTTTTTTTCGGGCACTATTTAGTGCTGTTTTAGCATGATGGTCTCCTTTGGTAGGCATCATTTCAAACTTGTTCTCATTATATTTTGTTAACATTATTTGTTCTCGTCAGATTTTGAACAACCAATTATGATTTATTTTTTCCAATTAAAAATTTTTCTTAAACTCCTTGAGCCTTTCAAATTATTTTGAACAGGTAAAGCAGTCACCTTATTCCTAAACCTCATATTTCTTTGAATAAGGTGTTTGATGTCGCCACCACTTGGCGGAAACCATTAGACACACATGCATGACATGTTAGATTGTGCCACAATTATTTTAAAGAAATTTTACCACATTTTCAGACTGAATGCTATGTTTATTTACTTCTAAAGTTTAAAAATACTGTCCGCACAATATTATAACATTGCTTGCTACTGAGTCACAGTGTGACTTTATAGAGTGAAGATGAAAGACTTTAAGTCAATAAACTGTATCTTTAGTACATTTATGAAATGAAAATAGATTATATAAGACTGGGCAGCCAAAGCCATTTGACAAAAAATTAATGTTGAAGACATCTCACCCCTGTGTAGTTTCTGGTCAGAACCAGTTTCCTTTCTTTAGTTATTTTGTTTGACAACCAGGGCTCAAATTAAGTACAGAGCTGTGAAAGTAAAAGTACATAACAATTTTGGCTGGTAATCTGTTTCTGCTAAGCAGTACTATTCTGCGCTTTGCAAGTGTTTGCCTACATGCAGGTAGTTTTGTTTTTAGTGAAGATATAAAAACAGATTACAGGCTGATATTTATTTCAAATGCAAATCTACCCTTAATTGTGTTTTCTTGTAAAATATTTTGTTAATTTGTATTTCACAATAATTAAAACAAAAGTGATGTTAAGAAAAACAAGTGATTTGTTCTTTCCAATCATGTATTTCTTAAAAAATTAATAAATAAATGCTGAATAATGTTCAGTTATATTGACCAAATAATTGGTTCTTTGTTTATTTTTGTAAAGATATAAACAACAAAATTATGACAACTGAGAATTTTACTCTAAAATAAAATAATTGTATTCAACATATATATCAATATATAGCGCCCTCAGTTGACGAGTAAACACCAATAAAAACATGACAAAAAGTCGTCTACATCATTTGCACGCAGCAGGTTGAGTGAGGTCCGTAAAGTTGATTCTTTCTAACTTCTAAACGTTCCCATTATTTGCATTAAAATGAGTGGAGGACTTGCACCTAGTAAGACGACGTGTTATGTCTCAAATCTACCATTTTCACTGACGAACAACGATCTGCATAAAGTGAGTGAAGATTAAAAAAAAATTGCTTTCATTTTGTGCTTTACTTTTCCCCTTAACCAGTAACGATATGGTTCTGAATACGATGCAATGTGGTGGCCAAAGAACTTAGTGTGTGTTGCGCAAGATAACGCATAAACCACTAACAATCATGCTATAGTCTACTACCTACTACTAGGTATGTGTGTAGAGGACAATGTTGAAAATATGTTATGGAGTTCAGTTGTACGTATATGAATATATATAAATATGATGGTTACATTTAATTTAAAACTTAAATTTCTATCATTTATGATTTAGTCTTAAATTTTTTAGAATTAGACTAGAATTAGACTTATTTACTAATACTAGGTTAGTTAGACTAGAGTAGTTGCGATAATTGTAATCCTCCCCCACTGACGGCAGCGGAGGGAGGAGGGTTACGATTATTGAAACTTATTCTGAGTCGTAGTTGCTTGCCCCGCCCTAGCCCCACTTGTGTGGCCAAGATTCAGCTATCCTTGGCCACACAAGTGGGGCTAGCCCGGCCCATGCACACTACATGCATTGTCCAGGTGGATATCATGTCGGCTGAACTGAAGGTGGATATATTCAGGTTTGCTGCCAGCAAACTTAAACCTAATGTAGTTGCACATCTGATAATAATACTATAGTGGCGAGCCAATGGCAAGAGGTTGTTTTGCACATTTACTGAGTTTTGGAGGAAAACAACCTCAAAAGACCTGTAGTGACTTTAGGGGTGTCGGAACATAGGAGTGTCGGAATATAGGGGTTTCGGAACATAGGGGTGTCGGAAAATATGTTCAATTGTCGGAACATAGGGGTGTCGTAATATAGGGGTGTCAGAACATAGGGGTGTCGGAATATAGGCCGAGTTGTCGGAACATATGTGTCGGAAAATAGGGGTGTCGGAATATAGGTGTGTAACTAAAGTGATCAGCATAAAAACTGAAACTAGTAAACGTCTCTGTTTTGTTGTCTTTGATGTTATCACAATAAGGTTTTTTTGCCAATAGCAAAATATCAAGAGAGGGCGCTGTTGAACCTACACAAAGGTATTGCGTGTGCGAGTCGTAGAAACTGCATAGAAACCGCCCCATATTCCTTCCCACAACGCATTGCGGTGCTGAATCGCGATAAACCTTATTAGGGGTCATTTGGGGTAGGGTATTTTATTACATTAGTCACTTTTTTGCATTTTGGTTGTTGGTAAAAATATCTTTCTTTGGTTCCTTTTTATTTCAGATCTTTGAAAAATATGGCAAAGTTGTGAAGTAAGTAAAGTACCTAATGACAATTTACACTGTGCATTGAATCAGTAACATTACTTAGTGTTTTATTATAATGTACTGTACTCAAGTTTCAAGGTTCGATCGGAACCTGAGCACGATTTGGGTCATCGAGTTGGCGTAGTGGTATCTTCCCTCGCTTCCACCTCTGGGACGCTGGTTTGCATTCAGTGAGGGCACTTATGAGGAAAATTGGGTTTCCCTGCCCTTCCTTGTCTTCTCTTCATTGTGTTATTGGCTAGTACTCAACAGTGATAAGGTCCCCTTTCTGAGAATTCTAGGCTTCCCAACCATATTCATGTACATTTAAATGAAAAATTTACTTGTTTTTGAACTGAGCTACCTTCCGATGTTCCCTAATCCCTCCATTTAAACAGTAGTGTTTTGTAGGTTCCTTCGTAATACAAAATAAAACCTAGATAAGAATGTGGTTCTTAGTACAACTTACTTGAGTATTTTAAGATTTGTTCTTGTTGGATGAAAACTAACAACAAACTACAGTGTAGTCATTGCAAACTGGCTATTTTCAGAAATTCCCAAGTAAAGAACGAACACACATTCCGTCTTATGTACGTCAGCATTCAACTCACAAGTTATTGATATGAATTTCTCCCACCTGTTGCAGGGTGACCATTTCAAAGGACAAGGAGACAAGGAGGAGTACAGGCGTGGCATTTGTTTTATTCCTTCAAAAAGATTCCTGTTTCAAGGCAATCAAGGGTCTTAACGGTAGAGAGGTAAGTATTAAGCTTGGGCGATATCGATTTATTTTATTCACGATATATCGCCGACAATATATCGCGATATTCGATATAATCGCGATTAATTAAATTTGACATCATCAGTCTTCAAACTCCCAGTGAAAGTTGTAGAAGATACAGTCATAGCATAAGAGAGGTGTTCTAATGACCTATTTTTTTGGTTTTACTCCAAACCTATGGGTTGCAAGATGTCTCAGCTAGGAAATACATCGCGATATTGCGATACTTGATTGATATCGCGATATATCGCGATATATCGATATTTCGATTAAAACCAATTCGATCCGATATCGAAATCGTTTCCAAATTAATATCACGATATTCGATAATATCGTGGTATCGCCCAAGTTTAGCAAGTATACTATAATATGGACTGGCATTGCTAATCATTCAATGGATGACATTTAACGGTCGGACAGCTGCAGCCGATTTCACGAAACTTTACGCAACTGCGTAAGTCCAACTCGGATTTACGTAGTTTGGTAAAGTTTCGTGAAATCAGCTGCAGGAGGCTTAAAAAGTTATTTGAAAGTTCACTTAATAAAACAAAGTACCCATCAGTCACAGAAATATGTTTATGCTTTTGGGTTTTATTAGTCAACAAGTTTTGATTCAGTAACTCTCTCATCCAAAATATTCAAATTATCAGTCATTCACTTTGAGATATTTTATTATGTATTTTTGTAGCTGTTTGGAAGAAAGTGGAAGGTATCCATAGCAGCAGACAATGGACGAGCGGCAGAATTCATCAAAAAGAAGAATTATCCAGACAAAACGAGATGCTATGAATGTGGTGTGAGTAAAAGCATTGTAATATTACGATGCTCCATATGTGGTTCAGCCTCCGTTGTCTCATTTGGAAACACTACTACAATACAAATACAGCCTGTATCATTTAGATCAGATCATTTTGGGGGGTGTTCAAATGAACGGCTTGTGCAGTGGATGTCCTTTGATAGATCACTGCGTCACACAAGTGCGTATCCGCTGCATGCCCAAGGTTTTCACTACTCTCGGCTTCAAAGCTGGCATACAAGGTGGCAGAACCAGACATTTTCATTCAGGGGGGAGGGGGCAGAAGCAAATACTTAATTTAGGGTGCTGTTAAAATTATCAAAAGAAAATATAAAATAGTTCATAATGTCAGACTGTTAAAAGGTATTTATTTCACTTTTAAAATCAAAATATGCAGGAGTTTGGTCACCTGAGTTACAACTGCCCTAAGAACTCCCTCGGTGACAGGGAACCCCCCAAGAAGAAAGAGAAGAAGAAGAGGAAACGGGAGGATGAGATAGAGGAGGAGTACAAAGATTCAGAGTAAGATTTTCCCTCTCCCCCCTTTATTCCCTACCTTCTATCTGTTCTTTGTCTATAATTCCTTCTCATCTGTCTCCTTCTCCTTCTTGGTCTACATTCTTCTCCTTCTTTGTCTACAGCTAGGCCTTCTTCCCTTCTTTTCGCTAAATGTTCTCCTTCATCTCCTGGTCTACTCGATCATCCCCTCCCCTGCCTAGCCTTCTCCTCCGTCTCTCCTCCCCTTCTTGGTCTGTAGCTATAGAGAAAAGGCTTCAGACGAAGAAAGAGGAGATGTGAGAAAGATGTAGACAAAGAAAGAAAGGAGATTAAGGAAAATGCTAGGAGACGGAGGAGAGAAGGTTATAGCGAAGAAGGAAAAAAGAGGGGAAGGGGCTCCCCTTCTATGTCTTCCCTTCTCTCTCCCCTTCCCTTCTTCGTCTATTACCTTTTTCTCTCATACAGGTCTTACTGTTTGAAATGCTCCTTCTTTCCTTACATCAGGTTTCCAATTTGTCCCTATTTGAGAATCATTTAAGTCATTATTTATTTAACGTTAAAGAGGTTCTTGTCTGTGTTCAATGATTTTGTCCATTTTGGCCAGTACTTCCAACTTCATACATTGTGTTTCTTAATATATATAATAACTATCGATTTTATCCTTCAATGGCAACTTATGTCCAAGTACTTCCAATGCTTACACTGTGTTTCTTTGTTTGCATTTGTTCTGCTCAATGACTTTTTTAACACATTTTAAAATGTCTGCTATTGTTGTTTAAGTGTTGTTGCTTTATTATTGTTGTGGCTGTTCAATATTCTCAGTCAAAATAGTTGGCATAAAATAGTTTCTGATGCTAACATCAATTACTATAAAAAGCATAGATAATGGTTTATACATTATTAATGTATAAACCATTATTTATCATCTTCTTTTCAATTGTTTTAAAGATATATTGTAATCACTTGTTTACTTTCAGACTTGCCATACCAGGACACCAATCTGCCAATGTCAGCTTCTCTTTTGCAGGCTTATCTTGTCCTCTGTATTTCTCCTTCAATACAATTTATATCCGTATCTCTTTTTCAGGATGTACACTAGACTTATCTGTAATTCCTCTAGGTACTCTTGATGTTATCCATTGTAAAATAAGTTACACTGGTTACCGTCTCGATAAAGAACAAGAGCTTTAAAAAGCTCTTTTATTATTTTATTAAGTTAAGAAGCCATTCATGGTTTAGCAACAAGATCTCATAACCCGAAATCACTCAAACAACTTACCGTCTCAGGAGTTTGCAATACCACACATTGTTGTCTTACCCAATCAGAAAAAAAATCAAGCATGTTGTGTTAGCTGCTCCAAAACTATGGCATAATCTACCTCCTTGTGTTTAGTAATCATATTCACTTGAATGAAGTTCTGTTTGTGTATTTGTATTTCTTTCTCTGCATTTATTTACTTCTTGAAATGCGCAATAGAGTATGTTACTGAATATAAATGTCTGTTGTTATTATTTCTTCTGATGAAATACCCAAAGTCAGAAAAACACTATATATAAAGGTTGAGTAGTTACATTGCTGTATTTTGTAGATAAGCATGACACATCTCTTTAGAGAAGCATTTTTAACTTAAATGTTATTTTCAATTATCTTGTTGCCCTTACTGTTTTACAGCATAGTTGTGGTTTTTATTGGATGGTTCTAACAGTTACTGGTTTCATCTTAAATATTTTTCTGTTGTGAATCTTAGAGTAACTTTTTCAGGATCTTTATATTGTACCAGGTTTTTACTGTTGTGTTTGATTGCTTTGATATATCTGTATACTTTTACGTTTATTGTTTTTAGGATCAGATTTTGTGGATCTTACTTTTGCCCTTTTAATGATTTTACTTTTGTGGTTTTACAGTGTATGTTTTAGTTTTTTTTTGTTTTAACGAAAAGTGCCTGGTAGCATTTTTAAATTTAGATTATATAAATGTATTTTATAATTTAAATTCCTCTTTTAAATTGGCTAGATCGGTTATAATTGCTTGGAATACAAACAAAACTTAAAAGTAAGTTGAGTAATTTGAAATATTATGAATGATGCATTTGTGCACAAATGCAATCATGACTAGTACTTTATTATTGTCATCATTTTGGGCAATACTCGTTCGTAATATTTATTTGTTGACTTTTGTTTCCTCCAGGGAGGAGGAATCTGAGGGAGAGGATCCAGCACTAGAGAGCCTTGGAGCAGCCATCAGCTTCCAGGTCAGACCCTTGAAGAAACACTGTACATGATTAATAATAACAGTCTTGCAAGACTGGGTCCCTGTCTTTATCCGCAAGGATAAAGACAGGTACCTACTTCTTTTATAAGGGAATGCTGTGCGCGTCGCGCACATAGCGTGATGTGGCACACATCGTGTGATGTGGCACAACTGTCCCGGCCATTGCTCTCGACCAATAGGAATTAAGAAACTCTCTGATAAGCACAGGTGCAAGCTTGCGTGTCACGCCCATGTTTCAACACGTTAACAAAGGTTTATAAACACCCACGTGACGCCCTCTCCACCAATAGGAATAGCGAAACTGTCCGAGGTATTTATGTATAAGAAACAATTTTCAGTAGCCTATCACCCCTTTGTGTGTAATTTTACCCCAAATCATCTAGTCTACCAGTCAGAGGTATTATCTTATGCCAGACACTTTTTTTCTGAGAAGACCTTTGAAATTTGCATTCTGCAGATTTCATCTTTTTTCTTTTCCTTTTTTTATGTCATCATCTTCATCTTTTGTTATTAAAATTTCAGTGCAGTTTTTTATTTTGTATTTATCGTTTGATGTTTCTTAGGCGTTAGACAGGAACAAGAAAATTGTCACGACTGTATAATCAAGAATTAGACAATCAATGTCTTTGTTTTATTTCAAAATGTACATTTGCTGTGGATGTAAAAAAGAACTTCCTTTGCAAATTTAAGAAATATAAAAATACAAACAATTTTATATTTTGCTGTTTGCTCTTCTGAAGAACTTGGTACGATTTTAGCTTTAGATCATCAGTTTGAAATATTCATAAGAAAAAGACATGCTGTAACAACCATTAATTTTATACAACTCTATTGGGAGAAGTTTTGGTTCTGAGAACTCCCAGTGTGGTCTTGTGGTGTTGAAAAGTATACTCATTACGTGCCGACCAACTTAACTTCTTGAAACCATGTTCCTGCTATTATGGTGCATGTATAATCCATACTTAAATGGATTGAAACACACACTGGGCAGTTTGGGACCGCAACCAATTATGCTAGCTCATTAAAACTGGAGTCAACTGTACAATGAGAAAGATAAACTTGCTGCAACAGGACGCTGTGGCAAACACTCTTCACAGAATCATTTCACAGGACGCTGTGGCATACACTCTTCACAGAATCATTTAACAGGACGCTGTGGCATACACTCTTCACAGAATCATTTAACAGGACGCTGTGGCATACACTCTTCACAGAATCATTTAACAGGACGCTTTGGCATACACTCTTCACAGAATCATTTAACAGGACGCTGTGGCATACACTCTTCACAGAATCATTTAACAGGACGCTGTGGCATACACTCTTCACAGAATCATTTATCAGGACGCTGTGGCATACACTCTTCACAGAATCATTTATCAGGACGCTGTGGCATACACTCTTCACAGAATCATTTAACAGGATGCTGTGGCATACACTCTTCACAGAATCATTTATCAGGACGCTGTGGCATACACTCTTCACAAAATCATTTCACACTCTACACAGTGGCATTTAAAATGAGTTCATTTTCTCCACGGAAACATGATACAAAATAAGTTTCTCACTTGTACATTTCTTATCTCCGCTTCTAATAGAGGGCGAAAGAAGAGGAAGATGTCTACAGAGACACTGTGGCACGAGGAGCCTACAATGAGTTTGCCTCATTCTCCTCTTCATCAGTCCAAGGACCTCCCTCAAAGAAGCTCAAATTGAAGCAGAGCTCCTACTTCAGTGATGAGGAGGAAATTGACGGGGACTGAGTCGGCTTTGAGGGGATACTTCTCTCCTAAGTGGTCATACATTGACGTTGATATCGAAGTCAACAGCTTTTAGACCCCGATGGATAAACCGCAAGAACTTGAAGTCGATGCTCTAAAGTACTCCGCCATGACACTCCAATTGTATCCTCAGTTGGTCATATCCAAAGTGTGATATGAAAGAGGTACAACCTCGGAGGTACAACCTCGGAGGGTCAACCTGTCGCAGTCAGGCTAGTCACAGTGAGTCCTCAGCAGTACAAGGCTCAAGTTCTGGAGGTTCCTGGTCGGTAGATCATATGTCCTGGTAGAGCAACTCGTACTGTGTGATGTTTTGGGGATCAATGGGGGAGGTGACCATGACCTTTCCCTTCATAGCTCCACGGTAGATGACCTCGACAAGATCGATGAAGTCTTGCTTCGTCTTAAAGCTCCCAATAAACTTTGTGTGATCAGGAGTCCTGAAATTAGAATTTTAAACAGTTTTTGTTGGGTTTTTTTAAGTATAAAAACTACAGTCAATTCTTAGCTTTTCAAGTTTACTTGTTTGAATCCAGGCCTCGGCTCCAAGAGCGAAGTTATTTTGAGACAGGCTTGTGACTTTATGTAAACCAAATAGCTTGGATAAGGGTTGTGTCACAGTTTGGTTGGACAAAACCTCCAACACAACCCTGTGAACAACAAATTTTAGGATCACACATACAAAATAAACTGCAATTTGTACAATTGGTTCAATGTTTTATGTCTTCTTTATCTTGTTATTTTTTAGTGTGTACAGCCAAGGCAAAATTTCATAGAGCTGCTTAAGTTGCTTAAACATTTTCTGCTTAGCACAAATCAGCAAGAAACCAGTCATAAATTGTACATGTGGCATGGTATTTGGGTTGGTAACCCTGCTCTGGTAAGCACTCTGCTTAGCTACTTGTGTTTAAGCAGCTCTATGAAATCGGGCCCTTGGGAAGATTTCAAAAAGAGGTTAGACTGGTCTTATCTCAAGTACGGGCGAGTTACTCGTCCTAACTTAGGACTTGCCTTAAAAGTAGTCCTAAGTTAGGAATTCAACCCCAGTTCACTTTGGAAGTTGATTTAAACTTTATGCATACCCATAGTCCACCTTCATGTGTTGTCCATTGAAGAAGAAAACAGTTGCTGGTATAAGTGTGATGTCAAAGTATTGCAAATAGATTGGCACACTGTCTGCGTCAACGCAGTAGATGGCAGCCATCTTGGACAGATCATGGGCAGTCTTGGCAAGCTGTTTGGGAAAAATATTATTTGACTTGATCAAATTTATGTTTGTCTATTAATACCATTATTATGTTGCATAATTTATTAAGTTTTGATTGACAAAGTTATCCTGGGTCAAGTTGATTGACAAAGTAATCTCAGGTCAAGTTAGCAAGACAAGTCCAGTGGTATTGTGTTTTTTTTTTTTCTTTCTTAATTAAACATCTTTGTCTCAAAAGAATGATGATCAAATGTTGAGTCTCACAAATATCGCCCATTAAACAGACAGAAGAGATCAATCTTCTCTTGGGGTTTTGTTTAAAGGCAGTGGACACTATTGGTAAGTACTCAAAATAATTATTAGCATAAAACCGTACATGGTAAAGAGTAATGGGGATAGGTTGATAGTATAAAACATTGTGAGAAATGGCTCCTTCGGTAGTGATGTAGTTTTCGAGAAAGAAGTAATTTTCCACGAATTTGATTTAGAATTTGAGGTCTCGAAATCAAGCATCTGAAAGCACACAACTTTGTGTGACAAGGGTGTTTTTTCTTCATAGTTATCTCGCAACTTAGACGACTAATTGAGCTGAAATTTTCACAGGTTGGCTATTTTATGCATATGTTGAGATACACCAAGTGAGAAGACTGGTCTTTGATAATTACCAATAGTGTCCACTGTCTTTAAAGGAAAAGGGTTATAAAAATGTTTTCTCGTTTTGATTCTAGTCTCTGGTATTTTGATTCTAGTCTCTTCTCATTTTGATTCTAGTCTCTTCTCATTTTGATTCTAGTCTCTTCTCATTTTGATTCTAGTCTCTTCTCATTTTGATCCTAGTCTCTTCTCATTTTGATTCTAGTCTCATCTCATTTTGATTCTAGTCTCTTCTCAGTTTGATTCTAGTCTCTTCTCATTGTGATTCTAGTCTCTTCTCATTTTGATTCTAGTCTTGTAAATAGAATCCAGGTCCAGTAAAGATTCTTAGTTACAAGTCTTGCAGTCTTGCGTGTGACCTCAGCTTACCTGTAGCAGTTATGCAAGGGGGAGCTATTGACTTCTTACACAATATAGAACACGCCTCCAAACTGCGCGTAATTTTTGGTGTCAACTTGCTTTTGTGCATGTTTGTATACGATTTTGAAACCAAAAATTACACCCAGGATAGGCACATACGCTGTGCGTATTGCAAGGGGTCTTTATAACCACAAGCCTGTTTACTTACAATTTCATCGAGCTGAAGGCATGTTAGATCGGTATTGCGTCCAAACCGAAGGACAAGGACCAAGTCTTGTGTCGTCTTAATTACTTGATCTATCTCCTTCTTACTTGCCAGCTTGGGAAGGAGGAAACTCATCCTGACTGTCTCATCCTTATCAAATTATGTCTTCAAACTGTAAAACAAAGAAAATGCTGAATTTAGTTTTAGTCATAATACCCCTAAAACTAATAGTACTCTCTAGTCCAAGAGATTATGAAGTTTGTTTCGCTATCGTCTCAAATAGGGGAACAACCCTCGTCGTTGTAATCATTATTATGGAACAAACTTTGTAGTTGTAGACGATATAACAGAACAAACCTTGTGTCGTAGTTGTAAAATATCGCGGAACAAACCTTGTATTGTAGTTGTAGACAATCATTATTATTATGGAACTAACTTTGCAGTTGTAGATGATATTTAGCGGAACAAACCTTGTATTTGTAAACCATAAAGTGGAACAAACTTCGTAGTTTTGTAGATGGTATAGCGGAAAACCTTGTAGTTGTAGACAAAATTTTATAATTATGGACGGAACAAACTTCGCAGTTGTACTTGTACGTAGATTATGTAGTTGATTGATAGTGGAACAAACCTCATCAATATTGTTATCATGCATACAAAAAAGTTGTGAACAATATAGCGGAACGACCTTCAGTTCCACCCCCCCCCCCCCTCCTTATCTAGAAACCAATACCTAAATGAAAAGATATTTACAATTCTATGGCTGAATCACACCTCCATGATCACAGTGGGTGAACTTTTTCTCTACCGTACCTGTGAAGGGGGGCTGGTCATCTCGCCACCTAGCAAGCTCGCCACCAACAAAGTCGCCCCCTGCAAAGTCGCCCACTAACCGGCTCGCCCCGAGTTGTTACAAAGTCGCCCCATGACAATGTCGCCCCCAAACAATGTCGCCCCCCTAGCAAAGTCGCCCCCTGACAATGTCGCCCCCAGCCAATGGCGCCCCCTAGCAAAGTCGCCCCCAGAAAATAATTAAGGGTTAGGGTTAGGGTTAGGGAATAGGGTTAGGGTTAGATCTTCCACAAGCACATTACTTCAGATGGAGATTTTTCTGAAAATGTTTTAACTATATTTTTTTACCATAACTATTGTAGCCTTAATTATTTTCCGAACTACATCTGGGGGCGGCTTTGCTAGGGGGCGACATTGGCTGGGGGCGACATTGTCAGGGGGCAACTTTGCTAGGGGGCGACATTGTTTGGGGGCGATATTGCCAGGGGGCGACTTTGTTTCAACTCGGGGCGAGCCGGGTAGGGGGCGACTTTGTTGGTGGCGAGCCTGCAGGTGGCGAGATGACCAGCATTCCTATGAAGGTAGAAAATAGACTCCATGCTCTACCTGCCCCCGCCCGCCCCTACTCTGTCTAAAATACTATATGGTTTAAAATTATTGTTTGCACTAATTTTAACATCTTTATTTTTGCGTATAAAATACGAATTTATTTCATGTTGAATTAAAATGTGGGAAAAGTTTCCGTATGGCGCCACCACTAATTCATTCGATATGAATAATATTATAGTATCTAATTTACCTCCTCATCAATCTTGTCAATGAGATATCCCTTTTTGTAAAATTTGTGAAAAAGTGGTGGCGCCATACGGAAATTTATCCAAAAAGTGGACTGCCCGAGGTCACACTATTTATAAAACATGTGGTTTGTCTTATATTGCCTATTTTACTTCCTGTATATCGTATAAAAACGTTCTTAATCTTACCAAGCGCAGCTGCGATCGGCCGGTTCAAAGCAGCATAATAATTATAGACTTTTTTGTAAACAATGCGTAAACAAAAGTTATACGGGGTCCTACTACGCCCTCTGTTGTTGCTCGTTGATGCCGGCCCGGTGTGGGGGGTGCGTGGGTGGCGACGACACTGGTCCCCTGTCTTTATCTTGGTCCCCTGTGTTCTGCGTCACTGGTACACGGTGTGCATCCTAGCCGGCCGGTTGTGGAAAGGTTTTGGAAGGGTAATTTTCGTGTCTACCTCACTTTTGTAATCGATTATATCTTAAAAATGGTGAGTAAAATTGTTAATTGATATAGATTTGAAACGGTGTTGATTTTAAGTGTATAACTAAGATCCTCCATGGATTGAATGAGCTAATAGCATGATTAGTCTACTAACTATCATCATATTTATAGGCTATCTAATCTAGCCCCACTTGACTTTCTAATTACTTGTGTGGCCAAGGATAGCTGAATCCTTAGTAGCCACACGTCCACACCATTTCCTCATGCAGCAAAAAATAAAAATTCTGGCGCCTTATCTACGAGCCACCCAGCAATATAAACCGGCAGAATGTGTTCACCTAACTCTTAGCTTGCTTTGTGTGTAGTTAAAAGTGAAACAAATATAAAAAAATTAAAAAAAATTTAACGATAACTTTGCTACCCCTTTCGCCGACTCTAATTTGGGTAACTTTCCGTATGGCGCCACCACTTTTTCACTCATTTTTACAAAAAGGGATATATCAATGAGGTAAATATTAGATACTATATTATTTCATATCGAATGAAAAAGTGGTGGCGCCATGCGGAAACTTTTCCTCTAATTTTATCGTTTCGTACATGGCGCAGCCATCTTGGAATATGCGAATCAACATGACGTCATTCGCCTGCTGAGCTGTGGGCCGGTGAGGGCGCAAACACAAATCAACGGCTGTTTTATGTAAACTAAGCTTGTGTGCTTTTTCGTGAACTACGTAGAACGTGCTACGAATTTCGTTTTTAATAATGTTTGTTCATCTCATTTCTGCTTTTTTTTTTCGTGAGGATATTCATTCAGATTTCAGATCCATTTTGGTTTCTTTGGCACCCCCAAGTGATGCCCTCTCGACCAATCAGAGTGGATAAACTGTCGTTGGTATTCATCAATGGTTGATTGATGTATCCTCTCTGCTCACAGTCCGTCCAATTATTTCACATGAATTAACATTAATATTTCCAACGTGCCTATGATTGGTATATTTTTATTTTTCATTTATTTAGGAAAGGTTGCCACTCGGGTCAAACTAACTCGTCATTATTATGATAAGCTTAAAGCATTTGAGAACGCCCATGCAAGCCATTCGGAGGGGTCAGGCAAAAATCATCATTCGTAGCCGTCGAAATGTAAAGCCATCATCAGAATTTTTCCAAATACTCCCAGATTTCATCGAGATCTATGAAGATTCTCACCAAGAAAGGCCCACTCAGAGGCAAAGACGACAACTGCTTCTGGGGCACTTGTTTCAAGGTTTAAACTTCCACAAGCAATTCAGAAATTGTCAACTTTCTCCACTGAGCAAATGTTTCAGTACACATGCACATCAGTTTGAAGAGATCCACCTACAGAATGCAGAGCGCCGAGAACCAAGTTGGGAGTTAACTGAGGTTTCAAGAAATTCTCCTGGACTGTTTGCAGGCTTCCTTTCTCTGGAGCAAGAGATTCTGAGAAGGTTAAAAAACAATGAGGACTCGGCGAAAACTCATATGCAAAATAATATCAAGAATGTAGCCTGTGCAATCCAGCTGAGACAGCAGTATAAGAAACCAGTTCCTGAAAGAATTCATCCCATGGATCTGGATTATCTTCTGAGCCTCAAAACGAAATCAAGCAGAAATAAACAGTTGAGTTTCTTGGCGAGAAAGGAACATTTAAAACACAAACAGGCTGAAGAGAAACTTATAAAACACAATCTCAAAACACTTGAGAAAAATTCCTCAGTTGAGACAAGGTTGATGACTGTGAGGAATTGTTTCCTCCGACATGGGGTATCTGTCTCTGAAGCGACTGCTCATCAGTGGAACCTGGTCAGGGGTTTGATGTTCGGTCAGCCCATCATGTTTGATCTGAGCTACGAGGGCTTCATGGATCGCCGCGAGGTTGTCAACACTATCATGCAGCTCGGCCTCATTGTCAAAATCAACAAAACACTGCCAGATCCTTTTCACATCCACTTTGCAAACATACCGCAGGATGGCTTGATTGAGAAGGAGTTTAAGCGAGTCTACGGTGACCAGGTCGACAGTTTGATGGTCAGCATTTCAAATAAAAGTCCTCAGCGTCTATTCGGGGATGAAGATCTCGTCTATCTCTCAGCCAACTCGCCAAATATACTCACAGAGTATGACTCGAGCAAAGTGTACATCATTGGTGGGTTTGTCGACAGGAGAGTGAAAAGTAACATTTCTCTCGGCAAAGCTGAAGAGAGTGGCATCCCTCATGCTAGACTTCCATTGGACGAGCACCTTATATGGCACAAGAGCACAAAGAACTTAACATTGGACCAGATGATGTGTATCTTGAGTGAGCTCAAGTTGTCTGGTAACTGGCACAGTGCCTTGAAGCATGTACCTCAGAGAAAGCATCTTGGCAGTAGATGAGTAGAGTCTACAAAAAATCTTCTTTTTCAAACTTGATTCAACTTTTTGACATACATGTACTTAAAATATTGATTTCTAAGTCATTTTGCTGGATTTCAAATATAGATTTTAGATGTAATAATCACGCAAAGTATTACATGTATGTGTATTCTACATAATATAGTACTTGTGGGTGTTTAAAGGCAGAATATATCTTTGGTTTTTGGTACTTTGGGAGTTATTTAATCCTATAAATGAGTATAAAATTAAAATAACCTGTGTAAATTTCATTTCAAAAGATGGTCAGGTTTTGAAATAATCACCAAATAATATACAGGGCAAATATTTCCTTGCGGGAAGTATTATCCCTATTATGGGAATATTACACAATCTGATACAAACTTTGAGGGATAAAAACTGACATCTTTTTACAAACCAAAGTGAAGAAATGTTCCTCAAAATGTTATTACGTTTATACTTGTACTATCAAAAGCTGCTGTAGGCTTCTTGCCAAAAGTTGTTACCGCCATTAATTTTTAGAGTGGTTACCAAAGTTTACTTCCCTTTTGAGTTTATGAGTTTGTTTTGTATAATTAAATAGTATAATGCAATGATGTCATGAATTTAATTTACTTGGCATTTATGTTTAAATAGCTGGTTTGGTTGGTTATTGTCAAAGACAAGTACATGTACATGTATTCTCACTTGGTGTATCCCAACATAAAATAACAAATCTGTGACAATTTGGACTCAATTGGACATTTAAGTTGCAAGAGAATAACGAATGAAAATATTCCCTTGTTGCACAAGTTTGTGTGCTTTGATATGCCTATAAAAGAGCTCAGGCCTGAAGTGTTTTAACATTTTTGAGTGAGAAATTACCTCTTTCTCAAAAACTACATCTACATTACTTCAGAGTGAATGTTTTATACAAACAACAGCTTTCATAGCTCATTTTTACCAAATAAGTTTTTTTCTAATAATTATTTTGAGGGAGTTACCAATAGTGACTTCACAAAGAGTTAGGACTATAGTCCTAACTTAGGACCAGTTCTTTAGTGATATTACAAACTTAAGGCCAGTCCTAAGTTAGGACGAGTAACCTGTCCTAACTCGAGATGAGACTGGTCCCAACTCTTTGTGAAATCCACCCCAGTGCCTTTTTAAACACTGCTTTCAAATCTCTCCAAAATAAGGCTGTTTGGAATTATCATTTTTTAAGAGTTATTCATGCACAAAACCATATACAGTGTGTTGTAATAATGAGTAGTGGTTTAAAAAACATAAACTTGCCTCTGGAAATACAACCATGGGAACATAAATGTAATTGTCTGCCATTTTGTGAAGTTTAAAATTTTGTTCTACAAAACAGCAGACCTTGTTCCGTGTATATTGTGATATTCTACATTTAAATACATTGTTCCAACCTTATACATCTCATAACAAATGCTATTTAATAGCTCAAAGCGCCCAATCCAAACGCAATGTAAAGCATTCAACCTAAAGGCAACTATTTTTTTGTTGATTGTATTTACAGATTTTCTTTGAGGTTTCATTTCTTTGAATTGAGAAAAAAAAACTATTGAGGTGTGTCACCTGATGTCCTTGGAAGCATTCCATGTTGGAAGTATGCCAACGAGAAGCTTTCATAACAGTTATGTGAAAGGTTTATCAAGCTTTTAAAATATTGTGTGACTGTCATCCCGGGGCCGATCTTTGACGCTTTCAATAGGGCCCCTATAAGCTTTTGTGAGATATTTTTGGTGACACTTTACTGTGACACTTTCAGGTGTGGGTAAATTTGACTATTATACATCCAAACTAAACGGTGTTCTCCTGTGGTGTTTACCATATCTCAAAAAAGGCTAAGGCTGGTCTGAATTTACGGCTATGGCTAGGCTAGATTTCTATGCATCATGTGTTAAAGGAACACGTTGCCTTGGATCGGTTGAGTTGATCTTTGAAACGCAATTGTAACTGTTTGTTATAAAATGCATATGGGTAGAAATATGTTCTAAAAGTAGAATACAATGATCCACACAAACATGCGTCGACTAACACGGTCGGCCATTTATGGGAGTCAAATTGTTGACGGTCGGCCATTTATGGGAGTCAAATTGTTGACTCCCATAAATGGCCGACCGTGTTAGTTCGCAAAGTAAAAGGAAAACCACGCAATTTCGAGGCACATTTTGTGTGGATAATTGCGTTCTACTTTTAAAACATATTTCCAACCATTATGCATTACATAAATAAAACGCTTTATAGACCAACTTGTCCGATCCAAAGCATAGTGTTCCTTTAAGGTATAGGACGCCCCTTAGCAACACCCTTAGCAGTAGCCGTACCTTACGGTACCTATTCGAATGGTAACTACCTGTATATTGTAGTTGGGTGTGATCTGTGAGGAGTACATACGGTTTCCCAGTGATTCCATACATCATACATGGTTTAATTGTCCGCAGTGACATGTGAGGCTACGCATCAACAGTTGTTTTTGTATATTATTACAAAGTAAATAATTATATTTTTATACTTAAAAAATTATCATAATAGTGGTATGAAATAAATGTCTATTGAAACAACAACTATTTGTGTAATATTTCCTTGCTTTCAACTCTCAGCCATTTTTTTGTTTTTTTTATGTGTACTTATGTTTCTAATTTGAATAAACATAAAACAAAAGGTCATAACGAATACATTTCAATTTAATAGCCTTCGAAACGTCAGGAAATAAAACTATTTTTCATTTGGTACAACGGTCCATTGGGTTGACAAGTTGTTTGCAACAACTAAATCTAATTTCTCACATTTGTAATTTTATTTCATTCTTAACACTCAAATATTGGAGCTGTACGTGTACATGAAATCACCGGTTCTGAAAATCAAGTGCCTGTCTTTTTCGCATAATACAGGGGACATGGTCTATTAAACAAACAACGAGAAAAACGCCTTTTCATGGGACGAATGGCAGAGGGCGCACTAACAAAAGACGCTCCATGCCATAGTCACCTGGAATTGGTATTTTTGTCAAAATAAAGCTTTTGTCACTAAAAAATGTCTTTTGAGTGGAATACGAATAAACAAATAACTAAGGTTTAAAAAAAATTAGTTTCCATTTTATTTACAAATTTGAAAATAAGCCCGACCCGATAGGGCGCTGTTCGTGACGTCAATCGAGGGGCGATGAATCGCATGCAGTGCCAACGCAAGATCGTAGATGTTAGTTTCCAAACGCCAGGAGTCGATCGTTACACGTGAAAAGGATCCGAAATAACCACACTGGTAAGAACGCTTTTAGACTTGACCAAGTCCGTCCAGAATTTGTCTTGTTGCGAGTCGATCGGACCCACTGCAGGGGTACATACGTATCACTCTCCACGTTGCAAAACTTCTCAACACGAACGTACGTTATCATTCAAGTTAAGGCCAATCAAAGACTGGTCTATTCCCTTTCAGTACACAAGAGATTCATCTAGTTCTGCTGATTTTATTATATTTTTATGAAGCTGTCTGGTATTTATTTCAGATTTTTAAATATTTAAGACCGAGAGTCCCCCTAAAATTGCTTCATATACTGTGACAAGTCACTGTGCCGTGCGTACAGTTTAAGATTTCATTTTATCATAATTTGATAAAGCTCCATTGTATTTATTTTAGATTATTGAAAATTAAAGAGCACGCGAGTCCGTTTGCAGCATAGGCTACTGTGCGTGTGTAAACAACGTACACCGCTGTGTGCACAGTTTACGATTTCATCAACGCCACGGGTCGATTTGTAAAACGGTTTATCAATACGATATTATTCAAATTAGACCAATCAAAGACTGGCATTACCTAAACAAAGCATTCATGTAGCATTACTGATTTTATCATAATTCTAAAAAGCTCCGCTATATTTATTTCAGATTTTTGAAAATTACACACGACGAGTCCCTTTGCAGCATACTTTGCGTGTGTATACAACACCGCTGTGCGCACAGTTTAAGATTTCATCAACGCCACGGGTCGATTTGTAAAACAGTTTATCAACACGTTATCATTCAAACGAAGCCAATCAAAGACTGTCATTACCTAAACAAAGCATTCATGTAGCATTACTGATTTTATCATAATTTTATAAAGCTCCGTTATATTGATTTCAGATTTCTGAAAATTACACACCACGAGTCTCTTTGCAGCACACTGTGCGCGTGTACTACACTGCTGTGCGCACAGTTTAAGATTTCATCAACGCCACGGGTCGATTTGTAAAACGGTTTATCAATACGTTATCATTCGAACGAAGCCAATCAAAGACTGTCATTACCTAAACAAAGCATTCATGTAGCATTACTGAATTTATCATAATTTTATAAAGCTCCGTTATATTTATTTCAGATTTCTGAAAATTACACACTACGAGTCCCTTTGCAGCATACTGTGCGCATGTACTACACTGCTGTGCGCACAGTTTTAAATTTCATCAACGCCACGGGTCGATTTGTAAAACAGTTTATCAACATGTTATCATTTAAACGAAGCCAATCCAAGACGGTCATTACCTAAACAAAGCATTCATGTAGCATTACTGATTTTATCATAATTTTATAAAGCTCCGTTATATTGATTTCAGATTTTTGAAAATTACTCACCACGAGTCCCTTTGCAGCATAGTTTGCATGTGTACATCGCTGCTGTGCGTACAGTTAACGATTTCATCAACGCCACGGGTCGGTTTGTAAAACGGTTTATCAATACGTTTTTATTCAAACAAAGCCAATCAATGACTGTCATTACCTAAACAAAGCATTCATGTAGCATTACTGTTTTTATCATAATTTTATAAAGCTCCGTTATATTTATTTCAGAGTTTTGAAAATTACACACGACGAGTCCCTTTGCAGCATACTGTGCGCGTGTACTACACTGCTGTGCGCACAGTTTAAGATTTCATCAACGCCACGGGTCGATTTGTAAAACAGTTTATCAATACGGTATCATTCAAATTATGCAAAACAAAGACTGGCATTAACCAAACAAAGGATTCATGTAGCATTACTGATTTTATCATAATTTTATGCAGCTCCGTCATATTTATTTCCGATTTTTGAAAATTACACACCACGAGTCCCTTTGCAGCATACTGTGCGCGTGTACTACACTAACACTGCTATGCGTACAGTTAACGATTTCATCAACGCCACGGGTCGATATGTAAATCGGTTTATCAATACGGTATCATTCAAATTAGACAATCAAAGACTGGCATTACCTAAACAAAGCATTAATGTAGCATTACTGATTTTATCATAATTTTATAATGCTCCATTATATTTGTTTCAGTTTTTCGAAAATTACACACCACGAGTCCCTTTGCAGCATACTTTATGGTGTACATCACTGCTGTGCGTCAATTTACAATTTCATCAACGCCACGGGTCGATATGTAAATCGGTTTATCAATACGTTATCATTCAAACGAAGCCAATCAAAGACTGCCAGTACCTAAACAAAACATTCATGTAGCATTACTGATTTTATTATAATTTTATAAAGCTCCGTTATAGATATTTCGGATTTCTGAAAATTACACACTACGAGTCCCTTTGCAGCATACTGTGCGTGTGTACTACACTGCTGTGCGCACAGTTTTAAATTTCATCAACGCCACGGGTCGATTTGTAAAACAGTTTATCAACATGTTATCATTTAAACGAAGCCAATCCAAGACTGTCATTACCTATACAAAGCATTCATATAGCATTACTGATTTTATCATAATTTTATAAAGCTCCGTTATATTTATTTTAGATTTTTGAAAATTACGCACCACGAGTCCCTTTGCAGCATACTTTGTACGTGTACTACACTGCTGTGTGCACAGTTTAATATTTCATCAACGCCACGGGTCGATTTGTAAAAAAACAGTTTATCAACACGTTATTGTACAAACGAAGCCAATCAAAGACTGCCAGTACTCAAACAAAGCATTTATGTAGCATTACTGATTTTATCATAATTTTATAAAGCTCCGTTATGTTCATTTCAGAGTTTTGAAAATTACACACGACGAGTCCCTTTGCAGCATACTTTGTACGTGTACTACACTGCTGTGCGTACAGTTTAAGATTTCATCAACGCCACGGGTCGATTTGTAAAACAGTTTATAAACACGTTATCATTCAAACGAAGCCAATCAAAGACTGTCATTACCTAAACAAAGCATTCATGTAGCATTACTGATTTTATCATAATTTTATAAAGCTCCGTTATATTTATTTCAGATTTTTGAAAATTACACACCACGAGTCCCTTTGCAGCATACTTTGTACGTGTACTACACTGCTGTGCGTACAGTTTAAGATTTCATCAACGCCACGGGTCGATTTATAAAACAGTTTATCAACATGTTATTGTTCAAACGAAGCCAATCCAAGACTGCCAGTACTCAAACAAAGCATTCATGTAGCATTACTGATTTAATCATAATTTTATTAAGCTCTGTTATATTTATTTCAGATTTTTGAAAATTACACACCACGAGTCCCTTTGCAGCATACTTTGTACGTGTACTACACTGCTGTGCGCACAGTTTAAGATTTCATCAACGCCACGGGCCGATTTGAAAAATCGATTTATCAACACAGTACTTTTCAAACGAAGCCAATCAAATACTTTCATTCCCTTAACAAAGTATTCATGTAGCATTACTGATTTTATCATGTTTTTGTAAAGCTTCATTATATTTATGTCAGATTTTTGAAAATTAAAGACCACGAGTCCCTTTGCAGCGTATTGTGCGTGTGTACAACACTGCTGTGCGCACAGTTTAAGATTTCACCAACGATTTGTGGAACAGTTTATCGAAAGGACCCGCCCTTTGATGGTCGTTCGCTGATCGTCCTACAACTTACACGAATGTAGAAAACGATTGCTGGTGATGGACTGGAAGCAATGGTTTGCATGTATTCAATTCCAAATAATATGAAACAAACAACTTAACTTATATCTAAACTGAAGACACGCCGTTTTGTTTCTCTTGTGAATGGGAGTAAGACAACATTTATTGAATTTAGCAAAACGAGTATAATGAAGTTTAAGAACAATCTGTTAATATAAAACAATAAAAGCAGTGAAAAGAGTTAACAACTGTTTTAAGCATTTGCAAGTTTCGACGAGTAACAAATATAATGGCAAGTTAATCCATTAATTTTGTTATGTGCATGGTGTTTATACTCGTAAAGTTCACCACTCAAAAACTTAACAATTCATCCATTAGAGATAGCATTCAAGTTCGCTGGAGTTTCTTGAAGGGTGTGTCTTTTCATTTAAACTCATTTTTGGCCAGTCATTTTTTGGATTGTGCAATGTAAAACATAACACTTGGTTAAAAAGTTGCTTCCTTTATTATTTAGGTTTTTTGGTCAAATGTTGCAAATGAGCAGTCAATTTTATTTTCATGCGTTCGAATTCAAGCTGTTTTGCCTCTCCAGTTGTTACTGCGTTTCAAATTCAAAATTCGGCCATTCAATTTTGTTTTGAGTCGAGTCAAATTCCTGTAGCACTCTGTTCAATGTAGCGTACCGTCATTCTTGTTCGTGACACAACCACCTCAAGAAGCGTCTGCGAATTTGAATGCTGCTTTGATGAATTTTAAATTGAATGATTATTTTGTTAAATCGAATGCAACATTACCATTAGGCCAAAAATTACAGTTGAACAACATTTGCCAAGATACCTGTCGCACAATTTTTTTTTTTTAGGTAAGTCTTGGTCATTTTCCATTACATACACCTCCCCCCCCCCACCAACCCCCAAAATAAATACAAAATGAATGAATAAATATAGGATGGATTCTCCATTTCAAAAGGTTGCGCTCGATCTAAAATTGAATGCAGTACCTACCGTACCTACCAGTACTCGGAAAATGAGTAAATGACGCTGTCAAATTTGCTGCATTGTCTCCACGGTTATTATTAGACCGTGGGATTCATCATCAAAAAGGGCGCTAGTTTTCGAGTTATCTGCAACTACCTAAACTTTTCCCCCAGATTTACTTATGGTAGACTTTCATAAAATGTTAAAGTTGTCAAGGGTAAAACTTGCACAGTAATGAGTTGTTTTAGTTAGAAATTAATTACAAGAAAAAAGCGCCCTCTGTGGTCGAAACTGGAGAACGGTGCTCAAACTGTATGGGCAAATCAATACGGCACAAACGAATTGGGAAGTTACCGGATAATTTATTTTAGTGTCCTTTACAGGTTAACAGCTTTTTTCGCCAGATCTCAATTTAATTATTATAATTTACGAAAATATTAAAAGGTTTGTTATTCTGTACACCATTAATTTCCCCCAAAGTGTTTTTCAATTGTTTGAATTACTGTCACCCACAAACAGGCTTTAATTAAATCTAAATTAAATAGTAATTTGAAAGGAAATAGAAGGATATTGTATATACAAGAGATACACATTTTTATTTTCTCACCATTTTTTGGTGTATTTCTTTCTTCTCTTCAGATGCCACATTTGTGGTATAAAAATCATAAATAAATCTGACGGAGCGTTAACAGAAATACATTATAAAATCAGTAATGCTACAAGATTGCTTTGTTAAGGTAATGGCAGTCTTTGATTGGCTTCGTTTGAACAATAACTGTTTTATCTATCGACCCGTGGCGTTGATGAAATCTTAAAGTGTACGCACAGCAGTGTGGTACACATACAAAGTATGCTGCAAAGGGACTCGAGGTGTGTAATTTTCAAAAATCTGAAATAAATATAACGGAGCTTTATAAAATTATGATAAAATCAGTAATGCTACATGAATGCTTTGTTTAGGTAATGACAGTCTTTGATTGGCTTCGTTTGAATGATAACGTGTTTATAAACTGTTTTACAAATCGACCCGTGGCGTTGATGAAATCTTAAACTGTACGCACAGCAGTGTAGTACACGTACAAAGTATGCTGCAAAGGGACTCGTGGTGTGTAATTTTCAAAAATTTGAAATAAATATAACGGAGCTTTATAAAATTATGATTAAATCAGTAATGCTACATGAATGCTTTGTTTGAGTACTGGCAGTCTTGGATTGGCTTCGTTTGAACAATAACATGTTGATAAACTGTTTTATAAATCGACCCGTGGCGTTGATGAAATCTTAAACTGTACGCACAGCAGTGTAGTACACGTACAAAGTATGCTGCAAAGGGACTCGTGGTGTGTAATTTTCAAAAATCTGAAATAAATACAACGGAGCTTTATAAAATTATGGTTAAATCAGTAATGCTACATGCATGCTTTGTTTGAGTACTGGCAGTCTTGGATTGGCTTCGTTTGAACAATAACATGTTGATAAACTGTTTTATAAATCGACCCGTGGCGTTGATGAAATCTTAAAGTGTACGCACAGCAGTGTAGTACACGTACAAAGTATGCTGCAAAGGGAATCGTGGTGTGTTATTTTCAAAAATCAGAAATAAATGTAACGGAGCTTTATAAAACTATGATAAAAACAGTAATGCTACATGAATGCTTTGTTTAGGTAATGACAGTCATTGATTGGCTTTGTTTGAATAAAAACGTATTGATAAACCGTTTTACAAACCGACCCGTGGCGTTGATGAAATCGTTAACTGTACGCACAGCAGCGATGTACACATGCAAACTATGCTGCAAAGGGACTCGTGGTGAGTAATTTTCAAAAATCTGAAATCAATATAACGGAGCTTTATAAAATTATGATAAAATCAGTAATGCTACATGAATGCTTTGTTTAGGTAATGACCGTCTTGGATTGGCTTCGTTTAAATGATAACATGTTGATAAACTGTTTTACAAATCGACCCGTGGCGTTGATGAAATTTAAAACTGTGCGCACAGCAGTGTAGTACATGCGCACAGTATGCTGCAAAGGGACTCGTAGTGTGTAATTTTCAGAAATCTGAAATAAATATAACGGAGCTTTATAAAATTATGATAAAATCAGTATTGCTACATGAATGCTTTGTTTGAGTACTGGCAGTCTTGGATTGGCTTCGTTTGAATGATAACGTATTGATAAACCGATTTACATATCGACCCGTGGCGTTGATGAAATTGTAAATTGACGCACAGCAGTGATGTACACCATAAAGTATGCTGCAAAGGGACTCGTTGTGTGTAGTTTTCAAAAATCTGAAACAAATATAATGGAGGTTTATACAAATATGATAAAATCAGTAATGCTACATGAATGCTTTGTTTAGGTAATGAGAGTCTTTGATTGGTCTAATTTGAATGATACCGAATTGATACACCGATTTACAAATCGACCCGTGGCGTTGAAATCTTAAACTGTGCGCACAGCAGTGTAGTACACGCGCACAGTATGCTGCAAAGGGACTCGTGGTGTGTAATTTTCAAAAATCTGAAATAAATATAACGGAGCTTTATAAAATTATGATTAAATCAGTAATGCTACATGAATGCTTTGTTTGAGTACTGGCAGTCTTGGATTGGCTTCGTTTGAACAATAACATGTTGATAAACTGTTTTATAAATCGACCCGTGGCGTTGATGAAATCTTAAGCTGTACACACAGCAGTGTAGTACACGTACAAAGTATGCTGCAAAGGGACTCGTGGTGTGTAATTTTCAAAAATCTGAAATAAACGGAGCTTTATAAAATTATGATTAAATCAGTAGTGCTACATGAATCCTTTGTTTGGTTAATGCCGGTCTTTGTTAGGCACAATTTGAATGATACCGTATTGATAAACTGTTTTACAAATCGACCCGTGGCGTTGATGAAATCTTAAACTGTGCGCACAGCGGTGTTGGATACACACGAACAGTAGCCTATGCTGCGACAGGACTCGCGTGGTCTTTAATTTTCAAAAATCTGAAATAAATATAATGGAGCTTCATAAAATTATGATAAAATCAGTAATGCTACATGAATGCTTTGTTTAGGGACTGGCAGGCTTTGATTGGTTTCGTTTGAACAATAACGTGTTGATAAACTGTTTTTACAGATCGACCCGTGGCGTTGATGAAATCGTAAACTGATGCACACGCACAGTATGCTGCAAAGGGACTCCTGGTCTTAAATTTTTAAAAATCTGAAATAAATGTAATGGAGTTTTATAAAAATACGATAAAATCAGTAATGACACAGGAATCCTTTGTATAGGTAATGGCAGTCTTTGATTAGTTTAATCTGAAGAATACCGTATTGATAAACCGTTTTTAACAAATCATACCCTTTTAGTTGATGAAGAGTTTGTATTCTGTGGATACGCATTGCTTTGTTGTATATTTAAAAATCTTGAAATATACTTTAAAAATCAGCAATACATGACCCCTTTGTATATTAATGGTTGTGAATAAAAATAAATAAACTAAATGTCTGAACTTTAGAGCGAAACTCCAAAATATCGGTGTATCTACCATACAAAAAAACACAAACAAATCTTAGGGAGAAAAAGCTCAAGGAATGGTAGCGAGTCTACGTATTGCTGCTCCGTTTGACGACTACTGATTACATCGGATCCTTTCGAGTAGCGATCGACTCCTGGCGTTTGGAAACTAACATCTACCACGCAAGATAGTGACCCTTGGCGCAATCTAAAAACATGCCCTCAAAGTTGAAACAATAATTTATTATCTGATTTTTTTTTACACGTTAGGCAAATGCTCCTTTATGTTCGTTACGTCTTTCAGGTACCTTCATCGACTTCCCTACTAGCTGGAAAAAGTGTTGGGAAGGCGTCATGTTTAGAAAAGAACTTTTCTCTTCATGTCAAAATGTGTAGTGCTCGAAGTGTTTGCTGCACAGCGCTGGAAAAGACGTTGGACCGGACCACTTTGCAAACTGACCCGATCTTAAGTTGTTTTGCTGCATCCATCAGCAATACATCCATCAGCAATACACCTGGTCGACATTGCCGGAAAATGCAAGAAAAATACTTTGTCGAAACGTACAAACTCACGACTGGGGCTTACAAAAAGAGGTAGGCGGTGTCACATCTACATAACTTTATTTATTTTCTAAACATATAAATCGTTAAAAACAATTACTCAAAAAAATATTATTGTTCAGAAACATATACTCTAATGTTTGAAGAAAAAAATATATATTTCCAGGTGACTTTAATATAGGGCTACCCCTTCATTTTCTTGTGAGTTTTGATTTTTGTCTTCCTAGCCAATCACGAGTACGAGTATGGATACCTAGTATAGTATACTATTATAGTACGAGCACTGAAATAAACCATGGAGGAATTCTACCTCCATGAATAAACCAACTTGTAAACATGTCAATAAATTAAGGGAATGTTTGTTGTAATGAAACCAAAAAGGCGTTTAAAAAAATTAATGTTCAGTCAGGATTTGAGTCTGAGATTGCTAATGAGGCTTGTTGCAACGATTCAGTCTCTATTTTAAGCGTTGGATTACACTGGGGTTTTTTTTCTCATCGTTGTTACTAGTTTTTGCCATGTACTCGTCTTTTGTTTCAAACTATTAGTGTTTTGTGTGTGCGTGTGTTTGTGTGTATTAAAGGACGTACCACGTTGCCTTGGATCGGTCGAGTTGGTCTTTGAAAAGTGTTTGAAACCGTTTGTTTTAAAGTGCATGGGTAGAAAGATGTTATAAAAGTAGAATACAATGATCCACATGCAAACATGCATTTGAAATTGCACGGTTTTCCTTGTACCTTATCGACTATCACGGTCGGCCATTTACGGGAGTCAAATTTTTGACTCCCATAAATGGCCGACCGTGTTAGTTTGCACAGTAAAAGGAAAACTACGCAATTTCGAGCAAATTTGTGTGGATCATTGTATTCTACTTTTAAAACATCTTTCCAACCATATGCAATTTATAAAAAACGGTTACAGCGCTTTTTATAGACAAATCGTTCGATCACACAGGCAAGGTAGTCCTCTACACGTATTAATTTTTCAAATTGGCGCGGCGTATGAAGCAGTACAAGTAGGCCAAGTACATTTTTTGCAATGCCCATGATCGCCAAAAAAATTAATGTACATTATTGTGACCGACCCAGGAACATGATTTCTGTTTCTCTCCTTAACCTTTTCTAGGGAACCAAGTCAGCGCGCGATCGTAGAAATAAATTTACATAATAATACCAAATAATATAACATTGATTCACGTGCAATTACATTCTGCCGCAAGCTGCTCATAATAACGTTCACGCCATACGATTCCGCAATACACAAAGGCAGAAAAAAAACATGAAAATTAAAGTGAATTCATCATGGCAATCGTGATGGGATGTTGCTGCTTCCCTAATACGCGAAGTGGGACGATAGCGTCTGCTATTTACACCCTGGTAAGTGTAGATAGCCATTGAGAGTCCATTGATGGTATATTCCATCCGAAATTATGTTCGCAAGTGTGCCTATAATAACACTAATTATGCATACATTTGTTTTGGAAAATGATACATTTCATTGAAGTAAGGCCTATGCATTCAAAGTATAACAATCTCACTCGATGACACTGTTTCATACAGCCGGATTGATTGAGAGAATGAGATCATATTTTCGTAACAATTGTTTTGCATATCGTCTGTTTTATTCCGATATTGAAGCATGATATATTTACCAACGTTGTCATAGCAATATTGGTGTATACATCGAACTTGAACCCATGAACTTGTAAACTGCAAATCGTGCGCACTAACGCGACTTGTTGACAAAATTTAAGGGAGCATCGCCCCATTTTCGTATTATAATAGGGCTTAGACTTGACTCAAGTCACAATTCCGTGAGAGTCCTTTTATTTTCAGTCATCAAGAAACTTTTGCGCCGGCAAAGTTTTTCTTACGACCGACGCCATGCGAGGCTTCCAGCATCAGTCACTAAAATATTCCTATAGGCGATGAAATTTTTCGTAAAGATTCTTGTCATTTTGACTGCAACCATTTGAAAATTTGTAAACCCATCAATTTTTTAAACATAAATTCTGTGGTTGTATTCATTTTTTTTTTAAGTCAACCTAATTTAGGTGTCTCAAAGTTTTAAATTGATTCCCGTGCTTGGGAAACGCTGTCAGAGACCAGTATTCTCAAATTATGAACGAAAAACATCCTTGTTGCGTCAATTTGTGTGCTTTGTGATGCATAATCAAGGGCTACAGCTGAAGTATTGAGTGAGAAATTACCTCTTTCTCAAAAATACGACTTCAGAGCAGTAAAGCGAAGACTGCATTAACAAATGAGTATTCGGTATCCAACATGCATGCTTTGTTAGTAATTTTGTATTTCGAACCATGAACGTTAAAAAGTGTATGGTGAAGTCTACATGTATATCTTGCGTCCACAAACACTGTAACCCATGGTAACGGGGTTAGTAAATAGCCTTCTCGCGGTCATGGCAACTCCATTTTACACTGTAGTAGGCCTACGTGTCTTTCACACGTACTGGTGTTGGAGAACAATAGGCAGTTCAAAATAAACTGCGCCAATAAAGTATCTAAACACTTACAAATGGTCAGATTTATCGGAACCTGAAATAGTATACAAAAATTTAATTGTTCGTTTCTATTCACCGTTAATTTCTGCACATGTTGACACATCTTGTGTTGCGCTACGATGTTGTTTGGTGGATTTATGGACACTTGGTGAGAGATGGCAGTCACTTCAGTGCAAAACAAACAAATTCATATTTCATCATACCGTTTACGATGCCGGCCCTGGGCTCCTTTGTACATTTTGACTGAAACTCAATGCCATATAAAACAAATATAACTATACAGCCCTGGAACACCTTTTGGAAACCGTCAAAGACCAATTTTTCACTTGGTGAATCCCAACATATTTTTATGCATAAAAAATAAGAAATCTACGAACATTTTCAATCAATTGCAAGAAAACAATGACGGAATGACAATATTGTGTGCTTTCAGATGCTTAAAAGGGGCGTCGGGCCTAAATTTTTAAAAGAGAAATTACTTTTTTTTTTAAATAAAAACCGATGTCCAGTGCCTTTAAGTACATCAGCTTTGGATAGTGTAATGCATTTTGAGACAAGTTTCATTTATTTTGTGGAAATGTTGCATGTATCCGTTGTAGGTCATTTGAGAGTTAGATTTGAATGTCTTGTACAATGACTTGCTTTATAACAATGTACCGCTTACATGTTAATTCTTCAGTTTGGCCCTAGCTTTTGTATAGCAACCTGCAGATGAGCAGACCGCAGACCCGGGTACCATTGTGCCATACCATTCAGAATCGTGTATGACCGTTCACAAATTTTGTTCGTTTTTTTAGTGTGATGGCTAACTAATTTTTGCCGATGTTCACCTATATCAGTCTGCAATCATGGTCGTTTGATTGTGTGTGCAAGTTGCGTATTTCGTTTTGGGAGGTTGCTGGTTTTTATTTTAAGCCAGATTGTTTGATTCATGGCAATAAGAAAGGTTACACTATTTTGTTTATTCATGAATTCACGTTCAAGTGTCTTACAAGGCGTCGTGCAGTGTGCCGGAACACTTCTTTTTGTTACTGTCCGTGTAATTATCCGTTTGTGGTTTTTTCACAAATTTTCTCGGCTGGATAAAAATTCTGCACAATTACCATAAAAAGAGCACTAGAGAGATATTGCTGTTATTAAACATTGTTAGAAACGAGAAAGAGATTATAAACTCACCCAAAATCTGATACATTCTTTAGAACGTGTTTCTTTATCCACTCTAAAATTGAATTTTAAACCAGTCAGCTTCCGCTGTGGCCTGATATCTTTTAAGTTATAGTTTAACCAAGTTTTTGTTTTACGTCTCGTCATTGCCTTGCAATCATGGTGTAACATATTTTACAAATATAACATGGTTTGCGGGTGGCTATAGTCGATATTAGCTCCCCGATGTATTGGAAGTTGACAGACTAGTTCCCGAGGCGAAGCCGAGCGAACTAGTTTAGCACTACATGTATATTCTATATCTATGGAATTCTCACGTAGTATACGTGCGCGCTTGGTAATAGCAAAATTAAAAACTGACACGTGATTATGAAAAGACCAATGAGAACTTGACCCTCGGTCATGAATATTTATGAGGTATAGTAATACCACACCATAAATGCATTGCGGCAAGATTCCATTAGGAATCTATGCAATAATATGAACTCAAACCAGATCTTTAAAAAGCAAAAGTCAACAACATTTTCTTGGCATCAGACTCATTATTTCTGCACTAATGGTTCGCCCATGAAGTAAGGAATTCCATCCGCCATGGTTCGCCCTGGGTTCATGATAATCTCACTGTTATATTGCAAATGTGCAGTTATTTTTATGCTATTGGGGATCCATGAAAAAAAACAATGAACCCAGAACGGCTCTTTAAAAAAATACATACCAACAAAATAAGCCTTGAGAAGAAGCTGCATATAGAGCACGTACCATTCGCGCACAATCCCTTACTACCTTTTAAAAGAACGCGGGGGAAAAAACCGAAAGTATCAGTTCCCTATATACACACCGGTGTATAATTAAGGGCAAAGACCGAAAATATAATTCCTTTCCACATAGTTGTGTACGTCACTTGTAACGGTAGGCTACGATCTTTGGCTTTACGTGCATTATATTGTCAATACGTAACTGCTATTGTGCTCCATGTAATGTTGTCCTTTCTATGGTTGCACCCAACAGATCAATACAGTAGCTTTATTGGGGGTACCGGTCAACTCGGTCCCAAGCCAACTCGGTCCCAAATCAACTCGGTCCCAAGACAGAAGCTTGCACGGGCGGGAGGGAGGGCGGGGAGGGACCGCAACCCAAGTTATTTGAACAATATTGTATTTGTTATTTATAGTTTTAGTTTGTTAGTTAGTACACTTCGGTTATTATTTATTATTCTTATAAGTTAACTTGAAAGTTTGTTTTTATAATTTAACCAAACATTAATTTCCTTTATTTTTTAATATTTATGTCATTCGTAGGCCTACTGTTTTTATATTAAAATGTAAGTAAATGTTTGTATTAAATGTAAGTTATCAAAGAGGATTCAATTATTACTGTTTGTCAATTAATGAATCGTTGAGAGCCATACAGAAAACAATACTCTGGTTGAAAGCAAAGAGACATTTGACGACATTTTTTAGTTGAAATTTATTGGCCAACACAATCGGTAATTTTCAAAAGCGGATGTTGAATATGGAGCCATACAGAAACAACACTGGGTCGACATTGAAGGCATCGAATATTATACCCCGAAATCAGTGTACACTTATCCCGTTTCATGTACAAAGTCAAGGGACATTAGTTTTTGTTTTTCCAATTCAAAGAAAACATACAATTACTTCCCGTCAACCATACGGACCGAGTTGACTTGTGACCGAGTTGACGTGGGACCGAGTTGAATCATAAGCTTTATGAGAAAGCTTGCCTGTACTATACTGTTGCTGATCATGCACCACAGAACTCTGTATGTATGACGTCTTATGCTAATCCTCACTGTGAGTGTTAAGTTCCCGAAACACAACGGACCTGCGTTCCTCTGAGACAATTTGTGGAAACTTAGAGTGAAAGTTCACCCCTGGAAGTTTGTTGATTATATCATTCATCATGGCGATCATGAGAAGATGTTGCTGTTTCAACGACACAAGGAGTGGGACTTTAGCGTCAGCTATTTACACGCTGGTAAGTGTAGTACACAATGTATTCCTATTTTGAGTGACGAAGTCGAACTGTGTGCCTTGTAATAAGAGTGCATGTAGATTATTGAAAATAGGCATAGGTCATTTAACGTAAAATCTCACGTGAGGAAAAATACTCCGTATTCTGCCCCCACTTCCCGTATGGTGCCACCGCTTTTTCACTCACTTTTACAAAAAAGTTATATGATCTCATTGAGGTAAAGTAGATTATTTCATATCGAATGAACAAGTGGTTGTTATTATTATTATTAAGTAGGATTTGAAACTTTGCATGGTGGAAAGAATACGATATAGAAAGGTTTGCGGTAACACCATGTGATGACTATCTCTAATGAGTTGGGGTGGTTCTGAAAAGAACCGTTGGTTTCAACTCGACGTTTCGATCAGTATGCTCTGATCGTCTTCTGCAGCATCAGAGTCCAGCTTTCTCCAGAAGACGATCAGAGCATACTGATCGAAACGTCAAGTTGAAACCAACGGTTCTTTTCAGAACCACCCAAACTCATTAGAGATAGTCATTACATGGTGTTACCGCAATTCTTTCTATATTATTATTATTATTTATTTGGCCAAGATTTCAACAAACAGTACAAGAAACAATGGATAACTTTCCCAATAGGGTGTCGTTAGGTTAGTTGTTATTGCCATTAATTTTCAGTGTCATGTACGATCCCAAACACGCACGGTCTCTTTAAGCACAGTAAATTATGGCTTCTTAGTAGCCATTAATTACGTTGCCGTAGCAACACAAACAGCGTTCCTGTATACATAATGCTTCCTACAGAACAATTCTATCACCCTGCCCAGCATGACCACGAGCTTCATGGCCAGTCAATTCCACACTCTTTCGCTCTCTGCGAGTTTGTGCATAATTCTATGGTGGCCCTGAAATGACATCGCAAATATCTTTGCAAATAAGGTGTTAAAGGATTCAGGTACTTTTTCAAAATGTCCACAGATTTACATTAAACTTGCAGGGTTTGGTGACAATGATGGTGGAAAGCTTCCCTTCGAATATTACTAGCTAAGGTTGTGTAGTTTCTGAGAAATGAGTAAAACAAGTCACAAAATCATTTTGGTCTCATGCGGCCAAAATGATCTTAGCATGTAAAATCCCATTAACCAGTTATGATATTATACCAAAACCATAGCATAACTGGTTAATACGTTTTTACATGCTAAAACTGAGACGAAAACTATTACTTTTACTCATTTCTCAAAAACACCAGCACCTCAGTAAGTAAAATTTCAAGGGAAGCTTTCTACTATCATAATCTTCAAACTGTGTAAGTTTAATGTAAATCTGTGGAAATTGTGTTTTTTGTTACGAAAAAGTACACATCAAAAACCAACAACAAATAAAACAAAAACGAAACAAAGAAAAACAGACACAACAAAATTATTCCTTGAAAACTTGAGATAAGACAAGTTTTGAGAAGAGATTTGAATGTTGTGGTACAAAGACAAGATCTAAGATTAATTGGTAGAGAGTTCCAGATGCGTGGCGCAGCTGAAGAAAAAGACCTGTCTCCCCATGACTGTTGAGACTTGGGTTCGATGAGAAGAAACATGGAACTTGATCGAAGATTTCTTGATGGAGTGTAAACAGGCGTTCAGAAATATAGTGGGGGACTGGGAGCCTTGCCATTAATTTGTTGACAATGAGCATCAGCAATCAAATTCGTGGGAAATTACTTCTTTCTCGAAACTACCTTAATTGCATCAGAGGAAGCTGTTTTTCACAGTGTATTATACTATCAACAGTTACCCGTTACCAAGTAAGGTTTTATAGTTATTTGGAGGAATTACCAATGTGTCCACTGAAAAATTTGTGTTCTTTTAAGAACACAAATTTGTGCGACAGGGGGGTGTTATCGAATTACTAGTCTTTGAAAACCAAATGTGTTAAATGCCATTTAATCAACAAATCCATTTCAACCATGTCGTGCTTGCCTAGCCTACATAAGACCTTCATTCAACCGTGGAGGATGATTCAACCATGGAAGTAGCCTAACGTTAAGTCTGTTGATCAGGACTATTAACCCCATGAGATACCCCTTGTTGTGAAGCGTTGGAGCCTTTCGTTCCCAAGCACAATTACGCTTGGTTATAGTTACGGGTTTAGTAAACAACAACACAGGCCAATGTGGCTATGGCAACCCTATTGATTCGAGCTTGATTTGACTCTGCGTAGATTTTGCGGAAGTCAGTTGCGCACGCGCCTTTCGATCTTGTCCATCAAAATGTGTACAGCTATAGCATTAAAGGAACACGTTGCCTTGGATCGGTCGAGCTGGTCTTTTGTTATACAATAAAAGTAGAATAGTCTGATCCACACAAGAGAAGAGAAGAGACACGATCGGCCATGACTACCATATTAATGGCCGACCGTGTTAGCCGACGAAGTGAAAGGAAAACCGTCCACTTTCAAGGAATTTTTGTGTGGATCGTTGTATTTTACTTACAACATCATTTTTCTACCCATATGCATTTTACAACAAACGGTTACAAACGCTTTTCAAAGACCGACTCGACCGATCCAAGGCAACGTGTTCCTTTCCGTGCCAAAATTGCCCTTCAGCGCAGAGGATAGTAAAGTCAAGCATAAAAATGGCTTGATCTATAGACAACATTGCAACATAAACGATTTTAAACAGCATCTGATGTGAGTCAAAAATTTGACCCCCATAGATGGCCGACCGCGTTAGTCGACGAGGTAAAAGGAAAACCACGCAATTTCGAGTGATACTTGTGTCGATCTTTAAATCCTACTTTTAAAATATCTTTCTAACTTTATCATTTCATAACAAACAAACGGCTTCAAACACTTTAAAAAGACCAACTCGTCCGATCCAAGGCAATGTGGTCCTTTAAGTGTTGTTTGAAGCGTTGCATGGCGTGGATAAAAAAAAATAAAAAAAATAAGAATAAATTGTAGCCTAAACTTGCCGGTACAACCATGTGTGGAAGTATTGGCTCTGAAAAGAGCCGGTTTGGTCTTGACGTTTCGAACAGGATACTCTGCACGTCTTTAGGAGAATTCTCTCAACATTCCCACAAAAGAGATATTGTTGTATCCGCAAGTAAAAGCAGTGGACACTATTGGTAATTACTCAAAATAATTATCAGCATAAAACCTCACTTGGTAACGAATGGGGAGAGCTTGATAGTATAAATCATTGTGAGAAACGGCTCCCTCTGAAGTGACGTAGTGTTTGAGAACGAAGTGATTTTCCACGAATTTGATTTCGAGACCTCAAGTTTAGAATTTGAGTTCTCGAAATCAAGCATCTGAAATCACACAATTTTGTGCGATGCGGGTGTTTTTCCTTTCATAGTTATATCGCAACTCCGACGACCAATTGAGCTCAAATTTTCACAGGTTTGTTGTTTTATGCATTTGTTGAGATACACCATGTGAGAAGACTGGTCTTCGACAATCACCGTGTCTAGTGTCTTTAACCATTATCACCATTAATGATATTACAACAATTCAAAACATCTCTCTGCCTCCTGAAAACAAATCAACTGACAATAGTTAGCCCTTGTTTTACTTTTTCAAATATTGGTAGTGTAGCTAGTCGTTAGATATTTGGGGTTTTTTTGTTGCTTTTACTCATCTGTAAAATGAAAGACAATATGTTGGTAAAGCACTCCTAATATTAATGACAATGAAAACTTACGAAGTAGGCCTACTTCGGTTTTATTGTAAATATTTTTAGATTTTATCTCCGAAAACTTACTTTTGAGAAGCGTCATCTCTCCGAAAACGTTTCCCAATAGATTGTATTTCAATTATGAATTATTTTGCCTGTTATGCATTGATTTTTTACGATGTCTCAAAAACGCTACCACCACTTTAAATGAAAATGTCCACGGTTAGTTTATTGTATGTTATATCTATGACTAACACAATCGAACTACCCCCTCCCCCCCAAAAAAAAAAAAAAAAGAGAAAAAAAAGAGAGTACAAAATGTAGACCTTTATGGTTCCCTTGAAAACCCCATAAACGAGTAAACATGGACATATTCCAACTCGACGGAAAAGGGCCGGTGTGGCGGTTTCAACTTTCCGCCGTGTTCAGTTTTCCGAATGACCAAATACGGTAACATTACCGGTTTGGAATGGTTTTGCCAATAAACAAAGATACAATTAGATTGGTTTGACCAGTGAGTAGGCATACTCATGGACTGGTTTGACCAGTGAGCTCCCATGGACTAGTTTGACAAAATGAGTACCCCGTGGACTGGTTTGGTTTATAGTGAATACCCATGGACTGTTTTGACCAGTGGGTCCCTTAGACTGGTTTGACCAGTGAGCACCCATGGACTGGTTTGACCAGTGAGCTCCCATGGACTAGTTTGACCAATGAGTACCCATGGACTGGTTTGGTTTATAGTGAGTTCCTGTGGACTGGTTTGACCAATGAGTACCCCTGGACTGGTTTGGCCAGTGAGCTTCCATGGACTAGTTTGACCAGTGAGCATCCATGGACAGGTTTGACCAGGAGTACCCCTGGACTGGTTTGACCAGTGAGTACCCTCATGGTCTGGTTTGACCGATGAGCACCCCTGGACTGGTTTGGTCAGTGAGTACCCATGGACTGGTTTGACCAGTGAGCTTTCATGGACTAGTTTGACCAGTGAGCTCACCCATGGACTGTTGACCAGTGAGCATCCATGGACTGGTTTGGTTTATAGTGAGTACCCATGGACTGGGTTGACCAGAGATCACCCGGGGACTGGTTTGACCAGTGAGTACCCATTTACTGGTTTGGCCAATGAGTACCCATGCTGGTTTGGTCAGTGAGTACCCATGGACTGGTTTGACCAACGAGTATCCATGCTGGTTTGATCAGTGAGTACCCATGGACTGGTTTGACCAGTGAGTACCCACATGGCCTTGTGTGACCAGTGAGTACCTATGGGCTGGTTTGACCGAGCACCTATGGACTGGTTTGACCAGTGAGTAGGCTTCTCATGGTTTGACCAAACATATATATGTAGTAATAATAACCTTATGGAAACTGTTGTTTCGCATATCTTTTCTTGCAGATATACACCATCATTTTTCTGGCTTTAGCAGGATGGGGGTTCACCGTGTGGAATTGGCCATGGACACGTAAGTTCAACGCACTTCTGGCTTACACCAATATGGTCACAAGAAACATCAAACAATTACACATGACAAATAAGCATTTATAACCAGGAAAGAATTTTAACTGATTTAAATTACTTCAATATTCATGACGAAAATCCCGACTTGTGAGCGAATACTTTACACTGCCCAAGGGGGAATATCCACAGAGTGTAATGTAGACCTAACACAGAACTGTATGGTTTCCTGTATACATGCAACTTTTGCACACAGAGTCTTTGGTATTTTTTTGTTTTTGACTAAATTGTGGAGACCCTTGTTTTTCATTAATAATAATAATAATATGAAACATTTATATAGCGCTCTACGGAGAACAGAGCGCTTTACATGAGACTATGACAACAAAAGAAAAGAGAAACAAACAAACTAGGATGGGTGGGGAAAAAGAAGTGTAAAGTTTCCTCCATCTCCGGGTATCGAATTCTTTTTCCCAAACGACATTGCAATATTTTTTCCCCTTTCCGTCAAAAATTTGCTCTTTCCGTCAAGATTACGCCACAATGAAATTGGCCTGTTCTTGTACCAAATCATTGCAATGTCGTTTGAAGGAAAACAATTGCTTCCGGGTATGCCTAAGGGACACATTTAATTTGTAAGACGGCCAGTCTATTGCTGCCCGATGAAAGGGTTTAATTAATATTCATATTATTTGTCTTTCCTTAGCCGCTACTGTAGGATTTAAATACTCATATGAATATTCATATATTTGTATTTCCTTAGCCGCTACTGTAGGGTTTAAATATTCAGATGAGTATTTATTTGTCTTTCCTCAGCTGCTACTGTATGGTTAAATTAATATTCATTTGTCTTGCCTCAGCCGCTACTGATAATGAATATTCATATATTTGTCTTGCCTCAGCCGATACTGTAGGGTTTACCTAATCAGCCGCTACTATTAGGGTTTAATGAATATTCATGTGTCTTTCCTCAACTTCTATACCGTAGGGTGCGATGAATGTTCATATTTGTCTTTCCTCAGCTGCTATAATGGGTGCGTTCGTTTAGCTTCCCTGGGTCGACCCCGGTGTGTTCTTTTTCCAGGACGAACGTGTGCAGATAATTACACACGTTCGTCCTGGGAATAAAAAACGCCACACACAGGGGGCGCCCGCGGGAAGCTAAACGAACGCACCCATTATGGAGTTTAATGAATATTCATATGTGTCTTTCCTACTCTTATACCGTAGGGTGTGATGAATATTCATATTTGTCTTTCCTCAGCTGCTACTATAGGGTTTAATGAATATTCATGTTTGTCTTTCCTCAGCTGCTACTGTGATAACAATGTTCTACATTCAGTTTGTGGCTTATGGACTGGTATTTGTCACGTCAATCCTTGCAATCGTCGGCGCAGCAAAGGTAAAACAAAGGAAAACTTGTTGAAGTTGTGTAATGCACAACTTTATCTTGGGGTGATATTTATTTCTTCATTTGTTTGTGCATTTATTTTGTTCATTTGTTACTTGTGCGGACTGACGCCAGTAGACCTTTGCACATGACGCCATTTTGAATAAGGTGCCCGGCCTCAGCTACAGGTCAAAAGATGGCCTACTATTGCCAAAAGTATTGCATTGTTTCGATTCAGACGAAAATATCAGGGAGTCAAATCTGTCCAAGATGGAGCATGCGAGCGCAGAGCGTGAAACTTTTACAGCACTATGGTTTGAGGCCGCTTAAGTGCCCCGGATTAATTTCCCTTTTTAGATGTTCTGTGGTGCAAGCAAAAGTCGATTAGAAGCATAGTTGGTAAGGTGGAAAGATACCACCACCCTAATTAATGTTTCCGAATCAACTTCCTCTTCATCATGTCAAAATGTGTACATGTAGTGTTTTCTGGATTCTCGAAGAACGTCGCGGCGAAGTGTTTGCTACACAGCGCTGGAAACAACTTGCAAACTGACAACATCTTTAGTTGTTTTGCTGCATCCAGCAGCAATACACCTGGTTGACATTGCCGGGAAAGGCAAGAAAAAACCTTTTTCGAAACGAACAAACTCACGACTAGGACTTTAATGTACTTGCACGTGTGTTCGATGTTCGATCGAGGCAAATCTGCCTCGATTGACGTCACAAAAGGGGTAGGCGGAGTCGCCCCTAACCAACTTTACTATTTTTTTTTTACGTATGAATCGTTAAAAACAATTACTCCAAAAAATATTTTATTGTTCAGAAACATATACTCTAATGTTTGAAGAAAAAACTCTATTTCCAGGTGACTTTAATAGTTTTAAGTCTGGGCTACAGTCGAGACTCCTATGTGTTCGGAGGGCTTTCTGCAAGTAGGATGAGTAGTGTCACGATTGCTGGTTTTAATTCCTTGTTTGCTTATTCAATAACTTTATTCACCAGGACTTTATGATGAAGGCCTGTCATCACTTCCTTTTTAAAATGCTTCTGGGTTCTGGGTTGATATTATTGTACTGGATGGCGTTTATAATTGATTATTGTTGATTGATTTATTATTTGATCGGTTAATTGATTGGTTCGATTGGTGCAATTATCGATTATTTAATTGGATGGTTGGTTGGTTGGTTGGTTAAGTGATTTCCTTACTTTTTTTAATTACATGTATTATTACTGTAGGCCTGTTTTCACTTACTTTTTAAATGCTTTTTGATTATCTCCTGTGTACTGGTTGGTCCAGATTATTGGATTTTATTGTATTATTTATTTTGTTGATCCTGTATTTTAAATTCATGCACTTTTAAGTATTGGTTAATGTGAATTTTATTGTAAAGCGCTTAGGTGTTGTCTTTTGAATGGTTATGGCGCTATATATGTAAATGCTTTTATTATTATTGTTGTTAACATTGTTATTATTGTCATTATTACTATAACTAACTCTTTTGTATTAATTGTATTGTCACAGGACGTTGCAGGCTTGATTTTGCCTTACTGTATATGTCTTGCGTTGATGATGATTATTGAAGGAGCATGTTACATCTGCTGGCTAGTTATTTTGGTGAGTGTAATATTCCGAGCCTATGGATCGTGCACAAGGGCGTCATCAGTTAGCATAATAGGGAGGTTAAGCGACACGTTCCGTGAGAACGCGAACGTCAGAAAACTGTGTCGTTACATCTCCCGTTTTTAGCATACGTGAGGTTACCATTTCTCACGTCAGGTATGTACGTGCGTGCAGACGTCATACGTGAGCATGCAGTAAGCCCAAAGTGGTGACGTCACCCAAAAACACCACAATTGTTTGACGTTCACGTTCGCGTTTTTGCATGGAGTTAACTAGCGTTGTCATTTGAACCCCCTTGCACCACCTCCTACGTTAACCCCCTTGCACCTTCCACTATACTACGCACACCAATTAACTGTTGTGTACTTTTGGTTTTGTTGCAGGGCTTTGCCGCTATCGTTCTCATCTTACCGTTTTTGTGCTTTTTGGGCTTTCTTGGTCTAAACGTAAGTAATTTTCGGGATCATATGTGTGTATTGTTTTGGCCTTTTGGGGGTTATTTTATTATAAAATTGCATAAAATACTAATACAATTACGTGGACTACTGAATGCATGTTTATTATAATTATTTCATGGCTTTCTTGGTCTAGACGTTAGTAATTTTCGGTATCATAATACTGTTTTGGCCTTTTGGCGGGGTTATTTTATCATACAATTTCATAAAACACTAATACAATTACGTGGACTACTGAATGCATATTTATTACAATTATTTCATGGCTTTAATATTACGAGTCAGTTCAATTGTTTTTGAATTAATTATTGTTGGTACACCTACCTTTGTTCGCCTGTATACACAATGTAGTCCCTTGCATTTGCATTAAAAGGGTCTTAATGGTGTTAGCATGTCAATAGGTTACGGTGCACAAGCCAAGGCGTCACCAAATTATAACTTCTGCCCTTGTGACTGGTTAATAGTTTTTGGCAAAGTATGTCTTTGACAACTACCAATTGTGTCCAGTGTCTTTAATAATGTGAACCGCTTAGACATTCGTTTTCAAAGAATAAATAATTCTTTGAGGCAGAACTTTATTTCTGGGAAGAGTTGAGATACATCCAGTAGTTTACCATTAATTTTTAAGTGGAGACTTTGAAACACTAGCTACAAGCAGACTTACCAGTTAAATTTCCCTTGTGAGCGTAGTTTTGAGCATGCGCACATTACCGATAACGATGTAATTACCTAGAAAGTCTGCTGCCACCTAGTGTCCAAGAAGTTTAAACAATATTTGTTATTGTTAACTAACATGAATTTATTTCACGTGTTCGCTTCCATAGATCTGTTGTTTGCTGTGTGCGATATCGCAGTATTCGGAACTGAGCGCTGGGCGTGGGCGAGTTGGAGATTTTCCCGCTACTAACACGGTGAGAACTTTCACCATTATTTTATTCCTTTTACCTACCATAGGCAGAAAAATTGTTGATTGTCGTTGCCGAGAATGTCCAGTTCACTGGACCCAAGCTCTGGTGTTTCTCGTCGGCTGAGTGATGAGGGTAACTGCTGCATAATTCGTATGTGACGTAATGCCGTTGGTCCCATGTCGTGGTCGGGCAATTAGGAACCAGATTCAAGTTCTGGTGTTTTCAGCAGCAGAGTTTTCGGTTTGAATCCCGGTCGAGTGACCAATTTAGTCCAAATTTTAACAGATTTGTTACTTGATGCAAATGTTGGGATACACCAAGTGAAAATACTGGTCTTTGACAATGTTACCAAACAATGTCCAGTACATTAAAACCCACTGGACACTTACGGTAATATTGTCAAAATCCAGTCTTCTTACTTGGTGTATCTCAACATATGCACAAAATAACAAACCTGTGAAAATTTTAGCTCGATTGGTCGTCGAAGTTGCGAGATATGAATGAAATAAAGAACACCCTTGTCACACGAAGTTGTGTGCTTTCAGATGCTTGATTTCGAGACCTCAAAACCTATAATCTGAGGTCTCGAAATCAATTTCGTTGAAAATTACATTTGACATTACCCAGAGGGAGCCGTTTCTCATAATTAAATGTCTCAACTTTCAACAGCTCCCCGAATAATTGTTTTGAGTATTTACCAATAGTGTCCACTGCTTTTAAAACAGTGTTGATATTATACCATTACTTACTTTGGTTTACTTTAGTGTTGAGGCTACGGCTTTAATGTCCCTCTTTACTGCATTTGGGTTCACGTTGATAAGGGCGGTATTTCAACGGGTGGCGCTTCAAAGCATTTTCGAGTTCAGACTTGAATTTTTTCATTGATGAGGCATTAATGGCTTTGTCTGGAAGGTCGTTCCAATTATAATTACTTCACACTGAAAATGACATCTGCCTCGTCTTAGATCTGCAGTGGGGCTTTCTTATTTTGAGCCTGTGTCCCTTAGTTCTGAATTCTTTGATGATTTCAAGCGGGTAATGCTTCTCTACAGCCTCAAATCCATACATGATTTTGGTAATTTGAAGGAGATCAGCCCTTTGTCTGCGGTACTCTAGTGATGGTAGTTTAAGTGTCTTAAGTCTGTCTTCGTAGTCTAGATGTTTCACATCAGAGATGAGACGTGTAGCTCGTTGCTGCACCTTTTTCCAGTAAGTCTTGATCATTTAGGTATGGTGGTCTCCAGACTGCATTACAATATTCTAGTGTTGGGCGTACTATGATATAAGGGACTTTTCGTTTTCGACGACGGATGGTTCTGCGACGGTAAAGATGACATTTGGCGTCATCTGCGCATGCGTCGGCTTTGAGGACGGTCGTCCCTCAATTTCTACGACAGTACTTGGGATGAATCTTCGTTGTGCTGAAAACGACAACGTTTAGCTGAACAACCGTCGCAAGAACCATCCGTCGTCGAAAACGAAAAGTCCCTATTGTATAGTTGTAGCATGCCGCTGGACCCGAGGGATGAAAAATAACGTTTGATGATTCCCAGCTTCATGTTGGCTCTTTTGGAGACATCGGCTATGGGCGCAGAAAGACAGGTCCGAGTCATATAATACTCCCAGATCCTTTTCTCCCATTCCTTCTTCCACTGCCACGTCTTTTCTCTCACCAGGGCCTTCCATGGTGTAGGTGAACTTCTTGTTGCTCTTTCCATAGTGTTTTTCTTTTTTTTAATTCTTCGGACAATTTTTGTTTTAATGGTAGCTGCCACTTACTTGACCATTGTACGATGTCGTTTAAGTCATGTTGGCATAGCTTAGCATCATCTTCATTATCTACAACTCTGTACAGTTTTGTGTCTGCGAATAGCTTCACTGTAGAATTCTGGGCAATACATGTAGATGGTAAGTCGTTAATGTAGATATTGAACAAGACTGGACCTAGGACACTTCCTCGCGGTTTGCCACATGTTACTTCGCAGGTTTATGAAGTCTTCCCGTTTACTACTACCACTTGTTGTCTGCGGCCCGCCAAGTACTCCTCAATCCACTTGATAAGACGTCCTTCGATGCCGTTTGCTCTCATCTTAGTAAGAAGACGCTGGTGCGGCACACTGTCAAACTGCTTACAGAAATTCAAGTACAGGCAATCTATCCCATGGCCATCATCAAGAATCTTGGGCCACTGCTCGAGAACAACAGTCAGTTGTGTAGAACAAGATCTGCAACTGTGGAAGCCGCACTGGTCATCAGTGAGTAGGTGATTGAGTTCTAGGTGGTAAATCATTTTGCTTCGAATAATCTTCTCCATTATTTTACAGATTATTGATGTTAGTCACGCCGGCGCCGGTAGTTCCCTGGTAGGCCTTTTTTCCCTTCTTATAGATGGGGACCACAGTTGCCTCTTTCCATGTAGCTTCTTGTGCAGACCGTCAGGGCCGGCTGATTTGTATAATGTCCAATTTGGATATTAAAATGGCCACAATTTCTTCCTCTTCAAACTCAACGTCGTTTAAGGATGAGTCTACATGTACATGGTACGGATTGATGTCTGGAGTGTTCACCAAGTCCTCCTTAGTAAAAATAATTCCAAAGAAGGAGTTGAGGACATCTGCTTTTTCTTGATCGTTCCTCACCCAACCGTCTTTTATCTGTAGGTCAAGAATTCCTGTTCGAGTCTTGGTTTTACTCTTAACATATTTCCAGAAGGACTAGACATTAGTTTTAACCTCATCAGCAATTTTACTCTCAAAGTCGCTTTTGGCGTTCCTTGTCGTGTTTGTTGCGGCGTTTCTTTTGTCAACGTATGAACTCCTATTTTTGGACAGTCTTTCTCTAGCTGTATTTGTTCCACGCCTTATGTTTGTCTCGTACTGCTTCTTTAGCGCTGCTGATCAACCATTCTGGTCTTTTATTTTCTTTTGAGATACTCTTCTGATTGGTACTAGGTCATCTATACAACAAAGTAATGTCTCTTCAAAATGATTCCACGCTTCTATACCAGAAAGCCTGTTTAGATAAATGGTGTTAATAAACTGCTTTGATTGTTTTACTCCTTGTACAGACCACCACCGTAATCATGCATGGACAGCCAGTGATGACCCACCAGGCTCCACCAGGAGTTGTCGTAGTGTCCGGTCAGCCACAGCAACAACACATGGTGGTTCAACAACAACAGCAGTACGGACACGTGCAGATGCAAACTGTGTACGGCCAGCAGCAGCCCCCACCAGCATACGGCCAGCCTGCACCAGCATACGGCCAGCCTGCACCAGCATACGGCCAGCCTGCACCAGCTTATGGACAGCCTGCCTTCACAGCACCCGGGCAGCCCATGCAGCAGCCCTACGGCTCTGCCCCACCCATGACGGTTGATGAAGTCAAACATTAAAGTCTCAACAAATTCATGTTTCTTAATGAGTGCAAAACGTAAAAGAAGATACATGTATATAGCCCCCTGTTTGAAGCGGAAAAGATAAAGAAATAACAAAAGCAATGGGACGCTTGGTGGCAGCAGACTTACCAGGTAAAATCCATTGTTCTCGGTCATGTACGCACGCTCAGAACTACGTAAACAATGGAAATTTACCTGGTAAGTCTGCTGCCACCTAGCGTCTTGAAGTCTCCCATTAGACAGTAAAAACGAAAACCGTCTAGATGCATGCGGCGAAACCTCGAGGCCTTTTAAGAAAGTAAAAACCTGACTTTTGACTGCACCATTGACATTGCGAACCTACGCTATTGAATGGCGGTTTTTTTTCTTCATAATACACTGTGCGCTTTATGTTGCTGTTTTTTAACATTATTATTAAAACAAATACCACCTAAATATAGACAACCCCATCTCGAAATTTAATATTTCCTGTCTCGCTGTTCAAGCTCACTAAATATGTGATTGGTAAATAAATGTCTGAACACTCTCGTGGTCGAGAAAAATAAATCCATTGAAGACCCCCCCCCCCCTCACCCCAAAACAAAGAAAAAATTAATAAATCCAAAATTAAAATTAAATTCTACAATTTTGTTCTACAATTCTCTGACAAAAAACACAACACCAACTGCCTTAGACTTTGATCCAAGTCTGTGATCGCTTGGTTATCATTGTCCCTTCAGTCACACAACGTTCAAGTGGATGTTGCAGACAACAACAATAACGCGATCCTAGACTTGAAAGCTAGACCATTTTGGGTTTTTTAGCGATGAAGAATTTTGAAAACTGTATATATATACATGTATATATTTTGTTTTAAATGTTGTACAGTATATAATTTTTATTGTGGCAAAGGACATTTTCTACCCTTGCAAGTTACATGTGATTTCTTTTTTAATGCTTTTAATGTATATTTTACTTTTAATAAGAAAAAGCATGTGTCGAGTTTCTTTAGAAAAGTGTACTCGCCTGAATAATAATGTGAAAAATCCTTCAAACTGTACTAAGTTTGGTTTTTAAACAGTATAAACCTGCGGTGTTTTTTTTAACCCTTCGATTGTTTTAATCCTATATAAATGTACGTTGTAGGTGATACAATAAAACTAAAGTGTGAAAATAAGAGAATAAAAGGGTAGCGACGAGTTCTCAAACTGCGGTTTAAAACCGGCAGGGTCGTGGGCGTGCGATAAAGCCTGTATCCTTACCCTTTATCGCATGGCCACGACCCTGCAAAGTTTTAAACTGCAGTTGAGGAAAGAGTCACTGCTCCTTTATTCCCAAAAACACCTTTTTGGTTAAAATGCGTAATAAAGTGTGAAGCTCTTTTAAACTTGTCCGTTTTCCGACGTCCTTGAGCTCTGTACGTGTGTTGCATTTATTTTTATGACTGAGACAGTTTCCAGATATGCATTCGTGCGCGTAGTAGATATGCATCTAAACGTATTCGCAAACAACCGGTTATAAACAGCTCGAGCTGGTCATTATCAACCATATAAACACCACCACGTGACGCGATCTCCGACAATAGGAAAAGCGAAACTCTCTAAGGTATTATATTTATGAGTTTAATTGCAAAAGGTGGTCGCGTTTTGTTATATTTTTGCCGATAATCCAGAGTAAATAAATGGTATCAAACCTATGCAAGCTCAACGATAGGCCTACACACAATCTGAGCGTTTTACTTACAGTAACATTTATTCTCCAGATTCTTGAGCTGTTTAATTTTGGCCCTTCAATACAAAAGTGGTTTCAAGTGTTGTACAATGGTGCAAAAGCCTCTGTATTGATAAATGGTTTCTTGTCAGAATCTTTTCAAACTGAGAGGGGTTGCCGGCAAGGTGACGGCTTAAGCCCATTTGTTCCTTTTGTGTGCAAAAATTCTAGGCAGACAAAAGGAACTAGTTGTTCCTTTTGTGTGCCGAAATTCTAGGCAAAATGGTTCGCAGGGACAACACTTTGAAAGGTGTTACAGTTGATGGCTCCGAACAAAGGCTTTCTCAATATGCAGACGACACCGTGTTTATGTTTATTCTAGACATGGTTTATTTTGCTTGTATGTCGGGCCTTAAGGTTAATATTAGTAAAAACCAATGCAGTTTGGATTGGTGGTAATAAGGGCCGTCAAAAAGGTGTTTGTCCTGATATTGATGTTCACTGGGTCCTTCCCCAAGAAAGTTTTAGAGCTCAAGGTATTGTATTTTCTACCAACTTGGACAATATGATCATAGAGCAAGGAACAGAAGGAGTTACAACTCCAGTCTTAATCCCCGAAGCTCAAATTAATCCGATTAGTGCTGCATCCACCTCCAGTGGAAACACTATGGATGTGAACCGCAGCGCCTGTAAAAGGCTGTACACATTCCGACTGCAGCGAGCTCTTTGTACCCCATGTGTGTTACCGCCTTTCGTTGCCGTCGCTGGTATCACGTCGTTTTCCATTCATAATTATTGGAGTGGTAAAGTAGCAACACACAAGTTCAACGCGTGCGCAGTAAACAATGTCACCTACGTTGCATGCGCACAATGCTACATTAGAAAATGTAGACTTTGAGCTTTTGACTGAATTTTGAAGCAAACAAATCGGCCTTTCCTGTAATGAATTATGACATTTTGTTAGGTTTTGCTGATCGGGAAAATTATGAAATATGTGGTATTGATTGTTTTATCATGAAAAGAATTTCGGTGGTCTCCGGCCGTTGAAAACAAATTGAGATTGTTTGCAAACGCTTTTCCTAGCGGGGTATAAGATTTGACCGGTAGACACAATAAGACACAAACTTAAAAAGGGGAATATAAAATGGCCTTTTTTTTTTCTTTTTTCTTTTATGCTTTGAGGGAATTTTGTTTTAGCATTATTTTTATTTCAACCTTTTATAAAAATTCTCATAATATTTTTAAGCTACTCACACAATAACACTGTCAATATAACAAAATGCGATATTCCTACTTTTTGACATCATCGAAATTACCTGAAAACTCATAACAAAAAGAAATTAGGGGGCCATGAATCAAAATGGAGCATATTGGAACATTGCGATCATAAGAAACAAAGGAGTCGACACCCGCAAGCTGTGAGTTCATAGTGCCCGGGATTTTACACCTCCAACCCCCACGAGACACGGCATGGGCGGTACGTGATATTCCACAAGGCTTATTTCACGTTCCGATTGCTCCACGCCGTGGGGCCATACAAGCGTCCGTTACACTGACTCTCTGAATGCTAATCTTTCGTTCGATTTTTGACCATTATTTACGATTTCAAATCGTCACGTATCCATAATCTGAATAGGTAGTCTATACTTAAAATTTCACTGTTTTCCTTTTAATAGGCCTATAATGACCACGGAATTACTCTTTGAGCAAAGATTATGTAAAATAGAGCGCCGATCATATTGACATTTGACTCGATCTAGTTTGAATAGTCATCTTTGTTTCGTCGAGTTTTGTTTATTACGAACTGTCGCTTGAGGGCGCTATAATAGGCGACCGTTTTCCGATAAACGCATCAGTAACTGTATTTCTCGATAGCTTTACTGATATAAAAGGTTATCTAAACTGCTTAAATTTGTACAGATACTGCTTTTGGGTGAGTGTTTAAAATGTTTTCCTTATTTGTTTAGGGGATTACCGTTTTGATTAACTGAACTGTATGCTGTCTATTATTGCTGAACTGTTACTGATCTGCTAGTTGTATCCGGTCACAGAAGTAAGTTAATGTTTCCGTTTAAAAATCATTATGTTTCTATAATTACTTTCACTTGTTTCAGATGTTTGGACTGTAATAATCTTTCTGTTTACACGTGTTAATACTGTTTAACAGTATTCTGAGATATGGTATGTGCACTCATTCTTGTACTTGGATTTTGTTTGGTTTATTGCAGAATTGAATGCTGATTTATTAAAATCTTCATACATTAAAACCGGGTGCGACTCCATTCTTTAAATCCTCTGGCCTTCCATAATTCAATTTACTGATCCAGTCGAGGCCAAGATGGATGAAAAGAAAGCGAAACGACGAACCAGCAAGACGAGATTTACTCGACAAAGAAAAGTGTTTGAACAAAACGTAAAGCAAGATTCCTCCATAGAAGAATTCACAGAAGAATTCCAGAAACTTGAGGTTTTCTTCATGGAATTGCAGAACAGACACGATGAGTATTGTGAGACAATAGAAGATTGCGATGAATATGAGCAGGAGGAAGAATACATTCAGATCTGTATGGATGACTTCCAGCAGATAAAGCTGAAACTGAACCAGTTTAGAAAATCTCAACCAATCAAGTTGGCTGAAATTCCGCCTGCAAAAAGTGTTGCTGTACCAACTGACCATGATGCATCCCAAAGTACCGACTCCAACACTCAGCCAGAAAACAGCACTGCTGAACCGCAAGCTGAGCAGTCCTCTTCCCCACCGTAACCAGCGTTGGCTGAAGTAGAACAGCAGCAGACACCAAAAACCAGTACTGCTTCATGCAAGTTGAGACCGAGGTTGGAGAGACCCAAGATGCCAACATTCAATGGCGATGTCAGGGATTATCACACATTCAAAGATGACTTCAAGCACATGATAGATCCGATGTACAGTCCGAGAGACGCTGTCTCTATTCTGCGGAACAGTTTAACTGGCAAGCCACTGGAGTTGCTGAAGGGTATCGGAACTGATTATAGTTCATGTTGGGAGTACTTGGACATGTACTATGGTGATCCAAGGGTCATTTCAGACACAGTGGCCCAGGATCTGACCAAGTTTAAAGCGCTTAGCAACGGAGAAGATGGGCGCTTTTGTGAGTTTGCTCAACTTGTTAGGCGCAGCTTCAACGTCCTGAAACAAGTAGGGAAGGAATCAGACATGAATAATAATCACATGTTGGCCATGATCGAGAAGAAACTGACGCCAGAGGACAGGAAAGTATATGCCCGCATTGAACAGCAGAGCAGTGAACAGGCTAATCTCGAGGGACTTCTCAAATTCCTTGAGAACGAGACGAAAACCAGAAGACGGGTATCTGCCTCCATTAGGAGTATGAATACAACACCTCAGCAAGCCCGAGTGTATCTGACCGAAGGGCGACCAACCACATCAGTAAGGTGGAAAAGGTGCTGGGGTGTGAAACTGATAGTCACTGGCCTGATCAGTGTCCTGCCATACTGAAACTGACTCCTGAAGAGAGGTGGCGAAAGGTGAAAGATAATCGTGCATGTTTTTCCTGCATGAAGCGGGCCGGCAAAGGGCACAATATGAGTACATGTAACAGAAAAATGAAGTGCACAAAGTGTGATTCCCAGCATCACCATCTCCTACACAAAGTGAAAGCCGAATTTTCAGCGGCACCTAGTGCTCACGTGATGGCGTGCAACACCAAGTCAGAATTTACTGATGTTGCACTACCCTTGCTGACGACTGAAATTGGGGCACTTCACAAGAAAATAACTGGAAACATTGTGTTTGACTGTTGTGCAAGTGTAACCTTGGTCCGAGGGGCAACTGTACAAAGACTTGGGTTACAAGGTAAAGGCAAACCAATCAGCATCGACATCACCACTTTGGGTGGAAGGACCGAAACCCATGTAACCAGGCTGCATGAGATCAACGTCTACCGTGGAGAAAAGATATATAAAGTGTCAGCAGTAGAAGTTCCCGAAATAACTACAGCGCCTCCACTACCTGAGCAGTGCAGAGAAAAGGTCGAAAGCCATTTGGGAACGACAATTAGACGTGGTTGTGGACAAGTTGATATACTTCTAGGTGTTGATCATCCTGCTATGCATGGCGGTAAGACAGAGAAAATAGATGACTATGTCTTGAGAGATTCTCCACTTGGCTGGGTAATTCTCGGATCATCTAGTGAGGCGACAGCACGAACGTCCACTGTGCTACACATTCAGGTCACCGACAAGACTGACCTCAGTGAGTTTTGGTTTACTGAGGCGATGGGGGTGAGGTTCAAGAACTGTAACTGTAAGCCTTCAACTGACAAGCTGTTGACTCCAAATGACCAACGCCAGTTTGACAAGATTTGGGAGTCCTGTGAGAAAGTGGACAACCGATGGCTAGTTCCCTACCAATGGAAAAGGGATCCAAAAGAGCTCCCCGACAACAAGAGGCAGGCAATGGCGAAGCTATTGTCCATAGAGAAGAAGCTACAGAAAGAAGGGAACAACGCTCAACTGTATGATGATCAGATGAAAGAAATGGAGAAAAAGAGATTTTCGAGAAAGCTAACCACCGAAGAAATGAAGAAGTATGACGGTCTGGTCCATTACATCTCCCACCACCCAGTAATTCGTCCTGAGAAAAAGAGCACACCTGTTCGCATCGTCTTCAATGCCTCTGCTAGCTTCAATGGCCATCGACTGAATGACTACTGGGAAAAAGGACCTGATCTCCTCAATGATCTCTTGGGGTCTTATTCCGGTTCAGACAGTTTCCGATTGCTGTGTCAGGGGACATAGCAAAGATGTATCACCAAATCAGAATCCCCGAGCGTGATAAACACGTCCATAGGTTCCTTTGGAGGAGCTATGAAGACCGAGAACCTGATGTATATGTCAAGGAGGTGGTAACCTTTGGCGACATGCCAGCACCAGCTATGGCATTGACTGCATTGAAGAGAACAGCTGCCGAAGGAGCCAGAGACTACCCTGAGGCATCTAGAGTTTTGGACTGTGACACATACATGGACGACATATGTACCTCTACAAGATCCGTTGAGAAAGCTACACGTCTAACTAGCCAAATTGATGCAGTCCTGAATGCAGGTTGTTTCAAAGTAAAAGAGTGGGTGTCGAATACAAATTTGGCAGAAGAGAAGCCTGAAGAGAGACCAATCGTCGGACACACATCTACAGAAGAGCAGAAAGTTTTAGGCGTTGTATGGAACCCAGAGACAGACAGACTGAAATATCAAGTTACCAAGGCTGAAGAAAGGGAAGTAAACAGAGAAAAGAAGGAGAAAACTGTGCTAATGGTGAAGGAAGCGGCAGATGCAATAGACTGCAACAAGTTCTCCAGTTGGAGAAAGTTGATCCGTGTGACTGCATATGTCTTCCGTTTCATCTCGCATCTGAAATCGAAGCAGAGAGACCATGACGGTTCGTTAACAGTTGAAGAATTGACCTCTGCTGAGAACCACTGGCTGGTTGAGGCCCAGAAATCACTTCATGGGCGACTTGAGAAAGGAGAGTTTAAGTCACTTAGTCCATTTGTGAAAGACGGGATGACCTATGTTGGAGGAAGGGGTCATCTTAGAAAACTTTCTTATGACAGACAGCACCCTGTGCTACTCCCCAGAAGCCACCACATATCATACCTGATCACGAAGAATGTCCATGAGCGAGGGCACTACGGAGTAGCGACGACAGCAACCAAGGTCAGAAGCAAGTACTGGGTAACCGGCGGAACAAGCTTGGCAAAGAGTGTGAAATTCAGGTGTGTCATGTGCCGATTTTTGAGCGCAAAACAGAAACACAGTACATGTACATGGCCAATCTATTGAGAGAATGGCACCGTTTACACCACCTTTATACTACACGTCTTGTGACTACTTTGGACCGTTTGGTGTGAAAGTAGGCCGAAACAAAACAACAAAGCACTACGGGGTAATTTTTACCTGCCTAAATACGCGAGCCGTGCATCTTGAAGTTGCCGTTGATTGTTCGACGATGGAATTTCTTCAAGTCCTTAGAAGATTTCTTGCTGTACGAGGTCACCCGAAGCTGATTCAGAGTGACAATGGAACCCAGTTTGTAGGGGCAGAAAGACAGTTGAGAGAGATGGTAAAGGGGTGGAATGTGACCAAGTTGAAGGACTTTTGTGCTGAGAGACAAATATGCTGGAAATTCACAACACCTCTTGCACCACATCAGAATGGATGTGCGGAAGCCTTAGTGAAGAGCTGTATGCGAGCTCTTAAGAAGGCTATTGGAGAACAACGGTTGACCCCATTTGAGCTTCAGACGTGTCTGCAAGAAGTGGCGAATCTTGTCAATGAAAGGCCCATTGGCAGGCATCCAACTGATCCTGATGATGGCAGCTACATCTGTCCGAATGATATTCTGCTTGGTCGAGCATCAAACAGGGTACCCCAGAGGCCATTCCGAACTAGCAGGAATCCCAGAGAGAGAGTTGAGTTTGTTCAACAAATTGTGACGTCCTTCTGGAAAACCTGGATAAGGGATGTTCATCCAGCTCTTGTTCCAAGGAAGAAGTGGTGTGTCCACAGACGAAATGTTTGTGTTGATGACGTTGTTATAATTCTTGCCGAGCCGAATCTTACCCGAGGGAAGTGGAACATTGGAAGAGTAACTGAGGTCTACCCAGGAGAAGACGGACATGTGCGCAATGTCAAGGTAACCACAGCTCATGGAGATTATCGCCGACCAATAACCAAGATCGCAGTTATTTACCCGGTTGAAGGATATGAGAACTGATGAACTGGTCTGTGACATCAACCTGTTTGTTATGTGACTTCCTCGCATAGGTGGGGAGGATGTTTCGTCGAGTTTTGTTTATTACGAACTGTCGCTTGAGGGCGCTATAATTGGCAACCGTTTTCCGATAAACGCATCAGTAACTGTATTTCTCGATAGCTTTACTGATATAAAAGGTTATCTAAACTGCTTAAATTTGTACTGATACTGCTTAGATTTACTGATCGGCGATTAGGGTGAGTGTTATAGAATTGTATTGTTGGCTAAGACTTTCAGTAGTTTCGTAGTATTAAAGATAATTCTAACGGTTTTTCTGCTCACTTGAGAAGTTGTAATATGTTACATGTACATGCATTTGATGCACGTCAAAGATCAAAGGTTAGAGTTCGGATGTTTATAAATCCGTTTTATAAGGTTCCAAGTTACAAGTTCTGCTTATGTAAGAATTTATGAATATTCTAGAGCAAGTATCATCGAGGCCAGGATTTGTTTACTGTAAATCAGTTGGGCATCATCTTATTGATTTAAAGGTGATTTGTTCAGGGTAAATTTAGTATACATTGCAGGTTCCTGTATTTAAAATGTTTTCCTTATTTGTTTAGGGGATTACCGTTTTGATTAACTGAACTGTATGCTGTTTATCTGGACTGAACTATTATTGCTGAACTGTTACTGATCTGCTAGTTGTATCCGGTCACAGAAGTAAGTTAATGTTTCCGTTTAAAAATCATTATGTTTCTATAATTACTTTCACTTGTTTCAGATGTTTGGACTGTAATAATCTTTCTGTTTACACGTGTTAATACTGTTTAGCAGTATTCTGAGATATGGTATGTGCACTCATTCATGTACTTGGATTTTGTTTGGTTTATTGCAGAATTGAATGCTGATTTATTAAAATCTTCATACATTAAACCCGGATGCGACTCCATTCTTTAAATCCTCTGGCCTTCCAATCTTCAATTCGTCACGTGATATGAATATTGCATACATTAAAAGTAATTTACATAGTCTGGCCACGCCTTCAATTTGCAAATATCCAAGACTTGGTGAGCACAGGACATGGTGAGATCCGGAAATCAGAGAAACAGAGCGCCCGCTAGCGTTCGTTCATTACAAGCGTGTACAGTTTTTGCCGTGCATAATCGGAACGTTGGTTGTGTGTGACCGCGCAACACCAATGGTCTTGGAACCAAGACTATCACCACGAGAGGGCGAGTGTGATCGTTCGATTAGCTCTTGTCGGGGGCTCACGCCACTCGGGTGAGCACCGCGTGGTAGACCCAGGGAAGCTTAACGAACGCATCCATAATGTCACTGGTTCCCCTCTGCGCTTTACAATGTTAGCATGGAACATAATATGATATTTGGACCAGTGAAGAAACCATGGTCGAGATCGGATCCAAATGTTCAACCACAGTCAACCAATGGCCCCACAACAACGTGGGACAAGTGTCGGTGGTTTTATAGAGACAAAATTTTGACTTCACAAAATGGCCGACCGGGTTTCTTCGTAAAGGGGAAAACGTGCAATTTCGAGGCATAGTGTATCATGGAGGAAAAAAAATCATGTTTGTACCCATCGCGCCATTCGTGCAAAATAATCGAGCAAATAAACAAAAGCACGACGTCACAGGTGTGGGTTTAGGTTATAGATAATGTGACATGTGACATCACACGTTTAAAAAGAGCCAAATGTTCTGGACTTTCTGTAGGCACGATTTGTACACAGCTCAATAGAAGAAAACATACAATTTTCTATTTTATGGAGATTGCACTGTCTAATTCATATCAACTTTTGATATGATGAACCAATTTGAACTTTTGAACCAAAAATAACTCCTGGAAATCGAAAATGTCAAGATCAATCATGAGCTCTGACCGATTAATTGAGTTGGAATTACAGGAAATGATAGACACCTACCAGTTCGTTCGACCAGACAGGGGCAACTTGGACGCCCAGCCCGCCCCATGGAGACACGTAAAGCCTGACTATCGTAAAGCAGATCTTGCATTCTTCAAAGGCAAGACTATGAACCACAAACCCGGCTCCCTTGAAATGATTGTCGAGAACCTCGTCAAAACTTGGGAGATGGAAGCGTCTCATCTGCCTGACTACAAGACTTGGTCCAGCATCGATGCAGATTGCTACCAATTTGAAGTCAACGGTAAACACTTCGAAGGGAAGAAGGCTACCATGATGGGCAACTACAACACTCTCCTATCCGTGACATCCAAAGAGCTCTACGACTCGGACCACCACACGTTTGAAAGTTCCCATGACGTTTTCCGTGGAGCTTTCCCGAACGGCTTCCCGTGGGAGGTGTTACATGTTTTTTCCGGACCCCCAAGAGTTGCTTTTTCGTGGCGCCACTGGGCAACGTTCGACGGGTCATACAAGGAAAACGTCGGTGAGGGCCAACTCGTGGAGATGCATGGCTTTCTAGTGGCTACAGTCAACGAAAATCTAAAAATCTGCAAGCTGGAGGTCTTCTACAAGCCCGACGAATTCATCAAAGCATTAGAGGGACAAATACCAGCTTCTGATCTCGCAAGAGGACAAGAAATACTTGGCAGCGGCTGTCCCGTCCACAAAGGTGGTGGTGAATTCCTTAATGGTAATAAGTAGTATAACAACATTGGCAATTTTAGACAAAATTGTGGAAGTGAAAAAGCTTCGCTTATTATGAATGCAACCTGTTACATGGTTATATCCATGTTTAAAGGCACTGGACACTATTGGTAACTATACTCAAAATAATTGTAAACCTGAAAACGTGCTATAGGTAACGAGCAATGGAGAGCTTTGGAGTTTTGTAATATGAAACATGGTGAGAATTTCTCACTCATTATTAATAACAAAATGCTTCAGCTGAAGCCTTTTATTATTGCATCTGAAAGCACACGAAGTTGTGCAACAAGGGATTTTTTTCTTTCGTTATTCTCTTGCAAATTCGATGACCTATTGAGCCAAAATTTTCACGTTTGTTGTTTTCATCATGTAAGGATACCATGTCAGAATACTGGTCTTTGACAATTACCAAAGGTGTCCAATGCCTTTAAATCAATAAAACAAATGGAAGATCACCATTGGTTATGTCAATCAATGAAGACGAATGATATGAACATTATCAGAAAACTCGGTGGCAAAAACGAACAAAACGTAAACGCCGGCACTCGGATCGACCCTGCGATGACACAAAAAGGACTTGAGACTGACTTTTCATGAACAAGCTACACCTGAGCTACAAACTGCATCATGAACATATCGGTCGCCGATTGTTTGCGACATGGACCCAAATTCATAGACCTGATTAAGCAACAAATGTTGCTTAAAATTAATCTGCTGAGCAGAAATGAGCAGGATACAGTCACAAATTGTACATTTAATATGGTAGTAGTCTGTCTGGTAACCCTATTCTGGTAAGCATAATGTTTTGTGCGAAACAAGATTTGGGTACTTTTTTTAATAAAAAACGATATCTCTACAGGTGTATATCAAATTTAATCAGTTTGAAGATAATGGTGGTAGAAAGCTTCCCTTTACATGCTAAAACTGATACTAAAATAATTGTGTTGATATTCAAAGATGGGAAAGAATAAATAACGGGTCGCGTTTTAGAGATTTGTATTTGTTTTACGCTTAGATAAGAACTGCATTATGCATTATTCCCTGGTTTGGCCGCGTATGGTGCATTTTGGCCTTTGTATGTCCTCTTTACACTTGGTTGGGGTTTTCTTCATCAAAAACACTATAAATGGAAGAGTTTTGACCAGAGGTGGCGGAGGGTGGACTTATCAAGAATATATTTTTTTATTTATCGTTGACAGCTGGAGGTTGTCCTCGGAGGCATGTTGGCATAAACTTGTGAATTCTGCTGCAAACTCACAAGTTTTATTCCAACTCTTTTTTTCCCCGAACCATTAAGTCTTTGAACAACTTACAGATTTCCGACTGTTTATTTGTGTAACTTATACTATATAGTCTAGTTAGTAATAATAAAATTAATAAAAGTATACATGTAAGATTGTTGAAGGTAATTCAAGTTCAGTTTTTCAGTGAGACGGCAGAATGGGTTAAATTTGAGTCGGCCCTGGGTTCAAATGATCGTCCCTGAGTGACCGACATTCGTCCCTCGACGTCCATTAAAGGAACACATTGCCTTGGATCGGACGAGTTGGTCTATAAAAAGCGTTTGTAACCTTTTTTTTTTAAATGCATTTGGTTGGAAAGATTTTTTTAAAGTAGATCACAATGATCAACACAAACATGCCTCGAAATTGCGTGGTTTCCTTTTACTGTGCGAACTAACACGGTCGGCCATTTATGGGAGTCATAAATGGCCGACCGTGTTAGTCGACGAGGTAAAAGGAAAACCGTGCAATTTCAAGGCATGTTTGTGTGGATCATTGTATTATACTTTTACAACATCTTTCTACCCATATGCATTTTTTTTAAAAATGGTTACAAACGCTTTTCAAAGACCAACTCTTCCGATCCAAGGCAACGTGTTCCTTTAAGGGCAAGGTCAATATTTGTGACCCGCTACGTGAAAATGAGTCAGATGTCGCCCAATGCATTATTAAGTAATGGACAGTTTAACCTTTAAAACACCTTTTTATATACAATAAAGCTATGTGTACAACAATTTTGTGATCATACTTATGTCTAATTTATATCCTTTTGCGCGAAATGGTAGTTTAAAACATCACTTTACTTGTAATTCGTTTTTCAGAAAAAATGATGTATTGACTAATTTCAAACGGAAGTAACTCAGCAACACGATACACCCCAAAGCTTAGACATATACCAAATTACTGCTGTTGGTGTGTTCTTTCCAGCCATGCATATAACTCAATCCTTGAAATTGTCAACATCTGACTCATTTTTCACGTAGCGGGTCACATTCAACGGTTCAATTGGTTTGATTCTATATCAGTAGGTGTTTGCAATAAAACAATAAAACTAATATGTGTGGACAATTTCATGTCAAAAGGTCACGTTTCTGAGTTATCGCCGACAGGCCTGAGCGAATTTGCCCATGCAGGGTGCTGGAAGAAAAATCCCTGATAGGAATAAGTGTTATATTTTTAAAATTAAATTAACCACATTACTTCGATATGAAATATTTCTCAAAAAAGGCCTTTTTTTAATTCAATTCATTATGACGTTTGTTCCTCCCTAAAATACTCTTTTTGGATAATAGTTCAATGTAAGGACATAGAAAGGTAACAAAGTCAAAAGCGCATGTAAGTATAGAAAATACTATCAAAAGCTGCTGTAGGCTTCTAACATTAATCATCATTGTGTGATTACCAAACGCGGTCCCTTCAAGCCTGGATGTGTAACTAAATGCTACTCTCACACTTGGGCGAATATGAATATTTGAAATTCACGATGAATGCGCCCAAATGTTGCGATTTGATGGTGAATATTATGTTCTCGGTCGTCCTTAAACCTCTCCTTACCAATATCTTAATAATACGCATAATACGCACGCTTTACCTACAGTACCAATGGCTTACCAATGCTTACGAAAATCGAGGGCGAATTACCGTCTTCACAACATTCGCTAAAAATTTATGAAGCGCTTCGTATTGCTGCTCTCACAGAGTGGCGAATGTTCTTGCGAAGATGAATAATTGAATCGCGTTTAATTCGTGGCGGTTAGTGAATATCAATCGAAAATCGACGGCGAATGACCTTCTTTGCAACATTCGCTGAGATTTAGAAACCGGTTTCCAAATTGACCGATCTTCGTAAGCCATAATAAACACCACGGAATGAAGGAATTCTTAAACCTACTCGTTCGGGTTCGTGGGAGGGGGAATTGAGAAGCAGACCTTAAAGAATAATTGATATGACGGGGAGCTGGAAGTAAATGATGCAATTTGTGCCTATTATCCTTGAGCTTATTGACATATGACTTACATAACTCGCTACGCCTCTCATTCAGTGCTTGTAGTTTCACCAGCAGGAGAATACTCTCATAACTTTGACCTGGTTAGGCTTTGGTAGGCTACTATCCCAAACTTGGCAGGCATATTCCAATCCAACGCAGGCCTGATTACAGATAGATAAATGGAAAGTAGGTCTTTTTGGCCTATACCAGCACGTTTGAGTTGATATAACATGTAACAGTCTCTTACCAGCCTCATAGATACAATAAAGTCCACGTGTGCGTTCCACGACAAGTCCCATGATAGGATTACACCAAGTACCTAAGCTTCACTAACTCTTTCAATGGGTTTATCATCTACCCCAATAGGTGGCAAGTTATTGGCATGAGATGAGTCTTTGCAAAAGCAAATAAGCAGGGCCCAATTTCATGGCTCTGCTAACCGAATTCTGCGCTTACGATCGCGATTCCCCGCTTACGTGCAAGCGCCGAATTTCTGCGCTAGCATTGTAAGCGTAGAATGCCTAGTAACTTGAAGTACGCACGCGCAGAAGCCAACATTCGCCGCTAACCCGTGAAATACGCTTGCCGTAAGCACAGAATTCCCTGCTTCCGCAAGCGCCGATTCTGTGCTTACGGTAAGCAGAGCCATGAAATTGGGCCCAGCTCTTGAGTTTTGTTTGCATTGATGTTCATGTCGTTTTCCCTCGACCACTGGCAAGCTATGTTGGCTGACTCCTGCAGTATCGATGCCGAAATTTTGCAGATCTCGAAGATCATCCACATATAGATGTTACTATCGTCCACATATTTGTAGATCTGGCAAGGAGTGGTGAGATCGTTTATCTGTACAAGAAAGTCTTTCGGTCCTGATAGAGTCCCTTGTGGGACGCCACCGTCCGGGTAAGTGAATCCATACGTGACAGATCCCACCCTAACACGTTGAACTCTCAAGTAGGAAAGCAACCATCCAACGCACAAGATGTTCATCTAGGCCGATGTTGATCAATTTCTGGATGAGAATGTGATGGTTGATGTGGTCAAACGCCTTGGAGTAATCCAGTAGCAGGACTCTAACAAAAGTACCAGCCTTGTCGGTGGCCTTGTATATACCATTGATGAGTCATTTCGACTAATGCGGCTGTTGTACTGGTCCCAGGAATACAACCGAACGGATTAGAGTCTATTTGTCTTTAATTCCATCAGACACCCAATCTAGCATGATAGACTCGAAGACTTTGGCAGCAATGGGGGTCAGAGATATAGGTCTTATATCACTCCCTACTGACCTTGGTGGGTGTTTCTTGGGCAGTGGGATGACATCTGCCGTTTTCCAACAGGATGGCACGACTCCTTCTTTTACCGAACTGCTGAAAATGGCATAAATACCTCGGACAGTTTAAATTATCAAGTTGGGGATGAAACCACTAGTTGAAAACCTCTTCACCACACATTGATTCCCTTATTACCGTCGTACGCCCACCCCATGTATTCTACAGTTTTTGCGGGCAATGTGAAATTTCACACAGAGTGTTCATTTACTGAGTTCTCACGATGACGTTAACAAAACCATCATTCATTCACTCATACGATATTTATCTAATGATAATAATCAAATGATATTGACAGTTTTTATAACGCCTTTGACAATGAAGGGTGTCTAATAAAAGCGCTTCTAACATTATTACCACTGGTCATGGGTATGGAAAGTCATTCTTACACCATATCAGCTCCCTGTTTTTAACACACAAAAAAACAGCCTGTGCAGCATTGTATGCACTACTCGGCTAAATCAACCACAAGAACCATCTCTACCCTCCCAGGTTACCATTCACCCCTGGGCGGAGAGAAGCAATTACAGTTAAAGACACTAGACACTATTGGTAATTGTCAAAGACCAGTCTTCTAACTAGGTGTATCATAACATATGCATAAAATAACAAACCTGTGAAAATTTGAGCTCAATCGGTCATCGAAGTTGCGAGAAATGAAAGAAAACAAATTCGAGACCTCAAGTTCTAAATCTGATGTCTCGACAATCAAATTCGTGGAAAATTACTTCTTTCTCGAAAAATACTCCACTGCAGAGGGAGCCTTTTCTCACAATGCTTTATACTACCAACCTCTCCCCATTACTCATTTCTCAGATTGTGTATGCAAATTACGAATTATTTTGCATTCGTGATGGACATAACCGCTCTGGATTTTCGATGATATCTCAAAAACTCTAATAGCCTACCACCTTTTGAAATGAAATTTCCATATTGAGTTAGTTTTATTTTATACACTCTAGTATAAAAACAATCGAACGGTTCCAAAAACCAAATGTTTTGCGTTCCTTTCAACGAATGGGAGATTGCAAACTGTTTGGAAAGTTTGCTGGAAAATGTTATAACGAGCCACCTTGTGTAACACAGATCTCATTAATAACCACACCTACGCCCCAGTTCTCGAGAGGGGCTGTTATTATACGAAGGTCTTCTCTATAATTAGGAAGAACCGAAGACCCAAATTTCCCAAGAGAAATTCCCCGAGGGGCAATCTGTGCAGACCGCGGGTGTTTCATGGTTATTCCGTATAATTACGACACCATTAGTATGCAGGGAAAACACCCGAGGGGTGGGTCTGATATGCATTGCGCACAGGGGACTCCGACCCGGTGGGGGTGTCCACACGTTCAAACCAGTTTACTTTTCTTTCTTTTTTAACATCAGGGATCCTTGAGTTTTAAAAAAGCGAGCACGTTCTCGCTTCGGTTTCGCATTCAAAATCATCAGGCAGGGGCGTCAAACCGTTTTGAAAAGGGGACATATAACATTTACGGCGTGTGCATGGTCCGTGGCCCGCTTGCGCGGCCCGCTTTAGGCCCCCGGGAATTATGTAGGCCGTAGATGCTCTGGTGCTATCTAGGGAGTCTGGGGATGATGTGCGCCCCCCCCCCCCCCCCCCCCATCTCAGATGTTGAAATTTAATGCCTATTTTCAAGCTATGATGCACCTATTTTTGCTTTTATTGCTGTAATTTAGGCTATTACATGTCTAAACCCATTGCATGTTGCATATAGCATGGGCGTCATCTTCACTGCAAGAGCTTATTACGTAACGGGGGAGTCAAACCTGGGCTCGCAGAAAACAATAAAACGTGGTTTTCGTTTGGGCTCTAACAATATTTACTGTTTGAACACTTGTATATAAAACAGTGTTTAAAAAACACATTTGATGTCTACACACCGTTTATCATGTTTAAAGACACTGGACACTATTGGTAAGTGTCAAAGACCAGTCTTCTCACTTGGTGTGTCTCAACATAGGCATATGCAAAAAATAACAAACCTGTGAAAATTTGAGCTCAATATTGGTCGTCCAAGTTGCGAGATAATAATGAAAGAAAAAACACCCAGCTGTCACACGAACTTGTTTGCTTTCTGGTGCTTGATTTCGAGACCTCAAATTCTAATTCTGAGGTCTCGAAATCAAATTCGTGGAAAGTTACTTCTTTCTCAAATACGTTATTTCATAGGGAGCCGTTTCTCACAATGTTTGTTATCAATCTCTCCCCATTTACTCGTTACCAAGTAAGTTTTTATGGTAATAATTATTTTGAGTAATTACCAATAGTGACCACTGCCTTTAAAAATGATTAAGATGTTTATCATTATGACACCACATGGTTTGTATGATTCAAATACACAAAATAATCTAAACATGTTTCAGATGTTTGTTGAAAATCAAAACACTGTTTTTAAATGTGTTTAGTTTTTAGCTCCTTTTATGAAAGATTGACATTTTGTGAACACACAATTATTTAAATATAAAAAAAGACGCAAGTTACATGTACATCGTGCAGATGACGTGTAGTCCTTATTATTTTAATACGATTCTCAGTCACGCGAAGTTGTGTGCTTTCAGATGCTTGATTTCGAGACCTCAAATTCTTTACGTCTTTTACTTTTCATTTTCCGTGCAGACAAAATATCAAAAAGAATTCAAGGACGTCTTTTCCTTTACATTTGTACAGACGATTTCCCATTAAAAAAGTCTGCTCCCAATCCTTTTGTTACGTAACTTACGTTTTTACAGACAACCTAAAAACACTTTCAGTGACTTCTTTTAATAATAGAAAATATATGAAAAGACTCTCAGGTCTTTATGTCTTTTTACTTCAGTACATAATGGGTAATAATTGCAATTTGCTCCACTATCATGGGTTTAGTGGTAGCCTTTTGCCAAGGCCTTCGTGGCTGAGACAGCTTAATAGAGCCGCTATAACAACTAGCGACTGGAGGGAGACCTCCAGGCGCGGATCCAGGGGGCGTGGGGCGCACGCCCCCCCCCCCCCTTGGGTAGGGGGTAAACCCTGGGTTTTTTTTTTTTTTTTTTTTTAAAGCTATTAATGTACACTGCGCCTTGAACACCCATCATTAGGGTGGATATGTGCGTATTACAACTTAAAGCCATTATACACTTTCGGTACAGAAAAAGTTCACAGATTTACAAATAATTTACCGGGTTTACAGAAGGTAATGGTGTAAGATTTCTCTTGAAATATTGTTCCACGAGATGCTTTACTTTTTGAGAAAACATTAAAACAATAAGTTCACGATAGCGAGAATACGGCTTTATTTTAAACACATGTCATGACACGGCGAAACGTGCGGAAACAAGTGTGGGTTTTCCCGTTATTTTCTCCCGACTCCGATGACCGATTGAGCCTAAATTTTCACAGGTTTGTTATTTGATATAGAAGTTGTGATTAACGAAGTGTGGGCCTTGGACAATACTGCTTACCGAAAGTGTCCAAAGGCTTTAAGTTTTATTATTACTGTTTTAATGTGAACCACTATTATTTCACTCACAGACATTGTCTCATTAGGAATTTAACGTAAATCTGATTTCGAGGAGGATCCCCCTGCGTGCGAATAAAATCTCAAGCCTAGTTATTATTATTTTTTAAATGCACGCCCTGGCATACATGTCCGGTGTAACATTGTCAAATAAACTAACGTCGTAAAAACTGGTTTGTTTTTTCTTCAGTAGTTCATATTAATGACCCTGTTAACAAATTTTAGTCTGAAAATGCAAGTATTTTGATACCGCAATTATAAATGTGCAAAACATTGATCGCCACCGACCTACAGGGTCAGCAGATTGGGGAAAAACTAGCCCACATAAATCGGTCCAATCCACTCCGTATCCTTGGCCCATCAAGTACCTTAGATATAAATTTCTTCCGCTTTTTGAAAGAAAACAAAACGATCTACAACGATCTGCATCATGAAACATACCAATGCTTCTGAAGCTGTAGATAGCCCTATACGCCTAGATTTTTTATTTTTTAACATCACACGTGTTGGGTAAAAATCAAATGACATTTGAGTGTGAACTTTTTCAAAGATCTTGAACATTTAGGAGTTAGTAATCCATCTTCATAGAAACAATTATGCTATATTCTCTCTCTACATCTATTTACAATCCTTTATTATTATTATTTTGTTAAGTCATGGCTAATAGTTTATTGGGTCTCAGTCCCCTGCAGCCTGACCGTAACGTGGAGAATACCCACACGCGCCTAAAGCCAAAAAAATCCCTGCTTATCCGTGGAATACGCTTGACGTAAGTTCGGAATTCACTGTTTCCGTAAGCGCCAAGCAAGTTCTTTGCTTAGGGTAAGCAGAGCCATGAAATTTTACCCGGCACATCAAAGCTGACCGGCATTTTATTTCCTTTTTTTTTAAAAAGTATTCCTTTGTTTAATAATCGATTTAGAAGAAACAACTTTCCCATTGAAAGCACTAACGACAGTGGACATTTCGTACAGAAAACAAATGCTGCCTTGGGATGACGCGGTCTTTCATTCTGAAAAAAAAACAATCACGCCCCCCCCCCATTTGTAAAATCCTGGATCCGCCCCTGACCTCGCTCCCAATTGACGGCTCTGCAGTGGTCCCAAGCATCGCGCCCTCACGAGCAAAGTAGTGTTCCATAATAGGAGATTCTGCCCTAGCCTGAACATCTTACGCTTTTGAAACCTTCTCCAGAAGACGATCAGAGCATACTGATCGAAACGTCGAGTTAATCCAACGGTTCTTTTCAGAACCACCCCAGCTCATTTAGAGATAGTCATTACATGGTGTTACCGCAAACTGTTCTATATCTTATTTCCACCATGCAACGTTTCAAATTCTACTTAATCTTACGACTGGTTCACGTCCTGCTCTAGTAAAATGTTCTGTGTTCAAGCACATTTTTATTTTTTTTACCCATTCAGTTTCCTTTGTTTTGTTTTAGTTTATAATATCGCCAGCTCTCCATTGCTCTCTAATAAGATCGGTCATTAACATATTGAGTAAGAAACGACCCTGCCCTTCGCCAATACGTAAACCATTGAAGCAGCAGGAAAACTTTTTGAAGCTACCAATTGGTTGAAATCTTGCTCTATATAGTCAATTTTTCTGTACTCAATCCCAAATAAAATGTATAAAAAATTGAAATACACACATTCAGTTTTCCTTGTGGTTTATTAATTTATAATTATCTCCAGCTCTTTACCAAATAAGATTTGTTGGTCATTAACGTTCTGGAATAATTACTATAAAAAAAATTGTAGCGGGCACACTTCTGGGTCCTGGGAGTCCCCATTGGTCTCATTACATACGACCTGATGCCTGTTTCGAGGTAAATTAAAGAAGTATAGAGAGCGTCTAACACCAAAGGTGACCGTAATATCATGTCATGTCATTACTGATCACAGAAGGTTGTTAATGGACGTCATGGGGTGTTTTAATAGCGGTCTTTCTTATGCTTTCTTGCTGTGACGCAACGAACTCTTTGATTGGCTCCAAGATAATCGGGGAACACTCTTATAATGAACGGTGACTTATTATAGACGGATATTATGTCAGATCGGCAGAAGGGTGAGGTGGAGTTTGTCTCACATTGGAAAGTTCTCTCCAGATATTCGGCCCTTTTTGTTGTTGTCTCATATAAACTGTTGAGATTTGGTCCATAATCCAAGATGGCCGACTTCATGTCCACTCCTTATCCTAATGACACGGATGAGTACAGCAATTCAGTAACCAATACTACATATTCTGGTGATCAGGTCGACGGAGGTGAGTTAATATTGAGGAAGATCGCCACGGTTATCACGGCGGTCGGCATCGTTCTCAACCTGGCATTCATTATTGTCGTTGCCCGCCACAAGTCCATGAACAACCATATCAACGTCTATTTGGTCAACCTGGCAGTGGCTGACCTCATGGTCGTGGTCTTGGCATGCTTTGGGATGTACACGAACATTCTGTCGTATCTGCCTTCAAACTACGTCGGGTGTTTCTTCATCGTGCTGGTGACAATGCCGTACTATGCCAGCACCGCCATCGTGTCGTTGGTGGTGGCCGATCGGTACTTGGCCGTCTGTCACCCGTTGCGGCACCGAGTGGTGGCCTGCAAGGCACGCAGCGCCAAGCTCGTCACGGTGGCGTGGTGTTTCAGTATCGTCTACACGTGCATCGTTTACCTGGAGAGCACCATAGAAACACAAGGTTGTCAGCTCCTGCAGGGTTCCGGGGAGAGCTACACCATAAACACCCAAGGCGAAACCCAAACCTTCCTCTTCAGTGAGATCTTCAAACCACTCCCTGTGGTTCTCCTGTTGATCTGCAGTATCGTCATGTACACTCGGATGATCAAGTTAGTCCGAAATCAAGTCAAATTCCGAAAACAAGTTAACTCGGCTGCCGTAACTAGATCAGAGAAACCGAGTCAAAGTTGTGTGAGAATGAACAGAATGGTTGCAACGAACACCTTCGTTTTCTTCATCTGCCTATCACCGAGGACTTCTCTTCTGATCGCCAACTACATCCAAGCCGCCTTTGGGTTGAAACTATTCCAGCACCCGGTGCTGACAGTAGTCTCGACTATGCTCTTGTTCACCAACTCGTGCATCAATCCGTTGATCTACAATTTGACCAATAAAACCTACAGGCGGGCATTTCGCGAGGTGTTCTTTGGCTGTTTGTCTCAATCTCCAGCATCGGATTCTGGGAAGAAGTCAACAGTCTACAACATCTCAAAATGACTCTTCCCATACCCTCTATTTCCCGGTTGACAGGCCCTTTTCGAAACTTCGGTTTGAGAGAACTGCAGCCGATTTCACGAAACGCTATGATTAATCCGATCTCGAGTTAGGATGAGTAACATGTCCTAACTTAGGATGGGTTCAGTGTGTCCCAACGTAAGGATACGGCACTTAAAGGTACTGGACACTATTGGTAATTACTCAAAATAATTATTCGCATAAAAACTTACTTGGTAACAAGTAATGGGGAGCTGTTGGTAGTATAAATCATTGTGAGAAACGGCTCCCTCTGAAGTAAACTAGTTTTCGAGAAAGGAGTAATTTTCCATGAATTTGATTTCGCGACGTTAGATTTAGAATTTTGAGGTCTCGAAAACAAGCATCGTGTAACAAGGGTGTTTTTTCTTTCATAATACTATCTCGCAAATTCGACGACCGATTGAGCTCAAATTTTCACAGGTTTGTTATTTTATGCATATTATGTTGGGATACACCAAGTGAGAAGACTGGTCTAAGACAATAACCAATATAGTGTCCCATGTCTTTAACTCGTCCTAGGATTAACCCTTATATTTGGATGAGTTTGGTGAAATCGACGGCTGGGCTTTTGGCTTGGGCTCCTAGTCCTAGCTCTATCAGTAATACTTAGGGAATGTGCGCCTTCCTTACGGGGCTCAAATGAGGGGGACGGAGCCAAATACCGAGCCCAAGCCGAGATTTCGAAAAGGCCCTTTGGTCCATAATTATACAATTTTTGGTATTGAGAATTAAGTGCTATACTAATTGAGCAGTACAGCAGCTTTGGATAATGCTTATTGAGAAAAGTTTCACTTCGATGTACTGCAGTTATGCAAACAGGTTTTATCAAAAAAATAATAATCTGAGAGAAGCGTTACTTGCAGTAACGCTTCTCATAGTGTGTACTCCATTTGCAGATTAAACTGTTTTTGTGTGGACAGATTTTCGACATCTCAAAAACGCTATACAACATAACAACCTATTGAAGTTAAATTTCACAGGTTAATTGGGTATATCTTTAAGTATAACAGGATTGTAACAAAGAGTGGTTCCATGGCAACGAACAATAATTATGTGTGTAATCCCTTTAATATCTCTACTACAGAGATTCACTTTATATCAGATTCCACTGTCTTTTATGATGATGCATTGTTTTGTCTAAACAAACACTTTACAATGTTTTAAACACATATGACAGTGACAGTGTGAGGCTGTGTAACCGTAGCCAGAGATTGTTAATAGTTTAATCTCATAGTATCATTTTGAGAAAAAGTAAGTACTCGTTTTCAGATGATAGAATAATGCTCTGATTTGCCCTTTTGTTTTTTTGATTTTTGATGGAAAACCGTTTTGGTTTTACCCACTCGAATTAAAGACCAAACAAGTGTCTTTGAAAACCAGGCTTCTGCCTGAAACCGCGACGTGTGCCCTCCATCAACCCCTTCTGAGTCACACTCTGACTGTCCGTAGCCCTGGGTTTTTGAGGGTCGTCCACAGGATCCTCGCTGTCCCCCAACAAAGTGCAGCCGTCTGATAAAGGTCTAAACCCTGCACATTCTGTGCCACCCATTGGTGCTTAATTTGGGACCATCCAATTTTGAAACCTTATGAAAACATTCATGATAAATATTCAAGTTTTGTGGCGTTTTGTGATTACTGTAAAATAATGTGTTATTTCGCACCATTATAAGTTATCAAATTGACTGTATTTTCAGGTCCCGAAGTTGTTATAGGGTATGGAGGCTCTGCTAGCCATACCCCCATCCCCACCCCAACCCCATCCTGTAAATTGTGTTGACATCTCGTCTGATAGCGAATTTCCTCCAGTCCACGTCATTATTGGCGACACACTGGGGGACAAAATTCACTATTTAAAAAAAAATGCAATTATACCGTCATCACACGTGCATAACAAAGAACCGTAAACAGGTACTCACGTCACAGCAACCACACAGGTAGTCACGAGCGTTGAAATTTCCTACACATTGGGTAATTTGAGAACTTCAATTTAAAACTTAGGGTATAATGCTTGTGAAGTAGGGAAAATAATTATATAATCTTTGTTTAAAGAAACTAGTAGTGTTGACTAATAATTCACCTGACCCCATCACGTGGTAAATTTGGAGTGCGTTTTTGGCGACCATAACCAGAGACATGTTATAGCTTTGGTCATTTGTTGAGCGCCACTTTTTGCGTGTGACGAGGCTGTTGCCGACCAAACAGTTTCTGGTGTCCAATCCGTTTTTGCATAGCTCTCGTTAAAACTGTTTTAGTCAATTAAATTTACGTCGTCGGAAGCTTGTTTAGGGTCGTCACGCGCCCCTGGCTGCAGGGAAAACAAGTTCGCCTTCGGTGTTTCTGTAACTGTTATTTTAGCAATATTTGCTTCATTGCGACCTTTGTAAACCTCTTTCCCGTTTAGCCCAGGAAAGAGTAGACATCGTATAGCAATGCCCCCATGGTTTTTCTCTGTGTTGAATACGCTTATGTATAGAGCACCCATCAGTGAGTATAATTTAGATGTATGGATGGAAGACCGAGTATGAAACTAATTTTCACAATAAATATTATTTTAAAAAAAAATAAGTTATAATTATTTTATGTGTCTATTATATATTGCATCAATTAAAATGTTATTGTATCAAAATAAATGAAATCGTATGTTGTTTCACAAGTCTGTGTCCATGGTCGATTATGTAAGAGTTGTTCTTTGTACGGTTCGTGTAGTCATCCGCGACGGTGTCCCAGGGAAAGTCCTCCGGCCCGCGGAGAGTCTGTGTCCCGCGGCATTAGGGTTAGCCTGGGCCCCTGTCTTTAACCGCACGTATAAACGAGCCTCGAAGAATGACGTCAGACGTTCAGGCTACATTAGGGTTAGACTGGGCCCCTGTCTTTAAACTCTTTACCCGCAAGGATAACGAGCCTCGAAGAATGACGTCAGACGTTCAGGCTACATTAGGGTTAGCCTGGGCCCCTGTCTTTAAACTCTTTACCCGCAAGGATAACGAGCCTCGAAGAATGACGTCAGACGTTCAGGCTACATTAGGGTTAGACTGGGCCCCTGTCTTTAAACTCTTTACCCGCAAGGATAACGAACCTCGAAGAATGACGTCAGACGTTCAGGTTAGACTTGGCCCCTGTCTTTACGAGCCTCAAAGAATGACGTCAGACGTTCAGGCTACATTAGGGTAGCCTGAACGTCTGACGCCCAGTCTAACATTAGGGTATAATAACATTGGCTGAATGAAGATAGTCAGCAGAGGGCGCTATCAACCTCCATTAATTCCCATCTATACTATTAAAGCCGTAACCCGCGCCATCTTGGATTGAAATTAGAAGGTCCAGTGGTATGGCATTCTTGTGGAATTCAACACGACTGTCGTTTCAGACGTCGGGTTGCAAGTCTACAAAACCCCTGATCGACTGTGTCGTTTCAGACGTCGGGTTGCAAGTCTACAAAACCCTGATCCGAACTCCGTCTTATTAGTCGTTTGATTGGCTGGTCACGAGTGATTTCTCCTTACATGTGTGGTTGTCTGGTTTTGATATGGGCTACCTGTTGGTCGAATGGGGAGGCCGTATAGGCTGCGCACACAGCCATCTCTTTTGGTTTGAAGTGGGGGTGGCGACCTCGGATTTCCATTAACATTCCAGAGGGTGACTCATTGATGATTGGCAGGGTGCATGCACCTTAAACCTTACTCTTTAAGATGGTGTGTACAGGGGGTTTAATTTCGCGTGTTAAAGGGTCTATAAACGGTACTTTTTGTAGGACATGTCCACAGATTTACATTAAACTTACACAGTTTGAAGATAACGATAGTAGAAAGCTGCCCTGAAAATATTACTTGCTGAGCCTGAGGTACGGTAGTGTTTGGAAAAAAATGTCATGAAAATAATCATTCGTCTCAGCATGAGACGAAAATTATTTTAGCATGTAAAACGTATTTTTATTACATTGTATTACTAATTTCTCGAAAACTACAGCACCTCAGCAACTAATATTTCAAAGAAAGCTTTCAACTATTATTATCTTCAAACGGTGTAAGTTTAATGTAAATCTGTGGACATTGTGTTCGACTGTGTTATAAAAAGTACCCAAATCAAAAAACAATATTAAGGCTTTATGAGAAATAAAAAATACATGCGTCTGTGACAGATGTGTTTATTCAAAATAAGCCACTCATGTAGGCCTACCTATACTTTCCAACAATTTTTAAACGCATCAAACAGCAACCTACTGTGCTAAGAACTTTGTTTGTTCAATTTAACCCTGTACCATTGGTGGTACAGTACATGAACATGTACATGTCATCCCCCCACACACTGCAGAACGTGATGTATACACGCAGAAATTGCAACATTTTCAACAATGATGCAAAACGTATCTTGCTAATTTTGTAAACTGTGACACTATCTTAGAACAAATTGTTCACAAGGTTTGAGAAAGGCCCTGGGGCCGCGCCCGCATAGCCTTAAGGCCGGTTTATAGTCGCAAATCTTGCGCGCAATCCTAAGACTGAGGCCTAAAAACCGTGTCTTTTTATGATCGCGCGTCAATATTTCCGACGCCTGACCATCGCGCGACCGACTATAACTCAGCCTTTAGAGATCAGTGAGCCTGAACGTCTGACGTCATTCTTCGAGGCTCGTGCGGATAAAGACAATAGAGGGCGGCATTCAACAATGGCAGCTTCCATTCTTCTTCGTGGAGAACTGACATGACCGGGATAAGTGTGAATTAACTTCATAAAGATTTCACTCTCGGTGGGTTGTGATTTATTTTACAGGTTGATATGCCTTTAGAACCATGGCAGTTTGTAATCCCTCAAAATCCAGGATTATGTTGGAGACTTGGAACGTGGTTAGTGGTCGGTGGCACGGGAATTTTTAGTCGAATTTGTCTGAGTGAGTAAGGAATTACTAATTAGTTTAATTTAAGTTTATGAACACGTAACTGGGACCGGGCGCTGTACTCCTTTTTTTCTCTCGTAATTTTGACATTCTCGGTCGAACTAGTGCTGGGTCTAAGCTTAAGTAAGTTTTAAAAGACTAAGCTTAAGTAACTTTTAAAAGACTAAATTCCTAAACATGCTGAAATATTTTCATAGACATAACTCCTTATTTCAATGATGAACTGACTTCAAACCATTGCTTTTTACAATAGATTCATAAGAAAAGATAAACCTCGCTTTGTGCATCATTGGTTCTAGCCTAGCCCCATAAATCGGTCCAATCCACTCTGTATCCTTGGCCCCAGCACCACTGATATCAAAACCTTTCGCTTCCTTGAAAAACCATCTGCAACGTTCTGCATGATGAAACTTACCCATCTAATGCTTCAGAGAAGATGCAGATAGCACTACACTTGGAATTGTTCAAATAGGTATCACAGATTTTGAGTAAAAATCAAGTGAATTTTGCGTGTGAATTTTCTCAACTAACGCTCTGTTACCGCTAATGCCAATTTTCCCCCGACCGTGCGCAGATTTTTTTCCCAGGACAAACTTGTAGAACCATCTGCACACGTTCGTCCTGGAAAGAAAAGATACCCAATCCACGCTTCATGTACAAATATACGGACACTTGTGTGGCCAAGGATAGCTATCCTTGGCCACACAAGTGGGGATACACTGGTTCCAGCTGAATGAACTGAAACCGTATGGCGCCACCACTTTTTCATTCGATATGAAATAATATAGTATCTAATTCACCTCAATGAGATATCCCTTTTTGTAAAAATGAGTGAAAAAGTGGTGCCGCCATACAGAAAAACTATGCTATTTATTTATTTGTTGATAATATTTTAAATGCAAGTATAATTTTTTTTAAACATGTTATAAATGAGTACTTTTAAAGATGGTTGGAGCATGGAGGTAGAATCGGTTTTAAAGCCATTGGACACTTTCGGTAAACAGTATTGTCCAAGGCCTATACTTCGTCTATTACAACTTACATATAAAATAACAAACCTGTGAAAATTGAGGCTCAATCGATCATCGGAGTACGTCGGGAGAAAATAACGGGAAAACCCACCCTTGTTTCTGCACGTTTCGCCGTGTCATGACATGTGTTTAAAATTAATCCGTAATTCTCGATATCAAGAATTGATATTGTTTATAAAATGTTTTCTCAAAAAGTAAAACATTTCATGGATTAATATTTCGAGAGAAGTCTTTCACCATTACCTTCTGTAAACCCTGTAAGTTATTTGTAAATCTGTGAACTTTAAAAAAAAATTCTGTACCGAAAGTGTCCAATGGCTTTAACCCCTTTCACATCTTAATTACACTGTAATTTACAGAATGGTTGAATCACTTTGAGGGTCACAATCTAGATGTTCTTTATGACGCAGTCGAGAAACGGCCACCAACACGTCCTCTTATTACTGTTGGAAATCACATCTCCTGCTTCGATCCTCTACTATGGGGTAAGGTTCATTAGGACATTGGGTTCACATTTTGTGAAAGATTATTCTTACACAGTGAAATGACATGCTTTAATATACAATATTAATAATAATAATATAAAAAGGGCAAAACAAGCCGATCGACTGAAAAAGTAACAAAATATAAGTCTGGACAAAAATTTACAAAGCAAAGTGTTGCAGAGTAAAATAATTAAAGAAAGTAGATATAAGTATAGGCCCTACTGACAAAAAGTTATGATATTAAACATCCATTTTAAAAATAACGAGACATATATACACTAAGTTAAAAACAATATAGCTTGAACATGTCCACATGCTCACGGCAGTAAACAATTGAGACTTGCCCGATATGTCTACTGCCAACTAGTGTAAGTGTTACAAAGTCTACCATTGCCAACATTTCGTTCACCCAGACCCAGGGGTATAAATGGGTACCTGTGAGGGTAGTGGTTGATATTGGTTGATTGATATTGTGTGTGAAGCCTTTTGACATCTTGGAGCACTATGGTTGCCCAGGTTGTATACTCCACAGGGAGCTGAGAAAGAATCAAGGAAAGGAATCAAGACAGTTATTGTGAAAAGCCCTAGCCTATATACAAGGAATAGTTATTTATTATTATTAATATTGTTATTTGTTTCTCCTTAATTACTAGGAACACTCAAGCTAAGAACATCCATGAGCCCACATAAAAGCAGATGGTAAGTTCAACATGTTTCTCCAAATTGTAAAAATGGTGCTTCAGGCCTGATACTTTACGGATGCAGGAAGGTAATTGCCTCCATGCCCACTGGTCATTGCCTTGGTGCCCTTCAAACATTCCAGTATTAATTGATGCCTTGGGGCACAGTTGCCCTTTCAAAAAATGAAGCATATTGTATACAGGCCTTTTGCTTGTTGCTATCAGATGCTGCTCGACTTCTTAGTTTGAATGCAAAATGTTACTATTTGACATGAGACCGCAGGAACCTCCTGGATTGCATTTTGTTGTGCGTTTTTGTGTACCCAACTAGGAATCAATTTGTGTACCCAACTAGGAATCAATTTCATTTTGGAGTTGCATACCCTCATACTGTTGACCAGTTTGAAAATCAATCAACTGTACAAGTTGAATAGGGTGTTATCAGCTGTGCAAACAACTTCCAAAAGCTATGCATAAACCATATTTTAAAGGCAATGGAATTTGGACACTGTTGGTTAATGGTATATCCTCAGAATAATTTGTAGCATAAAATTCACTTGGTAGCGAGCAATGGAGAGCCGTTGGTAGTATAAAAAATTGTGCGAAACAGCTCCCTCTGAAGTAACATAGTTTTTGGGAAAGAGGATATTTCATATTCAAATAACAAAAGGCTTCTAGACATGTATCTGAAAAGGCCACAAACTTGTGCAACAAGGGTGTTTTGTCATTCATTATTCTGTAGCGAATTTGATGACCAATTGACTGAGCCCAAACTATAACAGGTTTGTTATTTTGTGCATATGTTGGAATACACCATTGACAATTACCAAAGGTGTCCAGTGCCTTTCAACTGATTTTAAATTGTGATTTAACAGGTGTCCCATAGCCAGTGATATCACCGGGCGAAAGAGATGGCACGTGTACTTCTTCAGTCTTGGAAAAGGAGTTCCAATTGTACGAGGTAATGGTTACATTAAGCAAATTTCAATTTCGTTTTGTTTTGTGGTTCTTAATACTGTTCAATTTTTAATGTTTTTATATGTATTCACTTGTATATAATGGCTGTGGTTTTAACCATTTGTACATATCTGCCTAGTCATTTTGTCAAGTAATCGTTATATTTTTATATTTTTGTATATTGTATATTTCTCTTAATATTTTTATATGGAGCTGGTCTACTGTTGTAATTGCCTGTAAAGGATAAATAAAGTTTTTTGAATTGATTTGAATTGAATTGAATTTCAAACGATAAACTTCACCACAAAGTGGTGGTGTGTCACAGCCGAATGGGTCATGCGCATTGGAGGAGGAAAGCCTCTTCACCAATTCTCAATTTCACTCCTTGAGCTGTCTGTTGCCAAGCAATGCCCCTATTATGTACTTTAGTTCATCTCTCCATCTTCTGTTTGGTCGCCCTTTTTTTTCTTGTCAAGTTTCTTGGAGTCCAGTGGGTTGTTTTGCATGCCCATGCCCACCTGTTGTCATACCTCCTTGTAAGGTGGCCTTCCCATCTCCACCTCTTTGATTTAATCATCTCAATAATATCCTGCACTCTTGATTTCGTTCAGATTAGAGATAAGAGTAGTCTTAACTCTTTGTGAAATCTACCCCGGGTCCAGCAAAAATGTTGAGCTACAAGCCCTGCAGTCTTGTTGAATTTTCTCCCACAACGAGCCCATTATAGGTTGTTGTTTAATAAGGGAAATAAAGGGTAGCGACTAGTTCTTAAACGGTCATTTATAACCAGCAGGGTCGTTGCTGTGTGATAAAGGCCCAAGCCGAAGGGGAGGGCCTTTATCACACAGCAACGACCCTGCAAGGTTACTACGCTTTTATTCCCATTCATAAATGCCTTTTTGGTTAAAAGGCGTAATTCGGTTATTATTATTAATAAAGTAAGAAACTCTTTAAAACTTCTCTGTTTCCGATGTGATTGAGCTCTGTATGTCCATGTGTTGCACTGTTATGACTGACAACAGTTTCCGGATCCGTGTATGCGCGTATAATCTTGGTGCAAGACGTTCTCGTTTTCCTTTCACACACAGCGCGGCCAACTCACCGACAGCGCCCCCATTCCCGTAACAAGAAACATCTTGCACCAAGACTAGCGTGTAGTATCCAAAAACAACCGGTTAAAAACAGAGCTCCATCCAGCTGGTCATACTCATTATCAACCGTTTAAACACCCCCACGCAACGCGGTCTCCACCAATAGGAATAACAAAACTGTCTATAAATAAACATTTTAACATTAAAGAGAAATGAGCCCTCTGTTTAAACTGTACATTGACATTACTTGCAGGTGATGGTGTGTATCAGCCTGGTATGGATATGTGCATAGAGCAACTTCACAAAGGAGAATGGGTTCACATCTTTGCAGAAGGTACATGTAGGCTTTGCTTTGTTCAGGGAATGCGAGTAGCACAAGCAGTCCCCAGGTTTTGCCCAGTAGTATGAGCGCGAATCCTGTTTGATTGTGTTAATTTACCCACACACTTTTGCTTAGTTTATTTTTGATGGAAAAACAACTTTTGTTTCTTTTCTTTCCCCGCAGGTAGAATCAATATGACCAATGAGTTTCTCAGGTTGAAATGGGGTAAGTTTAAATATTAATATACTCACTTGTTTTGGGGTGGGTTGTTTTTGCAATGGTTGAAGGCATTTTTCTATCAGAGACAACACAAGCCTCAAATGGTCAAGATCTAAAACATCCTTCCTCAGATTGTTGGATAATATCCTTCTTTTGCCTTGTTCAAGATTTTACTAAAACATTTGCTGATGACCGAGAGGTTGGAATAAGTAGGAATTTTGTATTTCAAGTTATTTTGTGGCAGTGTCATGACACTTGCTACATAAAATTGGGGAGGTAGTGCTCAACCGGCTAGGCTTTGAACTGAAGATACCCAAGCCTACATTCGTATGGACTGTGAAAGGGGTAACCCTGTTTCAGCCCTAGGAGTAGGTGGCAATGGCCTCTGGAAAAAAATAATTGTAGCCCACACCTTGAAGTGGCCTTCAGGCCCTGTGTGTCAGGCGACTTGCATACAAAAAAAAAATAATCATCATACACATAATTGTATTTTATTTTAACTGAAAATTAAAAGGACACATCTACTTCCTTGGGCTATAAAAATAAATGTAAAGGAACAATTCTAGTTCACATAATATAGTACAAGGTACATGTAGATGATTTCAATGAACATACAAAACACGTGTCCAGCCAACAACTAAAATTAACCACTTCTAATACTATCCCCTAACCCCCCCCCCCTTTTACCTGTATTTAGAAGTAGGACATGCCATAGTTGGGGGTAACATGTACTGTACTTGGTCATTCCATTTGTCATGTGGGGAGGGATGAAGTCTTTTGCCAAATATCTCATTAAAAATCCCATTAAACTTCTCTACTCCCTATTTCCAGGAGTGGGACGTGCCATAGCTGAGAGCAAAGTGCTGCCTTTGGTCATTCCATTTTGGCATGTAGGGATGGACGAGGTGCTTGCCAACTATCCCCCATATATTCCTAAGTTTGGTAAGAAGATAACCATGTTGATTGGCAAGCCTTTAGACTTCAAAGAAACTCTGTCCCATCTCAGGGATGAAGGAAAGTCACCGGTGAGTTGATAAGAAGGTAGATTAAAAAGAACCAGACAACAAATTGCCGGCTTTTAAAATGATAATTTCAATTTTATCTAGTGAGGCTTTTAGTAACACAGCACCAGGGTTGTAGCTTGACCATTTGATCAACAAAATTATTTAATAGATGTTAAACTTGCATCGGGATAAAGAATATTAATTTTGGTTTTTACCCATACACCGTAAGTGTTAGCACTGTATCCCGAGACCTGTGAAAAAATATCACAGGCACGTTACTCTGGTGGGATTCGAACCCACGACCCTTGCAATTCTAGAGCAGTGTCTTACCAACTAGACTACTGAGGTTGCCCGGTAGCTAGAGGCAGTTCGAATCCTATGTTTTGGCTGAGAGTACCGCAACGATATTATAATAGATGTTAAATTTGCATAGGGGATAAAGAAAAAAATATCACAGGCATATTACTCAGTTGGTATTGATTGACCCACGACCCTTGCAATTCTACCAACTAGACTACCGAGATTGCCATTATTGCTGAAGTGCAAGCTTCAGGCATGATGCCAGGTTTCAAAGATTAACTGAAAATTTAAGGGACACATCTACTTCCTTGGGCTATAAAAATAAATGTAAAGGCACTACTCTAGTTCACATAATATAAACTGCGCCAATAAAGTATCTAAACACTTACAAATGGTCAGATATATCGGAACCTGAAACAGTATGCCAAAAAATAATTATTCATTTCGAGTCACCGTTAATTTCTGCACATTTTGACACATCTTGTGTTGCGCTACGATGTTGTTTGGTGGATTTACGGGCACTTGAATTTCAAAAGTCGAATTTCAAAAGTTGCAAAAGCCCCTATTCAAGCTAAATCGTTGTATTGTGACGAGTAAGATCGGCGTTTCTTTTGCTCGCCTTTTATAAATGATGTTTTTTTGGTCGCGTTTTGGATAAATCGGTTGCGATGAACATACTCACCAATAATTGTCAGTAACCAAGCCAAGGGGTCAAAGATGGGAGGCATACAACAATGGTAAGACAGGGAAAGGTGTTTCAAGATAACAGGAAAGATGGCTCAAACGACCAAACAGGAAAGAGGACGGATCGTTGGTTTGATAGAAGCCGGTACGTCGATGCGACGGTCAGTAAATGGTGGAATCGCTACCAAGCTCAGGGAAATGTGGACGACTTGCCAAGGAGTGGCCGTCCGAGGGTGACTCTGCAGCAGAAGAAGAAAGTGAACAAGTCCATAAAGCCTGACACCACTCTCGAGGGGTTTGCGACGCATCCTGATCAGGAAATGGCAGGGGATTGACCAGGGACAGATCAGAGGTCTCATTGAGAGTATGAGAAGACGACCCTTTGCCGTTCAGGACAATGATGGAGGACACACCAAGAATGGAGGACAGGATAACAGCAGTTCTAGAGTTAAAGATACGGCAATTAATTTCATGGTCATGTATACGAAACGAGTTTGTGTCTTTTGTCTTGATTTTGTCCGAGTGTGATGCTTATGTGAGTTCCCTTTTGGAATTGGGTCGAATAGGGGCTTTTGCAACTTTTGAAATTCGACCTTAAGCCACTCAAGTGTCCTTAAATCCACCAAACAACATCGTAGCGCAACACAAGATGTGTCAAAACGTGCAGAAATTAACGGTGAATAGAAACGAACAATTAAATTTTTGTATACTATTTCAGGTTCCGATAAATCTGACCATTTGTAAGTGTTTAGATACTTTATTGGCGCAGTTTAGTACAAGGTACATGTAGATGATTTCAATGAACATACGTTTACTCTCCTACTGTCTGACCATATAATCCAGTATGATAGATACACCATACCAGCCAGTAATATGATATAATGTGGTGAATGCATCTACATATACTTAGTACCGGTAAGCACAAACTGGGTGCTAAGCAAAGTTGAGCCTCCATGCAAAATGGCAAATAGAAAAACGACAGGTTCAGCAATAGAGGTTAAAGTGTATTTTTTTTTTTTTTATTATTTGTTCCAGATGGAGATCAGGAAAAATTTAACGGATATAATTCAGGTAGAGTTTTTATTACTGAAATCCAAGGCTGAGGCGCTGCACAAAGCGAGACCGTCTACTTCTATTTAGGTACTCAATGTCAAATTAACACTGTGAAGAGGGAATCCAAAGTCAAAGTAAGCAGATTTTCAATTTGGCTTATATTACCAGTGAGCAGCTCTATGAAATTTGGTTCTGAAAATTGTGATCATGAGTACAAAATGACAGATAACATTACCATTGTAATTTGCCATTGTACGAGAGCATTTCCTCAGTGAAATGTATTTGTTCTTTATAATTATTGGTCGTTACTTTCACCTCAGTTTCCATTGTTGTAATGAAGGTATTTTTTGTTTTCATTTGACCTAACCAAGATCAGATAATCAAGTTTTGTAATCTTACATTGTAACTATGGGACTCTATGGTTATTTACAGGGTTTGGGGCTTAGAGTTGGTATTTCCCCCCCCCCCTCCTTTTCTTTCTATGACAAATAAGGAAAGTAAAATAAGAAAATTCTTCCTACTTGAGTGTGTTTTCCCAATTTGTTTGCTCTTATAACATCAGGGAAAAAATATAATTAATTACTGCCTACATGTGCATTTAGGCGAGCCCATGTTCTCGAAACAGTTTTCCTACATTTTCTTGGACCAAATATCATGCCTGGTTACAGGAATTGCACATTTTCCCTTGGTTTCCTCATATTTTATATGGCCCAATACTTAAGTGGATTTTTTTTTCTTTACAAATTTGTGCCACTACTTTTTAGTAACATTCTTGATCTCTTTAAAAAAACTGTGAACGAAACTGTGTGATTTGGATGGAATATCAGACAAAGTAGAATATCATTTGAGTTAAAGTTCTGATTTTTAAAGTGATTTCAACTGAACTCAAATGTATTTATATATTATATTAGAAGAGTAAATTATGATTTATACTTTCTGTTTGCGCAAGAATATTTCTTGAGATTGTCGGATTTAGTTTGCAGTCAACACCTTTCCCTCATCTTTAGTAATGAGGATCAGGTTTTGTTTTCCTTTTTCTGAAAACTACACACAGTCCCTCAAAGAGAATCGGTTTAAGCCTTCAAGTGTGGCATGGCCGAGCGGTCACCAGACTCGAGTTGTGGGTTCGAATCCTGGTTGTGACACCTGGGTCCTTGAGCATGACACTCCACTCTAACTACTACTCTTCAACCAGGGGTTAATGGGTATCTGTGAGGGCAGGTATGTTTTGTGTGATTGATTTGGTATCGGTACAGCTTGTGCCTGCATGAAGTCCATGTTCTGTGTCTCTTATTTTCAAACGTTACACAGTATACAGGCAGTCTACTAATAAGTGAACTGGATATGATCGTGCAATTATTGTAACAGGGGTCACGAGACGTCAAATAGTTGGAGAATGTCTGGTTTTGTAATGAGTTGACTGGGGGTTTGCCCGCTTTTGTCAGGGCAGTTCACGGCACCGAGTCTTAGCAAAGTCTCGATGCAGAGCTTGTGTTGAATTCCAGCAGCAATGTGTAGGGCTGAAAAGAAAGAAATAACACAGGTTGTTTGGATTGACAAAATATTGTTCAGACAACACCACATTGGTTTGTGAGTTATAGCGTTTTGTGGATGATAGCGCATCATGGACCATGGAACGTCTTAAACTAAGACTATTTACAGGTTTCTTTACTGATCAACTTGGCTACAAACTTTTTGGAAAGATGAACTTGTCATCATAACGAAAAAGGCAAAGCTACATCTCACCACACTACACTGGACCAACAGCTTTAAGTTTCATCTGAAAGAAGAAGCAATAATGGATAGGTGTCTTGCTTATAAGGACACAGGTGACCTTAGAGGTGCTCAACCTCTCTGCCCTGACTTGCCACAATGAAATTATTTTTAATATTTTCAAAGAGTAGTACCTTAGTCCCTTTGTGGAAGTAGCCGAGCGGTTAAGAGCACCGAATTCAAACTCTGGTGTTTCTGATCAGCAGAGTGTGGGTTCACATCCCCAGCCGTGACACTTGTGTCCTTGAGCAAGACACTTAACGATTGCTTTGTCCTTCGGATGGGACATAAAGCCATTGGCCCCATGTGTTATGTAACACATGTAAAAGAACCCACTGCACTTATCGAAAAAGAGAAGGGGTTCACCCTGGTGTTCCTGGTCCGATCGGCAGTAAATTGCGCCACAGCACCTTGTAAAGCAATACATGGTGGTGCTATCAGAATTAGGTCTCGTAATTCAAAAGTAGTCCCACATCTTGCAGGAAATACTGTATGCTACAGCGCCAGGAGCGTCACTGGGTGACAGACATGTGCGCTATATAAGGCCGAGTAAAAAAATAAAATAGTAATACCTGTCCTGCCTTTGTCGTCCGTTGCGTTGATGTCAGCACCGAGTGAGAGTAGTAGCTCAATCATTTCAAAATGGCCTTCCTAAAAGAAAACGAGTGGAGGAGAAATTTAGTCTCTGATTGAGATTTGATTAACAAGGCAAGAATGGAAAACCTTTTTTTTTCAAATATCTTTTTCTGCCTTTCTTTTTGGGTAGTAAAGAAGCGCAGAACTAAAATTTTGGCACATTTTATTGTATTGTTGTTTTTCTTGTAAAGCGCTTCAAGACTTTTTGTGTGAAGCGCTATATAAAAGCTGTGCAATACTATTATTATTAAAGAAAATGCTTTGCCTAACTTTATTTTTCAATAATAAAAAAACAGCCAGGATTCTCTCACACATTATATCCTACATGAAGCATTTTTCTAGAGGTCATGAAAACATCATGAACTTGTCAAGTCGATGACAGCCAGTCTGGACACTGGTGTCTGAGTGGGCATTGGATTAATGGGGATGGGATTGATGGTGTGGGGGCAAAACAAAATTAGAAGCTTATGATACCTTGGATGCTAGATGTAGCGCTGTATGCCCTCCCGTTAAAGTTGGCACGTCCACATTCACATGTTGTTGATTGACAAGGAAAATAACCGATGGTTTACAACCAGCCTGGGAGGACAGATGTACAGCACTCCTTCCGAGGACATCACATTTATGAACATCAACCTGAACATGAAATTATTTGATACATTTTTATCACAGCATCCAACAGCGCAAGCGTAAACAAAAAAAGGATGGATACAAGATTTTATAAAAACTAAAACACACCAGAATCAGAACAAAAATTCCTGAGTCCTGACACAGTTTTACATGCATAAATATTTCTATTTGAACAATAAGGCACTAAGAAATGGAAGCGAAGATTGATCTCATCTGTATTTGGGGTGTACAGTATTTTGCATTACTCGACAGAAATGAAAAGGTATTTTCCAGACCCAAGGCCAACGTTTGAACAGAATTTGTTTCTGTTCAATAAATTACCAGTATTTTTTACTCAATTGTAAACAACAAGACTGTCCAACTTGTCTGGTCATAAATTTACTAACCCAACACTGAAACTCACTGGCCTCGGGCCTTCGGTCGAGTGTAAAATTTGAGCTCAAAATTGCACAGTTTTCCTTTCATTTTGCGAACTAACACAGTCAACCATGTTGACTCCACAAAATGGCATGCCGTGTTAGTTCACGACGTAAAAGGAAAACTGTGCAATTTCAAGGCATATTTATGGTGATCATTATATTCTACTTTTAAAACATCTTTCCAGCCATATTCAGTACATAAAAAACGGTTTCAAATGCTTTTCATAGCCCAACTCGCCCGATCCAAGGCAATGTGTCCCTTACAGGGTTGTTTCATTACCCCCTGCTGATCCACAAGAAGTTTTGCCACGTCAACAAACCCATCCCGCAGTGCATCCATGAGTGGGGTTGATCCACAGGTGTCTGCCCGATCTACTGGGGTCTCTGCCCGGGTTAGAAGCAGCTTCACTGCACCGATCTTGCCGTGGAGGGCTGGCGGAGGAGAGAACAAGGAGCAAGGATTTATACTCGATCAATATTAGGTGAAATTTGACTCAAATATATAAAGGCTCTGTCAGCTCCCTAACGAGAATGCCATCATACATGCAAGTCAAATTAGTTGATTTAGGTGACCAGAGGACATGGACCACTTCGCTCTTTCATGTAAAAAACGTCTGATTCATGATGTCACACATCTGCCACAATGCTGACACGCCAAGGCCAATAGTGTGCAGGCAGTAGTTGGCAGAGGGGGTAGTAGTTCTCAGTCTCGGCGACAACGCCTGCTCTTGCCATAACAGGGTGCATAAAATGCAATCTTAAGGAAATATCATTTTATTTTGCAAGAAAATTTATCAAATGAAATTAATAGTAATTACTGAGTCTCCAAGTCCTTAGGCTTCTTGGTATAGTAAAATGTAGACCTGATTTGTTAGATATTGTTTATTGTTGTCTCCTAAGACTTCTACTCAATTATTTGTTTGTAAGCTGCCGTGCTGTAAGCCTTTCCAGCAAACTGTCTGTGTTCAGTTCCTGTTTCCCCCTTTGTGTATTTACGTACTCATTGATACATTATACTTGTTTCTTACTCAGTAATACCTTAACCCTGCAGCCAATTTTACGAAACACTTGGATTAATCCTAACTCGAGTTAGGACGAGCAACGTATCCTTACTTAGGATGAGTTCAATGCGTCCTACGTATTTGGATTCGGAACTGAACCCGTCCCAAGTCCTAAGATTAATCCTAAGTTCGGAAGAGTTTAGTGAAATCTAAGGCTGTTACATTTTGGTATCTCCTCCAAACAAGCTTGTAAATAAAAAATACCCTAATGTTTATCATTTTGTAAGCTAACTGATTGAGTGGAAATAAACTGAACTGAACTGGCTACAGAAAGTCATTGAAAGGTGCAAATTAACTCAAGATACATGCATAAGGAGTTGTTCAACATTTTAAGATTACCAACTAACCAGCAGTATGAAGAGGTGTGCGTCCGTTCTTGCTGACCGTATCCCACAAATCTGGATATTGATCCAGAAGATAACTCAGTATTTCTGCATGGCCTTCCCTATAATCAAGGAGAAATATAATCCATCAATATTTACCTTCTTTTAAAGGGAGAACGGTGTTAAATGCGAAGGCCATGTCACATGTACGAGCAATTTACAGCCAACCAGTTCCAGGCAATATCAAAGAATATTAAATTTTTATATATTTATTACAGGGATCATAAGACAGTGTTCGAAAAAATGACACATGTGCCATACAATAGTGGTCCTGTGCAGTTGGTGGCCTCTAAGTTGCCTGCAAAAGTTGCCTCGTGTGACAAGGCCCTGAAGGCTATGTTGGAATCAAGCGACTTCAGTTATGGCTATGGCTCATTGGCTGCAGTGACTACCGGTACTTTGAAGAATAGGCCTACAGTGGCATGGGTCTAGCCTTAGCAACTTCTGAAGCCATTGGCATTACCAAAAGCCTTGCCCTTCTAACCCTTTAGAGAGGAGGCTAGCTGACCTTGAGGCGATATGAAAAGCATTCCAGCCATCTTTGTTCCTTAGTTTGGGGTTAGCTCCATGTTGGATAAGTCGCTGGATGATGGTAATATCTGCTTTAGTGCATGCTAGATGCAGTGGCGTCCTAAATGGGAATGAGACAAAAATAATTTTAAACTCAGAAAATTGCAAAAACAAGTTGTTTTCGACCCTAGAAGAGTCTTTCTCGAAAGCTCATAATTTCAATAATTTTTGACTTTTTCTTACTCTTAATAGATGCCGAGTTGGCATCGGGGAGAAAGAACATTATTTGTGTTCTACCCACACACCTCTAAAAGCACTGTATACTCATTATTGTTCTAACTCGACCATTGTTTTATTCTGGTGGGATTAGAACCAACATCTTTGCCATTCTAGAGCGGATGCTTTCTAGACATTCAATACATTGATCTAATAGCAAAGATTATTGACTTGAGTTCGAATCCCACCCAAGTAATATGCTTGTTGTGTTATGTTTTTTTTTTATTTCTAACTTTACAGTATTCGTCAATCTTGGTGTATGGGTAAAATATATATTTTTACTCATTTTTATCTTTTCTATTGAAAATGTATAATTTTTCAGGGTTCGGCTTATTATTCCTTTTTTTTTATTCACAACTAGTTATGGATAAGTGTTGGTTCTATGAAGAACCGGTGTGATGTTCTGAATTAGAAACAACGCTTCTCCATAAAGAGTTTGAAACATGGTTGCAACCACAAGCTCACTACTAAAGTTTTTACAGTGACTCTGTTTTGTGCTTAAAGCAGTTCCATCATGAAATTGGGTTAGTAAATTGGGTATGAAATTGAGTAAGAACTCATGAACAATCCACAATCTTCCGAGCCAATTTTTTAATTGTACACAGGTACGAACCAATCAGCTCTCTTCAGAGGATCCACTAATGCCCCGGACGATAACAAGAATTCCAAGCAGCTGAAATGTCCCGATATGGCCGCTTCATGCAGTGCTCGCTTCCCGTCAAAGTTTGCAACCTCCAAGTCCACTCCGGCAGCTGTCAACAATTCCAGTACCTCAAGTTGAGAATGTCTGGCCGCCAAATGAACCGGCCGGTCCCCAGAGCGGGGTCGACTGTACTCCAACAAGTCCTTGGGTTCACATTGCAAACTGGAAAGCTGATGCTGCATGGATTTTAGATCTCCTTTTTGTGCAGCACTGGCAAAGTTTTCTCCCAGTTTTTGCATTTCAGAACATAGCTCCAATCTACAATTGACCATCAGTTGCCATCATGCCCACTGTATTGTTGGTACTGCAAAAAGAAAAATGGCATTTTTAGCGGGTGCGTTAAATTTTTGGGACCGAATCTCCGGGGGACAGAATCTCCTGCCACGCCTCGTAACTCCTAGAACTACATGTATGAGGTTTGTTCTGCTATCATCTCATTAGTGGAGACGATAGCGGAATGAACCTCATACATGTAGTTCTAGGCCTGGAGTAGTGCCTTGTATCCTGTTGACAAATTTCCATACCTGCCACATGGACACACTGACCTGCTGACTTAGTTGCGATAACGTAATTCGGGGTTATTATATGGTATCGCAATTAGCCACCACTAAAATTTTGTTTTAAATTTATACTATTCAATATTGACATTAGTTGCGATAACGTAACCCTCCGGCAGGAGGGTTACGTTATCGCAATATAATTACGACATATAACTTTTTGGAAAATTGTCTGTATCCTGCACGTGCCACCAAATTTTCAGCCATTCGTAAATGTATCACTCATCATGACTCAGTCACTACACTATTTAATCAGGTTATGATTTACTCAAAATTTAAGTTTAATAGAAATTTATGAACATTTATATAAAATAAGAATAATTAAGGATAACTTTCCGTATGGCGCCACCACTTTTTCACTCATTTTTACAAAAAGGGATATATCATTGAGGTAAATTAGATACTATATTATTTCATATCGAATGAAAAAGTGGTGGCGCCATACGGAAACTATTCCGTACTGGTACTTTAGGTGGGTGGTGTGACTGTGAGGAGACTGAACTCACTGCTTTTTTGAGTGGGGTTGACAGTTGACATGTTTTTGAGGAGGAGTGTGAATGAATGAAATAGTAAACTAAAAGTGGTGGCAGGATACGGAAAATCTTTCCCCAGTTTTTGCTGTGAACATGTAGGGTGTCACATCAGTTGGTACCGTGTAGTTTGGTAGCCAGCTAAACCATGAAACAACTACAGTGTACCACCGTGTACCTACAGTGACTGTAGAAACCTCAAAACACTTCTGCAGACCATGGGGGTCGCCATATTGCAAGCGCCACCAAGTGTCAGAACCGTAGTTTTTATAACGCCCTCTATTGTTCTCATCCTCCGAGAAGAAAAGTTGTGTTCTCGAGTTATTATTCTCCTAACTTCTAAACAATACCAATTGACGAGGATGAATGATAAATCCAAGAAGGTATAATTCCTGGATGTTCCGCAAGCATCAAGTCCTGGATATTCTGCAAGCATCACTGATCCTCAAGGTAGTTCTGAATTAACTAGGGAGACCCACGATAACAAATTAAAGACTAATTTATTTAAGTTTTTGATGAAAACTGGGCTCCTCGGCGCTCTTCTCCCCCGCGTACGGAGGGAGGGAGTCCAGCGTATTAATTGGCACTATTCATGGGGTTTGATGAAAGTTAATATACACATAATGAATGTTTATGAGTGCAATGGTGCGAATAATGTTCATGAGTTGAAAGATAATAATAATAATAATAATAAACCATTCTTATATAGCGCATATCACCGTGAGGTCCCTATGCGCTGTAAAAGGAAATCAACAATTATTGTACAAAGTAAACAGATATGTTTTCAACCGGGTTTTGAATTGTTCTGATGTCTCAGCCTGTTTAACCACCTCTGGAAGGCTGTTCCATAACTGAACTGCTGCATATTGGAAAGAGCGGGAACCGTACGACTTGGTTTTGATAACTGGGGGGGGGTCAGAAGGGATTTATTTGAAGATCGCAGATTCCTGGTTGTTTTGTACTCCTGAACCAAGCTTTGAAGATAAACAGGGGCAATACCATGGATACATTGATAAGTCAGAACCAAAACTTTAAAATCAATTCTAGCCCGTATTGGTAGCCAATGTAGATCCTTGAGAATGGGTGTGATGGATTCCCGAGTGTGAGTTCTGGTGACAAGTCTGGCCGCTGAATTTTGTATGCGTTGTAATCTGGCAATCTGAGTGTCCGGTAGTCCGTAAAGAAGGCTATTGCAGGTATCTATGCGGCACATTACAAAGGAATGAACCAAATTTTCAGTAGATTTCACATCCAGATATTGTCTGATGGAGCCAATTCTATGAAGAGCAAACGAAGCAGCACGACAAACATTGCTGACATGATTGTTAAGTGAAAGATGGGTATCAAACAGAACTCCGAGGTTGCGAGCACTTGACACTGGGCATATGGAGGTATTGTTTAATGTGATACTTGAGAGAGGACTAACAGGTCTGTGACTACTGGAAAAATGGATGACCTCTGTTTTGTTGTCGTTTAACTTAAGAGAGTTCTTAGTAGACCATGACTTGATGTCTTTCAGGCATTCTTGAAGCTGGACTATGCCTGATGCTCTTTCATCATTTTTGAGAATAATATAAAGCTGGGTGTCGTCGGCGTAAATCATATTGGAGATACCATGGTGATTAATGACGTCTTCAAGTGGTGAAGAATAAAGAGTAAAGGCTAAAGGGCCAATAACCGAGCCCTGTGGTACTCCATAAGGACCCTGGAAGTAGGGCGCTGATTCGTCTTTGCCAATGAGAACGGACTGAGAACGGCCTTCAAGGTAAGATGGAATGTTCTATTCAACGAGGCGGAGCCGAGTTGAATGGAACATTCCAGCTTTCAACGAATGAACATATTTGCACCATTGCACGAATGAAAAACATTCATTATTTGTTTTATATAAAATCCAAGTAGAACTTTGTCATTTTGATTGAAAGATACAACTTTCAAAACAAACAATTTCAACTGTAGAAGCTGAATGCTAGTAATTTTACTATGCCTTCTTGCAGGCAGTAACACCTGCTGCGTTACCAAAGACACGCGCACGCAGTGATGTTTTTACTCAGCTTTTTCGTTCCATCCAAAAAGTACCATTGCACGCTGCCAGCGTGCAATGGTACTTTTCGGATGGAACGAAAAAGCACGGTGAGTGACTCAGCGTGCAATGGTACTTTTATTTGCTATCACATGACGGACAATCCTCCAATCAAATGGCAAGGATCTGCTTGGGTGTTATATAACATTATTTATTTACTTTTTATTAACGGAATGGTTTGGGCCGCATGGAGGCCTATTCCTAGTTCAGCAGCAGCCCAGTTTTTACTTAAACTTTGTCCTGCACTGTAGCACCACCAGTCATGCCAGTTCAGTTGAGTTCCAGTTGTTTTGTCTTCATCACCTTCAGTTTCTTCAGTTGTTTCTCTAACAATCTCTGTTCTATTGTGTCCGATCTGAACTGGGATTTCCCTGAGCTGCATCAACAATCAAGCACCTTTGGCCTTACGTCCTCACTAATGCACTTAAGGATTCTGCCGAGTATCAACGTAAACATAAACCCTCCTCCTGCCAACGGCCAGAATACTTTATCGCAACTGTTACTACTAGTTGCGATAACGTAACTCCTCCCGACCCCGGGAGGAGAGTAGTTGCAATAACGTAACCCTCCTGCAGACACGTACAATTTTGACAGCTAGCCAACAGATTTGCTATCTTTCCACTTTTGAAAATCATGACACACATTCTATGACCACGAACTTAATCCTCAATGTCTAATGAAAACATGCAAAACACGTAATTACTCAAAATAATTATTAGCATAAAACCTTTGTTGGGGAAGAGTATTAATGGGGAGAGATTGATGGTATAGCCTACAACATTGTGAGAAACAGCTCCCTCTGAAGTGCTATAGTTTTTGAGAAAGAAGTAATTTTCTACGAATTTGATTTCGCAACCTCAGATTTAGAACTTGAGGTCTCGAAATCAATCATCTTAATGCACACAACTTCGTGTGACAAGGGTGTTTTTTTCTTTTATTATTATGTCGCAACTTCGACGACCGATTGAGCTCAAATTTTTACAGTTTTTTTTTGTATGCATATGTTGAGATACACCAACTATGAAGGCTAGTCTTTGACACTTACCAATAGTGTCCACTGTCTTTCATAGTGGCCACTGCCTTAATTTCATGTTCCTAGAATTTGTGTCGTGATTTTTGAAAGTGGTAAAAATTGAGCAAATCTGCTGACTAGACCATTTCACCCTTTGGAGCATTTGGAGCATGCTTCGTATTACCCTCCGGCTACGCTGTCGGCAAGAGGGTTACGTTATCGCAACTAGGAGGAGGGTTACGTTATCGCAACTAGTCTATTTCTACCTCCATGGTGTGGGCATTCATTCCCACTGTTTCAACTTTAACTTTTTAGTAGTGTTAGTGCAGTCATTTCTACCTCCATATGGTGCTCCATGGTGGTGCACTCGATAAACTTCATTCCTTGCTTTGGCAACCCCTTAATAAAAAGTATGGTTGGGACAAGCACTGGGATAACTTGCCGTATGGCGCCACCACTTTTTCACTCACTTTTACACAAAGGGATATCTCATTAAGGTAAATTAGATACTCTATTTTTTCATATGCGAATGAAAAAGTGGGCGCCGTACGAAAAAGAATTCAAAGTCTTGGTAGGATGTTATTGTTAGCTACTAGTAGTATAGTATTTCTTGTTCGAAATTTTGTTTTCAAAGTTAACTAGCAGTATAAGTTTGCATTAGTTCTAGTTCTATTTTACGAAGGTTTCAAATCTCTTTTCAGGTGATGATTTTCATGTCAGCCTGAAGAAATTCAACACCATTATGAATCATTGGAATGAAACCCCCATCAACTGAAATGGAATACTCCAACTCGTCCAACAAGGGCAACAGAGATGATGGTGCCATGAGTAAGAGAACCCAGTGTTGTCCTGGATCTGCACCTAGTTCTCAAGATACCTCGTCGGTTCTTTCAGACGATGGGATCGACGAGCATAAACTTGAAAGATGCGGTGGTTCTGAAGTTCAGGTTTCTGCCGAACCTTTGCCTGTAAGTTCTTGTCAATCCTCACAAGGTTCCAGTGGGCATCACCAAGAAGAAAAGCTTATTGAGTCTGGGTTTCAGACTGAGAATAAAAAGCAAGAGTGTATTTCAAATCCACACATGTTCGAGTGCTCCCAAGGAACAGAGGAAGAAGACAACAAAAGTATTTTGTGGCCTTCGGAAATATTGCGTGTTACCAATCAGCTTCAGTCGGGACACGTCGGAAAATATGGTGAGATGAAGCTGGAACCCCTATCAATGTCGACCCATCCACAAGAAAAGTACACACCCATTTCTTCCCAATCCCAAGTGCCACAACTGTCAACAAATGCAGCCGGTGTGAAGCGTAAACATCTGCGTATGAATTCAACGGACTGCGCCGAGCATGCACAGACCGCGCAAGGTTCTATGGCATTAACGAATCCAGCAGCTGTAAAGACATCAAGCAAAGATGTCAACAGAGGGCTTTATCCAAGACCTGCTGTACCAAGGACCTCCTCTCATCACCAAACGGCTGCGTCTCGGCCCTCTGCCATCAAACGGCTGTGCAGTCCTAGTAAAATAAGGCTCAGTCCGGAGCAGATGAAAAACCAATCTAGAATTCATCAGTACTTCCCTGCTTCGCCACCCAAGACTGAGCTCTCTGTCAAACAAAATATTGCCCAGGCAGGTTCTTCTCCAGGAATGTCAAAGTCCCCGATGTCCCAAGGAGTGTCAGGAAACTCTCCGATCCCAAGGAAAAATTTTAATTCTCAGTTCATGACGATGGGCCCTGTATCACCCCAAAGATTGTCCAGCTCGACCTTCGGGAAAAGTCTACCGACTGGTGGATCACCACCTCAAAGGAGCAGTCAATCTTTGCCTCCTAGAACACCAACCAAACTGTATCTTAATCACAATCATTTCAGTAACCCTGCTGCTGAAAACATGAGGAGTCCAACGCTTAGTCCAAGACAGGCTGCTAATGGTGCTCGAGAATCTCCTAAGAGCTGGTCAAGACAGCCCTCAAATAGTCCCAACCAACCATTATTGCCCAGTTCTCAAGAAAGAACCCCAACAAAGACGTTCCTGTATTCCAAACCAAAACAAAGCCCGAGTCCATCCAAGTCTGAGAAAAGCACAGTCGATAGCGACATAGAAGATTTTCATAACGACACCTCATTTGATGGTTTAAATTTCGGCGGAATTTTGCCCAAACCAGTTTCTATACAACTCAGCTCTTCAACAAATCTTAAGTCTGGAAAAAACACTCTTGAGAGTGACATCAACAATTTTAATAACGACACCACGTTCGATAGTTTAAATTTTGATGCGGATGTGGTGGCACCCGATCTTAGCCAGGGGCTCAGTTCCCAAGATGATAGCGGCTTAGATGCTTTTGAGAAGGACAGCTTCTTTGACAGCGTTGATCCCGAGATGCTCTCTGCCAACAGCGAGTCTATCTCCTCCTTACCGTCCTCTCAGACGGAGTACAATCCACGGAACACCTTTGGCCTCTTGGGAGAGGGATTTAGTGATGATGAGACGTTGGCTTCGGGGTTTGCTTGTCTTCCCATTGAGGTCTTACAGAGGATCTTTTGCTTTGTGCCGTTGATGGATTTGTGTCGACACCTCAGCTGCATCTGTAAACTCTGGAATGAGATCATTTCAAAGGAAGAGGTAAGTGATCAAAATGAAGACAAGTTTGTATGGTTATTCATTTTGGGGGGTTGTGCAAAGTTAGATTCGCCTAGAGCTGGATTTGAACCGACAACCTTTCTAATTTTATGTTGGTGGTCTCCCCCATTTTTGCAATGTTTTTGTTGGAGTACCAGTAAGAAGCCAGTGTGATCCCTGTCTATACGGCAGTTAAAGTTTATGTTAGGCTACTGGCACCCAAAACAAGAAGAAAATAGGGAGACCTCCAACAAAGGGTTGACAACTTTCTTAAAGATTTGTATGATGGTTTGCAACTTTGCACACAGGTGCTGCATGGCCTGAAACTTCAGAGGCATTATTGCCTTAATGCCTCTGTTGCCCCTTGTCATTGCCTGGTTCCCTTTCAAATGTTCCAATATAATCTTACAATTTCCTTGTAACACCAAGGAGAAAACGCCTCTGCCCTTGCCCATTGAAAAGCAATGCATCAGCCCTACCAGTGTGAGGTGTTTTTAAAGGTCGAACAAATTTATGCTCAATGGTCATAATTGCTATTAATACTATTTGAGTTTGTCCACAGTTCTTACCATGGAAGAAGCATTATCATCGAGTACGCCTGAAGGTTAAGATTGACCGGAGTGACCTAGTGAATCTTCTGACCAAGCAAGAACAAGCGTCGGGAGCAGAATCTCAGTGCATGCTAGATCTTGTCAGGTCAGTTGTCAAGGGAATGATTCAGTCTGGCAGTTTACCAAGTAAAATGTCTAGACTGAATTTTGTTTTGTGTAAATTGATTGCTACATTTTGTCATGTCCCAATGATAACTCCAAAAAATAGTTATTGCCCTGCTGACAATTCGACCCTAGCAGAGTCTTTCTCGAAAACTTCTTGAAAACTAAGTGACAGCTAATTCTATTTTCCCAATTGTAATTATTGAAAACAATGGTGTTGCCTTGAAAACATAAACATAAAGTTGGCTCGTGCCATAACTTTGAGTAGCATTTGATTATTTTGGGGTAGAAACTGAAGCACTCTGTATGCTGTACATTATACAATTTTTGCACGCTGTGATGGGGGGTTTATGTTGTTTTGTCCAACCAAGGGACAAAGCGTATCGTGCTGCCGGCGTATCGTAAATTTGGGTGTGATCCCTTGCTACACAACAGTCACTGGTTGAATGGCTTCAGACTAGCACCTGGAACAAAGATATTTACAAAATGGAAAGACTGCCAATATTAGGGCTTGATAGTTCAGTAGAGTGCCGGAATGTAAATCTAAAACTGCTGTAATTTTTTTTGTTTTCAACCAAAAAATAAAAGGAAGAAAATAAAATGTACAGTGAAAAAAACTTTTGCTGAAAAACAGGCGGTGCAAATTTACACTTAAATCTTTTCTGATAGGACAAATCAGAAAAAAACAAATTCTATGATAGACTGAGGTGCCTCACCCTGATTATGGATCCCAATCCTTGTGTCTTTTCAATTGTTCCAGGAATATGCCTAATTTCCAGGCTCGCTTTGGCACCTCCATGGACCGAGATCTTCAGAAACATCCAAAATATGGTCTTGCCAAGGACATCATAAAAGACAGAGCCCCAGAGCTTCTACAAAATGATGTAAGTTCAAGTGTAATCCAAGCCGTGACACTTGTGTCCTTTAAGCAAAACACTTTTAACCATTGATTCGTCCTTCGGATCGGACGTAAAGCCGTTCGTCCCATGTGTTTTGTAACGCATGTAAAAGAACCCAGTGCACTTAACGAAAAGAAAAGGGTTCGCCCCGGTGTTCCTGGCTGTGACTGCTGTATGCGCCGTAGCACCTTGTAAACCCTTATAAATTGCTAACTAATTTGGTATTAAAATTCATCTCTGCATTAACCTATCTTTCTGTATATCTCAGCGCCTTGAGTACCTTGTTGTGTAGCCATTGTCCAGCTACAGTGAGTGCCTACTTGATTTTCTCACACATCAATAAATCATAAAACCAATTATGCAAAAATCTGTCATCTTTCTCTATAGTCAAGTTAGGGTATCATTGTGGCATGATATTTTCAATGGAAAAACAATTACTCCAGAAGCTCAAAAAAGTTCCGAAAAATAATACTGGGTGTGGGATATAATTTTTTTCCAAAATCCGACAAGAAGTGGTGAAGGGAGTGGCTGAACAGAAACAACAGAGCTTGAATAAGTTACCCTTATTTTCCCAGACACGACACGCCGTGGAGTAGGATTGACAATTTGGTCTGTCTTCATTTTCAACATTGACTCTTTCTGTTTTTGTATCTAGACACCCAATCCCTGGTCAATCGTAGCGCTTCTGGTCATCCTCTCTGAGACAGTACATGACGTGTTTTTCATTCTGAGATGTCTCCTGCACCCAACGGCTACGTGCACCACCATGGAACTACTGGAATGTCTGTACTGTATCGCATCTCATCTGTGGATATACCAGAGACTGTTCCGCCATAACATCGGGTGAGTTTTATTGTAAGCCAATGATATACCAGCCCTGGGGTGGATTTCACAAAGAGTTAAGACTAGTCTTATCTCGAGTTAGGCAAGCTACTCGTCCTAACTTGGGACTAGTCTTAAGATTTTAGTATCTATAGACCTTACTCTATGTGAATATGTGCAGGGGTGTGATTTGCTCAGTTTTTTTCTGAAAACTTGTTTATAACACCCCCCCCCCCTCCCATCCCCTCCCCCCAAAAAATAAAAACAAAAATAGAACAAGAACAAAACAAACAAACATACAAATAAACAATGATAAATGTTTATTGGTATGTTTCGCTCTCAATCTTCGCGCTTACCATGGAGGAAGGAAGAGAAGGAGCTCGAACGAAGGGACTTCAAAAGTCGAACCTGCGGTACCGCGGTCGTAATCACCTCGTAATCACCGACATACCTTATACAGACAATGGGCGACCTGGCGTATGTGAGTTTGCACGTGCGCACTTGGTTCTTCACTCAACCACGGTGTCGTATGTCGTATGGATATAATACAGAAAAACAACTTTCTTGAGACCTGATAAAATTTGTGTACACTTGTGCTCACCAAATCGAAAAACACCATTGAATACCAACCACCCTCGTGTGCTAATACCCAAATTTTGAACCACCGCTAGTGACATGAAAGTCACAAAAAATGAAAAAATATGCCATTATGTTTCAGTGAAACACCACAAACGGTAAATGAAAACGTGTATACTCACAATTGTTGTCTCCAATGATTCAACTTTACACGAAGGCAACGGTGCAGAGCGGCGGTACTGCACGTTCTGTACAAAGAGATCTAATCCTGCTCGTTAATCGGCCGTCCAGCTGGAGGTCTCCTATCTTTTTCCACTGGTCAGACAGGGGAATTGTCAGGGTATTCTTTTGTTACTCTGCGGTTTTGCGGGTCGTTCGACCTCCTTCTCTTCCTTCCTCCATGCGCTTACAAGCATCCGCTTACAGCTTTAGCCAATCACATGTGGCAGAGGGGAGTTCCCAAAATGGTCCTGGAGTGAATTTCACAAAAAGTTAAGACTAGTTTTATCTTGAGTTTTATCTTGTTTAACTTAGGACTAGCCTGAAGTGAAAGACTTCTCTTGGAATATTGTTGACAAAACATTAAAACAATAAATAAACACATGTCATGACACGGCGAAACGTGCGGAAACAAGGGTAGGTTTTCCCGTTATTTTCTCACGACTCCAATGACCGATTGACTAAATTTTCACAGGTTTGTTATTTTATATAGAAGTTGTGATACTGTTTACCGAAAGTGTCTAATGGCTTTAACAAGGTAACAATGTTGAAAACTTAAATCTCAGAATCCTATTTCTTTTCTGATCTGCAGGTGGCATTATCGAGTCTATTACACACTGTACCTGTTTGAGAACAGTCAGTTACCAATTTATCTCACACCAGACGGCTCAGCAAGGGATGAAGGGAAAGTTAGACCAAGTTCTGTGAAGAGTCAAAGGTACATGTGTAATCTACACCAGGGCCCATTTTCATGGCTCTGCCCAGTTTTGAATATGGACCAAATTTTTTAATATGGGCAACCATTTTTGAAAATGGACACCTTGTTTTGAAAATGGACACCTTGTTTTGAAAATGGACACCCAGTTTTTTAATATAGACACCCTGTTTTTAATATGGACATCAAGTTTGATGTAGACCATATTGAGTTTGATGTCACTACTCAAATATCTGCCCTACAACATGTTGTCTGTGTGCGTGCGTGTGTGCATGCATGTGCTGTTGAAATCAAACTCGTTGATGTACTCGCTTAGACGCGCATACGGTTTGCCCTACAAGATGGTGACTTTCACTGCAACAAAGGGGTTATCCAATACGGTCAATTTGTTATTTTTTTTGACACCCAGTTTTGTTTTTTGAAACCCACTTTTAATTTGGAAACTCTGTTTTGATTATGACCTCCAGTTTTGAAGACGGACACCTAGTTTCTGACTTAGGCACCCAGTTTTTCATATAGACACCCTGTTTTGAGTATGGACATCCAGTTTTGAGTATGGACATCCAGTTTTGTATTTGGGTACCCAGTTTTGATGTTTCCTCCGTTTTTTGCAGTAAGAAATCAACACTTTATTCACCTGCCTAATGTTGCAAGCAGGCTCTGACATAAGCAACTCCTGGGTTCCTTTTAGAATTCCTATCCCTGTTAAAAGATTCAGGAATCTTTTTTATGTTTGAGTCGTCTTTTTTTTTTTGCCACAAAAATCACAATTTTTTTCTTTCAGGGTCCCTTTTACTCATGAGCAGTGTCGCATCCTAAATCATGACGTCAAGAGAGGGGAGGTCGTCAAGATTCAAGCCTTTGCAGGTAAATATTGACAGTCAGACACTTTTTATGTTTTATCCCTCCCTCCTCCAACTCCCACAGACATTTTGTCATGTATACTACCATGAAAAGGCCTCTCCATGTAGCTCATGATGCTTCATCAGCCCAGAACTTCCACTCTTTGGGGCAATAGGTCCTTTTCTGTAGCATCAGCCCGGGTGTGGAACCAACTCCCACTGACTGTCAAATCATCTCCATCCATCACAACATTCAAGACAAATTTAAAATCTCACCTGTTCAAACAAGCATACTGACACAATCCTCAGTCCTAATTTGTCTTTCTCTCCTTAAGCGCCATGAGCGCCTTCCTGAGGCGGATACTGGCGCTCTATCAAGTGTTATTTATTACGGTGGCAGCCAATTGTGATTTTCTCCCATTCAAATTAATGTAACCAGTCTAGGTACCATACAATGGGCAGCACACCACACCTGGTAGGGAAACTCTGAAAGTCAACTCTGATTGGCTGACCAAAAGTGACTGTTTTGCGTGCATGCAAACTTTCTTGTTTGGGGTCACCCTAAATTGCATACAGTTTGAAAAAGAGAGTGGGTAGTTGCTCTATGACAGATGCGTCTTTTGACAGCGCGCTCTACATAGTCTTTAACACAGAATGGATCAACCACAGGGCTAATTAAAATATCTAATATACATTTGGAAATTTTAAAGTCACACTTCCAGGGGTTATGGTTAGACAAGGCAAACCCATTCCAGATTATGCCCTGTAGAATGTGAACCAGGGCCCGAGAGGTAGAAGGCGAGGGAAGGTACCACTTTTCCAGTCCACAAGTCCAGCGGACTGCTGCACGGTTTATCTTCAGCGACTTTCGGAGAACAACAACTGTGACTAGCTTGATTAATACTCTGGGCTGGGAGCAGACGACTTGTCTCCCAACTAACCATGTTCTACAAGATTCATCGTGGACTAGTAAACATACAGTTCCCATCCGTCGTCCAACCAGCACCATTTCTTTGAAGACATAGCAATAATAATAATTAATAATAATTTATTGATCTTATATTGCACTCTCTCCTTCAGTTTTTACGCACCCTAAGTTATCGTCTTTTGTTATCAGTCTTTTTGTCTTGACGACGCCTTAACTTCACCATATCTGTTATGCACTTTGCCTGTGACGTCACTTGTGCACCATCGTAGTATAGCTATATATAGCTGAATAAGGATTTCACCATTGAAGATTAAAGATTTGCCAAACCGACCACACTTCGGTTTAGGGTAAAAACTAAAATAAAGTTTTTTATGCACTTCTTACATCTCTTAAGACGATTTTCTTCTTGTTGCCAATAATATGCAGGTACCGGGAAGACAACAATGCTAGTGGAGTACGCCAAACAGCGACCCAACATGTCCTTTCTTTATGTAGCTTTCAACAAGTAAGAAATACGTTTTGAAATTCATGATTTTGAAATCGAGTTGTCGGTGCAAAAGTGTTTGGTCTCTATTTAAAAATGGTTATTACAGGTTTAAAATCAATTCTCCTGAAGACGAGCAGAGTATACTGTTCGAAACGTCGAGACCAAACCGGCTCTTTTCAGAGCCACCACTCCTTCAAAAGAGATTTTACCCATAGTTGTACCCGCAAGTTTACTATTAATTTTTATATTTGTAGTTGCTCTGAGGTTTAAAATCGTCAAACAATGTGTCTTCCTTAAAGTTGCCCGGTTGTACATCACATGCAAGTATGCATTGAGATTCAACGTTATTACCAGGAGACTTTTTGTGCGGGATTCAAGGTTTTTGCAACGACGCGTTGAAATGCACACCCAGCAGGGTGGATATGTACGCATTACAAGTCTTTATTATTGTTATTATTAATTATTGTTATTATTATGCATCATGCCTCTACAAAATTGAGAGTCAAGATGCAAAAAGTTAGAAGCTGAAGAATGTTGGATTTCACAATCCACAAACGTACCCCATCTCATCACCTCCCTTACACAAAGTGTAGAAAAATAGAAAAAGGAACCTAGGCATGTATGCTTGCATCTCCAAGAAAACTTTGAAAATTTGAGTTTGGATTCTTGATCCTGTCACAGGTCTGTTCAGAAACATGCAGAGGAGGTATTTTCAAGAAACGTCACAAGTAGTACGATGCATTCCCTAGCATACAAGGCAATAGGATGGCGGTAAGTAAACATCTTGGTACCATTCTTGTACTCAGGCATGTGAGACTTCAGCAATCACTCGGAAATCTTTTTTTTTTTCCATTCCACATTTTCTTTCGGGTTCCACCTTTTTCCCGTCTCTGTCGATCCGGTAATGGTCGGGCAGTCTGAGTTTTATCTTTTTAATTTTGTTTTATACCTTCTCTTTAATAGTACCTATACTATATAAGACTTAAAAGGCTTGATTGCTTTTCAATTTCATTAACAGGTTCAAAGACAAGATCATACCTGCTTTCAAGCCGTTCTTGATTAACAAACTGATCTCGTCGAGGGGTAACAGCACCAACAGGCAGCAACACGGGGGGATGCACTGGATGCGTTACTCCAAGATGGTGTGTAAGACGCTGAATAATTATTGTGCCAGTGCAGACAATTCGCTTACCAGTAGTCACGTGCCGGAGGAGTACATGACGTATGAACACACGGCCCAGGGGATTGTGGCCTTGACGAATGAAATCAGTCACAGTATCAGAATGGTGGGTTTTAATTTTAAGTTGAAAGTCTCAAAACAGTTACTTATTATTTGGCCTTTTAGAATTGTACCAATTCACTTTTCTATTTATTTATTTGTTAAAATTATGTCCTTAATTAAATTAAAGACAGTTGTGTTTACATTCTGAAAATTGTGCATGGTTTTGACTGTCATCTCCTGTTTGATTGTTAGTAGTGTATGTTTGTGCATGGTTTTGACTGTCATCTCCTGTTTGATTGTTAGTAGTGTATGTTTGTGCATGGTTTTGACTGTCATCTCCTGTTTGATTGTTAGTAGTGTATGTTTGTGCATGGTTTTGACTGTCATCTCCTGTTTGATTGTTAGTAGTGTATGTTTGTGCATGGTTTTGACTGTCATCTCCTGTTTGATTGTTAGTAGTGTATGTTTGTGCATGGTTTTGACTGTCATCTCCTGTTTGATTGTTAGTAGTGTATGTTTGTGCATGGTTTTGACTGTCATCTCCTGTTTGATTGTTAGTAGTGTATGTTTGTGCATGGTTTTGACTGTCATCTCCTGTTTGATTGTTAGTAGTGTATGTTTGTGCATGGTTTTGACTGTCATCTCCTGTTTGATTGTTAGTAGTGTATGTTTGTGCATGGTTTTGACTGTCATCTCCTGTTTGATTGTTAGTAGTGTATGTTTGTGCATGGTTTTGACTGTCATCTCCTGTTTGATTGTTAGTAGTGTATGTTTGTGCATGGTTTTGACTGTCATCTCCTGTTTGATTGTTAGTAGTGTATGTTTGTGCATGGTTTTGACTGTCATCTCCTGTTTGATTGTTAGTAGTGTATGTTTGTGCATGGTTTTGACTGTCATCTCCTGTTTGATTGTTAGTAGTGTATGTTTGTGCATGGTTTTGACTGTCATCTCCTGTTTGATTGTTAGTAGTGTATGTTTGTGCATGGTTTTGACTGTCATCTCCTGTTTGATTGTTAGTAGTGTATGTTTGTGCATGGTTTTGACTGTCATCTCCTGTTTGATTGTTAGTAGTGTATGTTTGTGTGCGCCTTTGGGTGCCCTTATATGCAGATGTGCGCTGATAAAATCTTAAATTATGGGTTAAAAACCAAAATTAACAAATCTTAAATTATTATTTTTATCATTGAGCCAAAAGTTTTGTAAGTTTGTTATTTTATGTATATTTTTTATCTTATTTTGTTCTATAGAGTAAATACCTTAAACTCAACAGAAATTGGGTACTTTTTGTAACACAAAACACAATGTCCACAGATTTACATTACACTAACACCATTTGAAGATAATGATAGTAGAAAGCGTACCTTAAAATATTAGATGCTGAGGTGCTGTAGTTTTTGGGAAATAATTAAACAATGTCACGAAAATACGTTTTTACATGCTAAAATAATTTTCGTCTCATGATCAGTGAGACAAAAATTATTTTCATGATACTATTTTACTAATTTCTCAAAAATTACAGCACCAACTAATATGTTCAGGGAAGCTTTTTACTATCATTATCTTCAAACTGGGTAAGTTTAATGTAAATCTGTGGACGTTGTGTTTTTTGTCGCCCAAAAAGTACATAAACCCTTTAAAAGATATTTATGAGAATCAAATTCAGGGTTTGGTCGTGGTTAAAAAAATAGAAATTAAGATGTTGGATTTAAAACCAACAAGACCTGTGGACTCATTCGGGCACGAGTTAATTACTGGCCGGACACTAAAACAACTGGCCCCAGGCCAGTAGTCCAATGTAAAATTTAACTTCATTGCAACTTCTGCATATTGCAACTTCTGCACCATACAATTACAAATGCCAGATTAAATATGAAATAAGAAAACCATTTCAAGATTTTTGTTTGGCATGAGTTTACTGACTTGACACTCAAGTCTTGGGCTGGTGATCCTTTGTTAAATTGGAGCCCACATACAAATACAAATGCAAGATTAAATTTGAAATAAGAGCATGACTTGTGGAAACCATTCCACCAACTTCAATTTATCAATTTTTTACCAATTTAATAGCACTGTATACTCAGTACTTTCCTGAGCTCCGTGAAAACAAGTCACAGAAATATAACTTGGGTGAGATTCAAACCCATGACCTTTGTATATGAATAAATACAACAAAATTAATATTCTTTATCCCCGATGCAAGTTTCCATCTATTAACTTCAATATTGTTCTGATTTGTCAACCATGTAGAACATTGCAACTTCTGCAGCAACAGTGTGGAGTGGAATCAAGAAACCGAAAAACAAAGAAGCTGTCATCACACATGACGGTAAATATATCAGGGCCTTCGACTAGAAAGTCTTTTTAGGTCAGTTTTTTATATCCTGTACCATTTTCCCCCGTCATTATTGGTTTTTCTGTCATTACTAGGGTCAATTCCAGCTATAGTCTTGTACTGTTGGATTGAGAAATCCCGGTTGTGACACTTGTGTCTCTGAGCAAGATCCTTAACTATAATTGCTTCTCTCCATCCAAGGGTAAATGGGTACCTGTGAGGGCAGAGATGGTTCTTGTGTTTGGTTTAGCCGAGTAGCGTAGATAATTGTCGCACAGGCTGTATACTCCCCAGGGAGCTGAGATGGTTTAAGGAATGATTTAAGGCCCAGTGACCAGGGATAATAATGTTGGAAGTGCTTTTAAAACTCATTCATGCATTTGTGACCAGTCGTCTTGATTGTTGTAATAGCCTTTTGTATGGTCTGCCAAAGTCACAAATAGCTAAACTACAAAGGGTTCAAAACGCAGCTGCCAGAATTGTTACCAACACACACCGATTTGAACACAACACACCTATAATTCGCCAATTACACTGGCTGCCTGTTTCGTACAGGATTCATTTTAAAATCCTGTTGTTGACTTTCAAAGCTCTTCATGGTCTTTCTCCAAAGTACATACGGGATCTTGTTTCCATCCAGAAAGTATCTTCTTATAAACTTGATTTGATTTTTGATTTCAAAACCTCTGAATTAGATGAGGTCTCGAAATCAAGCATATGAAAGCACACAACTTCGTGTGACATGCTTTTTTTTTCTTCCATTATTATCTCGCAACTTCAACGACCAATTGAGCTCAAAATTTCACAGGTTTGTTATTTTATGCATCTGCTGAGATACACCAAGTAAGAAGACTGGTCTTTGACAATTACCAATAGTGTCCAATGTCTTTAAGCAGTAAATACTGCTTAGCAAATTTCATTGCTAGCAAAAAATGAGTCGGGCACCAGTTGCAACAATGTAAACTTCATTGGAATTATGGGTTGTTTTCTGTGCTCAGCAAGATTTTATGCTTACAGGCTTTATGAAATTGGGTTCAGGTTATGATTTCTTATTCTCCTATTTCTTTTCCCCCATTGATGTCCAGTATACTTGAAGTTATACCAGCTAAGCAAACCATGGAATCTCAACTACGACTGTCTGCTGATTGACGAGGCTCAGGACCTTACGCCAGGTCAGTCATTTCAATAAACTCAAATTCTACATTTCATGTATAAGTTTTCAGCATTAGAGAGATTCACTATAATAATAATAATATCAAAGTCTTATATCATTGTATATAGCGCACGTATCTATCAAACAAGGTACTCAAGGCGCTGAGTATTTACAAACTCTCAGAAAAATAGGTTATTGCAGTGATGAATTCTGAGACCCAATTATTTAGCACCTTATAAGGGTTTACAAGGTGCTATACGGCGCATGAAGCAGCCACAACCAGTAACACCGGGCGAACCCCTTCTCTTTTTGTGCACTGGGTTCTTTTACATGCATTACACAACACATGGGACCAACGGCTTAACGTCCCATCCGAAGGACGAAGCAATGGTGTCTTGGTGAAGGACACAAGTGTCACTACAGTCAGACAATATTGCTATTTCTACCTTCTTGTGCCAAATGTTAAAGGCAGTGGACACTAGATAAGATAAGATTAGATTAGATTAGATTAGTTTAATTATTTGTCCACGTTAAAAACATAGAAACTTGACATCCACTGGCCAAATACAAGAATACACAATCAATATTGGTAATTACACAAAATAATTATTAGCATAAAACCTTTCTCGGTGATGAGTAAAGGGTAGAGGTTGATGGTATAAAACATTGTGTGAAACGGCTCCCTCTGAAGTACCATAGTTTTTGAGAAAGAAGTAATTTTCCACAAATTTGATTTCGAGACCTCAGATTTAGAACTTGAGGTCTCAAAATCAACCATCTAAAGCACACAACTTTGTGTGACAAGGGTGTTTTTTTCTTTCATTATTATCTCGCAAGTTTGATGACCGATTGAGCTCAAATTTTCACAGGTTTGTTATTTTATGCATATGTTGAGATACACTAACTGTAGGGCTAGTATTTGACAATTACCAATAGTTTCCACTGGCTTTAATGTTGCTGAGAGCCATTATGGCGAAGTATACCTTTAGTTTTTGGTTGTTCTAATCCTATGTAACTGACATCTGAAAGTTCATTTCAAAAGGTGGTCGTTTTTGGGGGGATATCACCAAAAATCCTACATGTCTAATGCATGAAAGTTAACCCCTAAATAGGAATACACAATTGAAAAGCGTTACTCCGCCTGTCATGAGCAACAACTCAAAAGAAGTTGGTGTATGTCAAATTTGAAGAAGATATTTTTTGTATTCTTTGGTTCGTACAATGTTTGTACAATGTTCTAGCCCAGCAGGATATCCTTATGAATCAACGCTCTGCTAAGATCCTTGTTGGCGATAACCATCAACAGATCTATGGCTTCCGTGGTGCCACCAATGCAATGAGTAGAGTGGTCAGTCAACACACGTTCCACCTTACACAGGTTTGTGGACAATATTTGTTTTCAAATTTCATTGTCTTTTGAAAAAATGAAATAAGCTGTTGCAAACTGCAAACCAACCAAAAGGACCTATGGTATAAATGCAAAAAGTAGTGAATGGCCTGAAGTTCGAGAAAGAGTCCTGCTAGGGCCGAAGCGTCAGGCCATTTATATATTTTAAATTATGTTATATTGGCATAAGGGATGAAATAGAATTGTTATTATTTTTGGTAATAAAACTAAGGATGCCTCATTAAAGGAACACGTTGCCGTGGATCGGTCGAGTTAGTCTTTGAAAAGCGTTTGTAACCGTTTGTTAAAGAATGCATAATGATTAGAAAGATATTTTAAAAGTAGAATATAATGATCCACACAAGTATCACTCGAAACTGTGTGGTTTTCCTTTTACCTCGTCGACAAACACGGTCGGCCATTCATGGGAGTCAAATTTTTGACTCCCATAAATGGCCGACCGTGTTAGTGCGCAAATAAAAGGAAAACCACGTAATTTCGAGGCAAATGTGTGTGGATCATTGTATTCTACTTTTTAAACATCTTTCTAACCATATGCATTTTATAACAAACGGTTACAAACGCTTTTCAAAGACCAACTCGACCGATCCAAGACGGCGTGTTCCTTTAAGTGAACCTAATCACTGTATGTAGCTCTCAAGCCTGATGAAACCTGAAGACGAGGGTGCTCGCTTTGTGAACCAGCAACCTAGGGTTAACCCCTACTTTTCCTCAATAAGCGTTCTGGGTTCTTTTACATTCGCTACCAATCCTAGTACACACAGAGCCTATGGCTTGATGTCCCATCTGAAGGACAAAGGCAATCGTGAAGTTTTTTGAGTTTTTTGAGAATCCAACCTTCACTCTGCTGATCAGAAACATCACAGCTTGCGTCCAGTGCTCCAAGACCGATTTCATGCAACATTGTGGTATACACACTTTGTACACACTCACACACTCACTCAAGAAGCCCAGTTCATACTTCCTGCGAATGCGAATGCGATGCAAACTTGACATGAATTTGTCGTCACAACCCTGTTTTTCGTTGCGATATTCGCAAAGAGTTGAACTCAACTCAACTGCTGCGAATTATTTGTTGCGATTATGTGACTCAACTGCTGCGAATTATTTGTTGCGAATGTGACGTCCTCATTCGTATCGCATTCGCATTAGCAGGAAGTATGAACTGGGCTTCACTCATTCGACCCAAGTTATTGCATTGTTCAATGTCTTTGTACACAGCTAACTAACATTTTTCTTTCTCCAGTCATTCCGTTTTGGTCCTGGGATTGCCTACATTGCAGACTGCGTACTGGAAAGGTCTTCATCGAAAGTCAGACATATTCTGGTCGGCAAAATGGAACAAGGTAATTCACAAGGGTGACAGTTAAAGGGAGTGTAAACCTTTTGTAATATCTGTTACAAAATGAGTGTAGGGAGAACACCAATATGGGGCTAGATAGCTCAGTTGGTAGAGCGCCGGCATGTTAATCGGGAAGTCGTTGTAAATTCTTTGTTCAACCTCAAAAATCATTTAAAAATTTCCCCAGTCAGTTTCCCTTGTGGTTTATATGGATAAAATGAATGACCATCAAGCACTGCATAGGTTTGTAGTGTTTAACATGTTGAGAAACCAAGCACTGCATAGGTTTTTAGTGTTTAACATGTTGAGAAACCAAGCACTGCATAGGTTTTTAGTGTTTAACATGTTGAGAAACCAAGCACTGCATAGGTTTTTAGTGTTTAACATGTTGAGAAACCAAGCACTGCATAGGTTTTTAGTGTTTAACATGTTGAGAAACCAAGCACTGCATAGGTTTTTAGTGTTTAACATGTTGAGAAACCAAGCACTGCATAGGTTTTTAGTGTTTAACATGTTGAGAAACCAAGCACTGCATAGGTGTTTAGTGTTTAACATGTTGAGAAACCAAGCACTGCATAGGTGTTTAGTGTTTAACATGTTGAGAAACCAAGCACTGCATAGGTGTTTAGTGTTTAACATGTTGAGAAACCAAGCACTGCATAGGTGTTTAGTGTTTAACATGTTGAGAAACCAAGCACTGCATAGGTGTTTAGTGTTTAACATGTTGAGAAACCAAGCACTGCATAGGTTTTTAGTGTTTAACATGTTGAGAAACCAAGCACTGCATAGGTTTTTAGTGTTTAACATGTTGAGAAACCAAGCACTGCATAGGTTTTTAGTGTTTAACATGTTGAGAAACCAATCACTGCATAGGTGTTTAGTGTTTAACATGTTGAGAAACCAAGCACTGCATAGGTTTTTAGTGTTTAACATGTTGAGAAACCAAGCACTGCATAGGTTTTTAGTGTTTAACATGTTGAGAAACCAAGCACTGCATAGGTGTTTAGTGTTTAACATGTTGAGAAACCAAGCACTGCATAGGTTTTTAGTGTTTAACATGTTGAGAAACCAAGCACTGCATAGGTGTTTAGTGTTTAACATGTTGAGAAACCAAGCACTGCATAGGTGTTTAGTGTTTAACATGTTGAGAAACCAAGCACTGCATAGGTGTTTAGTGTTTAACATGTTGAGAAACCAAGCACTGCATAGGTGTTTAGTGTTTAACATGTTGAGAAACCAAGCACTGCATAGGTTTTTAGTGTTTAACATGTTGAGAAACCAAGCACTGCATAGGTTTTTAGTGTTTAACATGTTGAGAAACCAAGCACTGCATAGGTTTTTAGTGTTTAACATGTTGAGAAACCAATCACTGCATAGGTGTTTAGTGTTTAACATGTTGAGAAACCGAGCACTGCATAGGTTTTTAGTGTTTAACATGTTGAGAAACCAAGCACTGCATAGGTTTTTAGTGTTTAACATGTTGAGAAACCAAGCACTGCATAGGTGTTTAGTGTTTAACATGTTGAGAAACCAAGCACTGCATAGGTGTTTAGTATTTAACATGTTGAGAAACCAAGCACTGCATAGGTTTTTAGTGTTTAACATGTTGAGAAACCAAGCACTGCATAGGTGTTTAGTGTTTAACATGTTGAGAAACCAAGCACTGCATAGGTTTTTAGTGTTTAACATGTTGAGAAACCAAGCACTGCATAGGTGTTTAGTGTTTAACATGTTGAGAAACCAAGCACTGCATAGGTGTTTAGTGTTTAACATGTTGAGAAACCAAGCACTGCATAGGTTTTTAGTGTTTAACATGTTGAGAAACCAAGCACTGCATAGGTGTTTAGTGTTTAACATGTTGAGAAACCAAGCACTGCATAGGTTTTTAGTGTTTAACATGTTGAGAAACCAAGCACTGCATAGGTTTTTAGTGTTTAACATGTTGAGAAACCAAGCACTGCATAGGTTTTTAGTGTTTAACATGTTGAGAAACCAAGCACTGCATGGGTTTTTAGTGTTTAACATGTTGAGAAACCAAGCACTGCATAGGTGTTTAGTGTTTAACATGTTGAGAAACCAAGCACTGCATAGGTTTTTAGTGTTTAACATGTTGAGAAACCAATCCCTTGTTAGGAATATTGTTTTGGGGAAAGGGATTCTTCAAAAAGACGTTTAACAACAACATATCACATATCGCTAAATCTGTCAGGTACCAGCTTTGCAACCTCTCCCACTTTCGAAAGTTCCTCTCTCGCAAAGCTACAGAGCAGGTTGTGCATTCTCTCATAACATCACGACTTGACTTCTGCAATGCCATTCTCAGCAATATGCCAGAGTATCAGATCAAGCGTCTCCAACGACTCCAAAATTCGGCTGCCAGACTTGTCACCCTTACTAAAAGATCAACACACATCACTCCAATCCTCAAGGCCCTGCACTGGCTCCTGGTTCAAAAGTGCATCGATTTCAAAATTCTCCTTCTTGTGTATCAGTCTCTCCAGGACACGGCACCAACATACATCCAGAGCCTGTTACATCTTCATGCACCACCCAGGCAGCTCAGATCATCGTCCACCTAACTTCTAAACATTCCACGCACATGCCATTCAGGGGGAGCCCGCTCCTTCTCACACTCTGTCCCATCACTATGGAATGAACTCCCCCATAAACTCCGACAAATCACTACCTATTCCAGCTTCAAAACCCATTTGAAAACTTATTTTTTTGCTTAACTATACTCTTTGCAATCTGGCTTTGGCTTCTCTCCTGCGCCAGGAGTGTCTTTTAGACAGACATAGCGCATTATAAATTGCCACTATTATTACTATTATTAAAAAAGAAAACTCAAACTGAAAAATGTTTCATGCATGAAATGTTTCTCAGATTGTGTATACCAATTATTTTGCATTGTTCTTTCTGCGCGGAGATAACTGACTCAAAATTTTCAACACTATCTCAAAGACGCTATACATCTTTTGAATTTCACAGGTTAATTTTGTTATTTATATCCTCTTTTTATATAGTTAAAGACACTGGACACCTTTGGTAATTGTCAAAGACCAGTTTTCTCACTTGGTGTATCTCAACATACACGTATGCACAAAATAACAAACCTGTAAAAATTTGAGCTCAATTGGTCATCTGAAGTTGCAAGATAATGATGGAAGAAAAAACACCCTTGCACACGAAGTTGTGTGCTTTCAGATGCTTGATTTTGAACCTCGAAATCTAGTTCTTAGGTCTCGAAATCAAATTCAAATATTTTAGTGGAAAATTACTTCTTTCTCGAAAACTACAGATCACATCGATGGGGAGGAGCTTGGCCAAGTAGCCATCATTACCCGAACCAATGTCATTCTCTTCAGAGAAGCTGTGAATATTGTCAAAGCAGACACTACCACCATGATAGGGTTCGCTGGGGTAAGAATGTACTCATTTTGGGAGTGGGGGATATAGTATTGATTTGAGAGCCTTTGAATTTCCTGGGACCAAGTTGGTCCCAACCATTTTGAGTTTTATGTGTGCGTGGTTATGTTTCTTCAAATAATTTTGTTTAGTTCCTACTTTATGGCTATTGTGCACTTTTGGTAAAGTAAAATTGAGCCAGGAAATATATAAAAGTAAAACATGCCAACATCATTATTATTATTTCTGGTTTATTGTAAAAAGAAAAACATCTGAATTAAAATACAGATTTACATTTTTTTATAATTTTTTTTAAAAGCACAGGAGAATTATTTATACACAAGAAATATTACAAGTTTAAAAGCGACGGTCAAAGAGACGTTATGAGAACTAAAATTAGATAAAACAAAGACAGTAAAGTTTAACAAGCACACTTAACTAACAAACCCAACTGAGACCAAAAAAAAAAAACACAACAAACAAACACCCGAACAAACAAACAAACGAACAAACAAACAAGCAAACAATTAAACCTGCAACAGATAATTAAATAATTACAGATACAAACAAACAGATAATCAAATAATGAAACCCCTACAATTATTCACACTCTGTCGATTCTTATAACGATACTGCGATCCACACATTGTAGATTCTTGTTTCAATACTGCGATCCACACATTGTAGATTCTTGTTTCAATACTGCGATCCACACATTGTAGATTCTTGTTTCAATACTGCGATCCACACATTGTAGATTCTTGTTTGAATACTTTGATCCACACATTGTAGATTCTTGTTGCAATACTGCGATCCACACATTGTAGATTCTTGTTTCAATACTTTGATCCACACATTGTAGATTCTTGTTTCAATACTTTGATCCACACATTGTAGATTCTTGTTTCAATACTTTGATCCACACATTGTAGATTCTTGTTTCAATACTTTGATCCACACATTGTAAATTTTTGTTTCAATACTTTGATCCACACATTGTAGATTCTTGTTTGAATACTTTGATCCACACATTGTAGATTCTTGTTGCAATACTGCGATCCACACATTGTAGATTCTTGTTTGAATACTTTGATCCACACATTGTAGATTCTTGTTTCAATACTTTGATCCACTCATTGTAGATTCTTGTTTCAATACTGCGATCCACACATTGTAGATTCTTGTTTCAATACTGCGATCCACACATTGTAAATTCTTGTTTCAATACTTTGATCCACACATTGTAAATTCTTGTTTCAATACTTTGATCCACTCATTGTAGATTCTTGTTTCAATACTTTGATCCACACATTGTTGATTCTTGTTTCAATACTGCGATCCACACATTGTAGATTCTTGTTTCAATACTGCGATCCACACATTGTAGATTCTTGTTTGAATACTGCGATCCACACATTGTTGATTCTCAATGATATATATTTACATTCAGGGCATAGATGGTTATGGTATGGATTTGATTCTTGACATCTACCAGCTAAAGCTGCCTCAGTCAGGTAAGTGGTTGGAAGCTCTTACTCTCACCTTTTTTTTAGCAGAACAATTTGAATTTTTTGCAGGAAATGCCTGGTATTGACACACAGAGCATCATAAATATTTCATTTTCTTACACTTTACCAACAGAGAGAAGAGTTATCAAGAGTCAACTGGTCAAGTATCATAAGTCGATAGGTTCCCTGAAGGCGTATGCCAGTCAGACGGAGGAAGTGGGGCTGCTTAATAAGATCCGTATCGTGGAGCAATATAACATACAGATTCCTGAACTCATTAAGCTCATAAAGAGTAGGACCAGACATGAAAGCTTAGCAGGTTTGTAGCGTAGATATAGAATATAATATCTCGATCGGCTGCACTTAAATGCCATAAGCCGTACACAAACATTCCTGACTTAGGATTCATCTTATGACTTAGGACGGGTTCAGTTCCGTATCCAAATACGTAGGACGCATTGAACCCATCCTAAGTTAGGACTGGTTACTCGTCCTAACTCGAGTTAGGATTAATTCTAACGTTTCGTGAAATCGGCTGCAGGTTCTTCATGGACATGCTAAAAAGTCACGTACTGGTTTAAATGCGCTGGAGATGAACTTGGGAGATACCTTAAACCACTATGGACGCACTAAAAGTCACGTTCTGATTTGCCTGAACATTGGAGATAGGCTAATGGCTGCCCCAATGCCAGAACCTGCGTATGTATGCCCGGCTGATCTAGTTATTATATCTGTGGTTCGTAGACGTTTTCATTTTGCATTGAAATCATTTGGGGGTTCGTTTATTCTTCAAAGTATAAAAACCAAAAAGATATTATAATAATGACTCAAACGAGATCAGTTTTGAATTTTAAGTTTTTCAAAATTAATATTCAAATCCCTGGATGCCAATTTGAGATAGGGTCAGTTTTGTTATGCCCTCATATATGTAATATTTTACTAGTCCTCATGAAAGTGAAGAAAACATTACGATTTTCACCTTATAATGGTGTCCAGAATGCTATTTTGAGTGCAATTTGAAACATGGCGTCATCATACAGAAAAAACAAATGGATCTGTTCATTCGAAAGAGGAAAATCTGCACCAGTCAAAATGTCAAAGTCCAATGCCGTTTTGATTGAATGGCATCAGAACTCAGGAATGAACTTTAAATGTTGATGTACAAACCATTATTGTCTTGGTTTTGAACAAAAATTGCAGTCGAGGAGTATTAAACACAGATGCATTTACACCATTTTAAAATGAGGTTAGAGACGTGTTATTTTATTTTTTCCATTTCATTTTTAGGACTTTAATAGTATCTGAGTACATGCCACAAACTAAACTCAACGTTGAACCCCCTTGTTAAAGAAATAATCCACTAGGTTAGACATAAAAGAGGGTCTGAATTGTTGTCCTCTTTTTTTTCACAGCTTTTGTTCTCAGCACAGTGCACAAGAGCAAGGGACTCGAATTTGATACTGTGAAGATCACCGATGATTTTGCTATCAAGTCATGCAGACAAAGTATGTTATTTTCAGGATTATTATTTTCTTTATTGGGCATTAAAAACACGTCCTACACATAACAACATGCATTCACATAGAGTTGGAACTAAAAACAATCCAGGCTGCTGGCTTTAAAAAAAGTTAAATTAAAAAATATGGCCCCAAAAGCCTTCAATACCAATACCAATACCTCTTATTGTTGGAATGTTAGTGTAGGATTTCTAAAGATGATGCTAAACAGAAAATAATACTTATAGTGTTATGGCTTCTTCTAATTAAATAGGATTTGAAACTTTGCATGGTGGAAATACGATATGGAAAGGTTTGCGGTAACACCACGTAATGACTATCTCTAATGAGTTGGGGTGGTTCTGAAAAGGACCGTTGGTTTCAACTCGACGTTTGGATCAGTATGCTCTGATCGTCTTATGGTGAATATCAAACACAGATGCATTTACACCATTTTAAAATTACGTTAGAGACTTATAATTTGTTTTTTCATTTCATTATTAGGACTTTATTAGAAACTGAGTACGTCACACAACTAGATTCAACAATGAAGACGATCAGAGCATACTGATCGAAACGTTGAGTTGAAACCAAACGGTTCTTTTCAGAACCACCCCATCATTAGAGATAGTCATAACATGGTGTTACCGCAAACCTTTCCATTTCATCTAGTTAAGTATATCACTCATATCCGTCACTCAGTGCACTCATGCCACTTGAGATCTTTCCCACAGAACAAAAATTTGAGAAAATAGAATTAGCTGTTGCAAACAACTTACCAACCAAATGGACCGAGAGTATAAATGCAAAAAATAGTTAATGGCCTGACGTTTCGACCCTAGCAGAGTCTTTCTCGAAGGCTAAATGACAACACAACAAACATGAACAGGTAACTAAGTGAAACATAAGCAGTGAAGTGGAAATACATGAATGGGGTTAGAAAGCATACAGAAAAAAGCAGGGGGTAAACAATGAATAGGGGGACAAAAAGGGGGGGGGGGGTTAAAGGGAGAACAAAAATTTCCTACTTTTTTTCCAAGAACCAAATGTATTGCCTGGGCCCAATTTCATAGAGCTACTTTAGCACAAAAATAATGTGCGTAAGCTAAACAAAACCTTGCTTAGTAACATGAGGGCCTTTTCACACTACAAAAAATCTCTGTGTTGGACACGGATACGATCCGGATAATGTGCACTGACCTTTTCACACTACCATCTTTCAACACGGAGTCGATCCAGATATGGCGCATTACCCGTGTCGAAATCAACCCTGCCCGGGAGGTGGGTTGATAAATCTCTATGGTGTCGAAGATTCCAACACGGATCGAAAGGCGTAGTGTGAACACCTATGTACGGGTTAATTTTCGATCCGTGTTGAGTGTGCGTGGCGCCATCTGCGCACCCTTTGCACTACAGTTGTCCAGCGCGTACGATAAACCGCGTACAAAAGGCACTGCGTACATAAAAAGTAGCCGTGTCCTGCTTCGATCCGTGTAAGGTTTTGTGCAGTGTGAAACGGTCGGATGATGTCCGGATTGAAAGTTACACGTGTAACCAAAAAGCTGATTTCCTACAGAGCTAGTGTGAAAGCGAAGCTGTTTGTATCCGTGTTGAAATTTTACTGAACCAACACAGACCCTATCCGGATAAAGTTCGACACGGATCGAAGATCGATAGTGTGTAAAGGCCTTTAGATTACCGGCCAAGACTCCACTCAATTATTACGCTAAGTAAACAGCAGTTTAATACCAGTCACAAGCAATGTATGTGGCATGGAATTTTGGCCAGTATAACATGTGTAAAATAAGCAAGCTTTTTTCAAGCTTAAGCAAATTCTGTGCTTGAGAAGATCTATGAAATTGGCCCCTGATGTAAATTGTTTTGAGAAAGTAAGCCCTTTGAGGTAATATGGTTTGGATTATTTTTATCCCAAGAACATTTGCATGTGAGAAATGATACGATTTTTGCATGAAACATTTTTCAGAGATCTGATTGTTGGTGTTTATTCGGGAATGTTATGGCCAGAGATGTAGTTAGTACATGCTGTCACCGCGCTAAGCGTGGACGGATTATCTTTTGAACCTACTCTGCCTGTTTTTAGCTGTTTTTAAAGGCAGTGGACACTGTTGGTAATACTCAAAATAATTGGTAGAATAAAAACTTACTTGGTAATGGGCAATAGAGAGTTGTAGATAGTATAAAACATTGTGAGAAACGGCTCCCTCTGTTTGAGAAAGAAGTAATTTTCCACGAATTTGATTTTGAGACGTCAGAATTAGATTCTGAAGTCCCGAAATCAAGTATCTGAAAGCACACAAGTATGCAACAAGGGTGTTTTTTCTTCCATTATTCTCTTGCAACTTTCGACGCCCAATTGAGTTCAAATTTTCACAGGTTTGTTATTTTGTGCATATGTTAAGATACACCAAGTGAGAAGACTGGTCTATGGCAATTACCAATAGTGTCCAGTGCTGTTAAGCACCTCAGCGTGACATCCGCAATTAATCTTCTCTATCTCTCTTTGACTCCACAGATGCGTTGGGCATCATTCAGGCGGATGAGCTCAATATGGTCTACGTCGCCTTGACCCGAGCCAAGAAAAGCCTCGTCCTCAATTCAAGCTTTCTGGAGTTTTTAAGTCAACGGCCTGCGAAGGTACATTTCAAAGTTTACTTAAACTTTATGCAACTTTGGTTGAGAGACCACTTCAACAGCATAGCGTTAGCCAGAGGTTGTCTGTTTTTGTTGTCAATTTGTCTTTTGGACACTCTGTTTTATCTGTCATTTACATGTAAATGTACTGTAAGTGAACACAATTTTAACACTCAGTTTCAAATTTCCAGCAAATTTGAACACCTTTTGGCCAAATCCTGGCTATTACCTTGAAATTCAGTGGGCATGGTGAACTGTTTTCTAGGTTTCCTATAGTTAGTCTGGGTCAGAGTAAGTGGCTACGTCTTAACCATCGAGTCAACATACGTTGAAGAATACAGCAACACCCTTACTTTAGCAACAGCCTTAGCCACTGTCGCCAAGTCAGACACGGCTTTTAGTGCAGTAACAACAAAAATGACCTTGTACATTCTGGAACAATCCCTGGCTGGCACGTTATTGCATTGTTAAGTAGAAAGCTTTACTTTTTGCATCGTACTCTATTCATAAGCTGACTGTGTGATTGAGTTGATTGTGTGGCATGGTGGGCTTGTGCATGAAGCGCTCGCCTCTCACCAAGGTGACCTTGGTTCAAGTTGAGTTGTGCGTTAACACAAGGGTTTTCCTCTCTTTGGAAAAAATCAAAATATTTTCGGTCTCTGGCTGTGCTCCGTAGTCATAGTGGGTTGATGTGGCTGGCAGCCAAAAGCGCCCTTGCATGCCTGCTTCACAATTCAGCTCTTAGCTGCGAGTAAGGGTGATTAGCCTCCCAAATTATAATTATCATAAGTTCAAACCCATTCACCCTGCTCTCACCCCCCCCCCCACCTTAAAAAATGTCAAAAGTGTGTTGTATTTTCAACCACTTGATTTTCCGTCAATTTATTTCCAGGAGAAATTTATGTATCCTGTCCCAGCTAAGTCATCAGGAGACGAAAAGCCCCAAACCTGCGTTGAATGCCAACAGACGGTCCCCAATAAAACTGTAGTGCTCCTCAAGATTAAGGACTTTCAACTGGTGAGAAACTCCAGGGTTTTGTATTAACGTTCTGTCCTTTTAAGACACTGGACACTATTGGTATTTTGTCAAAGACCAGTTTTTCTCACTTGGTGTATCTCAACATATGCATAAAATATCAAACCTGTGAAAATTTGAACTAAATTGGTCGTTGAAGTTGCGAAATAACTATGAAAGAAAAAACACCTTTGTCACGCAAAATTGTGTGCTTTCAGATGCTTGATTTTGAGACCTCAAATTCTAAATCTGAGGTCTGGAAATCAAATTTGTGGAAAAATTTCTCGCAAACCACGTCACTTCAGAGGGAGCCGTTTCTCACAATGCTTTATATCATCAACCTCTCCCCATTACTCGTTACCAAGAAAGTTTTTATGCTATAATTATTTTGAGAAATTACCAATAGTGTCCACTGCCTTTAAGGGGGACTTGTTCTGCTTTTAAAAAAAACCTCCTCATTTCCAAAATGTTGGCCGACTGTAGTTGACTAAGGTTTCCTAACCCTTCGACTGTACATGTGGGTGGTAAAACAACTGTGCACAGAACTAATTGGAATTTTGGTTGAACAAAACAAATTTAGTGCTCTAGAGCGGGGTTTGAAACAACAACCTCTGGACTAACATGCCTGGGCCCAATTCCATAGAGCTGCTTAAGCAAAAAATTTGCTTAAGCACGAAAATAGCTCACTTTTTTTTCACATGTTACTGGCAAAAATGTAATGCCATAACATTGCTTGTGACTGGTATTTAGCTGTTGTTTACTTAGCATAACAATTGAGTGGAGTCTTGGCCAGTAATTTTTTTTATGAACCTCAACCATCAAAAATTTACCGAAGCAGTTTTCCTTGTGGTTTAATGTTTTTGACTCCTTCTTCCTTCTATACTCTGTCCCTTCTCAGGCTTACCCGACGAGCAGACGCCGAGGAGCAGGGGTTATCTGCCCTCAATGCAGCCTGGAGAGCTTCCCATCATTCGAATGTTTTCACAAACTGGATGAGGACCAAGAGCAGTCTTAGAGCACACTATCCTCTGTCCCTTCTTAAGGCTTACCCGACGAGCAGACGCCGAGGAGCAGGGGTTATCTGCTCTCAATGCAGCCTGGAGAGCTTCCCATCATTCCAGTGTTTTCACAAACTGGATGAGGACCAAGAGCAGTCTTAGAGCACACTATCCTCTGTCCCTTCTTAAGGCTTACCCAACGAGCAGACGCCGAGGAGCAGGGGTTATCTGCCCTCAATGCAGCCGGGAGAGCTTCCCATCATTCCAGTGTTTTCACAAACTGGATGAGGACCAAGAGCAGTCTTAGAGCACACTATCCTCTGTCCCTTCTTAAGGCTTACCCAAAGAGCAGACGCCGAGGAGCAGGGGTTATCTCTGCCCTCAATGCAGCCTGGAGAGCTTCCCATCATTCCAGTGTTTTCACAAACTGGATGAGGACCAAGAGCAGTCTTAGAGCACACTATCCTCTGTCCCTTCTTAAGGCTTACCCAACGAGCAGACGCCGAGGAGCAGTGGTTATCTGCCCTCAATGCAGCCTGGAGAGCTTCCCATCATGACAGTGTTTTCACAAACTGGATGAGGACCAAGAGCAGTCTTAGAGCACACTATCCTTTATCCCTTCTTAAGGCTTACCCAACGAGCAGACGCCGAGGAGCAGGAGTTATCTGCCCTCAATGCAGCCTGGGGAGCTTCCCATCATTCCAGTGTTTTCACAAACTGGATGAGGACCAAGAGCAGTCTTAGAGCACACTATCCTCTGTCCCTTCTTAAGGCTTACCCAACGAGCAGACGCCGAGGATCAGGGGTTATCTGCCCTCAATGCAGCCTGGAGAGCTTCCCATCATTCCAGTGTTTTCACAAACTGGATGAGGACCAAGAGCAGTCTTAGAGCACACTATCCTCTGTCCCTTCTTAAGGCTTACCCAACGAGCAGATGCCGAGGAGCAGGGGTTATCTGCCCTCAATGCAGCCTGGAGAGCTTCCCATCATTCCAGTGTTTTCACAAACTGGAGGAGGACCAAGAGCAGTCTTAGAGCACACTATCCTCTGTCCCTTCTTAAGGCTTACCCAACGAGCAGACGCCGAGGAGCAGGGGTTATCTGCTCTCAATGCAGCCTGGAGAGCTTCCCATCATTCCAGTGTTTTCACAAACTGGATGAGGACCAAGACCAGTCTTAGAGCACACGGACAATAATGGTCATTGTCAAAGACCAATATTCTCACTTTGTTGTATCCCAACATATGCATCAAATAAAAAATGTGTCAAAATTTGGATGCAATTGGTCATCAAAGTTGCAAAAGGATATTGACAGAAAATACACCCTTGTTGCACAAATTTGTGTGCTTTCAGGTGCCTTTTAATATTTGAATGAGAAACTAATTCTTTCTCAAAAAGAAACTGATTCTCAAAAACTATTTTACTTCAGAGCGAGCCGTTTCTCGCAATTTATTTGTACTATCAACAGCTCTCTGTTACTTGTTCGTAAGTTTTTAATGCTAGAAATTATATTTGGGATAGTGTCCAGTGCCTTTAAAGCACACGGATAACATGGGTGATTTAGAAGATGTTTCCTTTGCATCGGGATTCAGAATATTTCTTGTTTTTACCTTTTTATTGTATAGACGATGTGACCTGTGACATCACATGTTTACAAAAGAGCCACAGAACCTGGACTTCCTGCAGGCACGATTTGTACACAGCCTAATGGAAGAAATCATAAAATCTTATATTTTATGGAGATTGCACTGTCTAATTCTTATCAACTTTTGATATGATGAAAGGGGGCACATCTCAAAACTAGTCCAGCTTTTACTCTTGGATTAATGTGGAAATTATGACACAAAATGTCAACTTTCCCATATGACCAGGAATGCCAAAGGTCACACTGATTGTAAACAAAGTTCACATGGTCTATACACCGTATGTTGAACACTGTATACTCAGTACATTCCAGAATCCTGTGAAAGGCAAATTATTCAGAGAGATTTTGATATTTGTTTTTCCTCCAGGCAGTAAATAATGAATATTTATTGTAATACATTAATAAGCGCTAAATGGGCTTAATGTTGTGACTAGGGCCAAATTTCATAGAGCAGTTTAAGCACAAAGTAGCTAAGCATAACAAAGATATGCTTACTAAAGGTTACTAGCCAAATTACCATTTCAAACATGCAAATTGTTTACTGGTATCCTGCGTATTTTTCACTTGGCAGAAATTATTTAAAGGCAATGGACGCCTTACGTAATTGTCAAAGACCAGTCTTCTCAACATGTGCATAAAATAAAACAAGTTGTGTGCTTTCATACTTGATTTCGAAACCTCGGCTGAGGTTTCCAATTCAATTCAAATATTTTAGTGAGAAATTACTTCTTTCTCAGAAACTACAGTACTTCAGAGAGGGAGCCGTTTCTCACAATGTTTTGAACTATCAACAGCTCTCCGATGCTCATTAATTACCAATAGTGTCAAGTGCCTTTAAGCTCAATTTGCTGCTTAAAGACACGGGACACTATTGATAATTGTCAAAGACTAGTCTTCACAGTTGGTGTATCTCAACATCTGCATAAAATAACAAACCGGTGAAAATTTGAGCTCAATTGGTCTTCGAAGTTGCGAGATACATGTATTAACGAGAATCAAAAATACCATTGTCGCACCCTGGTCACAAGAAGTTGTGTGCTTTCAGATGCTTGATTTTGAGACCTCAAATTCTAAATCTGAGGTCTTGAAATCAAATTCGTGGAAAATAACTTTGGTCTTGAAAACTACATCCCTTCAGAGGGAGCTGTTTCTCACAATGTTTTATACTATCAACCTCTCCCCATTACTCGTAATCAAGAAAGGTTTTATGATAATCATTATTTTGAGTAATTACCAATAATGTCCAGCCGTCGATTTCACAAAACTCTTCCTAACTTAAGACTAATCTTAGGACTTAGGACGAGTCCCAACCCTGCACTGTAGCACGCAGACCTTAAGATTAATCCTAAGTTAGGAAATAAGACGAGTCCTAACTCTTTGTTAAATCGACGGCTGTGCCTTTAAGCTCCATTTTCTGCTTAAACAGCAGCTTTGCAAAATTGGGCCCAGTATTGGGCAGATATAGGTTAATTGGTAACCAAGAGTGGATTTCATAAAGACTAGTCTTATCTCAAGTTACTGCTAGGAGGATCGTTACTTAAGTTTCTAATAACCCTTACGACTAGTCCTAATATTGACTACCTTTGTGACCTCGTTTGACCTCAACAACAACAAATGTCATTATCCCTTCTCGATTTAGACAGTCAGTCCGCAGCTATCATTCACCCTTTTGGGGTTTTTAGGCAACGATGACACTTTTCATATTTTGAGGTTATTTATTTTTCATAAAATATAAAGGATTACACAAAATATATTTGAAATAATAATGGTGATGCAATAAGAAGAAAAACCTGAGACTATTAAATGTTTATGTGGTGGCGATCAACACCACCCACTAGCTAGGGGTAAGATGACTGGTGTCATATAATTTAAGAAATTTGAAAACCCAAACTAATTGCATTTCAAGCAAAGATATTTCAAGGGAAGTTTCCCACTATGACTGTCTTTATACCACATAATTTATTTGCAAATCTGAAAACAATTATATATTTCGATCTTACCAATCATGTAAATACTTTCAGTGCTTAGCTTCCACTCTTTGGGGTTTTATCAAATGAATACCACTCCACACTAAGCTCGTTCTCAGACAAATTCACTCACAGACGCACATGTACATGTTCAAGCTTCATTGTTAGTTGATGGACATGTGTCGTCTCTACTACTGCAGTCTTGCAAACTGCAGTAATCATGTCTGTCGCGGTGATAGCGAAACTGCCCTGGGCCCAATGTCATAAAGCTGCTGAGCACCAAAATTTGCTAAGCATGAAATTTCTTCCTTTATAAAAACAGGATTATCGACTAAATTTCCATTTGTTGCATATTGATTGTTACTGGTATTCAGCTGTCATTTGCTTATCCTGAAAATCACGTGAAAATTGTGCTGGTTATCCTGTTTTTATCAAGGAAGAAATTTCATGCTTAGCAAATTTTTGTGCTTAGCAGCTCTATGAAATTGGGCCCTGCTCGGTGCCAGACTACTGCTCTCATACGCAACTGCGATGGCAAGACATTTTGCTATTGCCAAATCAGACATATAAAGACTTCTCCACAAGTCGAGTGGGAGGTAGTTGTTGGACTACTTGTCCGACAATTTGTTTTTCAGCAAAAGTGGTGTTAAGTGCAGAGTGCTCTTATCATATTCTGAAAAACCACCACATGATATACATGCATCTGTTTCAAGAATTTGGGTACTTTTTCAAAATGTCCACGGATGTACATTAAACTTACAGGAGTTGAAGATAATGATAGTGGAAAACTACCCTTCAAATATTACTAACTGAGGTTGTGTAGTTTTGAGGTAGTTTGTGAGAAATGAGTAAAACAAGTCACAAAATAATTTTCCTCTCAGTGAGCAGAAATTTTATTTTAGCATGTAAAATCCCATTAAACACTTATGATATTATACCATAATCATAACACAACTGGTTAATACGTTTTAAAATGCTATAACTGGGACAAATTGTTTTTTTTACTCATTCTCAAAAACTACAGCACCTCGGTAAGTAAAATTTCAAGGGAAGCTTTCTAATATCATAATCTTCAAATTGTAAGTTTTGTGTGTTTTGTGTTAGGAAAAGGTACATAGACCCGTTAAAAACAGTGGACACTATTGGTAATTGTCAAAGACCAGTCTTCTCACTTAGTGTATCTCTACATGTGCATCAAATAACAAACCTGTGAAAATTTGAGCTCAATTGGTCGTCTAAGTTGCGAGATAACAATGACAGAAAAACACCCTTGTCACACAAGGTTGTGTGCGTTTAGAGGGTTGATTTCGAGACCTCCAGTTCTAAATCTGAGGTCTCGAAATCAAATTCTCGAAAACCAAATTAGAAAACCGATGGACTTTCCCTAGTGATTTCTTCAACTTAGGCTAAATTCAAAACAAATTCTGGACTTACCCCTTGTGGGTTTTTTCAATATTTTGCCAAAATTGGATAATTGTGATTTTTTCAAGATTGGGCCAAATGTGATAAAAATGCTGGACTTACTTACCCCTTGTGATTTGTTCAATTAAGGGCCCAAATTTGAAAAAAATCTGTATTGTGATTTGTTTCACTTCGGGCCTAATTCGATAACAATTCTGGACTAACCCCCTTGTGTTTTTTCAAATTTGGGCCAATTCGGTAGAAATGCTGGACTTACACCATGTTATTTTTTCACGATTATGCCCAAACTTGATAAAAACACTGGACTTACCCTTTGTGATTTTTTTAAATTTGGGCCAAATTCGGAAAAAAGTCTGTACTGAGCCATTGTGTTTTTCAAATTTGGGCCAAATTCAATAAAAATGCTGGAGTTACCCCTTGTGCTTTTTTTTTCAATGTTTGGCCCAAAATATCAATGTTTGGCCCAAATAAGTTAAAAATGCTGCACTTGCCCCTTGTTTTATTTTTTGTTATGTTCTATAAAAGAAATGCGAAATATTTTGCCATTTTCTTCGCAAGTAGGGGTTACATTCAGCTCCGATTCTTTTACATTTGGCTATTTCTGTGCCTATAAATCAGCGTTAAGTCGAATCTATGACCCTGAATTGCTTGAAATTACCTTTCAAGAACAAGAATAAAATAAGAAAAAACACCAATTGTTTGGGGGACCAATTTCTTGCGTATTTATTGTTCTCCCTATCGGAGCTGCACAAACAGTTATAACACAGTCATTTCTTCAAAAAGGTTTTGGAGTTTTTTTTTCATTTATTTTTAGTTTTTTTTTAGTTGCTTTAGAACACTAACTGACAGTACTCACAACAGTCTACGAAATAAAAATATTTTGAAATGAAGCAACAAGATTTTGCAATAATGTACAGTGATAACAACAACAAAATAGGCTAAAAAGATCAGGAAAAATACAATACTTTGTCTTATAAATGGTCCGACTTAAAACATGGAATCTTTGATAGTCATTGTTTATCAACAAAATGGCAAGGATGGTCTTAAATTAGTTTATAAAATCACCCCAGTAGAGATACATACAAAAATCAAGGGTATCAAAAGGTGATTTTAATTTAACAATACTTTGGCCTAGTGCACGAAACGTTTTACTTGAAAATCTATGATTTACAAGGGCTTAATTTATATTATTAATTATCAGTTATAAGTTAAATTCTAAGGTGGCCAATTAGATTCATTGATTGTTTTTTTCTTTTCAAATTGGATATTTGCATTAAATTTGCTACAAGAGCAAGATAAATAAATAAAAATTCTTTTACAGAATAATACCCAGGCCCTTGATTGTAGTCACTTATTTAGCAATTTTTACGTGAAATTTGACTTCAGACTGGTTTTATGACTTCATGTGCTTTGGTGCAAGCTTGCATAGCAACATCTACATGTACACCAGCAATGTACATGTATGCCATGTATGGTACCACTGTGCCAAGCACATTTATTACTAACTATGCAAAATCTAAGTCCAAAACATGTGACGTCGCAAAACCATCTATAGTTTGAAAAAATTATCATTGACTAATACCACAAACTATCACACATGAATTTGACCCAACACTAGTTGCAAAATTGAAAAAAGGGTTGTGTTTTTTTACAGGTTTGAGTAGGGCAAAACTGCAATTCGAAAGGGCAGAAGATATTACCGCAAATTAAAATCTCAATACAATCTGTGACACCATTTGGTTTTCTGCATAGTGCAGTATGACATGGCGCACCCAGTTCACAGAATAGGTTTGCCTCTCTATTCTGGAATAGTTTTGAAAATGAGGTTATACCAAAGATATAACAATTATTTAACAGATAAGTGACTATTTTGGGGGGGATAAGGATGAAATACATTTACTGGTTATCTTCCCGGGTGAAAACTCAATGCCTAATCCATCCTATATAATTAACTTAGACACTAAAGGAAGACGATGTTTCACATAAGAAATTGGTTTTCCATTATGTAGCCTTCAGATTCTTACGAACATACTTATGGTTTAGGTTGATTAATTTAGACAAGATTTGAACCTTATCCTCTCCGAAATATTTGATATGCTTTGAAGAAAAGGATTTAATTAATTAATGAATTAATTAATCAATTATTATTTACTCTAAAAAACGAAAACGATTTAAATATACATTTATTGAATAACAATATCTAAACGCTACGCAGCATAAATACCTAACACCTAATACTTAATTTTGAGAATGGTCCTTTTATAAATTTTACTATCAGAAATCTTCTTAAAATAGTCCAAACTATTTGATACTTATTTAGAAAATAAACAGGGGGTGGGGAGAGGGTGTGTTTATATTTTTGTTTCTGGGAAAGGTTTTGTGTGTGTGTGTGTGTGTTAGTGGTGTTTTTTTGGCAGTGATTTAATCCAGTGATTGATTTTGTCAATTTTAAATTGTACAACAACGTGATAACGACGGGGTGACGGTATATTAAATATTAATTACTGAAAAAGGGCAGGTCAACGCCTCTTTCAGGACGTTAGCTTTTAAGAAGTGGCTGGCATTTATAAAAATTTAAACACGTGCCAATCCCTGAATACGAAAAATGTCACCAAAAAATTTGGCATTTACATAATTGCTTCCAATGTATACAAACTTCATACACTGGGCACTTGTAGGGAAAAAAAAATATTCAAGATAATTTAATACTGTTTTTACACAATAAAACGGGGAATAATATGCATTTTTCATATCATCAGTTATGTATAGCATTTTTCTTCCTTTTGTTGTCTCTTCATGTCACAAGAAACACTTCAGTTGGTTCAACACATACAAAATCTTACTTTTGGTTTTCTTCGTTCATAACATCATTTAAAAATGGCCTCATCGCAACAATTGTCAAGGTCACACCAATTTCAAAACATTAGGGGAGGGACAGGAATGGGGGATCACAAATATTTATAATTCCTCAAACGATCTTAAAGAAATTCGCAAATGTCATGGATATCTACAATATTTTCCCATCTTCACAGTTTTTTTCGTCATGGTGTTTCTTCCACATTTAAAACACCTTTTTTTACACATGAAATAACATCCTACGCACTTTGTTTTCTTCCCCTTGTCTTGGCATCCATTACCATCCTGTGTCATCTAGTAACACTAAATTAAAAATCAAGACCCAATTTCATGAAGCCTGTAAGCATAAAAACTTGCTAAGCACAAAAAAATCTTGCTCAACAGAAACATGATTAGCGAAAATTCCATATGGCTTAGATAGTTGCAACTGGTGCCCTACTCATGTTTCGCCTTGCAAAAAGAAATTGCTAAGCAATGAAATTGTTGCTTTACAATGTTATGCTAAGCAAAATGAGCAGGATGCCAGTGAAAGACTGTACATGTGAGATGGTATATTAGCCGGTACCTTATTCTGGTAAGCATACTTTTTAGTGCTTAGCAACTTGATGTGCTTAAGCAGCTCTATGAGATAGGGCCACGGTCTGTTCCATAGGTTGACAAATCCAGAGATCGGCAAAATCCTGGGCTTCATCATTTAACAATTATACTTTACTCGCCAAGTTGTCAAACTGGAAGCCCAAATGCATTTGTAATGGTTTTTTAAACAGTTATATCAAAATTGTGAAAGATCAATCATAAAGTTGTATAATACAAACCTCTGGAAAAAAATAAAAATAAAGGAAAAACGAGTTGTGGAAAAGAAAAATATGAGACCGCGATATTTATCAAGAGATGTTGTGAAGTTGTGAAAAGGGTAGGTACAACATTGGTAAAAATTTCTTGTTTATTTCAAAGAAAGTTTTCTTTTAGACCACTAGAAATTTGTGGATGCAACATTACTCTTCTATCTTAAGTGGTGAAGATTTAAAGATTACAAACAAAGATTCTTTCTTTTTATTTTTGTTATTGTCTTTTTTTAGTTATAGACCTAAACATTTAAAATGCATTTTTTTTATAGCTGACTTCTCTTCGGACAAAACTAATTTATAGCAAGATTTTCACAGCAAGATAATCAATGCAGCATTTTAAGAAATTCCTGATTGTTGAGAAAATGTGAAATCTACCAATATTGCACCTCCCTTTTGGCAAGAGTCTAAGCTATGTAAAGAGGTTTTTCCCCAATACTTTGTGTAAAAGTTTAGTCCACTTTAATGAATACTTGCCAGTAAACGAAGCGCTTTTCCAAAAGCAGCATTCGAACTTGATACCTTCCAATAACTACATCAGTGCTCCATCAACCAAACAAAATTGTCTGCAGCACCACATCCCTTGGTTTTGTACTATTCAGTTTTAAAATCTATTCATCTTCACAGAAACAGGAAAGATGCCAAGTTCAAATGCCCCACTCTCGCTTCTGTCAACTTTCTTCACACCAGGTGTCTACGAACAAGTCAAGTACATGTAACCCCACTCGGCAAATTATTTCGTAATCATTATCTAAATTTTCTTTCTTTCTGAGATTGAGTTTTGGAGTTCGGTGGGTGTCAGATCTCAACAGTGATTTGTCGACCCCTGGGGGTAATCATTCACAGCGTTAAAACACACTGTTTACGTGTGGAACACAAAGACAATTAAACGCACAATTACAAATCTAAAATACAATGCTTGCTTACAGGTTTTTTTTTTTTAACAAAGAACCGATTTCTGCCTTTTTTTCCATCTTCTTAACTTTCACCGTCGGTCTCTTTCTTCGTAATATCTACTTCTACTATCAGCTTTATGTCTCAAGCACTAAAATTTCCAATTTAATTTTTTTTTTTCCCGTTTTTTTTTTTTTTTTTTTTTTTTTTAACTGACTATTTTTGATCACCATGTTGGCACTTGACTTTTTATACACAAAATGGATCCACTGTTAACATTTAGCTGCGTTGGCTTCTACAATGTAGGCCCAATGTAATAGGCAGTTTGCAACACCACAACTACATTACTTCACTCTCAAAGTTTCATGGTTTTCTTTCTCGACATTGAGTTATTCCAACAACAGTGAACATCTCTCCTTGATCTTCAGTAGCTAAGGCTCCTGTTTAACTGGAAATCACAAAGTAATACCACTTTATTTTTTTGGCTCGTTCAAAAGCCACACTGCCGTTGTTGCAAACTGCCTATTGCATAAAATGGATCGGTCCCATTTTGAAATCATGCTCACCCAATCGTGAATGCCACGAGTTTATTTATTTACCGCGTTCTGTCCGTCAAACTATACCAATTAGTTAAAATGCATCTTTTTTTGTTGTTGCAATATACAAGTTTTCCTTCCCATTCATTACACTCTTCCAAACTGAATGACTCTGGAAATATGAGCTTAACCTCTACATACACCTTTGGTACAAAGTAAAAATTTTTAAGAAAAAAAATGCTGAACGGTTGTTGATAAAGAAGGCGTGCGAACAAACATCTAGGCGTCAGAGTCAGTGTGCTGCTTAGTAATCTGTTTTACAAAGGCATGGTCATTATGTTTTGTTTAAGTACAACTGTTTTACAATTTCAGCACCACAACTAACTTCTTGTGATTTATTGCTTTGTTTAAAACTTTTAACTCCACCTTGCCGTGTGAGTCAGAATGTATATAATATAGCTTATTTTTTTTGTATTAGTTTTTTTCAACTAAAGTTCACATTGATTTAACATCAAGTACGATTTGAGTTGTTGGAACTGTCAGAGTATGGAAGGGGGAAATGGGTCGACAACTTGTATCTTAAGCTCTTAGTTATCTGAGAAAACACACAAAATGAAGCCACAATGACCGTTTCGCCCCATGTGAAAACCAGTTTGACTGTTAACTTTTAAAATATTCCTCTGACTTTGTTCGACTTTGTGTCAAGTTGCCCTTATGTGTCAAAGGCAAAGCAAATCCCATACTTTAATAAATGTACTCTAAAAACCACACTGAAGCTACTATAAAAAAATAAACAATAAAATAGTAAGAATAGTGACATTTCTTATCCACAGCATTTCAGTTTCTAGAAATCCTTTTCAACAAAAATTGACTGGCCTTATTCATTCAGTTTTGTGACATGATACAAATTTTGAGTCATTAAAAGTTCAGAGCAGAACCTCAAGAATAAAAAGACTGCCAAAATTGGTGAGTGATCGATTTTCTGTAATTAATTAATTCTGTAATTAACTAACGAGAGGATCCAGGCAAGGGCAAGGGATGGGAGAACCTCCGACAGCACACTTCAAAAAAAAAAAAAAAAAAAAAAACATAGCTAAAAACAGCCTACGGCAAGTTACAGGAATAAAAACCAAGAGAAATAAAAACGAAAACGATGATGACAAAACACTAAGGTGTGCACGCTCAAATATGGCTTTAGCTTTTTTTTACTTTTCTAAAAAATAATCAATACCCACAATGTACAATGACAACTTTGGCACTGCCATTTGTCCCCCATGGTGCGAGGTGGCCACGGGTCATAGCTTTGGTATCCGGTGATGGTAAACAAATATCAAGCAGAGCAGACCATTCCTTTTTGAATCTGTCCCAACCATGGGTTTGCTGGTTTGAGATGACCAACTGTGGAAAGAATCAGTAAGCATTGGGGCCCTGATGCTGCTTACCGCAGTTGTCTGCGCTTACAGCATCCTGTAAAGCCCACACTTCTACACTGTAAGTGCAGAAATCTGCAGTAAGCAGATTGGTAACATTGAGCCCAGCTCATCAATGCAACTAACTCATCTTTAAACCGATTTGGGCAAAAAACAGAAAATTATCTGTATTTGATGTAAATAAGTTATAAATCAGCCGAATACAGTAAAAGCTTTCCGACTGACTGACAACTTTTAAAGAGGATTCTTTTCAATCTATTGAAAATGAGAATAACTGCACTGTTTAGAAAACAAATTCGACAAAGCGAGATGAGCAGCTTCATAAAAAAAAAACCAGAAACACAAAAAACAGCTTTTGAACTTGCTCCTAAGTTGATACTTGGACATTTACAATCTCAAGCTTGTAGCTTTCTTGCTTTGCTAGTTCTGTGGATTGATCCTTTGCCTCCTCTAAGGGAAACAAAAGACCTGCACCTATTTATCACTGAAGCATTACGGAACAGTCTGTATTGACACAAGTTTAGGGGGGAGGACGAGGAGGAGGGGTCAGGGGGGGGCAGTGGTGGTCTGAGTTCGGCCTCTACACATCGTCCCCATATTCCAGATCATCGTCGTCTTCGTCGTCGTATTCATCGTCATCCTCGTCGTCTGGCTGCGGTGCTTGGTGATGGTGGTGCTGCTGCTGCTGCTGCTGTTGCTGCATGTGCATCCGCTGCATCTGCATCTGCTGGTGGACAGCGGCGGCCTGCGTACTGCCGTTGTAGCTGCTGCTCATGCCCAGGCCAACCTGGCTGAGGTGCTGTCGGTGCTGCTGCTGTTGTACCTGGTGTTGCTGCTGTTGAACCTGGTGTTGCTGCTGCATGGTGGCAGCCTGCATGTGACTCATGCTCGGCGGCTGTGCAGGCTGTGCTGGAGATTTGTGCGGTTCAGGAATACCTTTCTGCTTTGAAAAGAGAAGTACAGAAAACGTTCAGTCACCATCAGAAAAACTGTGAGAATGCCAGCTCCATTACAGTAAGTCTAACTAAATTAGATTAGCTTCATTTTTGTGAAACTCTAACACCACCTACCCTCACAGCCAAGACCACAAAGACAGTGGCCATAAACCCTTTACACATGTTTCTCTCTATTCCTGAAAGTGGCTTTAATTTCAGAGCTATTGGGTTTTTGTCACGATCTCCTTGGTACCCTTTGAAAATATCTGTTAAAACTTGATCTTTCCTCATAAAGTTGCCACCCCCATTAAAAACAAAGTTCAGAGTATAACCCATTTAGACACACTTAGCCCAGGCGTGTATGCTTCGTTTTTGAAAGGACAAGGGCACCAAGGGTAAATCCTATCTTGCGTTAACTCGTCCTAATTTAGGATTTGTGCAATGCATTCTTATGTCTATGGATACATAACTTAACTCATCCCAAGTCCTAAGATTAATTCTAAGTTAGGAAGAGTTTGGTGAAACCGACGACTGATGCGACCACTACCCCTCACCTTAAGCCTCCACTCTCTCATGGCTTCCTCGTAGAGTTGATACTTGATGGCCACCTGGTCCTGGTACGGCTTCTTCTGCTGATCAGTCAGTTTATTCCACTCCTCACCGCAGATAACGGTCAGACGCTTGCCCGGTTCAAGCGGGATTCCCTTCATCTTCTTGCGGAAGTCCTCCAGGAAGAGGAAATATGCTGTGGCCGGCTTCTTGGGCTTGTCCGGGTCACGCTTCTTTGTGAACATTTCTCTCTGTGGATTGAAGGCATGGAATTGATTACCAATATGCACGTCTGGCAATGTTTTAAGATTGACAGAATGTTGTAACAGCAAGAAAAAAAGCATTCTTAAAGAAAGTGCCAACACCGGCAGGAAAGCTGTTTCCCCTAGGCAAGATTTTACTGCAGTAAGCAACATTGCAGCAAGTGCCCAACAGCTTTATGAAGTGGGGCAGATGTGAATTGTGGTTGACTTTTTGGAAGATGCTATACCGGACATCGCTTTTACTGTTATGGGAGACGCTAAGGTAGCAGCAAACATATCACATGACAACTAATGCATACAAGGGGCCAATTACATGGCTCAGCTTCCTGCCAAACTCTGCCCTTGTGATCCCCAATCTTCGCTAAACGTGGCAAGCAATGAATTTCTGCGCTACCTGTGTGAGTGAAGAATGCCTAGTAATGTGGAGCACGCAAGCGCACAAGCAAAAATTCCCTGCTAACCGGTGCAATATTCTTGACTTCAGCTCGTAACTCCCTGCTTGCCTAAGTGCCGATTCTTTGGCGACAATACGTAGGACCACAAAATTGGGCCCACCACAATCAGTTTGAGTGTTGAGTAACTAAGTGGAGTTGGATTTTTTTTGGGGACCTCAATGGACCACAGCAGGTAACACAAGAGATTTGGGGGTTGGAATCGTCTCAAAAAAATGAATCCCAAACTCACCTGGGCAAGATACCTCTCTCTGTCAGTTAACGCCAGCTCGGCATAGGGTTTCCTTTCGGTTTCATTCATGGAGGTCCACTTGGCTCCACATGCCTTTGTTATTTCACTGGCCTGGGATATAGAAAAAAAACAATTGTTTATCCATTAAGACATTTGCGAGTTATCTTTAAATAGAGTGTGGTACAATGACTTGCCTGGTCACAATTTACTAAATTTGAACTCATCAGACTATCCAGACAGTTGCCATGTTGCATGAGGCAAGCTTTTGCCATGACCAGGATTTGAACCCACACAGACACTACAATGATTTAGCCATCAGAATTTAAATTTGATGCTCTACTACACTCGGGTACTGTCACCCATCTGTGGAATTTTAAACGCTTTTTATCTTTGTGATTTATGTAAAAATATATATATATTTTTTTCCCTCTCCTTTTCGGGGACCAGACTACATTATGTACAGTGATAGGGCGTGGTGGGTAAAACCGTACAATATATATTTCTATTTGGGCGTGGTGGGTAAAACCGTACAATATATATTTTTATATAACACCCAAGCCGATCCTTGCCATTTGATTGGAGGATTGTCCGTCACGTGATAGCAAATAAAAGTACCATTGCATGCTGAGTCACTCACCATGCTTTTTCGTTCCACCCGAAAAGTACCATTGCACGCTGCCAGCGTGCAATGGTACTTTTCGGATGGAACGAAAAAGCTGAGTAAAAACATCACTGCGTGCGCGTCTTTGTAACGCAGCAGTGTTACTGCAAGGAATAATATTAGTAAAATTACTAATACTAGCATTTGGATTATACAATAAAAAATTGTAGGCCTACGCTTTGTTTGTTTTGAAAGTTGTGTCTTTCAATCAAAATGACAAAGATGTACTTGGATGTTATATAAAACAAATAATGAATGTTTTTCATTCGTGCAATGGTGCGAATATGTTCATTCGTTGAAAGCTGGAATGTTCCATTCAACTCGGCTCCGCCTCGTTGAATAGAACATTCCATCTTTCAACTCATGAACATATTCGCACCATTGCACTCATAAACATTCATTATGTGTATACTATTTCGCATTATTTTGTTCAGACACTTTTACTGACAGAATTTGACTGAACAAATCAATATTAGCCGTGTCTGTGCATACTGTGGCGATTATATCGACAATGAATGGCCTCTAGTGGATGATTCCAAAGATAAATCTTTCTTTTTAAAGAGGCAACAAAATTGAATGAAGAATCACAACTTTGTATATCAATTTTTTTTTTCAACCATGTTCAAAATTGACTTATAATTATGTTAATCAACCACAACTGGTTCGTAGCTCACCATCACACAAAACTTTATCACAAAAAATCTTTAGAGTTGCAATGCAGTTCTGTTGTTATGCAGGGCCTAATAAAGTGACAAGGGTGTTTTTTTTCTTTCATTGATATCTAGCAACTTTGTCGACCAATTGAGCTCAAATTTTTACAGGTTTGTTATTATATGCATATGTTGAGATACCCCAACTGTGAAAACTAGTCTTTGCCAATTACCAATAGTGTCCAGTGTCTTTAAAAAAATCCAACAGTTCCAAAAACCAAAGGATTCACTTTAAAATAAACCCTCAAACAAAGATGTTCCTCAATCTTACCCGAGGAATCTGCTCTCCGTTCTTGCCGAAGTTCTTCCTGAACGCCTCCAGGTAGTAGAAGTAGCCAGTCTTGGGCTTCTTGATGTGGTCTGTTGGCTTGGGTCGTCTCTTTCTCTTCTGTTTGCCCTCCTTAGGTTTGCGCCCTCGCTTGGCCGGGGACACCATCAACTGTTGATGCTGCTGCATCATATCTGTTGGCGATGAGGGAGAGAAATAATTGGGTTTACATACGGTATGCAATTCAAAATGGTATGAAATTCCAAATTGTACGAAATTCAAAATGAGTCTGCCATTCAGAACAAGGTTTTTTTGTAAAAAAAGGGGCACAACGATTTTCCTCTCTTCAGGGGAAATTACTATGAGAAAAATGTATTTATTCGTATTGGAACTTTGCAAAGGGCACCACAGCAAAAGCACTACACAGGGCACCACGGCGATTGTTGTGGGTGGTGGGTGCTGTGGGTTATTTGGAGGCCTGTTCATCACTTGCAGAGCAAGTATGTAGCAATATTATGTCAAACACAAAATTACATTTATGTTAAAAAGTTTGTAAAATAAAGAAAATCTCTTTTTAAGTTTTCATTAATTAATACTGTCATTATTCACCTTTACACCTCCCGACCTTGACCCAAAATAATAAAACCCCACACAAACTGGATTTAATAAACAGGCCAAACGTGTTGAATTCATGGAGGCTCAAACAAGAAATGGAAGAAATGAGAACAGTCTTCAACTACCCACTGTCAACAAATCTGTCACCACTTCTACTTTCAATCCAAGTTTTTGTTTACATTTTAACATGAAAAATTAAAAATGAAGTTTCATACATATACACACATTGAGAACATATTCTTAGTTAAAAATTGTGCACAACCCACATTGTAAAATTGCCTAGACCTCAATTCTTGGTGCAGACACAAGAGAAGCTGGTGGTCCGTCTACCATCCTGCCAAAATGCTGTCAATGCCAACTTTAATTCTGACATTTACAAAAATCCATTACCAGACGGGACAGGTTTCTGTATGCAGGTAACTAAGCATTATGCATGTGTGGGAGATGTACATAGTAAAATAATCTCAGTCCACATTCGGGACTGCCAATCCAATGCAAATACTACACCATGTACCAATTTCACTACCTAACCAACATATGGCATGTACTACTATATAGTGAATTTTGCCAACTGGGTAATGTTAAGTGTATAATAATGTGACCCATGGCTCAAAATAAACACCAGACCACAGGCCCGAGGCCAGTCATATTTAGCATTTATAAGGCCAGTAAACTTATGACTGGACAAGTCTGTTGGTTTCTTAAAACAAACAAGACTTTTCAACTGAATATATTAAAAGACTGCCTCAGTGTGTAAGATATTGATATTAACAACTTTGCATTAAAGGCAGTGCACACTGTTGGTAATTACTCAAAATAATTGTTGGCATAAAAACTCACTTGGTAATGAGCAATGGAGAGTTGTTGATAATATAAAACATTGTGAGAAACTGCTCCCTCTAAAGTGATGTAGTTTTTGAGAAAGAAGTAATTTTTCACCAAAATATTTGAATTGAAAGCATCTGAAAGCAAATAAAAACTTGTGCGACAAGGGTGTTTTTTCTTCCATTATTCTCTCGCAACTTCAACAACCAATTGAGTTAAAATTTTCACAGGTCTGTTATTTTATGCATTAATGTTGAGATACACCAAGTTATAAGACTGGTCTTTGACAATTACACAAGATCTGAATAAGATATCTCTTCATGCTTGTTCAACTCATTTTGATTCTGATCTAATAAAATAAATTCTGGTCCAGTAAACATTTTGCTACAAGTACAAGCGCTGTAGTCTTAGTGGATTTTCCAACACAAAAAACTCCCCCTGTGACCCCTAAATATCTGCATCACACTTGTCACAATAGGCTACAGTATCACAATGTATAAAATTATACACCAATATTGATGTTTACCTTTAGACTGCATCATTTTGAAAACCAACTAGAAGTAGGTCAAGGTTAATGGCATTTGATATTTGAGGTCAACAACTACCCTTGCAATAATACCAATGCATACAAAACATGAGATACAGTGAGTAATTGTTCTGGTATGGTACAATGCTAAAAAAACAAAATATCAGAATTAGTTAGCATCCAGGTGCATAAATATCAGAGATGAAGGAAACTTCCTTCATGCAACACACTCGTAAGCTGTAGTGTGTACTGCAGGTGATAACACAGAATAAATTGTGCGTTTTTTAAAAGCTTTTTTTTCAAACTGTTTTTTTTTTCTTTCTTTCAAAATCACAAGAAAAAACAAATTTAAAAACATGTTTTTCTTAAAGCTACAGATCGCACAGTAGTTTCACACAAGGGAGTGCACAAGATTTTTGTACCTACATGTTACTGACCCTACATGTTACTGCTACAAAGTTTGACTTTGTTCGAGAAAACTTTGCCACGAATGTAGAGTAAAAAGCGCTGTTCTTTCACACAAAGCTCATTTTTGTCTTCTGTAGTGTGAAAAGGACTTTTAAGTTGATTCAGCTAACTTCATGTAAAATTAGGACCAAGATGTTTTGGGATTATTTCTCACACATTTTTAAAAATTAAATTACTCAATATTTCACAGGATGTTGTTGGTAAGTTGTAATAAGTTTACATAATAAAAGTTGGCAATATTTATATATATATAGTTGTTCTTTTTCAATCATGTTTGCAATCACCAACGATCAATAAAATATAATAGCCAAGATTTTGTTTATTGATTTTAGTACTATTATTATTATTTTAAAGCTACACTCAATACAGGACAATTACATTTTGGAACATGCCTTATATGGAGACCAGGGACAAAACAATAAAGGGAAAGGCAGAATCACCTGAGGGGTTTAAATACAGGGGTTGTTCCACCACGAATTTTGTCTACAAAGGGAGGTTCTTGACAAGGTTGCATTTTATGAGAATGTGTGCAGTACATACACAAATCGTGCAATGCATTTTCTGGCATAAATGTATTGTGAGACAGAAATGTATGCACATGTTGCTGTAGAATTGTTGTGTGACACACAATGGCATCCTACACAATAAAAACAATACTTGGGGTCAAAATACCATATTAAGTTCATGTGCGTCTGCTTGGGGGGGGGGGGATGGGGAATGAACACGAATGTAGGGCCTACATGTACTGTACTTGTGTACAGATGTAGCAGGGAAGGAATTCGTCCACCAAACTTGCCACCAATTTTTTGAAGCCAAGTTTTGACTCAACCAGTTTTGTGAACACCACAAACTAAGAAATTGAGTACGCAAATGATGATTTTTGGGTAGCAAATGATGCAATTTCATTTTGCTATGCTGTAAAAGGGAAATCATTCTCTATGTAGTACGTATACTCAGTGCTGGCAAAATGCTGTCAACATAGTTTCACAAACACTGCACCGTTAAAAAACACACTTTAATGTATTCTAGCATAAACACTGTCATTTTCATAAGCTTATTTTTTACCCAAACTGGCCAGAGATTCGGTCTTAACACACATAACAGTACTTCATATAGAATTACTAAATCACCCCTGATGCACAGCCTTAGGCTTGCCAAATTCCGACTCCAAATAGATCCAAATTACGGCCTTCTCTAACGGAGGGAAATGAAGTCAAAATCTGTTAATAATTGTCCTTTTTGAGAATGATTATACAAAGAAAACTATATTTACATAGAGTGCAGCATGTTTGTCATGATCACTACAACGTACAGCATAGAGAAATTTGTTGTGTTCACTGTTTTACAAAAAAATGCGTTCAAATTTTCAAGGTTTGGTTTGTTTTCCAGTGGGTTTTATATATTACATTCTTTTTTTATTTTGCAGGGTTCGATTTTTGCAGCTTCAGAAATTTTAACAATGTTTTTTTCCCTCTAAACCAAAAAACAACACAATTTAATATTGAGATCCAGAAAACAATAAATGTTTAGTTTTTGATCTAAAACTAACACTTCAGGCAGAATCTTGTCATGCAGAACATTTCTCTTGAATCTATAAAAATGGCTGTTTAAAATGTTAACCTAAAATTTAGGATCAAAGGTGGAAAGAAAAAATAATTATTGATTTATTTATTTGTAATGGTTTAATGCAAAATGCTACTTGATATTATGTAAGAAGACAGGCATTACATACAGTTTACATATTGACATTAAAACACTGGAAAAGCTGACCTACAGAGAAAAGATCTACGTTTTGGGGGTTGATACAAAGTTCAAAAATGATAAAGCACAAATAAAAATGGTCTATCAATGAAAGATATTGATCCAAATCTGCGGTCGATGAACTACATGAACTAAGAAAACTTTGTTGTTTTAAGTATGACCAAGTTTCACTTGCCCTTTGACACACATAATATACCTCCAATCAGACAATGCTACATACAATGTATTCAACTTTTACTACGAAGAGAGTAGGCCTACATGTGAATAAGCTTGGGCGATATCACGATATTATCGAAGATCGCGATATTAATTTGGAAACGATTTCGATATCGGATGGATTTGGTTTTAATCGAAATATCGATATATCGCGATAATCGCGATATCGATTAAATATCGCGATGTATTGGCTAGCTTAGACATCTTGCACCCCATGGGTTTGGAGTAAAACCAGAAGAATAGGTCATTAGAACACCTCTCTTATGCTATGACTGTCTCTTCTACAACTTTCACTTGGAGTTTGAAGACTGATGACGTCAAATTTAATGAATCGCGATTATATCGAATATCGCGATATATTGTCGGCGATATATCGTGAATAAAATAAATCGATATCGCCCAAGCTTACATGTGAACAACATAAATGACATTTGTTAATGCTTGTGGATGACCTTTTTGGTTGAACTTTGCACCATATTCTCTATCAGCCTAAATCATTTTTTTGATTGAATCATTAGAATATCTCGGCTACCCAATTCTAGTGTACAATACTCTGAACAGGCTCTCCAGATGTGCATCAAGGCTCTGGCAATCAAAGAATATCATTTCTGAATGACAACAAATTGCTGAACAAGCCAACAACTTGTTAGAAGCAAATCTGCTTCTACCATAGAAGAATTGAGTTACTTGTCAAAATGTAATTTAAAGCACAGGTGTACTTCTCTCCTTTTTCTCAAGCAAATTAAAGCCATTATACACTTTCGGTAAACAGTATTGTCCAAGTACCACACTTCGTGTATCACAACTTATATATAAAACAACAAACCTGTGAAAATTTAGGCTCAATCGGTCATCAGAGTCGGGAGAAAATAACGGGAAAACCCACTCTTGTTTCCGCGCGTTTCGCCGTGTCATGACATGTGTTTAAAATAAATCTGTAATTCTCGCCAACGAGAATTTATATTGTTTTACCGTTTTCTCAAAAAGTAAAGCATTTCATGGACTAATATTTCAAGAGAAGTCTTTCACCATTACCTTCTGTAAACCCTGTAAATTATTTGTAAATCTGTGAACTTTTTTTTTTTTCTGTACCGAAAGCATCCAATGGCTTTAAGACAATGCCAAGCACCAACTTTATGGTTCTTGATACAATACGCAAAAACTCATCGCTTATGAGGATACATACAATGTATGTAGCAGAAATAATAACTTAGCATAGCATTTTCCAGGTTAGCAAGGATTAAGCGTGCTTCGCATACACCACAGCTAGCACAGAAATTTTCTGACACTACAGCCCTGTAAGCAGTGATCGACATTTAAGCAAAGAATCCGAGCCATGAAATTTGCTCCAGCCCTTCTTAAAATTTGGGCCCTGGGTCTACTACACACCGACTCAGCAACCGTTATCTCAAGACACTACATCGGTAGCCAATACTATACTGTATGATGAACAAACAAATAAATTAAATAAGATTGACAGAAATAAATCCACAAAGCGAAAAGAATCTACTTGTACTTTTTCTTCCTGGCCAAGGACCCGACCAATAAAAAAATAAAGGAAGAAAGCGAAAAGAAAGAGAAAAAAAACCACCAATGTACACATTGTAGTATTAAGAATCTTGTCAAAAGGTTTCATCAAGACCGAGCGTGTCAACCTAACTAACAGGAAACGGGAACTGACAAACCAAATACCGCTCATTCAAAATTCCCTCTCCACTTAATTACCTGATTATTTCTGCAGTCGGGACCCCCCTCAAACCCATGGAGAAAAGGCAAGTATGTCGTATGGATTTTTTGTGTAATTAAGATCCGTGATTATATCCCACCACACAAGGGAGGAAAGCTCCCTCTTTGCTACCAGTGTGTATAGCTGTCAAGAGTTGCTCACACAGAAACATAAAATTATTTTTATAGGAAATGTTTTATTATTTTTTGCGGTACAGGCAACTATCATCCTACTATTATTATTTTTACTATTAGAGTCATTCAGATCTCAAGGACCAATTCTCAATCATTTATGTAACTAGTTGTTGATGATTTTGTTTAATTCAAACAAAACCATCAACAAACTAATTACATAAATGTGGTACTTCTTCCACCACATACCTGCATCCAAAATAAACACTATATCTTTATGATTCCTTTTCAGTTCTTAAAGGTCATCGTCCAATCACAGCAATGCGACCATCAAACCACACATTCACCTGACCTGAAACTGCTTGCGAGTACAATAACAAAACTTCCCCCCATTCATGCAAAATCAAATTTTTCAAAAAAAATCGTGGACTTAAATTTAATTGAAAAAAGCGTAGTAGCACAGTCTGGGGGGTCACTTCGATTCGGAGGTGTTGCTAAGAGCCGTGTTTCTGCATCTTCACTCTAGATTTTCCATAATTTTTTGAGCAAGCTTGATTACCTTCTACACATTACTTCTGGTCAGTAACTGTAAGCTTTGTTGTCTTATCCACGCAGAAAGGTAAGAGTGCCGCCTTACGGATATGCTGCTTGAGTATTCCGAGAGTAGAGTAGCCAAACGGTGACACATGACGCTAAAATTGGCATCTTCTTTGCGTCCCAAAATTACGATTTTTAAATTTCAGGTTTAACAGAACAGCTTTAGTACGCCTAAAAAAATAAACACGGCTTGAGATTTATAAGTAGCCGATCATCACAAACACCATCTTTAAAGTATACTGCAATGCATCTTGGGAAACCGTGGGTATGTACTTTTTTTTCCAAAAAAAGTAAGCTTCACTGCATTAAATGCTACATGTATAACATAAATGTCTTGTACACTAATTAATTTTATTATAATTATGATTATTATTACACATCAATTCTAACTGCGACAACCGAATGAGCTCAAATTTTCACAGGTTTGCGCTTTTATGCATATGTTGAGATACACCAAATGAGAAGACTGGTCTTTGACAATTACCAATAGTGTCCACTGTCTTTAAGACTAATCTTAGGACTTAGGACGAGTCCCAACCCTGCACTGTAGCATGCACACCTTAAGATTAATCCTAAGTTAGGATGAGTTACTCGTCCTCGTCCTAACTCTTTTTGAAATCGACCCCTGGTAGTGTTCATAAACAAAGCCTCTTCATTACTGACATACTGTGTCTCTTTGTCTTACCACAGGGCAAGGGTCCAACTGCGACGCTAGAAAAAGTGACATCAAATAAGAGTGGCATCAAAGAAGAAGCAACATATTTGAACTTTGTGGAATCAATCAACAAACTACAACGCAAAGAACTGTGTGTTTAAAAAGATGCGTCTACCACCCAGTTTGCCTTTATAATTTATTCTTATCTGACCCCCCTTCAATTACCTTCCGAAAGCCCAACCCCCTTGACCCATTGGCTGGTACTAACAATACCTACCGTATCAGTTATTGAATGTACCAGTGAATTTCCTCAAGAGACACTCTCAGCCAGTACACTAACCACGCAAAACAAATTACACAGGATCAGGATAATAATTTTCTTATTTGATTTTTTTTCCTGTTATTTTTGCAGTTATTTTCTCATTTCATTATTTTTTATTCACCCCCCCCCCCCTTCTCGTTCTCTTTCTCCACCATCTTCATTTTCTTCTCTAGCCTCACAACACAGCTACATCAGTCATAATGCAATAGAGTACGATGGCCCATATAGTATACGGTTTATAGCGGAATCAACTGAGTAAACAGAGCACGTCTGCATTCTCTGACCATGTATATCCACCGTAAAAAAGGTTTTCAAGTAATGGGAATAGGCAATCACGCTCGATTTTGTGCATTTCTATTTCAACGGGTGTAACACTATAGTGCAGAATCGCCTGTAACACGATACTATAAAGTAATTCACTGGATTATTTTTGCTGGTTCTTCAGGACCATACGGCTGTTTCGTGCATGTCGCCGTGCCTGCCCTAGTGCAGAGTTTGATGGCGACTGCACTGTGGGGCAGCAAACAGCAGTCTGGCAGCGCAGGCAAGCACTAATTCAGGAGATTAAAGTCTGTGAGTGAGCAACATGGAAAAATTTAGTGTCACTTTCAAGTAGGGATTATTGGGAGGGTGACTCACCCCCGAAATGACCTATAGATGTTTCCTGTTATAAGGATAGGCAAGGAATGATCCAATTGCGGGAGGGGAACAACTTGTTTCTGGGGTGATTACTTTATTAAACAACTGTACATGATCATAAAGCCATGAAAGAGTGAGACACAGAGTGTTTACTCCGGCAAATATGTTGAAATTAACTTGTGCGGTGTGTGTTGTGCTAACCTAGTTTTTTTAAATATTGTCTGCGGTTTGAGTACAAGTGATAAAAAGCTGACGTCCCAAGCTCAACTCTCAGCTCAACCTGTTGACCATGATTCTTAATTCCTTGATATTTGTTTTCTTTTTCATCCTTACAAACTGGGAGTATTCCTGCCGCTAACTGCATCAGCCACTTCCCCGGATGAAATCAATGTCTATCCGCATGGTGATTGTTATCCAGTTTGAGATCGTTAAGCTGTACAAATCCGTTTATCAAAAATACCGTGTAGTGTATACATCGATGAATTTATGTATTGTGATGAGGCAAGTCAACTTGTCATTCACTGTGATTGCAATGAGAACTGGGATTGCAATGAGAACTGGGATTGCAATGTGAACTGGTCTCCGATTTTTCGTATTAGGATTGGGTTTTGGTTTTGGAAGTGCCGTCATCGAATTCCTCAAAACATAATTTTTTTAATAAATCTATACAGTAAAATGAGACTGAAGACAAACATTTGTAATAAATATCTAATACTGTAATACACCAAAAGGGCGAGATAGTTCACTCGGTAGAACATCGGCATGTTAATCCGGAAGTCGTTGGTTCAAGTCATGCTCTGGTAAAAAAAAATTGTTCAAGCCCAAATGATATCAGTTTACCCAGTCAATTTCCCTTTGGTTCGTTACTGATCAATTTCTACAGTCCATAAGAAAATTTTAATAAGCGTTCAGTTCAGATTTTGACTCCCAAAAAGGTGGACAGCAAATTAAAATACATGTATGCACACAATTTCCTTTCAGAGTTTCCCACCGAACAACTTAAAATATTCACGCACAGAAATACTAACATTTAAATAGAAAAGGCCAAATCTTAAAAAGTGGAATACAGGCCAGCAAAGCAGGTTAAAACTACAACCACCAACAATATCTTGTGATTCTTTTCAATACGCGTTTACCATCGCACCCTGTGTCAAACCTATTAGTTTGCCCTTTAAGCACTTTGTCAGGTCTGGTATTTCACTACACATATCTACACAATTCAGCGACATGGGAAAAAGGACACAATTTATTATTGGACAAATTATTTTCCCACGAAGTGAGTGATTTTCAATGTGACCAATGTAGAGTATCAATGTGCATTGTGGAGAATACAAAACAAAAAGAAGCAATACTGATGTGCATGGAGGGCCTACGTATAGAATAGCAATAGATAAATATTTCTTCCTCTTTTATTTTTTAGTAATTTATTTAAAGGCAGTGGACACTATTGGTAAATACTCAAAGTAATTATTAGCATAAAACCTAACTTGGCAACGAGTAATGGGGAGCTGTTGATGGTATAAAACACTGTGAGAAACGGCTCCCTCAGAAGTAGTTTTCAAGAAAGAAGCAATTTTCAAAAAAATTGATTTTGAGACCTCAGATTTAGAATTTGAGGTCTCGAAATCAAGCATCTGAAAGCAAACAACTTCGTGTGACAAAGGTGTTTTTCTTTCATTATTAGGCCTATCTTGCACATTCGACGACCGATTGAGCTAAAATTTTCACAGGTTTGTTATTTGATGCATATGTTGAGATACACCAAGTGAGAAGACTGATCTTTGACAATTTACCAATAGTGTCCAGTGTCTTTAAACAGATTTGAGAGCCAGACAAATTTGTCCAGGCCTTCATTATGTTAGCATGAATGGATACTGCAACACTTTTTTTTGTAAATACATTCCATAAAAAGTAATTTTTTTAAAATCATCAAATTTGCGATATAAAATGTCGGCCATTTGCTTCCACAGACGGCCTTGAAGCAACACCTGTACAATTCCAGTGAATGATTTCCCTGTAATAGCAGAGCTGTTTCCTTCACATTTCTCCATGATTTTACTCAAACCAGATTTGACAAATTAAAATCACAACCTCACAACCCAAAACATTTCCAATCCTCCCACCCATCCAAACCACCAAAACCACATTACCCACCTCTCCTCAACATACACCAATTAACCAGCACAGAGTTCCACCCCCCCCCCAATCCCCAATGTAAAACAACCAAGATTCCCAACTCATGTACCACCATACAGCAAGTGTACAACAAACGAACACAGCCTTCAGACACATTAATCTGTAGATCTGTTTTTAAAAATAAAATTTAACCTGAATGGGGACCTTGTGTCCTTCTGTTTGTTAGACTTTGTGCAGCTAGTGTGGTCACGACCCCCCTCTGCCAAGCAGAACAAAGACACCACAGTACCTTAACTGCCTGTTACATTTGACCCCCATAGTCATTGGCGCTGGGCCCTGGTGAATGTCACACACACACACCATACACACACACCAAAAAGTGAAAAACACCATTCATGTCGTTTCATGCAAATATCATGCAAAGGGTGGTGGTAAATTGTTTGGGCAGAGGAGAGGGGCTGCTGGTAAAAAACAAAACCGAAGTTTCGGGGAATTTGTTTGTTCGTCCTGACTAGACAAACTGAAAAAGAATTTGTTTTGATCAAAGTGCACCAAATATGTAATTATAATAAAAACATTTCTTTTTTATGTCAACCATAACTCAAATCATGCGAGTGCGGGATTTTTGTGGAGCACGATAGATTCTGAAAACCTTTCAAATGAAATGAACTCTCGTAAATCAATCTAAGTAGCTGTTTACAAATTAAATGCTACATCAATCAAAGGTAAACCAAAAAAAGGGTCAATAATAAAGGTATTCATAATAGTCCCTGAACAGATTGTAGTACAAAGGTAGGCCCTTATATGCATCTTTTCATATCATACGTGTGTCTTTATATTTAACTTTGGTACAGGTACCATTTTTTAAAACAAATATCCGGAACGCTTCTTCTGTAGAACAGTTGAAAGGACATTTAAAAACACATTCGTTTAATCGTTCCATCTAATGTGTTTTTGATTCTGTCACTTTTTGTATTTTTGCTTACTATTCTTCATTCTCTTTTGGGATTTTGGTTGCATTATCCCTAGCGCTTTGTATCCTTTGGAAAAGGCGCTCTATAAATACGGTTGTTATTATTTAACTTCCTTCAAACAAAAATTGTGCATTCTATCAATTTAAAGAAAGATGTTATATCAGAACATGAGCAATTACTAAAAGCAATGCAAAATTTGGTGTCTACACTCGACAGGGTTCATACCTGAATGTTCAACTGTGGGGCAATCATTCTGAACCCAAAGTCTGGAAGGTTTGCCATATTGTTTTTAGCTTGCTGAATGAAAACAGGGCTCTCTGAATATTTTTCACTCAGTGTTTATCTTTGGTTTTAATAGCTCTATGTGCAATCTGAGGCACTCTCATTGGCATTATCTATGCTCAAGTTCCCCCCCCCCCAAAAAAAAAAATAATAATAATAATAAGTAATAATAATTGTTTTGAATTATTATTTGTTTACGTATCAGCTGCAATACGCAAGTATCAATGGCCCGATACGTTGGCTCACGCATGGGGAGAACCCATCTCAAGGGCAGTCTACTGACAACCGACAATGACATAGTGTCCTAGTTCTGTTGATGTACAGAACTGTAGCAACTAGTGTAGAATCACACCCTGATGCACTTGAGCCCTGGGTCCTGGAGCATCACACTTAACAACAATTGATTTGGCCATTCATTCCATAAAAATAGAGTCCTCAGATCGGAAAGAAAGAAAGTACACAAAAAGAACAAAGGACATTCCTCTTAATTTTTTTGTCAAATTTACCCTGACCTTGTTTCTGGTTACGAAACAGTTAGCAGGCACTCTATTGGCCTTCTAATCAAGTTTTATTGAAAGATCAGAAATGAGTAATAAATTAATAAGTAACAATATAATTACATTTATTAATAAACAATTCAACCACTTTAATTGAAAACTCACTAAGTTATGTTTTTCAATGGATTTAAATCAACCACCCTCAGTATATAATGCACTTTGTTTGACCCAACATAAACATGAACTATCAACAAAACCTGTATCAGATAAAAGGCTCAATTTGCCATAGGAGAAGACAGTAAAAAGCCCCATCACTCATTACTGCATTTTCACTGTTTTTGATAAAGAGATCAAAGCTAAATGTTTGACTCGTTTCTCAAAAGAACTGAGGGATGTCCCTCCAGGGTAAAAAACTTCGAGAGAAGTTTTCCAGTTTCCACCATGACCATCTTAATACCATGGAAGTTATAGAATTATGTAAACATTTATTTATAAATAGGGGGGCCTAATATTTTCAATCTAATATAATGTTACACTTTTACAGGGGTCCAATTTGTGGGGGGGGGGGAAGCTCATGACCACAGGGCTGCCTGGCTTGTATGTTAATACTTTAATTGTTATCAATGTACATTGTGTAGACTGTAATTTGTGGTCTGATTTGTGGAAATAAATATGAACTGAATTGAATTGAATTGAATTAAATATCTTTAATGGACCGGAACAGAATGAATACACAGTTAGTTTAACATACAGGACGCTGTAACTTGTTTTTCTGAAGCAACAGGAGAGTATTTTCATATTTATTGTAATATGCTTTGATACACAACAAAATTGAAAGATTCAGTAGAGGTCACACTATGAACCTCACTTTGTTTTTTATTACATAGTGCGGTAATTTTTACTTAAGTCACCAAAGACTGTCCAGACTTGAGTTTACTAGCCCGAGGCTAAAATCACTGGCCTCTCGGGCATGTCCCCGGGATCATGTGGTCCAGTGTTCATTTCAAGCCCAGGGATGCATCACTGGGTTTGATAGAAATAACCCTTTATACCACTAAACCAACTTTTCATCAATTTCATCAAATTTATTGTGGTCCTAGTTTAATGGCTCTGAAATGCTTTGATGTGTATTTTTTGTGCAGGTTTTAAATAGGTTTTATTGGGCTTGATTGAGCTTGAAATTTCTAAGCAACATTTGGGAGATATGAAATTCCTACAGGACAAATTATAACAACAAAATTTACAAAACTTATACCCAACTTTTTATTTTCCTCGCTTCAGCAATTTTTTTTCAAGGGATCCCAACATTGACCAAATTGAACAACTCATTTAAAGACTCTGGACACTATTGGTAATTGTCAAAGACTAGTCTGTCACAGTTGGTGTATCTCAACATATGCATCATTCGTCAAATGTGCGAGACAATAATGAAAGAAAAAAACACCCTTGTCACACGAAGTTGTGTGCTTTCACATGCTTGATTTCGAGACCTCAAATTCTAAACTTGAGGTCTCGAAATCAAATTCGTGGAAAACTACTTCTTTCTCGAAAACTACGTCACTTCAGATGGAGCTGTTTCTCACAATGTTTTATACTATCAACCTCTCCCCATTACTCGATACCAAGTGAGGTTTTATGCTGATAATTATTTTGTGTAAATACCAATAGTGTCCACTGCCTTTTTAACTTGAATCCCATCCTTCACCAATAATTTCATACCATAGAATTGATAATGCATTATACTGGAGCATGAATGGTTAATGGATTTGAGTATCAAATTTTGATGAAATTTGACACTTTGTCAGACTCCACAAAGATGTCAGTTGACTTTCAAATTCAAGTGAGTCATTGAATTCAAACGAAAATAAATTATAACATCAGAATTAAATAACTTTTAAATATTAACTAAGTCTTTGAGGGTCAGTTAATTTGTAAATTTACATTACTACAGTAGTAAATGGAAATTTAACCATTTAACTGACACTCGAAGACTGAGTTAAAATATTTAAAAGTTATTAAATTCTGGTGTTAGTGCTATGCCCACTTGTCTTAGGTGGGGAAATGTTAACCCAAATATTTTGTAATTCTTTTCTGAATACCTACTTGTACTGAAGTTTGTAGTGGTATTTTATGCAAAATTAAGTGCCCTTGTTGGTTGGTAAAGAAATAAAAGAATATGTCAACTTAAATTTGAATCTCGAAAGAGCGCCTACAGCCGACTTTTGGAAACTTATATTTCCCTGGTGTCCGTTTGTGAATGCTTTAACACACTTAACATGGATGGATTCAACAGTAATTTCCTTTTCAATTTCGCATGGGTTTTCAGTTATTTTTATTTGTTTTCATAATTATTTATTAGTTTTAAATGATTTATTTAAAACTAGACAATTTATTAACCCATTTGTTTATTATAAAAAAAAATTATTAATTTTTTGTATGAATTTAACCTGTGTGGTTGCAAATGAATCAACAATTTTAACTAAATATTTTTGTTGGGATAGTACACTTCATATTTGATTAGAATAACAACAACAAATTGACATTTTAATTGACTTTGTTCCGGGTTTCTTTAGAATGTTTCCTCAACAAATATCCCAAACTTATCCAATATTGAAAAGGACTCACCATCATAGATTATTTTTGTCAGAATGTTCGTTGTTAATGTTTACAAAAACTACCCGTTACCTGTTGATTCAATCAATTTTCATAGAAATATTGAAGACAAAAATATGAATTAGGTTACATTACAATGACACACTAAAAATGGGTCGTACTTTTAAAATTTATTTTCGGGAGGATTTTGATAAAAATGTAGATTAATTCTTTAAGTGTGGGTGTTAAACAAAGTATTTATCAAATTATTTGAACGGTGTAGCACAGACAAAAGGAAACAGTTTTCAATTATATTATAACAGATTTCAGTCCTTTTTTTTAACGCAACAAATCTCAGCACCATACCAACAGATTCCCTTCAAGGAAAAATCTGACATTTAACTGATCAAACAAAAATTATAAATCACTGCATGAAATCTAAATCATGCATAGAAAAATACTTGCGTGTATTTCATAAATAGATCTATTTAAAGTCCTATGGCTGTTTCACACAGATATATTTGAAAACTCACACACAGTCCCAGCACTAAAAAGCCACTTGAAAAATAGAAATAATAAAATATGGCATAAGCCCTTTGTACATTATTATGTATATAGCGCAAATGGGGCGCGCTGATTGGCCAGCAAGCAGCTGTCATGAGTCATATAGTGTTGTGTACAGAGACTATGGCGTTTCACGATACAGCATCAGGCATGGCGCCCTGTGACCAAACAAAGGAACACAAAGAAAACCTATTTCACTTCTTATTTTCAGCAATCTAATGTTCTTCTTGATCCATCGTACTCATCCCACGTGTTTCCCTATCGTTACCGCAATCCCACCGAGGGCCTGGAGAAGTGCTTAGGACGGTTCCTGGCGGTGTGAAAGAGGGAAGAAATGGCGGGAATTTGCCGCAGTTAGAGCAAGATCCGGGCAGAACTCTCGCGGCGATGGCGCGGCGCAAGAAAAACCATCTAACCCCTTCGCCATATCCCCGATTCTCACAGCACGCTCAAAGCCCTCGCGATGGAAAAACTGAAATCACAAAGAAAATAAATAACCCCAAAACACCACTGCAACTCACCCATTCTGATGCTCTCGAGGTGAAAACTCCACAGAAATTAAATCTTAAATAAATGTGCTCCGACTATCAGGTGAACTGGGGTATCGCCGGATCGTGGTGCGGACAAAAAATTGGTTGTTTTTGTCGAAGGTGCAAAGACGAAGCGCAAGGCCGGGCAATCGGGCAACAAAACATTCCGCTGGACCTGTCACACGCGTGAGGGACAGTGATTGGCCACTACGCCCTCTGTTGTTTAAATGGTTTTCCAGATGAAAACAAAATAATTTATTGTGGATATGCTGTGATTTTTATTTTACAATTAAGTAAACAAGTTAAACATTTACATATTGTTGTGAACATTAACGGATGCGTGAGTAAATGAAAGTGGAATATTATGTTTAATTGGGTCAGAAAGCTACAACAGTCAAAGACTAACAAACTTTTCTGGATAATGACAACTCTTGAACCAACTGATGACTTTATATTTTTGTAGGTGTTCGTGCAGCTCATTATTATAATAATGTTAATTACTATTTTGTTGTTCTGGCGGGCTCTTTGAAATGTACTATGTAATAAATAATTCGCATTATATCTCTAAAACGTTTGTATCATTATATAACAGGTTTTTTTTAATAATGAATACTATCAATAATTGAAAATAATGACTCAAATGTCAAGATAAAAGTAATTATAACTTTTTGCCCATAATTTTTTTGCCCAGAATTTTAGAGGTAAAAGTTTGATTTCAATGATTTAATATCTTTAATTTAAATATTTTTTCCAAACCATTACCTCTCATATTAATAATGGTTTGGACAAAATATTGAAGTTAAAGAAAATTTATCAATGAAATTAAACTTTTACCTCTAAAATTCTGGGCAATTTTTTTTTACAAAGTTCACTCAATTGAATATTTTCTCGGTATATTTTTACACTTGTTTTTATTGTCCATTTTTTTTATTTTTATAAATAACATGAGAGCAGGAATCACACCAACGCAAATATTTATAATGAAGTCAACTTTTAATTACAGTAGAGAAACACTCACATGATTATGTAACTACAAAACTTTTGCTACAAAATCGTGCAGTTGAAGAAAAACAAAATTGTCGATCAGTTTTAACACATGATGAAGAATGTCACTTGCACTTGGAAAATAATCCCCACAACTAGGGTTATCCATTTGATCCATCCATTTCAGGTGGTTTTTACATACAAAATAAGTTCAGAAAGCACAGGATAATGGGGGTGGGGGTGAGGGGGGGGGGGGGGCAGTCAGATAGATTTGTAACTCTTTCAAATGTGAGCCCATCTTGCACAAGCTTTGCCATTGCTTGGGACAAATGACAATATCAAGGTAAGGTATTATGCAGGATTGGTAGAGATAAAAAATAGCTGCTGTGTTCATATTATTTTGTTTGATCAATAATACATGAATTAACAAACCCGTGGAAATTTTAGCACAAAATGTCTTATAGGCAGTAGAAAACAATGCACAATTTTCCTCAAACTGTGTTTTCAGTAACAGTTTTCTTGAATATGACTGCATTTCAGACAGGGAAATATTTCACGTGGGGGGGGGGGGGGGTTCAAGCATGAACTTCACAATCAGGCTTTTATATTAAAAATAAACAATATTTTCTTCTATATGATATGAGGCATTGCATGGTGCATGGTGTAATATTGTTATATTGCTTGATACTAGGGCAAGTAGGTCCACACATGGTGTTCATGGTGTTAACGCAAACAAAATATAAACTGTTTCTTTCTTACCAATTCGGAAGAGGCCAGAGTCCCTGGGTATAAAGTTAAACCTTCCATTAAGAGATTGCAAAATATTTAGACAGAGCTTTGTTACGAAAAGTGTAATTAATTAATTGGGTTGTGAGCCTGCTTCTGCAAACTTACCTCAAGAGACCTCTCTGTTTGATTAATGTTTAAATGTAAACTTTTTAACAATAACTGGGTAATTTGGGTAAAGGTCTACCAACTTTTCAACATTTGAACTTTGTTGAACAGCTATATACACTTTCAAACCACACTTCAGTTTGTCTAAATAATATTTGAAATGAGGGAACATCACAAATTTGACAGTTTGTAAAAAAAAGTTTGTAAAAGGTCTAACAACTTTTCAAATCTTAAACTTTGTAGAACAGCTATTTACACTTTCAAACCACACTTCAGTTTTTCTAAATAAAATATTTGAAATGAGGGAACATCACAAATTTGACAGTTTGTAAAAGGTCTAACAGCTTTTCAAATCTTAAACTTCGTAGAACAGCCATTGAAACTTTCAAACCACATTTAATTTTGTTTAAACAATTAAAATGAGGTTACAAATGTTACAGTAGAACTAACTGCACAGCTAAAACTGGCTTTACAGGAAACTTGACACCTGGATCCACAGGTTTGGCGAGCACCAGTATTGCCAGACAATTGAAAACTATGGTTCAGTTTTAGTCAAATCAGGGCCCAATTGCATAAAGCTACGTTATAAAGCACAAACAATTGCTAAGCAGAACAAAATAATGCTTACCAGAATAAGGTTACCAGCCAAAGTCAAATTTATAATTTATGACTGATATCCTGCTTGTTTCTGCTTATCAGACAATTTTGTTTGCGATGTTTTCTGCTAAAAAGCAGCTCTATAAAACTAATTGTTAATCCAGAAGTGTTGAACAAACTTGGCCACTGAAATACCTGCACTTCCTGGGGAATTTGTTTCCGTGTCTATGCTGATCACTATCACTATCAATGCCCAGTTTCATAAAGCTGATTAGAAGCAGACAACCAGTCACAAAAGGTATGACATATAATTGTTTGGCTGGTAACTGTTAAGTGGTAAGCAAAATTTGAGAAGGAAAAATTGAAAGGCTTTGATAAAGATTGACATTAAAACCACAATTTTTGTTTCCTTCAATCAGCAAGATGGGAAAGAAAGCTAGGGGAAATTATGCCCCTTTTGATTCAATATAATCTGTACTGTTTGAATCAAGGCCAGTTTTAATTTCCCCAGTGTGGGATAATAAAGCTCTTAAATGGCTTATCTTAAATCTTTATCCAGGTTTAGAGAGTGACCAGCAATGCCCGACAATAATTTGTATGAACTTAAAACACTGGTTTTGTCAAGAGGTGTGAAGAACAAACTTAGCAACCTAAAACATATCTGCACTTCTTGTGGCATTTAATCAGAGGATCCAGTTCACTATCACTGACCAATTTCCTAGTCACAAATAGTGTTATGACATATTGTTTAGCTGCTAAGTTAAGTGGTAAGCAAAATTGGTTTGTGCTTAGCACCACTTTGGGCAGGCAGCCCTGTGAAGTTGTCCCCCGGGATCTTTCTAACAACTATTCCTTAATAATGACTTGTGAGGAAAAAAAAAATCAAAGGTCAATTAAGTTCTATCAAAACTACTTTTAGAACCAAGTGAGTCAATGCTCCTTTGGAAAACAACAACATAAACGAAAGGCTTGATGAACAATAATGGCATTTATAAACCACGATATGTTTCCTTGCAACAGCAATTTAGGGGGGCAGGAGATTATCGAGGATACTATGCCTTTGGTGGCTCAAGCATGGAACTTGGCATTAGGTCACAATATGTCATGTTCATATTCATATGAAAAGGGATATTTTGGCTGGAGGGCCATTGTAGATTGGCCTTCTGAAAAAAAATGTTGGTAGAATAACAAGCAACTACCAACCGGTATATTTCTTTAAAGGACAAATCTTCCATGTCTAAATATCTCTCTCACAACATAATCCTTCTCATGCCATACTCTGACACCAGTGTGCTATACTTGATGCTTATCATCAAAGGCACAATCCCATCAAAGACACCCATCTACTGTACTAATCATTAGACCATTTAATTATTCAAAGGTCAGCAGGCTATAAGAGTACAACTTGGTATTAAAATACAACAACAGCAGCAACAACAACAACAACAACAACAATTAGCAATCATCAAGTAAAAAACGTTTTAAGGGGAATCCTTAACGGAGTAAAGTTTGTATGACCCTCTTCCTTTACTTTACTTTGTACTCTTGTTTGAAGTGGCAGGCTTATCATCATCAGCACAGCCAGTACATTCTTTCGCTTTATCTTTGGGGGGTTTCTTCGCTGGGATGTCCATGATGACAACAGACTGCAGGTACAGGCGCTCAGTTTCACCTGGCTCGGTGTAGTTGCCGTAGTTTTCCCTTCCTCTGTCCTCCTCATTGATCATGATCTTCTCTTTACTCCACTCTCGAATAAACTTCATCTTCCCCCAAAGGGCATGCTCCGGCTTGGGGCCCTGCTTGTTCACAAATGCCATGTCCTCTTGGCTGAAGGAGAAGACGTCATACTGCTCCCGTTCTTCTTTGCTTTCCTCTACATCGTCAGTCTCAAGATTCACCTCAATTTCGTGGACAAGAACCGTCTGAAGGCGACAGATGATGCCTTTTGATGTCAGGCCATCGTAGAGGGTCTGGTCACAACCCTTGAGAATTGCTTCCGCGAGAGCAGACATGGTGTACTTGTGTCTCAAGAAGATGCCAAGTTTAGACATCTCTACGCCTTCATCTTGAGCAACATCTGTGGCAATCTTAGCAGCATCGCTAATGATGCTGTCCAATATCTCAGCTTTGTCTTCTTGGACGACAGGACCGGCAAAGCAATTCTCGCTTTTGCAGCCTGAGAAACCAATTGATACTGGTCTCTTCTGAATGATGTTAAAAGTTATTGTGACTCGATGGCCATCTTCAACTGGCAGAATCTCATGGGTGCAGTCCGAGTAGAATGCCGCCCACTGAATCTTCTCAGCATCACCAGACAAATGAGCAAACTTAAACTCTTCTTTGATCCCTTTATGCTGTACCTTCAGTACTCCTCCAGTGTGCTTGCTGGGCAGGCAGACAACGACTGTTCCAATCATGAGAGCCGCATCAACTGGTGTGTCAACATGGGCACTGAAGAATCCACCTTTGCCGTACACATTCAGCTTGTAGCGTTGCAGTGTTATGTCTTTGCCAGTCACAACAAGCGTCTCCAATATCCTCTTACGGATTACTTCAAGAAACATTGGAACTCTTGAACTGGTCCATCTTTGGATATTTACGTATCCACTGTCTTTAGGGATATGCATGAACTCAAACTTGCTCCCTGGGCACTCATGTGCCAAACGCACATTTGGATCATAAACGGTTGCCTGGCGGGCCAAGTCCCCATACTGGGCAGGGGTACAATGCTTCAAGAGTTTGTCCACTGGGAGGTCGCAGATGGGCCAACCGTACTGCACCGTCTTATCTTCCAGCATCTTCAAGTTGGCCCTCTTGTCGAAAGTGTTCAGCTCAATCCATCCACCACAGCAGAAAGATCTTGGCTGTGCCAGCTTGGAAAGACTTTCAACGAGGTTCAGAACATTCTCGTTGCTCTCCGACTCGTACACAGGGACATTTAAGATTTCCCCGAGTAGGACTCCGTCAGTTGGAATCCTCTTCATGGTGGTGTGGTATTTTTCAACCTTCCTCTTGGCCGACTGGAAGTCTGCCACCAAGTCAACATTTGTTGCCATCTTTTTAAGCTGTACGGGCAGCGTGAAGAGGGGTGTTCAATCTGAAGATATGGAAAGATGTTGGGGCAAATTAGGATAAATAACAAGACTCCAAAAAAACACTCACTGTATCATGTATATATAATATGTGATGTATGATTCGAGTAATAAACTTTTTAAATCAGTTTCAAGAGGGAATCCGCTGTCACTGACCTAACTCATTAAATTCAGCCTCAAATGGGAAGGCCTGGGGCAAAAAATAGTCTAACTAAAGCAGACCTGGGCGAAAATTTTTTAGGGCATCCCTCTGTGCTGGAACCCAGGCATACCAGGGTCCAGTAAAGGTCCATTTTTGCATGTATGTTGTCTTTGCAATTAAAAACGAGGAAAAATAAAACAAACAAATATTTTATAGTTTTGTTTTCCTGAACCAATTATAGTACACTGTGACTGTAGTCTGTACAGTTCACATATTTGCTCTTTCTTACTGTCTTGTGATATTTAAAACACTTGTTGATCCCCCACCGCATTATTATATAGTAGTACACTGTCTGTACAGTTCACATGCTCTTCCTTAATATTAATTGTCTTGTGATATTTAAAACACTTGTTGACCCCCCCCCCCCCCCCCCCATTCTGCAGGTGGACAAGGGATCAAAAGTTACAACTTATCACAAAGACACAAGGAAGAACATTGTACATGATTGTGGGAACTGTACTAAACTATTTATTTTCCACAAAAAAAATAATATTCTTTGCACCGAAATTAATAAAATTTTAAATGTAAACTCACCTATAAAATTTATTAAGCAGCTGAACTTCAAGTATATTTCCCTTGTTGTGAATGTCAACTGGATCTCAATGACTATTGACTACCTCCTCCGAATTTAAAGGGCTGTTTCAAGTAGGTATATTACTATATGGCGAATTTTCAACAAAAAATCGGAGCACCAGAAATAAGAAGTTCAGATCAAGTTTCATGCCATGTGGTCCGTCCAGATAAAAAAAAACGCACGCACACACCCCCACACACGCATGCTGTGTTCTTCATTTTCCCTTGTCAGCTTAACACGGGGTCAATGCAAGTAACAACGAAATTGGAAACAAGGTTGGAAAGTTTTCTCCGATGGCGCGCTTCCATCTATAGTCTTGATCCAAGGCGTTGTTCGATTTATAGAGGGCGTAAAACTACTCACCGTGAAAGTGTCAACCAGTGGCGTCCATCAACTCTGTGCAATAGGAGAACCTTCGGCCATGGTTTGTTCAAACTGACTGTCATTGCAGTAATGAACTATACAATTACTAGAGTTTCGCATTCTATCCTAAATATAAAAGTTGAGCCGTTGTAAAGGTCACTGTATAAAATATAAAATCAATTTTATAATTGAGGAGCCTCTCACCAGGGCCAGGCAGCGCTGGCTGTGGGATGGGACAACTTTTTTTCAGGCAGAAACTTACAACACTAGGGCCCAATTTCACAGAGCTGCCTAAGCACAAAAAGTAGCTAAGCACAATAAAATATTTTACCAGAATAAGGTTATCAGCCAAACTATCTATTGTTGTTTGAATATTAAAAATTATTAGCCCAATTTTATTTCCACAAAAACAACAGCTATAAATGCACAGAAAATGTTGATTACCAGAATAAGGTTACCATCCAATATATAATTTCCACACGCAATTTGTGACTGGTTTCATACTAAATCACAATTAATAGCAGGACTTGTGTTAACCATTAATTTCTGCTTTATGCCAAGCAACTCCATGAAATTAGTCCCATTCCGTGGCCAATTTCATGAAGCTCTTATATAAGCAGAAAATACTGCTTGACCAATTTCTTTGCTAAGCAAACAAATTGAGTGTGTATGTACCAGTGTAAACTTAATTTTGGCTGATGTATTTGTGTTAAGCAACACTATTCTGTGCTTAGCAAGTTCTTGTGCTTATAAGCTTTATCAAATTAAGCCCCAATCTCCTCATATATTTATGGCACTTTGTAGCTCAAAAATCATTGAGTACGAACAAACTGAAGCTGAAATAATCTGATAGGAGCTCGAGAGGCAGGAAAATTGCCTTGTCACTGTATATCCAGGGAATCTTATCAAAATGACACCAAATGATGATGAATGAAGTTCAATTGCAATTAGTTTGTTGTCGCTTGTGCGTGTGTGTTTATGTTTTTGTTGGTTTCTTCCTTTTGGGAGGGGGTGGTCTGTTTCGGTGACTTATTTAAAGTAACATCAGTCTTTTACCAAGGTTGCAGGCACATCATTCCTTTTTGACACTGATGCATTATTATATGAAATCTTAAAATTCAGAACATTTATTAAAAATCGGCAAAAAGGGCAAAATTCAAGTTTACAAAAAATGGTGATTACTGTTAAAATTGTAACATGCAAAACACAAGGTTTTACAATTCAAAGACAACTTGGAATTAACAAATTTCAGTACAGTAGTTCTGCAGAGAAGCCTGACAAAGTGAAAGAATTGCGAAGATCTTAAAGTAGGCAATAAAAATTGCCAATGGCAATGCCACTTTTTATGAGAAATTAGAGTCGAATGTCTAATTATTAGACATTCGTCAATAACCAGAGCAGGGATCACAAGAGCAACAGATGAAAACAAAAAATGCAATTCTTGAAAACCTTAACCACATGAGATAATTTAGTTCATAAATCTTTGAAGGACAAAAACAAAAATATATATCGCTTAGCAGAAATGGGGACCGTCCCTAGCCTTAAGTGCACACTTGTGTGATACTCCCTGCTAGAATTCTTGCTTAGCGAATTAACTTGTCAAGTACCTGTAGTAATTTCGGCTCAAACTGCTGTATAATATTTATCCCAGCTGGGGCCCATTTTCATCGAGCTCCTACAAATAAGTCAAAAGATTATTCTTAACATTTTGTTGTGCTAAAAGCAACTTTTATTTGCTTAACCAACTTTCTATGACAGCATAGCCATATGGCTGAAGAATACCCCCCCCCCCAAAAAAAAAAAAACCCAAAGCACACCACAATTCTTATTTAGGAAATGGCTTTACAAATATCCTTCTCAAAAATTAAAAATTGTCAGGTATTTAAAAACTGTCAAGAATATAAAACACAGCTACACCAGTGAATTATTTGCTTGCTTAGTGGCGCACTGTCTAACTCAGAACCCTTGCCCCCCCCCCCGAGAGATCAACAAAATGCATTGAGTGTTTACATACTGTACAATAAATCCTCCCAAATCACCTTTTTTGTCCCCAATTGCCCCCCCCCCCCCCAAATGAACTCGTCTGGTGATTGCTACAAACAAACTTGACACTGTAGCAAACAAATACATTGTGACCTACATGTTATTTCTGTTTTTTGGCAATTCTAATGCAAAACAGAGCAAAGCTACTTTCTTCTGTCTTAAAAATTAGAACTTTAAAAACAAAACAGGGGTCAACACTAACACTTGTCCTTGAGCTAGAAAGTCAGTTTTATCAGCACTACTTTTTGTGTTTTTTGTTTTTGGGGCACTCATTGGAAGTTTGATTATGATGACAGACTGCAGGTACAGGCGGTCTGTCTGTCCAGGCTCGGTGATGTTGCCGCAGTTTCGGCCCTGCTTGTTGCTCCTTTCAATCAATACGGTTTCCTTGCTCCACTCTTTAATGAAGCGCATCTGCTTCCAGGACGCATGAGGAGGCTCGGGGCCTTGGTCGTTGACAAGTACTGTCTGAAGTTGGCACGTCAGGCCTCTGGAAATTAAGCCAGTATAGAGGACCTGATCACAGCCCTTGAGGTGACCCAGTGCCAGGGCTGACATTGTGTACTTGTGCCGCAAGAAGATGCCAAACCGCTCTAAGCTTCCATCACCAGATAGGAACACTTGTTTATCAGTGGAGAGTTTGGAGATGTCGGCTACGATCTTGTCCAGAATCACAGGTTTAGTCGCTGTTACCACCTGCCCTTCACTAAAGCTGTCACTTTTGCATGTTCCTGGATAGGAGTAATCAAACGAAAGCTCCTGAAGGATGTTGTAGGTGACTGTGATCCGATGGCCCTCTTGAACTGGGAGGATCTCATGGACACAGTCAGAATAGAATGCTGCCCACTGAATTTTCCCACCATCTCCAGACAAGTCAGCAAATTTGAACTCTTCTTTTATCCCTTTATGCTGTACCTTCAGTACTCCTCCAGTGTGCTTGCTGGGCAGGCAGACAACGACTGTTCCAATCATGAGAGCCGCATCAACTGGTGTGTCAACATGGGCACTGAAGAATCCACCTTTGCCGTACACATTCATCTTGTAGCGTTGCAGAGATCGACCTTCCCATTAGCAAAGGTGCTCTTGACTTTCTCAGCGATTACTTTAAGAAACTGTGGTACTATGCTGGAGTCGTAGTAGTAAGGGCGCTTGCCTTCGAAATAATTAGCAAAATTGAATTTGCTTGCAAGGCATTCATGAGCCAGGCGAACATCAGGGTTAAAAACAGTCTCCTGGCGGTCAAGGTCTCCATATGGGGCCGGGAAGCAAAACTTTAACAGTTGCTCAGCAGGGATGGCACCGATGGGCCATCCATTCTGGTTGGTTTTGTCATCTTTCATCGTCAATCGAGCCTTTGCATCAGGGGTGCTCATCTCGACCCATCCTCCGCAGCAGAAGGCAGAGGGTTTTGGTTCGATCAGCTTGCTAAGATTGTCAGCGATGCGGAAGATGGTTGAGCTCTTAGTCTGCTCAATGACAGCTATCTCTCCGAGTTTAACTCCTGAACGATGGATCTTCTTCAAGGTTGTGTGGTACATGTCCACCTTCCTCTTGGCTGAAGTTATCTGAGTTTTTGCAGTCTGGTACTCCGCCACATGATCAGAGACGCCTGCCATGCTTACAACACAAAGTGAAACTGTCTTCAGGACAAAGAACCTGGAACAAAAGGAAAAAAACAATGACATTTAATATATATTATACAAAATACAGACTGCATAGTTGCAAAAAATAGAGGAAATGGCCGACCGATCACATTGTAATTTGGTTAGAATTCTGTGACGTGTTTTGAAAAGAAATCAGCTGACCAGCTGAAAAGTTGCATGCCTTTTTTTGTAGTGACATGGTCTGTGGAGATGGTTCAACATGTTCAAGTGCATTTGAAATAAACATTTTAAAGAAGTTAACTAACTCAAAAATAATATTTAATTGTGTTTGTTTATCAACCCAACATGACTAACTAGTATTTTAGTAAAAGGAGCAGGCTGAAAAAAAAACTCTCAAAAGGCTTAAAATTGGAATCTATGATTATTAACAGTTATTTTAGCCCCACTTGTGAAATTGTGTGACCAAGGCTAGCTGAATCCTTCGCTAGCCTTGGCCTCACAAGTGCAAGTGGGGCTACAGTTATTTTAAAAATACAGAGCTCTGTGTGATGTGGTCCTTTATTTTTATTTTGGTCTGGTTTATCATAAACATATTAGTATGTTACATCAAATTCAAATTTCATTTATCCCAGGCATTGTTCTGAAAACAAACTACGTTTGTATTTACTCACATCCCTGGGGGACTCCACCCTACAAGCTTGCTTTTGGGAGTCCTCCACCACTTAATCTATTGTGTATCTTTACTACTCTATGTTATATCTTGTCATCTGAAATGATTGAGTGGAAATAAAACTGAACTGAACTGATTTATCGTAGTGTCATAGGTTATCGACCCTCATATGTTTTCGGTCCCCAACTTTGACTCCCGTTAACCGCGAGATTGTGCAAACTGCACCGGTGACAGAAGCTATGCAGTTTACTTACGGTCTGTATTTTCATCAGGCTTAATCATGCTGAGAATAAAGTTTCCTGTTGTTGGTTATGCTCAAACATTATAAAATGATTGATTTTTGGTACTAATCACTAGTGCATCATTATGCCAACATTCAAATGAGTCAAAGAAACATCATCCAACCTCGAAAGTTCAAAACAAAATTACTATCTGCTAGATTGAGTTTCATTCTGCTTTAGTCACTAGATGGATCACGTGAGGTGGTTACTATTTGGGATTCTATGGTGTGCAAATGTGGGGAAAATATTAAAATATTTTAAGTGAAAATGACAACAACAAAAATTGTTTGATTTACTGCATATACTGTAATAAATTCTGATAAGCCTAATAAATATTAAGTCTACATTAAAGAGAAAATATCATAGATTGGTTTCTTATCTCCTGAAACCAAACATTACTGGTCTGAAATGGGGAAAACGGACTGTTATGAAGTGTGTGTGCTTCAAGGCGGGGGTTGCCGTTTTACTTTCATGCCTTATGATATCTCTGGATTCTAATATAGTTAGTAGCCATAATGCCTTGGGACAAAAATGTAATTAAATTTGTTAAGTAGTAATTGAATAATATTTTGGAAAAGTTTCCGTACGGCGCCACCACTTTTTCATTCGATATGAAATAATATAGTATCTAATTTACCTCAATGAGATATCCCTTTTTGTAAAAATGAGGGAAAAAGTGGTGGCGCCATACGGAAAGTTATCCAAAAAAAGTTTTTGATTGTGAACAGTTTTCCTGTTATCCTACTGAAAACATACTCCTATAACTATTTCGGTTTCGTCCGGTACGGGAGACGATAGCCGGACAAAACCGAAATATACGGGAGACGATAGCCGGACGAAACCGAAATAGTTCTAGGAATCTAGGAGTACTGAAAACACATGACACCAGGATACAGGAACTGTGCAAAATATATGCATTTTGTGACAATTTTATTACCATTGGCAAATCTGATGGATAACATTCCGTATGGCGCCACCACTTTTTCACTAATTAAAAAAAAAAAAGGATATCTCATTGAGGTAAATTAGATACTATAATATTATTTCATATCGAATGAAAAAGTGGTGGCGCCATACGGAAACTTTTCCAATCTGATGTCAATTTACCTCAATAAGAAGATATCCCTTTTTGTAAAAATGAGTGAAATGTGGAGGCAGGATACGGAAAGTACAGCTCAACAAGGTCACAGGTGGGCCGGCTAGGTGGCGGCAGAATACGGAAATCCAAAACCAAACCAAGTTGTATTGTAACTCACGTACCTTGCTCGTTGAACTTTTGTAAGAAAAGCTTATTTTCCCTTGTGCTGGTTGCCAATGTACCACTTCCCTTCTCTGAATCAAAAGGGTTGTTTTGAGGTACAGTAGGTAGGGGTTGACTAATTAAGTAGAACATTTAGAAACGTTGACGGGTGGCGAATGTTTGACCAAAAGGGGTGCGGCATCACCTCACATCGCATTCACATCAGAGTGCAAAACCACATGTGCTAGGCCATCCAAAACACGCGCGAAATCTCGAGATACACAGTACAATAATGCACACCTCGTCCCTTGACCTTGGTTTCCTTAGTATCACTTTGAATGTATGGGGTCGACGCGAGGTTGAAAAAGTTTTGAGGAAAAAGGGCGCGCGCCGCGCTCAGGATGATAGTCTCGGTCGAAGGCGTTTGCGTTTTAATCGGCTTATCCGCAGGGCTTTATCAATCCACCGTAAAGAGACGATGAGGGAAGGACAAGACACGGGCAACGGATAATGGATTGGCAACCGTCAGGAAAAAGGAGAAGAGGTAGACAGAGAAGACGATGGACTGACATCACGCAGGAACAACATCGACCAGTTAACTGCAAGAAATAGAAATGATATGACGTTTACACTTTGGAGGATTTACATCTTAAAAACACTGGATAAACACAGCCTACTAAAAGCTTGAGTTGAAACAATAAAAACCCAATACTTCGCATCAAACTTTTAGAATAATGTTAAAATAGTGGTATACATGTAGTAACTGTTGAGTCATTGGGTTGTGACATTCAGGTGAATGACCACACCAAAGCGCACTTCTATAAAAAGTAGATAAAAATACACTAATGCGAGTCACGCATCTCAAGAGATACTGACGAATAATATTGACTTGTCTGTATGTTGTGTCCTCCATGGTTGTATGTACAGGGCCCTTTTTTTCATAGAGTCCCTCTTTTTCTGGGGGGAGGGGGACGACCTTCCGCGGTTTCCCGACTCAAGCCCACCTAATCCTCAGTATGTACTATTTTTCGCCCACTCAATTAGATCATCGCAAAAGATATGAAAGCTGAAAACGTAAACAAAGTTTTCAAAATTCGCGGCGCGAGTCACATTATGCTTCTCCCCGCCCAACACTGCACTATTTGCTGACTTAGCGGCTGCAACCATAGCAACATCTACATTGTTTACGTTACACACTACCGCAAAGTGTAAACGCGCCTGCTGCATGCCTTTAGTTTCATATGCGGCGGCCGCCTATAATAATAATGCGGAAGTGAACCATGCACTGCTTTAGGGCCGTCGGTAAAATGTTGTAATTGTCCTAATTAAAAGGCGGTTAACTTCAAGAGGGTGTCTGCTGATTTGACTTTGTATGAGTGTTATGATTGTGGTAAGTAATAAACGTAGATCTAGTGTTTGTATTTGGTGATGGCCGGTTACAAATGACCTACCACTTACAAGTTGCAGCAGTTCCTTTCTATCTTCAGCATGTTCAGTGTGAAGTTTTGCTGTTGTTGTACAATCATGACGACCCATTGGAGGTAGCATGATGCTACCCAGCACGATCCTAGGCAACGTGTCTCTTTTGTAATAATTAGCTAGAAACCCGAGTTTGATAAGTTCTGTAATTTTGGTAAAAAAAGGGACTATCTGGCATTGGATAAAGAATCGGTGGTGAATGATCCAGCAGGAACTTCATGAAATATTGACAACCGGAATATAACAGTCAGAAATATTAAATTTATACATATGTCATGTATGTAGGTCAGACAGCAGTGCTTTCTCACTCCTCAGAACTTATAACTTACATTTCTACAACTGTTTTAACCTTCCTTTTTCCTTCCTTTCCATTATGTACTTGCCCCTTTCCTCACCCCAAATAGAAATATTTGGTCACACCGCTCTCAAGTGTTTACCGTACACTATCCTTTAATTAAAACTTTTGCCCATGGAAAACTTTGTTGCAAAAAGTTTGAGTAAATTGAATCAGGCCCATTCTGAAACAACTACACTGGCTCCCTATCTCTCAACGAATCATCTTCAAGCTGATGCTCATTGTCCACAAAGCTCTTAATGGCAAGGCTCCCCACTATATTTCTGAACTGCTTCAAGTTTACACTCCATCAAGGAATCTTCGATCAAGTTCTATGCTTCTCCTCATTGAACCCAAGTCTCGACACTCATGGGGTGACAGGTCTTTTTCTTCAGCCGCGCCACGCATCTGGAACTCTCTACCACTTAATCTTCGATCTTGTCTTTGTACTGCAAAATTCAAGTCTCTTCTCAAAACTTATCTTATGTCACAGGTTTTCAATGACTAATTTTGTTGTGTCTGTTTTTTCTTTGTGTTGTGTATTGTTTTTGTTTTGTTTTTTTGGTTTTACTGCGCCTTGAACACCCAGCAGGGTGGATATGTGCGCATTACAAGTCTTATTATTATTATTATTATTATTATTATCAGGCACGTGAAATCATTACCACGGTGAGTTTGTGCTCACTTGCTGTTGACTTTAAAGACAGTGGACACTATTGGTAATTGTCAAAGACCAGTCTTCTCACTTGGTGTATCTCAACATATGCATAAAATAACAAACCTGTGAAAATTTGAGCTCAATCGGTCATCGAAGTTGCGAGATAATAATGAAAGAAAAAAACACCCTTGTCACACAAAGTTGTGTGCATTTGGATGGTTGATTTCAAGACCTCATAAGTTCCTAAACTTGAGGTCTCAAAATCAAATTCGTGGAAAATTACTTCCTTCTCGAAAACTACGTCACTTCAGAGGGAGCCGTTTCTCACAATGTTTTGTACTATCAACCTCTCCCCATTACTCATTACCAAAAGAGGTTTTATGACAATAATTATTTTGAGGAATTACCAATAGTGTCCACTGCCTTTAAGTTGTGAAAATAGAATTAGCTGTTGCAAACAACTTACCAACCAAATGGACCGAGGGTAATATAAATGCAAAAAATAGTTAATGGCCTGACGTTTCAACCCTAGACTAGCAGATTCTTTCTCAAAGGCTAAATGATTTAGCCTTCGAGAAAGACTCTGCTACAGTACCCCTCTGCTAGGGTCGAAACATCAGGCCATTAACTATTAAGCTTGGGCGATATCGATTTATTTTAATCACGATATATCGCCGACAATAAATCGCGATATTCGATATAATCGCGATTAATTAAATTTGACTTCATCAGTCTTCAAACTCTTCAAAGTCTTCAAAGTGAAAGTTGTAGAAGAGACAGTCATAGCATTAGAGAGGTGTTCTAATGACCTATTCTTCTGGTTTTACTCCAAACCTTTGGGGTGCAAGATGTCTCAGCTAGGAAATACATCGCGATCTTGCGATACTTAATCGACATCGCGATATATTGCGATATATCGATATTTAGATTAAAACCAAATCGATCCGATATCGAAATCGTTTCCAAATTAGTATCGCGATATTCAATAATATCGTGATATCGCCCAAGCTTATTAACTATTTTTTGACTTTATGTTGTGGCAGAGTTTCTCACCAAATATGGATGCTGTGGTGTGTAGGATCTCATCCTACTCTACAAAACTCAATGACAGCATCAGTGGTAGCAAAAAAATATTGAAACAAGCATGGAAACTTTGCAGAATTGTAAACAACTTGTTCAAAGTGTTTTCACAAATTCATGATAATATTTGGCCCTTTTTAGTGTTTACTGTTAGTGCATAGGTAGAGTTGTTGGTCTAGTTAATTGTAAGTTGTCAACAGTTGTTCATCCCTTGGTTTAGCTTTACAATTGGAGAGATGTGTTTGTTTACCAGGCAGTCTGGACTTTGCATTGAGATGTTTTATTTATGTTGTCACACACAACAAAGGCATAGCCTGTAGCATTACCACAACAATCCACTGGGCTCCATTCAAATTGCAGACAGTCACTTCACACTGGAGCCTACTCTAAACAACATTGTCATTCATGCAGTGGAACTATACATCTTGACCCTCAATCTCTCAGTGCATTTGTTTCTAAGCCTTGGAGACATCCCTAAGATTGGAGTCTGGGACAGCAGTTTTGAAATCCCTTGTGTAAAGCTGAAGCTGTTGGTCAATAATTCATGCAGACTTCTCTAGTGGCTTTTGTTGCTGGCATGAAATCATAAATTTTGAATTTAGTGTTAACAAAAGAGTTAACCTGTTAGCCGTACAGAGGTCACAACAGCTCTGGGTTGCACTCCTGTCCCCCATGACTGCATGTTGTAGTGATATATTATGACTATTAAAGCCATTATACACTTTCGGTAAACAGTATTGTCCAAGTCCCACACTTCGTGTATCACAACTTATGTATAAAATAAAAAAACCTGTGAAAATTTAGGTTTAATCGGTCATTGGAGTCGGGAGAAAATAACGGGAAAACACATTCTTGTTTCCGCGCGTTCGCCGTGTCATGACATGTGTTTAAAATAAATCCGTAATTCTCCCCAACGAGAATTTATATTGATTTAATGTTTTCTCAAAAAGTAAAGCATTTCATGGAGCAATATTTCAAGAGAAGTCTTTCACCATTACCTTCTGTAAACCCTGTAAACTATTTGTAAATCAACTCAGTACATAGCTGCATGCATACATTAGATGGTGTATTTTATGTAAAAAATATGATGAAATAAGATTGGAAATAAGGTAGGCTACAATCATAGAGTGGAATTATAACAAGACCAAAGAGGCCATTTTGAGATGTTGATCAACACATAATAGTTGGATGGGCAAATCTGTCACCCAAAACCAAAGGGTGTACTCCAGATGGCGCTAATTTATTCATACCTCGAGAAGACTTTTCCAAAACCTTGGCTCAGGCTCTGAGTCTGACTCCTGCTCGTTGAATTTTGAATGGTGTTTCCAACATCAAAGAACTTTTAGAAGCCCAGAGATGGAGCCTCAAGACCCAGGTGCAGGAAATGCACCTGCGTCTTGGCCTTTATTCACTGAAACTGAAGAAATTGCCTTGGGACTCTCAAGCATGAAATTCATGGCCTGACTTCCGTACACAAGATCAATCATCTCTCTGGGGGAATTGTTTTGTTTGTTCCATGGTTACATCACAGACAATAATGTAGCAATCACTTCACTCATTTTTTTTAATGTGATGGCATCTGATCAAATTGCTGAACCAGTGGACAATCTTTTCCATGTAGGCTGTGACTTCCAATACAAACTTTGTGATCACAGGAAACTAAAGGTATTTTGTCTTTTCCTTTTGCAGATGATCTCTTTACATTTCTCACAATGAAACTGTGATGAGACAAAGTAGTCGAGAGCAAAACCTGCCTGTTGGTCGTCAGAAGTAAGAAAGTCCAGCAACTTTCTAATCATGGTAGGTAAAACCTTTGATTAAACTTGAGATTGTATTTCCTCAGACCAAGTTCTAAATTCTATCACAGCTTGTGTGCACGTGTGCTGCAGCTTTTATATTAAGAATTTACTTAGTGTGATAGGTTGTGGCTGAGCGTTCTACATCGGACTCAAGTTCTGATGGTTGAATCATTGGAGTGTGGGTTTGGTTCCCAGTCATGACACTTTTGACCTTGAGCATGGCACTCAGCCATAATTTCTTCGCTTCACCCAGGTGTATAAATGGGAACTTGAAGGGCCTGAGACAATATTGTGTTGGACTAACCCCCTTATTAGTGCTAATTTAGTTTAAATGAATCTGATCTCTTTGTGAAATCAAGCCCAGGGGCAGATTGCAATAAAACGGTCTTAGTCAGCAGTCTAAGACCAGTCAGTTATAGCCGGCTATCTGCCTTAGACGGTCTTAGCTTAGTCGGTCATTGAGCCTGTTGCAATAAGTCGGTCTTAGATAAGTCAGTGAAAAGTAATGAAATACGAACAAATGTCCCATAATACCTAGCACTCTGCAGGCTCTGGCGGTACCGCATTGTTCTTATTGCTTTGGTTTAAATCATCGGATATCAAATCTGTGAGTTGTATCATTTTTACTTTTGGGAACATACATTTACGATACAGTCACCTTGATCATCATCATAATGCCTCCCATGGGTGTAATCTATTTCTAAAATCAAATCTCATCCGAGAGCTCTTTGTATCAAAAATCTACAACTAAAAAATGCAGTGCCGTCTTTAAAAACCAAAATAAAGACCGATTATAGCCAGCTCAGAACCGGCTTAAGATTTAAGACTGGCTATAATTATAGACCGCGCTATTGCAATCGGTCTATAATTAAAGACTGTCTAAGCGCATCTCAAGTTAGCCGGCTATAGCGCATAGACTGGTTTAAGACCGCTTGGTGCAATCTGCCCCAGGTCTTTGCTTTGTTGACGGGAACAGCTTCTTAAAAAAAAATGTGCTCTGACCGAGGAAAAATATAGTTCTCCTCAACAAGAATTAGTTTCACTAAAACAGAATACATTTTAACAATGAAGATAAACTTTACTGTCTTTTTGCAGGCTGGTAAAAAGGGATACAGCCGCAGTGCCAAAACACTGCCCCGTAGGAGTCGAAGCAGAAGTAAAAGTCCCGGCGGGAAAAAGAAGGGTCGGAAAGCAAGATCAGCATCCCCAAAAGTCGCCAAGAAACCAGTGGATCTTATGAGCCCCGCCGCCATGACGAACGCTTACTACATTGCCCATGGTCCCCAGGAGTTTCTTGAGATGAGGGGTTTCGCCTGGCCAGATGCCCCCAAGGGCAAGAAAAAAGGAAAGGGCAAGAAGAAAAAGAAAAAATGAAGGGGAGCTAAACCAGGTTTGGACCCTGGTTTTGTTTTTATCAAAGTGACAAATTGGAGTGGTGATTGCATAAGCGACGAGGCATAGGAGATTTGTGTATCCACAGAGAAAAGGGGGTTGTGCACACTGTTGATTTGTTTGCAACATGAAACTTGTTGTGGATCCTTATTTCTGTACATGCCAAAACAATGAATGAAAGGTAACGTTAAATCTATCTTCAAAAAGCGCCACCTGGGTTCAAAAAGTGCTACCTGGATTCAAAAAGTGCTACCTGGATTCTTCAAGTGCTACCTGGATTCATAAAGTGCTACCTGGATTCAAAAAGTGCTACCTGGATTCAAAAAGTGCTACCTGGATTCTTAAAGTGCTACCTGGATTCAAAAAGTGCTACCTGGATTCAAAAAGTGCTACCTGGATTCTTAAAGTGCTACCTGGATTCAAAAAGCGCTACCTGGATTCTTAAAGTGCTACCTGGATTCTTAAAGTGCTACTTTGAACAAGGACATATGACTGGATTAACAAATTTTTTTAGAGACTAATCGTTTTTGTATAATCATCAAAATACGCCCATAACTTATTGATTTTTGTGCTATATTTTTTGTTTCAGTGAAAATGTTTAAAAAGAGCAATTTGCAACAGAAATTATGTTTTGTTTTATGAACAAAGTATCAACACTGGACACATTGGAAAATGGCAATTTTGGAAATAAGTTTCAATGTGGCCTCTCTCTGTGAATGGAAGTTAGATCAAATATTATTACACCCACTTGTGGCCGCTATGGTCTCTGAGGTAAAGCCTGGCCCGCCACAGTTACTGCCTAGCATTGAACAAGCGGGCCATGAACTTCCTAGCATTGAACAAGCGGGCCATGAACTTCAATCTTGGAAGGGCATCGTTAAAGGCAGTGGACACTATCGGTAATTACTCAAAATAATTGTTAGCATAAAACCTTTCTTGGTGACGGTAATGGGGAGAGGTTGGTGGTATTAAACATTGTGAGAAACGGCTCCCTCTGAAGTGCCATAGTTTTCGAGAAAGAAGTAATTTTCCATGAATTTGATTTTGAGCAGATTTAGAACTTGAGGTCTTGAAATCAACCATCTTAACACACACAACTTCGTGTGACAAGGGTGTTTTTCTTTCATTATTATCTCGCAAGTTGGATGACCGATTGAGCTCAAATTTTACAGGTTTGTTATTTTATGCATATGTTGAGATACACCAACTGTGAAGGCTAGTCATTGACATTTACCAATAGTGTCCAGTGCCTTTAAGGGCACTCTATGAGGAATATGTAAATTTGTATTGGAACTTTGCAAAGGGCACCAAAGCAAAAGCAAAGGGCACCATGGCAATTGTTTGGGTGTAGTGGTTATTTTGAGGCATGAACAAGCAGACATGGGCTACAGCTCCAAGGTGCATATATTGAAACAAATATTGGCAATTTGTTTTGCCTTTGAATTTCACATGCTGTCTGTTTCACTTCCAAGAACAAATGCATTCCATAGCTTATACCCTTTTGTAACAAATATTTCACATTGGACTGTCTTTACAAAAGATATTTCAAGGGTAAAACAATGGATCAAACCAATAGCTATTTATGATTTTTTAGTAAAAAATAATTATTTTTTAGAACGAAAAAAAAAATCGATCAAACAATCTAGCTTAGTTAGATTGACAAGAGGCTGAATTTTGTACTTTGCTCTGAAATATCTTCTAACCTTCACGGGATCTTTCTCTTGGTAGATTATGTGTACACGTATTTCTATATTACTTACAAGATCATGTTAATGCCAGCGCTGTTTTATTTTCGAGAGCAGTAACCTTTTTTTTCAAGAGCAGTTATTTCTTATTTCTACGATTTTTTTTAGTTTTTTAAGTTAATTTTTGAAGAGTGGTTATAAAATCAATATATTTTGAGAGCAGTTATTTTTATATTCGTGAAGCTAAAAGTGCTGCATTTGAAAAGTTAAAACAGATGTAAACAGATAAAAAATAAAGAAGTGTGAAATCAAAGAGTATAACGATCTGGCATATTAAAAGTCTGACAAACTATATTTTTGAGTACTGGTTTAAGTTCATCAAAACTGTTGTAGACAAGAATGAAGATATGATAACAAAATATTGAGATTGAGTGATTTTTTCTACAGTTTTCTTATTTTGCAATGACTTGTGTAATAAAATATGAATAAAAATTATTATCTTGTTATACTTTATTTCAAGTCACAATATGCCTAACTAATTGACTGAAGAAGAATCTTTGTCTTTGTTTGATTGAAGGGTATTATTTTACAAGAAATAAAACCGCCTAGCTTGGATCAATTTAAAATCAAAGGTTTGCAAAACAATGACATATTGTGGGCCAATTTCATAACCAGATGTTTGTGCTAACTATAGCAGAAGTGTATTTCACAAGTTGGCAAGGAAATAACAGTCTCAGTGATGGTTGATACTTTTTCTTGAAACTTGATTGTTGTTAGAGCAAGGCAGGTTTTCCCTAAAAAGGGGCACCTCTAAGGAAAATTTGAGTTTCAACAGGACATTTTGAAGGGGGGGGGGGAATGGAGGCAATTGCCTTAGTTTCCCCCCTAGGCCAGGCCTGAGAATTCAAACTGTTTGTGCATGGATTCTTGGAGTTCAGGGTGTGGCCCTTGATCTGTCAAATAGCAGCAGACTTACCAAAATACCCGTTTTGCGGTAACGTGTGTGCTCTCAGACTTAAAGGGAAGGTACACGTTAGGTAGTTACTCAAAACAAATATTAACTTAAAAACTGACTTGGTAACGAGCATTGGAGAGTTGTTGATAGTATAACACATTGTAGGAAACAACTCCCTCTAAAGTAACGTAGTTTTTGAGAAAGAGGTAATTTCTCACTAAAATAATAAAAGACTTCAAGAAAGCACACAAATTCGTTCAAGGGTGTTTTTCTTTCATCATTTTCTCGCAACTTCGATGACCGATTGAGCCCACATTTTCACAGGCTTGTTATTTTATGCTTATGATGGAATACACCAAGTGAGAAGACTGGTCTTTGACAATTCCCAAACGTGTACCTTCCCTTTAAGAAAACACAAATCAAAATTGACTTGGTAATTCTGCTGCCACCTAACTAGGCCTGCACCTTGTGTTCGAAAGTCTCTCATTGCAGTGGCCAATGTTAATAACAGAATAATTCTTGAAAAATGAAACTATAGGCCCAAACATCATTATAATAACAACCTGTTTTTATACAGCACTTTTCAAACCCGCTTTCTCAAAGCATTTCCAACATTATTACCCGACATTATGCGCCTATTTTTATACTTATAGAGCTAATGATATTGAGGATTGTGTGAAATTTACTTACTGAACTAAATTGCAGTAATGTTTGGTCCATTTTTTTTTTTCTTGTTTTTACCCAAAGTATTTCTGAATAAATAACTTTGAACAGAATTATTGATGGTGTTTTCTTTTCTCTTCACCAGTGTCTTTTTTCCCTATATTTACACAGATGCTCCTCTGAGCCCAGTTTCACAGTACTGTTGGAGGAAACCAAAACATGTAAAATAGTGCTTACCAGAATACTGTATTACCAGCTTAGAGGCACTGGGATGAACACCATTGTCAAAGAACAGTCTTCTCACTTGGTGTATCTCATCATGCATAAAATAACAAACATGTGAAAGTTTGAACTCAATTGGTTAAATCGAAGTTGCAAGAGAATAATGGGGAACAAACCTTTATGTGCTTTCAGATGCTTGAATTCGAGACCTCTCAGCTGAGGTCTCGAATTAAATTCAAATATTTTAGTGAGAAATTACTTCTTTCTAACAAATATGTTACTTCAAAGGGGGAGCCGTTTATCACATTGTGTTATACTATCAACAGCTCTCCATTGCTCATTTCCAAATAAGTTTTTCGGCTAACAATTATTTGGGTAATTACCAATAGTGTCAAGAGCCTTTAAACAAGCCTTTTGACATTGTACCACATCATGGAGGAAGAGATATGCACTGATGTAACTGGTATCCTGCTTAGTTCTAATTCTGTTAGCAGAAAATCTTTATGCATTAATTTTCTGGGGGAAAAAAAAGTTATTAATAGTCTAGCTGACCTTTTCGATCCTAATTTAAAGAACTTCTTTCTCGAAGGCTAAATAATTTGTACCCTTCAAGAAGACTTGGGTCGAAACATGAACTAGTGTTCGCATTTATACCATAGCTCTTTTTGGTTGGTAAGCAGTGTTTCAACAGCTAATTTTATTTTCACAATATTTTGCGCAGCTCAATGAAAGGGCCGGTGTTGCATGCAATTATGTCCCCTATGCAATACTATCAATAGTACATTATTGAACATGCAATAATGTCCGCCAGACGGTTTTGCATATCATATGCAATCATGTCCGCCAGGACGCTGCTGCATGATGCAATTGTGTCCGCCCGGACACATTTGCATATGCAGTTGTGTCCGCCCATGTGCAAAACGGTCCTTGCTGTAAATTAAACGCCCTTAGTCGACTGGTCGACGGAACCGTTCGCCAGTTTTGTTACAAGCTTAAATATGCATGACATGGGAAAAGTGTTCGACTGTTGGGTATTCTCTGCAACCATAAAATATGTGAATATTCATGCTGCATATACGTAGGTTCAGTGCATGCACGCTCGCGCGTACGCGCGCACATACATACAATGTCCGCCGGACGGTTTATGCATAGCCCCGGACATAATTGCATATGCCAAAGTGTCCGGAGCGGAAAGTATTGCATGGCGGACACAATTGCATCTGACACCGGCATGTATTGACAATCATGATAAACGCTTTTTTTTTTAAATACCAGTCTGAGATTTTCAAACCAGAAAATCGAATAAAGTTTGATTCATAAATACCTCAGACAGTTTCGCTGATCCTATTGGTGGAGAGCGCGTCACGTGGGTGTGTATAAACATTTGTCAATATGACCAGTAAAAAGTGTTGAAACATAATAATATGGGCGTGACACGTGAGCTTGCACCTGTGCTCATAAGACAGTTTCTTATGGTCGAGAGCAACGGCCGGGACAGGTGTGCCACAACACGCGATACTCGCGACGCGCACAGCATTCCCGTATAAGGAGTTGTTTACCCGCCGAGGGCCTTACCATTTCATAGCTGATGGAGGGCAGTGTTGAAAGAAATTATTGAAAAGTTATAATTGTTGCATTTGTTTTACTTTTTGACCTAAAAGTGTTGATTGTTTTTTGACCGAAAAGGTATTTTTGAATCGGAATCAAAAATGCATGTTGAATCGGTTTTCAATCTAGTGGTTTAAACCCATCGAGGCCTGGATATTCTTGATAATTTACCTCGACTTCGTCTCGGTCAACACATTGATTCCCTTATTAATATAACCATGGAGGAAGAAAATGGATATAACATTGGAGAAAGTTGCTTTATGCTAAATGTTTGTCAACATTCGAGTTTCATATTAAGTTTCTAAAATATTGCACTTTAAATGAAAGTATATTGAACCCTGTGACGCTATCGGAGGTTGCTATGACAACCGATTGATCGTTCGTGAATTCTCCTTACTCAATTGGTGGTACCCCTATTGGTAGACCCTCTCGGGGAAATTGAGTGGCGTGCTCATAACCGTCCCGAATGTGTACGTTTCCGCGCATCTAATTTTGGTTGGAAGGGCATTTTCTGACATCAATTTGCGGGTATTTAAGGTAAGTATTTTGGAACGATATTTTTATTGGATAAAGCCAAAGAATTGACAATTATTTTTCTTTGTATTTATTAGGATTTTATGACAACAAAATTAAAATATTTAGCAAAAGATATATGTGCAATTTTTGTAAACCACTCGATCTTTTGTCGTTTGCGCAGTCGCACTTCGCACATCCCACTTTCAAGATAAGCAAGCCTCAATTTTTTTCACGATTTCAGTCGTTTTATGAACAAATTGTTTGACAGTGAGAACTGCAAGATATACCTTATGTATTGAGAGTGTAGCCAAATTATTCAAGTTGAATCAAAATGTGCTTGAAAAGCTGATTTCAGTATCATATATTCGTCGTACTTTTTAAGACGGATGATTTTTGGTATGCGCAGCCGCAATGAAAAATATTCGACTCGGGGCGGTCAACGAAAGATCTTTTCGTAAAATATTTCGACGTTGAATTGATAAATCTGCCTGACTGGCCATTTATTTCTCAGCAAAAATCACACCAATTCCTTCTTTGAAAAGAAGATGGCAATAAAATCAACATTTGATCCTATGAAACCGAATGATGGGTAAGATTTAAGAGGATTACATTGGCGTATGTTGGCAGCATTTGCTAGGATTATTTGCAGACATGCGCGAATTCATATAGGTCTATCACGCAGTCGCAAAAAAAAGTTTTCGAGGAGAAGAAAAGAATTAGAACGACGCATGCACCAAAAACTAATTGTTTTGTGGGACCTTGGGCTCGGGCCTATTTGTGGACAACCCTTCTGTTCTTGTCAAACACGTTTTAATTTTCTTAAAAACTACTTTTAGGGGCTCAAATACTAATTCAAGAAAGTAACAACGTATTGTCATGATCAGGATGATGCATTGGCATTGCATACAACATATACTACAAGATAATGAGTATTGAGTGTATTTTGTTCTTGAAAATTCTTTCCTGGTCTGCTTCAAGTTCATTATGCTGAAAAAGAAAGGAAATTAAGTCTTCAACTAAAAAATACTTGATCCAGTAACTGTGGTGCTGCCCTGGCCGATTTGTTTGTTTGAAAGAACCCCCATAAACTCAGCGCCCCAGTTGTTACTGGAATACTGGTCCTAATCAAATAATGCAATTTACATCCTCAACAACATGAACATAATAATTATCAGAAACACCCATTTTTAATTAGTTTCAAATCTAATATTTCAAATGCCGAACTTGTGATAATGTACATTGTACAGCAACTCGACAAAAGGTTGACCGAATAGGGATTAGTAATCCAAGTCCTCCACTAAAAGCATGGCCATGGACAAGACCTCGGCCAAATTGCATGGCTCTGCTAACCCAAAGCAAAGAATCAGCACTTACCGGCCGCACTGTACTTAAGGAAGCAGGGAATTCCGAGTTTTGCTTTATGCTGTAAAAGTTACGGCAAGCGTGTTTCATGAGGGAAATTTTTGGCTTGTTCGCTTGCGTACATGCGTATGTTTACTTTACTAGGCATCCTATGCTTATACAGCTAGCGCACAAATTTGGCGATCATGACGTGCAAGTAGAGAATTGTGATCGTAGGCTACGTAAGCGCTGAATTCAGCGGTAAGCAGAGCCATGAGATAGGGCCCTATAAGTGGAATGGTACGTCCGTATCTCCAGCTTTTTCCCATCAAACTGTCAACTATATTTTCCATAACAGCCCTTATGTTTTCTATTTTCTCAATCAAAATCTTTAAAAAAACTTGAGTTGCAAGTTGCGATATTCATTTTTTCATGGATGCAATGATCAAGTTTAATTCATCATGTCAGTTGATTACATGCCCATATCTGGGGTTTTAATGTACTGGGAGGTTTTGAGGTGCTTTCAAATTCCCTGTGGTAATCGTGACCTACCCATGGACCATTTGCTCCTGGTAATTTTTTTTCATTTAAAGTTTGAATCTTGGTAAACAACAAATAAATCTTGTAAAGAAAGAAGTTTCCAATTTACAACACTTATGGCATAACCTCATTGTTAAATCCATATCTTTAGGCCTATATATTTGTTTGTGTTTTTAGCAAGCTGACCTGTGTGACCTTAGGGGTCACTTTAAGGACTCAAGATGATGATGATAGGGGATGATGTGAGCGAGCCTTCCTCGCCGGAGTCTGCCTTCGATGAGACGGACTTGCTCAACTCCTCCATGCACGATGATGTCACAGCACAACTAGCTGCAGCAGGTATAGCAAACATTGGCTTGTTTTTCATTTTTGAGAGGGCAAGGTCATTTTCATTTTGCACAAACCAAAGGGCACTTCCATTGCAAACAAATCTATGGGGAAATTTTCAAAATGCATCAAGGCCCAAGACCAGGGCGCGAGTGGGATGCACCCCAGGGCAATGGAAGCCATACCTTTCAGAATTGCCTCATTAACTTAATAATACAAAAAATCAGAATATTTGGGTTGGGGAGAAAAAAGGAAGGGTGCTAAACAACTTCTGTTTTTCTTACATGCATCCCTGCCCCCCCCCAAAAAACCCCAAATAAACCCCAAACCCAAACTTTATACTGATTTTGTATCTTGTGGTCTCTCTTAGGTCCCATCGGTGTTGCAGCTGCAGCTGCTATTGCGACAGGAAAAAAGAGAAAGCGCCCTCACTCGTTTGAGACGAATCCATCGATACGCAAACGACAACAGACGAGATTGCTGAGGTAAATAACAAAGAAGTGACATAATTTATGCTAAGAATCAATGACACCCCCCCCCCCCCAGAAAGATTAAGCAACTTGATACTTCTGCCTTGCAACTTAATACTTCTGCTTTTAATGTTTGTTTAGCACTTATACAACTTCCTGGGTATTTTTTAAGCAAGTAGTTTGACTTAATTTCATGGTCTTTGCAATCATATATTCAAAAAGCCTTGAAGTCTGTGTGGTTGAGTTGGCTTTCTATCTCTTGGACTCTGGTTTAAATCCCAGCAATTTCAATTCATCCTGTCATCAGCATTACTTGTGGTATATGTGTAGTACACAAAACAAATGAATCCACATGAATGAAGCCACTGCGCCAGGCCTTGCCTTACAGGGAACGATTTTGTTCTGCAAAATATTAAGACTGAGTGGCAAATTGTGAATAACGGAATGATGATTTTTGAGTAGCAACTAATACAATTTGTGCAGCACTTTGCTACGCTATACACAGGAAATCGTTCCATCCATCCAGCAATACAGTTAAAAACAACTGGTTAAACGGACATTTAAGGTCACCTGGAAATATAATTTTTTTTTTCTTTCAAACATAAGAGTATATGCTTACGAACAATAAAACAATTTTTTTAGTAATTGTTTGTCACGATTTATATGTTTAAAAAATATATAAAGTTGTTTGGGGGGCTGACTCCGCCTACTCCTTTTGTGACGTCAATCGAGGCAGACTTTGCCTGCAATGCGTATAGTAAACACACGTGCAAAGTACATGTACGTCCAAGTCGTGAGTTGGTACATTTCATAAAGTGTATTTCTGCATTCAGCAGCAATACACCTGGTCGGCATTGCCGGAAAACCCTTTTTTTTTTTTTTTAACGTACAAACTCACGACCTTGTCCGTACATGTACTTAGCAATAGTGTTTACTCTACGCATTACAGGCAAAGTCTGCCTCGATTGACGTCACGAACAGCGCCCTCTCGGGTCGGGGTCTACTCTTAAATTTGTAAATAACATAAGAACTGATTTTTTTAAACCTTAGTTAACTGTTTATTCACATTCCGCTCATCAAAACACATATATTAGTGACAAAAGCTTTATTTTGAAAAAATACCACTTCCAGGTGACTTTAAGCAATTTTTTTCAGAGACGGTTAAACGGACATTTAAGCAATTTTTTTTCAGAGACCATGTTGGTGCAGATGATGTTTTTCTATCAATAGATCCTTCTGACTTGTACTCAATTTAAAAGATGGAGAGAGTTATGTTAAGCTGATGCACCAACTAGTAGCTCTACATTTATTCTAAAGATTTCTCTCTGAAATTATTTTGAACGAGGGGTTAAAATGCTGTGCTAGGCAAAGAGCCGTAAACAGTTGAAAAAATTAAAACATCTGGGAAAAGAACTCTTGGAAGTATATTTTTGTTCTAAAGTTATTATCTAGATTTTATGCAAACGATGCACTTGCATAAGGTGCCCTCGTTAGAAGTCCGATGGAGGTCATTCATTGGCCTTTCTTGTGGGCCAATGATTTGGTACAAATCTTTGTAGGTTTTTTTCATTGCAGTTTGACTTTTTTCCAATGGTTAGTGCAATCATATGTCTTATATATTTAAGAAACCTTGCAGTCAAGATGGTTGAGTTGGCATTTAATGGTATCTGGAGTTTTCCTTCCAGCTAAAACTAAAATCACCTTCCTTGTCTTCCCTTCATGGGATTCGTGGCTAGTACAGTGATAAAGTCACATTTCTTAGAGTCCTTGTCTTCCCTTGATGGGATTCGTGGCTAGTACAGTGATAAAGTCTTCCCTTGATGGGATTCGTGGCTAGTACAGTGATAAAGTCTTCCCTTGATGGGATTCGTGGCTAGTACAGTGATAAAGTCTTCCCTTCATGGGATTCGTGGCTAGTACAGTGATAAAGTCTTCCCTTGATGGGATTCGTGGCTAGTACAGTGATAAAGTCTTCCCTTCATGGGATTCGTGGCTAGTACAGTGATAAAGTCTTCCCTTCATGGGATTCGTGGCTAGTACAGTGATAAAGTCTTCCCTTCATGGGATTCGTGGCTAGTACAGTGATAAAGTCTTCCCTTCATGGGATTCGTGGCTAGTACAGTGATAAAGTCTTCCCTTCATGGGATTCGTGGCTAGTACAGTGATAAAGTCTTCCCTTCATGGGATTCGTGGCTAGTACAGTGATAAAGTCTTCCCTTCATGGGATTCGTGGCTAGTACAGTGATAAAGTCTTCCCTTGATGGGATTCGTGGCTAGTACAGTGATAAAGTCTTCCCTTGATGGGATTCGTGGCTAGTACAGTGATAAAGTCTTCCCTTCATGGGATTCGTGGCTAGTACAGTGATAAAGTCTTCCCTTCATGGGATTCGTGGCTAGTACAGTGATAAAGTCTTCCCTTCATGGGATTCGTGGCTAGTACAGTGATAAAGTCTTCCCTTCATGGGATTCGTGGCTAGTACAGTGATAAAGTCTTCCCTTCATGGGATTCGTGGCTAGTACAGTGATAAAGTCTTCCCTTCATGGGATTCGTGGCTAGTACAGTGATAAAGTCTTCCCTTCATGGGATTCGTGGCTAGTACAGTGATAAAGTCCTCCCTTCATGGGATTCGTGGCTAGTACAGTGATAAAGTCTTCCCTTTATGGGATTCGTGGCTAGTACAGTGATAAAGTCTTCCCTTCATGGGATTCGTGGCTAGTACAGTGATAAAGTCACATTTCTTAGAGTCCTTGGCTCAATAAGACCAGAATAAATAAATAAGATATACGATGGAATTAATAAATGAAATGAAAGATGAACCTTGCAGTCATGAGCTCACTCATACTGTCCAGCCATGTTAAACCAAATTATTTGTAAAACTCTAAAGCCATGGAACTTTTCTGTTTTATTTTCCACAGGAAATTACGAGCCACAATTGATGAGTATACCACCAGGGTCGGTCAACAGGCCGTCATGATATGCTGCACACCAGGGAAGCAGGAAACCAACTTCAAAGTGTTTGGCGCTTCCCCGTTGGATCATGTGGTCAGTATTCTAGCCTGACTGTTGATTTTTTAAAGACTTTTTAAAGTGGCTCACAGAGCAGTCACTTTTGGTCAGCCATACAGCGTTGTATTTCAGAATTTCCCTTCCAGGGGTTATTCAGTGACGAAAGTTCTTTGCTTTTCGTATCTTGCATTTTAGTTTCTTTGATGCTGGGTTACTCAGTGCAGATGATGACATCTAGTCGTACTCATCCGAGTTGAATGCAATGTGGATTAAACATTGACTCTGATGCACTGAGTAGTCAGTTTGTTTAGTTGGCTACACTACAAATTAAAACTTTAATTTATTGAGAGAAATTAACTGAGAGCATGGTTATTTTACTCTTTCAAATAGTTGCTGTGGTTGTGTGAAAAGCAAATCATTTTCTCTCTTTTTTCTGTATCAAAATCCTCAGAGCTTCAAAGCAATTCACAAATTGTGGAATTATTATTCAAAAGACCCAGGTTTGTACAGGTAATGAAATGTTATGTCATCAGTTATTTTAGATAACCAATAAGCACAGAGTGGGGTGTTGCTTTCGAACGTAACGCTGTGGTGTTCTGCTTTATCACTTTTTTTCTTTCATCCACCAGGTTCGAAGTTGTAAGAGTGTGATCATGAGTGAACTGGACAATGCCCTTGCCCAGCAGACGCCACCAGCCCAGGCTGAAAACGCCAACCTGTATGACCTCCCGCCGCTGGTGTTGGACGGCATCCCTACTCCAGTGAACAAAATGACGCAGGCTCAGCTGCGGGCATTCATCCCGCTGATGCTGAAGTACTCCACAGGGCGAGGCAAACCCGGTTGGGGAAAGGAAAGTTGCCGGCCCGTCTGGTGGCCTTCAGATCTGCCGTGGGCGAATGTCCGCAGTGACGTCCGCTCTGAAGATGAAAAGAAGAAGGTAGGTCTTGCAGAATCATTACATCTTTGATCCCTTGAGGGTCAGGTTGGATCAGTGGTTTCTTTCCCTGCCTTAAACCTCTGTGGACCCTTGGTTCAAATTCAACCTCGGACTGGAACCATGCATGTGGATTGGGTTATCAGTCCCAACTTGGTTGTGTGGGTTTAGAACCTTATCCAGTGGACGGCCAACCATCAAGAAAAGTTACAAACGATAGTATTCATCGATATTTAAGCATGGCTTTTAAGTAGAGGCCACGTTGGTGCAGATGATGTTTTCTATCAATAGATCCTTCTGACTTGTACTCAATTTTAAAAAATGGAGAGAGTTATGTTAAGCTGATGCACCAATTAGTAGCTCTTTAATTTTATATTCCGAATATATTAAGCTGAAAACATTGTGAGTGTAGGGTGGATATGTTGTACAAGGCAAAGAGCAGTAAAAAGTTCAGACAGCTTTAGGATGGACCAAGACTTTTTAATAATGGTTCAAAGTCCATCCCCTCTCAACCACAGGTGTCCTGGACGCACGCCCTGCGCACCATCGTCAAGAACTGCTATAAGCATCATGGGAGAGAAGACCTCCTACCGGAGTTCTCCGACGACAAGGACGTGAAAGAAATGATGCTGCACCAACGCTCACAGACCACGATCATCCCGTCACACGCTGTGGTACAGACCATTAATAATCCAGACGGCACTGTATCTCTTATACAGGTGGATACAGGGAACACAGTGGCCACGTTAACTGACGTCAATGTGAGTATATTACTGATAAATAGCATCTAATGAAAGTAGTTGTTGACACAAAAGCTCATGCATTTTGGTATCTATGTAGTGAGTCTTATAGTGCTACCACAACCTTGTTTAGATGATCTTCCCATCATGTGAGCTCGGCAAACTTCCAAATAAGCAGTCGCCCGGTCGCCAAATGCGAGTGGAAATAGTGACGGGCGAGTGAAAACCCACAACCTTGTGATTGCAGGTCTTTTCTTGTTTGATAAAAAGAAGTATTCGAGAACGCAGTGCCTCTCCCCTTAATTAAACGAGCCCCAACAGCGCACTCACTGAGGTCAAACGAAGACCTCACATTGGCTGATAGTTGTGCGTGGTGTACACATTTTTGTATTGACTGACCTTGGGGATGGCGGCCTATGCAAGGGATCTAGATTTTGAGAATCTGTAGAAATTCACCGTGAGGTTTTACTTTCTGATGGTGCAGATGATGTATTTTATCAATAGATCCTTCCGACATGTACTCATTTAAAACCATGGGGATGTCAAAAGTTATGCTGATGCACCAATAAATAGAACCTTGGGTTTTTCAAATCTCATTGGAATCAGTTATCATTTAACAAGGGCTAGTGGCTTATCTAGGAGCAAGTTCAACCAAGGACCAGTGGTTAATTAGTGGTTGGTTCATGGCGTACGTAGTGCATGCATACAGAAGTTGAATTGCAAACAACAGTCATGCCATGTCGCAATTGTGAGTTCATAGATTAAATTCAACACTAACGACATGTTTGTTCGCCAAAGTGGTTAACATATTCACTAGGCGATCATGGATGAACAGTATTCAAACTCTTGTGCCAACCTTTTTTTATTGAAATAAATTATTTATTTGAGTTGGTGGAATCGTGCCTGCATGATTGATGCAGTAAGTCGTTTGAACATGATCATATATTTCTGATAACTGGTCAGTGTACAATTAATCAGTGTACAATTAAAAACAGCTATTGATAACACAGTGATGCAAATAACCTTGATCATTGGCTGTTCGTGAATCACCGACTACGCTAGTCTAACCATCCTTGACTAGCATGCGTTGGATCAGAATTATTTCAACTACGGTTAACTACGGTTCTGATTAAACTTGCTCCAGAATGCCTATAGTGGCTGTATACATTTTGTATTGTCATCCAGTCAAAGGACTAAGTGAAGGTCAATGCCAGTCCAATCAACACTAATTCAATTGATAAATTGTTCCTTTGATTTTAGCAAGTACAACAGGTCCAACAGGTTCAACAGATGGGTCAGATCCAGCATGTCCAGCTTCACCATCTACCGATCCAGCAAGCTACACAGGCTGTACAGACGCTAGCAGATGTAGCCTCATCACAGTCCGGCACGGTGGTCACGACCACCCTCCCCCAGGCTCCTCAGGCCACCCCAGTGTCCATCGAGATGAACAGTGAGGCAGCTGCCCACGGGGTGGCGACCCTAGCGGAGGCCACGCTTGCAGAGGGGACCCATATCATGCTGTCCAGTAACGGAGAGACGATGGGAACAATCAGTAATGTCAACGATGGTAGCACGCAAGGTAAGGAAAGCCATGAGATGATTAGGACTGAAGATTCATTAACTAATTTATACTTCTTACTACGTTTCACATAGATAAAAAGATGCATTCAAGTTTAACCTCTTTACTGCCTGACTATTCAGAAACATTCAAACACTGTAGTTTTCAAAATGTCAGATGTTTTACATTTCTTATTTGGCTAGTCAAGAAAATTATGGTTACTTGCTTTAGATAAGAAGAAATCCTGATCCAATGATTTGTTGAATAAAGTAAAATAGTATTTCTACAAACATGTTGCAAAAGAGTTAGTAAATTTTGGCCTCTTGAATGTCGACCAATAATTGTTTGAAAGGGTTTTCTCCCAATTCAAAACCCTGACCTGTGGTGATTTTTTTTAAATGGTGCAGATGATGTATTTTATCAATAGATCCTTCTGACATGTACTCATTTAAACCATGGGGATGTTCAAGTTATGCTGATGCACCATCGAAAGTTAATCAACCTATTTCATTTAGTCGTTTTCATTATTATTATAATTATTCATGATATCATCAAATTTTGAGATTCAATTTTACCAGAGGCCCTTTAAAATTGGTTATTTTATTCAAGACTGATGTCATTTGTATAAAAGTTTCATTTGTGGCTTTCTAAACAGGCATTGTGATACCAGCCTCTATGTATCAGAGCATGGTGAACAGCATGCAGCAGCACGGCGGGCAGGTCCAAGTCCACACCCACCTACCATGCCACACAGTGGCCGTAGTGCAGTCCCAACCCACGGCGATGGTCCAGTCTCAGCAGCTACAGCAGGTTGTGGTGCCAACCAGCATCGTGGCTGCAGGAGGACACCTGCAGCAGCAGCAACAGCATCATAACTCGTCGGTGCCGCTAGCGACGCACGCCGTGGAAGTGGTTACAATAGAGCAGCCTTGAGGGGGAAGGCTAGGCTAAATGCTACTGGTTTGTCGCCACCCTCCTTCCCACCCATTTTCTCTTGGATCCGAACCGCTACCCCTGACCACCTTGAAAGTCTTAAAGTATCACCCTTCATTCTGTATGTATGATGAGGTAGATGATAGCAGTACATGAATGTCTAATCCTATCATAAAAATAGACCAATTGCAAACGACGCCACAAGCACAAACAACGCTCTCACTGGGGTCAAAGGAAGATACATCATTGGCTGAGAGATGTGCGGGGTGCATCTGCGCTCGTATGTTTCAGTTGTTTGAGCTATGCAAAGGGTCCTGTTCATCTTCAACAAAAGAGGAACAGGACCCACAAGAACAGGGTTGTCAACTGAGCTTTTCTCCACAAGAACAGGGTTGTCAACTGAGCTTTTCTCCAAAGGAACCATCCTCCCTGCTCACCGTAGAGTTGAAAAGCCCATTGTTTTGATTAAAATAAGAGCGCAAGTTCATAAAGCTTTAGCAGAAAATTGTGCTTAGCCAATTTCTCTGCCAAGCCTAAATTACCAGATTACCAATAACAGACACTCTACAGATATTAGTGTGTTAGGTTGTTTCTGCTAAGCAAAGATTTTTCTGTGCTAAGCAGTTTTGTGTGCTTATAAAAATATGAAGTTGGGCAAAGGTTGTGGGATACTCTCCGAGCCAAATTTCGTTCATATGAATTAAAAAGTGCAAGACCGAGTATATTGCATTCCCTTTGGAAAGCCGGAGAGAAAAAAAACCTTCTTCATTCAATTAAATAAAGTGAATGCTCTTCAAGAAATCTAAATTTTGAAAGATTAGTCGTAGCGAGTTGACTTTAGCCTGTGGACCCTCTCCAAAGCACCTTGTTTTAGAAATGACTTACATTTTGCTTTTTGTTGCTGGGTGGGGATATAAGACCCTCGCATATGGTGTCACAAGACTGTAACAGAGCCCTCACTGAGGGCAATGGAGACCTATCAATGGCTGAGAGTTGTGTGTGTGGCAAGCATGTTTTCATTGTTTGACCTCCGTAATGGCTGCCAGTGCAAGGCGTCTGTATAAGATGGTTATTTAAAACAATATCTCACAAGTTTGCACCATTTTAAGGGAGAACGCTTTAAACAAAAATTAAAATCCTTAGGTGATATTGACAACTTGTCTTAAATTGAATCTAAGCACTTTGTGAAATCAACACCGGGTTCTTTAGATTTAAGCACAGCATTGTTCTCTTCAAATTATACATTTTGTAACAATCAGAAGATGACACTCATTTGTGAAGTAGGAAAAGTAGACGGAGGGTGTTTCATTCTACGTTGTAGCTGTTTCACATTTCCATCGAATCAAATTGTTTCCAAAAGAAACAATAATCTCTCGTTTTGTGAATTTTTAACAGAATTTTAAGGTGTCTTTTATTTGCCAGATTTATGGCGTTCTGAATACCATAAATTCTTAATAAACCTTTTTAGGCCATGATTAAAAAATAAAAATAAAAAATCATGATGCTCACTTGTTATAGTATTCTGTCTTATAGTATGAAGCCAATTACATGCCGGTAGACATGGATGGAGATAGTGTGTTGTATTTACTGTTGTTGTTGTTTACAAACATGAATTTATACTCGGGGTAGACATCAGTTTTATTGTACAGCCTCTTGAATAGCTTCTTTTCTTGTTTTAGTTCTAAGGGGAAATATAATGATACCTTCCCTTCAAAGGGTTTGGGTACTTTTTGTAGCACAAAACTCAATGTCCACAGTTTTACATTAAACCTACACTGTTTGAAGATAATGATAGTAGAAAGCGTACCTTAAAATATTAGTTGCTGAGGTGGTGTAGTTTTTGAGTTATTAGTAAACCAATGTCATGAAAATACGTTTTTACATGCTAAAATCATTTTCGTTTCTTGATCACCGAGGCGAAAATTATTTTAATGCCATTGTTTTACTCATTTCTCAAAAACTACAGCACCTCAGCAAGTAATATTTTCAGTGAAGCTTTCTACTATCATGATCTTCAAACTGTGTAAGTTTAATGTAAATCTGTACACATTGTGTTTTTTGTCCTACAAAAAGTACATAAACCCTTAAAAAAAATAATACAGTGTACATGTTGACCTTCATCATGCCAGAAACAGAAGGTTCAACCTTCATAGTGGTAGTGGTCTTGTTCGCTATGTGAACAATGCAATAGTGATTGGTTCAATTGGAAATGTGACTAGACTACTGTCTTGCCAGCCTTGCGTTGCTTATGTTGAGATCCAATTCACCTAATGTTAACATTACAATCTTGGTGCGGCGCCATGTTGGGAGTCAATGTCGCTGTGTGCTAAATAGAATGTAACATGTACATGCAGTTTAGGCCTTGTTAGCTGCTTGGTATGATGTTGGTACATGGGCTTGATAGGAGATCAATGCAAGATTGCTATGGTCTGTGAATCATGTGTCAATAGACCAGATTGAATATGACGTCACCATTCAAAACCTTGCCCTACAGCATGTCGTCTGTGAGCGTGTGGGTGTACGTGGGTATGGCATGCTTCATTGATGTACGCGTTTAGACGCTCATACGGTTTGGTCTACAAGGACAAGATGGCGACTTTCAAACCAACCAAGGGGTTATTCAATGGGGTATATTCATGCCTAAAATGGCTTTTTCTGTCCAAAGTGAAAAATTGATTTACTGTACTTGATCATCATCAAGGCAACTGTTTGGGGTATAATATATTTCTTTAAATGCCATTTCTCTATTTAAAAAAAGAGCCTGATTTTGGCGTGGGGAGTCTGATATTTGCTTGAACGGATGGTAGTGAATTTACTTTTGGAATGTCCTTCCAACGGTAGCATTCGTTTCAGTCTCCTAATGGTTCACTGATTTGCAATGTCACTAAATTATTGATGCATTGTAGGTGCATGTTACTGCTGCATAATGGTTAGTCTTGTTTCAAGATGATACCATCTGATATTGTTATACCTCGGTAACAAACTGAAGTTTGATTGGTCGAGAACCAATCATGTGACGTGCAACAAAAACGCATTACCTTGATTGTTTCCACCGTTGGTCAAATTTCAGCGATTTAAGTACAAAACATCCACAGGTTTGAGGGAACAGTGAAGAATTGTTTTAAACTATGTACAATGTGATAATATTTGAAGATGACAACAGAACTTTGAGACAAGGAATAATAATGTTGCCAATTGATAACAAAACAGTTGCTGCACGCTGTAATTGAGGTTCATGGGTTTTGTACACCCTCGGTGGCAAATGGCACCCTTGGTTGCCTCGGGTGCCATTTTTCCCCTCAGGTGCCATGGACCCCGTCCCAGCATGCAACAATTGTATACTGACCACCTGTATTTGTATTGATGCTACACATGATAAGTTAAGTACATGTACTTAGTCAATTTGGAGTAGTGTTTTAGTCCCTTGAGTTGGGCGGAGTTTGCGGCTGTGGCTTAGTCGTTATGTGGACATGTGATGAAAGCATAGGATGCTTATAGCAACAGCTGTATCCACCAACCGTAGCCATTGTTTGATTTCAATGTACGATTGATGTCATAAATGTGAATAACACTAACAAAGTTAATAGTGCCCTTCGTTAGATATATTGCCTAAAAGTTAGTTTAAGGACTTGAAACGAAGGCTACTCAATGGTACTCTTTTGTAGAAAAGAAAAGTTTTTAGTGCAAGTTTTTTTAATGTCACGGATGTTTTGTATACATACATCCAACTTGCCCTTTCTGGTTTAATCCATGCTCATATAGATTGTGACCAAGTCTACCTATTTTCGTTTTCTATTTTATTTATTTTGCACTAACTATTTTTTAAAAGAAAGAAATCCAGCAAACCAAATATGCCAACATCGTAGTTGAATAGTTAATAAGCCCGATTTATAGATGGTGTGATCTCTGCCAGCCAGCTAGAAAGTACACGCAATCTTACCATGACTACGCGTCTTTGCCCGGCGAAGCATGAAGTGTACAGTGTTTTGTCAACAGAGGGCCGTTTGAATGTAAACATAGGTCACATCTTCTGTACCTCGCGTGAAAGCGGAGCTAATTTTCTCGCGATTCACATTCGCTTGAAGTATGGATCGGGCTTTAGTCAAACACACGGGTGAAATATCTTGAATGTTTCTAGCAGAGAAAATGCACTGTAATTATTAATGTACAAGTAAAGTGGGTGTGTATTATTTTGTACAGTTTTAGAATGCAATGAATCAAATAGAAATATTGTGTACATAGGAAGTGGATTTTTTTCTGTTGAAGACAGTAAAAACAAATGAAATAAAGATATGTTGTTGAGATCGATTTGGTTTTTTTCATGTGAATGTTGTTTAAATTGCCTCATTGAACACAAGGTGAGAGTCGTAGAACAATAACAGCTTAAAGGCAGTGAACACTATTGGTAATAGTCTTCACAGTTGGTGTATCTCATCATATGCATAAAATAACAAACCTGTGAAAATTTGAGCTCAATCGGTCATTGAACTTGCGAGATAATAATGAAAGAAAAAAACACCCTTGTCACACGAAGTTGTGTGCGTTTAGATGGTTGATTTCGAGACCTCAAGTTCTAAACTCGAGGTCTCGAAATCAAATTTGTGGAAAATTACTTCTTTCTCCAAAACTATGGCACTTCAGAGGGAGCCGTTTCTCACAATGTTTTATACCACCAACCTCTCCCCATTAATTGTCACCAAGAAAGGTTTTATGCTAATAATTATTTTGAGTAATTACCAATAGTGTCCACTGCCTTTAATATAGCACAATTTAAAAGTAACAATTATAGTTCTTCGAAAATGATTACCAGTCACTTGGCCATTTATTTCATTTCTAAAACCATGTTAGCTCCCTTGGGAGTATATAGTCTGTGCTGCCAAGTATCAGCCCATCAAGCTTAATCATTCACATGAACCATCTCTGCCCTCACAAGTACCCATTTTACCTCTGGGTGAAGGGAAGCAATTATTACAGTCAAGTGTCGTGGCTCAAGAACACCATTGTCATAAACTTTGTTGTGTGTAGCTAATTCTGATCTGTCAAAGTTTGTTGAAGTTACATTGCCACATTTTGGTAACTTCTTTTGTTAATCGATTTCAACGAGCTTCTTGGAAAGTATCTTTGGCACAAGAGAACTAGATCAGAGTGTGTTTGTCCAAATGAATGAGTTAGTGTGAAAAAAAGGCACTATTTTGCCTTTTGGCCTAGAAGGAGAATGTTCTGTTCTAATTTTTCACAAAATTTTGTTTTTCCTTTTCCCCTGAGGATAACAAGCAAGTTGTCAAACTAGATGTAAATCATTAAATTAGCAAAACGGCCCAGCTTTGTCATAACTCAAAATCATGGCATTTTACCTCATGAAACCGTACCAAACATGTTACCTCATGAAACCATATCAAAACCTCTAACACGGGTCAGGGCTTAATCTCGGTCCAGATTTCAAGCCTTATTCTGCTGGAACATGTTCAGATTGTTAATTTTCACTTAAAATATAAAATTCTCACTTAAAATATAAAATTCTCACTTATGAAAATTGGGAGGTTTACAATGGTTTAATGTTTTGCCAGAACCAGTTCAAAAACAGTTTGGATTTCTCCTTCAACCAGAACACAAAAGATCGACACAAACACCATTTCCATTTAACAATTTCATTCCTTTTATGATCATAATAATATTCATTGTATCCTTGATTTTGTTAAATATAACCTAACACTACTTTATTTTTGTATAATTTATTTTAAAGCAACCAACACTGGAGGTAAAATTGTTCAGACTTGGTGCCACACACACTCGGGAGAACAATATCTTTACTAGAAATTGAATTGCATAATTTTTTTCAGTAACTTTTTTGTCAAATTCAATTGATTTCTGTCTTAATTTCGCCAGTTTCTGGAGACCATGCGGATACCCACTCACAAAGCATTTAAACCTCATAACTTTTCCTTAAAATGTTTTGCTCATTTGATAGCTGGGTGGGTACCGAAGTCCAATTTCATGGCTCTGCTTACCCTTAATAGCAAAAAACATTCTGCTTACAGACGCATATTTCACATCACTTGGTATTCTTGGCTTACACAGCTAATGCAGACCCTATCCCTAAAAGTGAAGAAGAGCTGTAAATGCAGAATTATGCAGGATGCAGAGTCTTAAAATTGATCCGCAGTATCCTGTCACACTACCACCCAGAATGGTTCCCGCTTCTCAGTTTTCAAAGCAATATTTTCTGCTCAACAGCTCTGTAAATTTTGGTCCTGCATTCACAAGCATTTCTTGCACAAAAAAGAGACGATGCATTTTTTAACCTTACATGTATCTTAGCGTTGTCCTAAAAAATAAAATAAAAATGCTCACGAAAGGGCAGAGTTTTCTACATAACTCAATGGGCGACATTTCAAAGCAGCTTCCTATCATGACAAAATTCACACTCCCTTCAAGGGGGAAAAAAGTTCCCTTGATTTTAGTTTACCGACGAATAATAATAAATTGAGAGGTAGCTGAGAAGCTGAATTGCGAAGGACGCGGCTATTGACCCCTTGCACGCGCGTCACACGCGGCTAATGATCCCACGCTCACCATGTTGGTGGTCAATAGGTTTATGTGTAAACGCCGCATTGCCTAAAATGCGCACTTCTCTGAATAACACGCATTGACATTGACCACCAAAATGGCCCATGCAAGATTATTCTGATGATGACGTCAGGTGAATTGGGTAAATTACATGCCAAAAGCAAATTTGGCAGCCAACCACATCGACTCATACGACTCATAGACTCATGACCACAGAACACAGCCTCCAGAGTTCGTGGGTTCGAATCCCACTGTAGTAATTTGCCTGTGGATGTTTTTCTCACACAACTCAAAAGTGTCACGTATTCAGTGCTTGATGCACATTGGTGAATTAAGGGTCAAAACAATTTTTTGTTTAGCCCCCCTCGCAAAACCAATGCAACTTGTTTATCATACAGTCACACCCTCGAAGGAAAACAACAATCCAAAGTGCAAGATTTTTTTTTACTCAATACTGTTTCAAAAATTGAAACTTTACGCAGGAGTGTTGGGGGGAGGGGAGCAACACATTCACAAAAATGTCCTATTTTTTGACATCAATTCTTGACAAAGGATGGGGATATTCAAGACAGATTGATGACCAGGTTTTCGTACCATGTTGGGTAATTTGATTTGTTATTGATGAGAGTAAATGCATCCTATAAGTCAACTCCTACAAGTACAAACACTGAATTACTTTGTTATTTATTGCTGTTGGTAAAATCCTACACATAATAAATTCATAATAATGAAAATTGTTGCAACCAAAATCCGAGGAGGAAGCTGAAGATTGAAAGCAAAGGGTTTGAGGCAGAAGTGAAACACTCAAGCCTGGTTCATACTTCATGCGAAAGCAAGACAAATTTTTGTGATACAACAATCACTACACGCAGTTTTTCCAATGCGGAACCTTTGGTACACTGGGTGGCAGCAGACTTACCAGGTAGATCCATGGTTGTTCTTGGTAATGTGCGCATGCTCAGAACTATGTAGACAATGGAAATGTACCTGGTACATGTAAGTCTGCCACTTTGAGTTAGCGTCCCAAATTCTGTCATTTTGACTCAAGCAAATTTGCTACGCTTTCTCTTACGCGTGTAGTACGAACCGGTCATGTTTTTCATACACAATAAACGACCAGCACAGAGCAGAAATCAGGTCGAAGTTGAGAAAAATATATGATATAGAAAATTATAGTTGTGAGTCAGGATTTAAAAGATTGGGTTTTTTTAACAAGCATTACAATTTAGTGAACATTTTTTTAAAATCTAGTCTAGTCTAGAATTACTTCCCTGATGAACTTCTTTGAGGTATAGGAAAAAAAATCACATTCAATTTGAAGAAGAAAACAATTTTTGCTAAGCAAATAGAAGTCATGCTTGGCAAAAATAGGTCACCAGCCCGAAACCAGGATAAGATAAATGGCTTGTGACTGGCTCCCTGCTCATTTCTGTTTAAGCAAATTATTCTGTTAAGCAAGAATTCGTGCTCAGATAGCCTTTAGAAATTGTGACTGAAAAGTTCAGTGGCTTGGAAAGCTGCCTGTGTAGATTCTACGCCATCTCTACATGTATCGCACAAGGAGGACTGTATGTACATCAACGACTCAAATATTCTGGTGAGGTTAATAGGGCGCACCATGTACATAAATCTCTCTGAGAGTTGAGGTGGTTCTGAAACAGGCTGGTGGTTTGACAACTCAATGTTTTAATCAGTATACTCTGATCTTCAGGAGAATGCTAGACTTGATTTCAAGTCTTAGATCGCGGTTATTCTTCTGCATCTCAGCCACGAAAAACGCCCCCACATTATTAGCTATCACGCGCCCTAACTCGCAATCTAAGGCTAAATTACGAAGGTTGATCACAAGAGGGCGCTGTTTGTAGCGGCTATCAGGACGACTAAAAAGCCATGATCAAAGTCTAGGAGAATTGGTCTCTTGTTGCTGTATGCTACGTTTCAACCCAAAAGGCTCAGGGAGAGATGTTACACACACACCGTGTAACCTCTAACCTCAATAGATTGCATTACTGACCATGCCGAGTTTCAAAGCTTACTCGACTCAAACAGTGCTACCACTACATTCCTTGTTTTAACTCAAACAATAATATAAATATAATTCTATTGGTTTAACTTCATTATACAGGAATGATGACTTGCTTGTTATTATGGAAGGAATTCAAATCTACGATGCCTTCTGAAAGTGAAGGTATATTCACCACAATCCAGAAAACCGTTTAATTAAGTACAGAACTACGCAACTCAGCAGAATTGTTTTTATTGTACCAGCCCATAATAATCCTCAGATGCATAGTGTTGCTCGCCGATTCCCTAATTGCTTGATGCCTGGCAAAAATCCAAACCTACAATCCCAGTCTTTGGGGCTCCATCTTTCTAACCATATTTTATGCATTTAAATAACAAACGGTTACAAACACTTTTCAAAGACCAACTCGTCCGATCCAAGGCAAAGTGTTCCTTTAAGACAAAAAAAAAGTGCTTCTTGGAAACTTAAGATAATTTAACCCGACAACAATTCCTCAATCATTTGCCACGGCATGTTGGCTAAACTGCGACACACATCAGTGTGACCTTCAAATACTACAACCATAATATTAAACAAAAAGGTCTTCAATCCAACGGATTTAACGCACTGAGCTGGGAGTAGCACTTACACCATTCCACAAATACTGAATTCATAAGTAAATATATTCTTCTTTCACATTTTGGTATTATTCACATTACTAATATTATTATCCATTGTTTTCTTTTCATTACAATTCTTATTTTTGTTTTAATCTTCTTCTTTTTTCTTTTTTCTTCGTTTCAGTAAAACAACAAACAGTTCCGTTTATCTTGGTTCTTTACCCATCAACGATACCAGGATTCTAGTCTGTCAGGTGTTGTTGGCAATCTTGTTGCTTTTTGCTAATAATTTCTTTTGTCTTTATCCATTCCAAGTCTAGGTCTCTCTTTGGTGATGACCTTAGGTTAATACCTGCAGTGAGAAATAATACGTCACAGTTTCTTAAAAAACACATTTAGGGGGTGGATCCACAGTGACCCGTGTTACAGGAATCAAACGTAAGGTACATGTAAACAAAATGTTTTAAAGACCCTGGACACTATTGGTAATTGTCAAAGACCAGTCTCCTCATTTGGTGTATCTCTACATATGCACAAAATAACAAACCTGTGAAAATTTGAGCTCAATTGGTCGTCAAAGTTGCGAGATAATAATGAAATAAAAAACACCCTTGTTACACGAAGTTGTGTGCGTTTAGATGCTGCGAATTTGATTTCGAGACCTCAGATTTAGAATTTGGGGTCTCGATATCAAATTCGTAGAAAATAACTTCTTTCTCGAAAACTACGTCACTTCAGAGGAAGCCGTTTCTCACAATGTTTTATACTACCAACCTCTTCCCATTACTCGTACCAAGTAAGGTTTAATGCTAATACCGGTAATTATTTTGAGTAATTACCAATAGTGTCCACTGCCTTTAACTAGCCTGCTTCAGGGTTTGAAAATGTGGGATTATTTTTAATCCTAAGGACACTGTTTTATTAAGCTACTTATAATATATTTTGTCAATGAAACTCAGCTTAGAGACCCATACAGAGACCCTTTCTCATTGACATTCAAACATTTAACTGGCTCGAAAGCAAACAACTCTGTAAAGGGTGTTTTTTCCATTATTATCTCTCAACATAAACGGCCAATTGAGTTCAAGTTTTCATAAGTTTTTTTTTTTTTTCATAATGTTGAGATGTACGAAGTGAGAAGACTAGTCTTTGACAATTACCAAAGGTGTCCAGTGTCTTTAAAACAAGATAGTTAAATACACATGTAAGCTTGGGCGATATCGATTTCTTTTATTCACGATATATCGCCGACAATATATCGCGATATTCGATATAATCGCGATTAATTAAATTTGACATCATCAGTCTTCAAACTCCTAGTGAAAGTTGTAGAATAGACAGTCATGGCATAAGAGAGGTGTTCTAATGACCTATTCTTCTGGTTTTACTCCAAACCTATGGGGTGCAAGATGTCTCAGCTACACATCACGATATTTAATCGATATCGCGATATATCGCGATATATCGCGATATATCGCGATGTATCGATATTTCGATTAAAACCAAATCCATCCGATATCGAAATCGTTTCCAAATTAATATCGCGATATTCGATAATATCGTGATATCGCCCAAGCTTATACACATGTTAAGCTCACAGGTATGGTTATCTACTTCCCTTATATCTTAAAGGCACTGTACACGTTTGTAATTTGTCAAAGACCAGTCTTCTCACTTGGTGTATCCCATCATAACCATATAATAACAAGCCTGTGAAAATTTGGGCTCAATGGGAGACTTTCTGGGACGATAGAGGGCAGCAGACTTACCGGGTAAATCCATTGTTCTCAGAATTATGCGCATGTTCAGAACTACGTAAACAATGGAAATTTACCCGGTATGTCTGCTGCCGCCTAGCGTTGGAAAGTCTCCTATTGGTCATCAAAGTTGCGAGAAAATGAAAGTAAAAATACCCTTGTTGACAAATTTGTGTGCTTTCAGATAGGAATAAAAGACTTCTAGCTAGAAGTCTTTTAATATTTGAGAGAGAAATTACATCTTTCTCAAAAACTACATTACTTCAGAGGGAGTCGTTTCCCAAAATGTTTTATACTATCAACAAGTCAGTTTTTAAGTTAATATTTGTTTTGAGTAATTACCAAACGTGTAACTTCTTTTTAAAGGACTTGCTTAGGTTCCATCTTACCTGTAGTAGTTTGGCTTGAAAGGTCCAGCCTTATTGAGACCGATGTATTTAGCTTGGTCGTCAGTTAGCTCAGTCAGGTGGGCATCAAATGCTGGCAGATGGAGACTGGCAACGTATTCATCTGTTAATTACATCAATACATGGACACAATTAAAAGTTGTATTTTATTCCTAGAAAAAAAAAAATGACATGCTCCGACATTTAAAATTGTCTACTATCACTATTACTACTGCACTTAACACTAACCCTAAAAACCTTCCCTCAGATTGTGTACTGGTTAATACTAAGGCCTAACAAACAAATGTTATGTTGGCGTAACGCCCCCCCCCCCCCCAAAAAAAAAAAAAAAAGGGTAGGTAGGGATTTTTTCCCTTTTTTCCCAGCAATGCAAAATGACATGTTTTCTAATTGTTTAAGCTGTTAGTATACATGATAACAAAAGAAAACAAGGCTACACACAACAAATCGTATATTTTTTCACTCTTGACGACATTTATTTTATTTTTATGTCTTTAATATATTTTTATCATTAAATATCTTCCCTTGAAAAAGATAAAAATATCTAGGGTCGGCCTTACTTTTAGGGTAGGTCGGGTTACGCCAACATAACTTTTTGTTTATGCCTAATACAAGACATCTATATAATACAAGAGCCTCTATGCACAACATAAAACATAGAAGTTTTTTTTTGTTTACCAAAATATAGATTCAAACAAATGGGTTTTTATAGTCCCTTGAGTGTAGGCCTAAATAACAGGTTTTTTTTTCGCTGGACCAGGCATACTAATTGTCACTACATCATACTTCTTTATTTCCCTCAAAAAATTCAATACATTGCACACACAAGAGAAACACTAACATGTAAAATGGATATGGCAAAGGCTAAACTGGGGAAGAAAATGGGAACAAAAAGTTCAGACAGGCAATACACACAAGGACATTTCAAAAATATAAACAATTTGAAACTTTGAAAGGAGAAAACTGTCAACTGCTGCTTCAAATAAAGAAACATGTAAAATGGATATGGCAAAGGCTAAACTGGGGAAGAAAATGGGAACAAAAAGTTCAGACAGGCAATACACACAAGGACATTTCAAAAATATAAACAATTTGAAACTTTGAAAGGAGAAAACTGTCAACTGCTGCTTCAAATAAAGAAACATGTAAAATGGATATTGGCAAGGGCTAAACTTGGGAAGAAAATGGGTGGAAAAAGTTCAGACAGGCAATACACATGGGGGAGAAAAAAAAATGAAACTTTGAGTTGCACAGGTTGTACAAAGAAGAAAACTGTTGACTACTGCTTTAAATAAAGAGATGTTAAGCAACAGATATCGATCATGATTCCACATGACAGGTACATTATGAAAACAAGAATACTTTAAATTATTACTTCTAGAAAAAGAAATTGAGAAAATCTTGACTTGGTTGATTTGAAACAGCGAGTTGTCACTTTCTGCATTTATTAGTACTTTGGTCAGCTAAAAGATGACATGCACCCAAAATATGTGCTATTTGCACAGTTCAATCTGACATCAACACCAGGGAGAACAAAGTTAAAATACATGCACTGTCAAGAAACACACTTGCGTACAAATAAAACAGTGATAAAGAAACACAGCAAAACATTCAAAGTTATAAAATGAACGGGCAAGTCATATTATACTAAAATGCACAGCGAATTACAAAAGTTACTTCATAGATAAAATCATAGATAAAATAACAATGGTAGGGTTAATGATTGAAAACAGAAATATAATTCAAAATTCAATGACATAAATGGTCAAATACAACTAAATGTACGATGATAAAAGCAGAAAGTAAAGAACAAGTCCAAAAGCGGTCAATAAAAAAGGTCAGTATCCGTACTTTGTGAGACCCAACATATTAATTCACTTCTACCAATGTTGTGCATTAATATGTGAACAATCAAATAAAAAGAATAAGCGCAACTATCTTAAAGATGCAGTGAATAAGTTGTTGCTTCGAAATATACAAAACATGGTTTTATAATAGACCTTTATCATTCGGCCACCATTTTGGTCATGTTCCCTGTATCCAATAAGAATAAGGGATACCAAGGTTCATTGTACGAAAAGGAACCACAGATAGTTTGTTTTGGTGTCAGGTTTTTTAATTTTATTTAGTTCAACTTAAAAATGTGGGGTGGAGGGGGGACACAACTCACCAAGTTTCTTGGGTAGCAAGTAGACGTCCTGTTTATAGCGACCAGACGGAGCGTTGAATAGTTCAATGAGAGCAAGCGCCTGAGTGGTAGCAGTGATGGATACTACGAATGACGGCACGGTGGAACAACTCCAGTTCACCAATCGCCCCTGATTAATAAACAACAATGAATACATCAAATGACACGAGTTGGCGCTAAGATAGTCGGCTCGCAGGCCTGTTTTGGGTTTCCCCTTTTGCACTGAGTTGTATTTTGATGTTTGTGCAATGAAAGTACAAAACTTAACTAAACTAAAATAAATTAAGAGAAAACTAGAAATACAACATGGCAGTTGATATATAGGGCTATAGAGGGCGCTATTGTGTCGTAATATTCAAACAGGCAACGGAGGCCTTATTGCCCTTGTTCCAAAAGGAACTTCCCCATAGAGGTGACCAAGGATGAGACGTCTAGGTGCCCTTGCCCTTTCAAAAACAAAGCATATAGTAGGTATGTAAAATGCGTAGTGAATTAAACCTACGGTAGCCTTCAACTTCGTTCTTGAAGGGGCACAGTAGTTTTCCTTGTATTGGAACTTTGCAAAGAGCACCACAGCTAAAACACAGGGCACCACGGCAATTGCTGTGGGTGCAGTGGGGTTATTTCAAGGCCTGCAAGGGAAAATGCACAAGTAGTGGCTTATTAGTTGAGTGAAGAAGACTACTGAGTTTAGGGGCCATTAAGAAATAAGTTTAAAACTATTATTATTTATTTTTGAAACTCTGTACCTGTGCGAGGAGTAGGATGCGTTTACCGTCGGGCCAGATGATGTGATCCACCTGTGATCGAACCTTCTCCCAGGTCAGGTCTGGGGTACGTAGACTATCCTGAAAGACAACAATAACAGACAGAACAAAGTATTAGTATGGTGACATGCATTATGGTCAGTGTTAGGATCTTGTAACACGAAGCAACTTTGACTGGCAACTTGGAGGCATCCAACTGCAGTGTGCATGCTACATGACCACTTTAGTAGAACATGAGTAAGTTTTTGAATAATTGTCTTACAATCCACAAGAGAAATAGGTGAACATTTTTAAAAATGTGAATGGCTTTTCTTCTTAGCGATTGCCTGGAAATGGTTGCCTGTAAATTGCCTAGCGTGACATGACCCCTTAGACATGAGAAGCGTCCTGACATGACCATGGCCTGGATGCTGTATGCCCTCATCAGGGAGTTGAAAATCCACACCTGTAAGACAAATGTACATAGGGCCGACTTCACAAAGAGCTAAGATTGATCGTAACTGCAAATTAATCGCAGTTGCTTTAAAGTATGATGTCACAATACAAATCACTATGACGATACACTGACAACTCATCTTACGATGAATCTTAGTGCTTTGTGAAAGCGAGGCCAATTCCTTCCCAGGGACCTCAAATGTAACTCAGAACCCTTAAATTGTCAGGGCCCAGTATCAGAAAGTTGTTGAGAAATGAGCAGGTATCCAGTCATGAACAGAAATTCATTCATAATATTAATGATTGGATAACTTTTAACCGAACAACATTTGAATTAAAAATTGATTCAAGCATGACTCATTTCTCAAACTTCTGAGGGTTGGTGTCTGTTTGAAAATGCTGTGGCCAGAGATGCGGTTGGTACAAGCTGTCACCTCACTAAACGTGAATGGATTCAACGATCTTGTAAAAATTCCCTGACAGATTTTGTTTCTGTTTTCTCAGCAAGTAGACACTGTCTTCAGCAGAAACTAAAAAAAAAATATAAAAAAATGACCCTACCCATAACGGTAACAATTGACACCTTTAAGAAAATATTTCCAATGTTGTGATCCAAAATTTTAACATTTAGTAATTGTAACGCTTTCTTTAACCGGGAGAAGTTGCCCAGCCACAAATAACTTGTATTGCAAGGGTTTTTCACTACTTACCACATCTATCTCGGTATTGGAGTGGCCCATATTGCACACGATACAGCCATTCTTCATGCGGTCAAGGTGCTGGCGTGATACCACATTCTTGTTACCTGACAGAACAAACCACAAACACACAATTTTACAGATACTACTAATAACAATATCAAATTCTTATATAGCGCACATATCTACCAAACAAGGTACCCAAGGGGCTAAGTATATACAAACTTTCAGAAAGAACGGTTATTGCAGAGATGAATTCTGAGACCAAATTATGTAGCAAGGTGCTACGGCGCATACAGCAGCCACAGCCAGGAACACCAGGGCGAATCCTTCTCTTTTCAATAAGTGCACTGGGTTCTTCTACATGATTACACAACACATGGGACCATTGGCTTTACGTCCCATCCGAAGAACAAAGCAATGGTTAAGTGTCTTGCTTCAGGACACAAGTGTCACGGCAGGGGATTCGAACCGACACTCTGTAGATAAGGGCCCAATTTCATAGAGCTGCTAAGCACAAAAATTTGCTTATCATGAAATTTCTTCCTTGATTATTAGACAGAATTACCAACCAAATTTCAACTTGTTGCATCTTGCTTGTTACTGGTATTCAGCCGTTGTTTGCTTATCCTGAAAATCACCTGGAAATTTGGTTGGTAATCCTGTTTTTATCAAGGCAAACATTTTATGCCGAGCAAATTTGTGTGCATAGCAGCTCTATGAAATTGGGCCCTGGTTGTAGGAACCCGCTATTGTTGTTTATTTATTCCCTTTTCTAAAGAATGTCCTTTTGGGGTCCATGTTGAACAAAAAATTCCCGGTGCTCCCGTAAGCCCATCATGGGTCAAAGTTCCAGCATTGAAACACAAAGTTCCCTTGTTCATGAACAGTATCAACATCTAGGTAGTACTCCCATACTACATGGCAGTTCCCCTTTGTCAAACCGTTCAACCCGATTCACAAAGCACTGAAGTTCATATTGGATGGCAACCAGTTTCACGTACACATTTAACATGCTTGTACCCCGAACATGTAAAAAAAAAACAAAAAAAAAAACAGAGGTGACCAGGGTTTGATTTCACAAAAAGAGCTAAGAGTCATCTTACCTTTGAATCCATCTTAACTGCTAAACGAAGTATGACTAGTACAGTTAAATACGATCCTATAAGCTAAGCTTAAGTAGTAGTCCCAGCCAATTTTCTTTACCTTCTGCCGGGGTAGTAGTTAAAAAACCAGGATAGTTCTTTTCAGAACTGATAAGTCTCCTGAACAATCCAATAAATCTACTCACTGGTAGTAGAATATAGAAAGACAGTTCTCTAAGAACAAACTCTACCTGGCAAGTAGACACACACATGGTGTTACCGCAAACCAAATGTATATCGATACTTCACCATGCAATGCCTCAAATCCCATAAAAATATGACGTCACAATACAAATCACTATGGTAATACTGACAACTCACCTTAGCATGAATCTTGGTGCTTTGTAAAAAACGAGCCGATGGTACTATAAATTGCTAAAAGCACAAAACGAATTCCTTAGCAGAAATGACTTGCACGTACTGGCCCAAAACACCATGTACAGTACATTACACTTGCCTGGCGTCTCAATTATCTTTACTCATAAAACAGATAAACTTAGCAATAATTTCTGCATGTAGATAACAGATTTGATTGCATTGTAGACTTACCAGATGCAGTGATGATGACGTCTGCCATGCGTACAACCTCCTCCAGTTTCACAACTCGGAATCCATCCATGCTGTCAACAGAAAAACAACAAACACAAACAGATCAAGGTCAACAGAAAAACAACAAACACAAACAGATCAAGGTCATGTTTGGACTGGATAGACTTGTTTGCATCTCAGACGTGTAGTCACACTCTCACTCACAAAGCACTCTCACAAAGCACTCTCACTGAGGCCAAGAAGCGCCCTATTGAGACCAAAGGAAGCAAATTATTTGACGATGGCTGTTCCTAGTAGGTACTAACATACACCTTGCCTCAGCATGAGGCCGTGTCGTGGCCGTGTCGTGGCCGAGCGGATAAGAGCTCTGAACTCAAGCTCTGCTTTTTCTGTTCAGCAAAGTGTTAGTTCGAATCCCAATGTGACACTTGTGTCCCTGAGCAAGACACTTAACTATAATTGCTTCTCTCCACCATGGGGTAAATGGGTACATGTAAGGACAGAGATGGTTCTTGTGACTGATTAGCTTAGTGCGCTACGTATTTGGCAGCACAGGCTGTATACTCCCCAGGGAGCTGAGATGGTTTAAGGAATGAAAAGACCATATGCTTGCTGGCGTGTATTTATTGGGGCATGTTGATTGTTTGTTTAGTACTCACCAGCCTTGCAGAGCACAGATAGGGTCAATCTCCGTGACGTAGACGATGGCACCCAGTCCCTTTAGGGCAGAACAGCACCCTTTGCCGACCTCCCCGTAACCACAAACAACGACCTGCTTACCACCGAACATGATGTCCGTGGTGCGCTTTAGTGCATCCAGAATTGACTCACGGCAACAGTAGAGGTTGTCAAATTTCACCTGTAAACAACAACAGGGCATTTACTTGTTTAATAATAAATTCAACAATCCTTTCAATTAAATTCTGACTTAAAATGGTGGATAGAAGCAGACTAATCAAATCTCTCAGGCCATTTTTCCAATGAATTAATGGTTAAGTTTGTTATGGTAAGTGAAACTAGAATTTTATTGAGAGGCTGGTTATTCACATTCATTAAAAGGCAGTGGACACTATTGGTAATTACTCAAGATAATTATCAGAATTTTTGTTATTTGGTAACAAGCAATGGAGAGCTGTTGATAGTACAAAACATTGTGAGAAAACTCTGAAGTAACCTCTGAAGTAAATCAGTTTTAGAGAAAGTAGTAAATTTCCACGAATTTGATTTTGAGACCTCATAATTAGAATTTGAGTTCTCGAAATGAAGCATCTGAAAGCACACAACTTCATGTGACAAGGGTATTTTTTCTTTCATTATTACCTTGCAACTTTGACAAACAATTAAACTAAAATTTTCACAGGTTTGTTGTTTTCTGCATGTTAGATACACTAAGTGAGAAGACTGGTCTTTGAACAATGACCAGTAGTGTCTGTTACGTTATATGTTATACCACCCTCTTGTGTTGGTACATGTAACTATAGGCAGTTGCCATGTGAGTTCTGAAGAATTGACCTAATGAATTGAGAGGACTTGACCATGCTGCCGAGACATTCCATCTAAGAATCTCAGCGGCTGGTTGTTTGTGGTGTCAAGTTTCTGCACTTTGCATGTTTAATTAGAAATGTTTGGAGTATGATTGCTTTGAGTGACCTTCTACTTCAAAAGATCAATCTGAATAGCAGTGGATTCTATCAAGACCAGGGCCCAATTTCACAGAGCTGACTAAGCACAAAAATTTGCTTAGCATGAAATGTTTGCCTAGGTAAAAACAGGAGTACCAACCAAATGTCCATGTCATTTTCAGGAAAAGCAAACAACAACTGAATACCAGTAACAAGCAATATGCAATGAATGGAAATTTGGTTGGTCATCCTGTCTTTATCAAGGAACAAACTTCATGCTAAGCAAATTTTTTGTGCTTAGCAGCTCTTTGAAATTGGTCTCAGAGCTGCCATCTTTTGAAACTTGCAATCGGGAGATTTTGTCAGGCCTGGAAATGACACTGAGGCTGGTCTTGGTGGCCCTTCAAAAGTTTCCCAAACTGAAAATGGCCCTGCAACATCTAAATGCCATGCCTGCTTTGTACAAGAATCAAGATGATATTTTAGAACAACATTTATACTATAGGGGAAAAAGGTTTTCTTTATATCAGGGAGACTTTTTGAACTTGGTCATAAGGGCCAAATACCATGGCTCTGCTAACCGCCAAATTCTGCGCTTACGATCGCGATTCCCCGCTTACGTGTAAGCCCCAAACTTCTGCGCGCTAGCCTTTTAGTGTAGAATGCCTAGTAACGTGAAGTATGCACGCGCAGAAGCCAAAATTCGCCGCTAACCCGTGAAATACGCTTGCCGTAGGCACAGAATTCCCTGCTTCCGTAAGCGCCGAATCTGCAGAGCCATGAAATTGGGCCCAGAACACGGTTTATTCTCAGGGAACCTTCTGCAGAATCAGTGAGAGTTAGAAGCTCTGCCAGCTATTTGCGGACTGTTCCCACTCAGGGAACCTTCTGCAGAATCAGTGAGAGTTAGAAGCTCTGCCAGCTATTTGCGGACTGTTCCCACTCAGGGAACCTTCTGCAGAATCAGTGAGAGTTGGAAGCTCTGCCAGCTATTTGCAGACTGTTCCCACTCAGGGAACCTTCTGCAGAATCAGTGAGAGTTAGAAGCTCTGCCAGCTATTTGCGGACTGTTCCCACTCAGGGAACCTTCTACAGAATCAGTGAGAGTTAGAAGCTCTGCCAGCTATTTGCAGACTGTTCCCACTCAGGGAACCTTCTGCAGAATCAGTGAGAGTTAGAAGCTCTGCCAGCTATTTGCGGACTGTTCCCACTCAGGGAACCTTCTGCAGAATCAGTGAGAGTTAGAAGCTCTGCCAGCTATTTGCGGACTGTTCCCACTCAGGGAACCTTCTACAGAATCAGTGAGAGTTAGAAGCTCTGCCAGCTATTTGCGGACTGTTCCCACTCAGGGAACCTTCTGCAGAATCAGTGAGAGTTAGAAGCTCTGCCAGCTATTTGCAGACTGTTCCCACTCAGGGAACCTTCTGCAGAATCAGTGAGAGTTAGAAGCTCTGCCAGCTATTTGCGGACTGTTCCCACTCAGGGAACCTTCTGCAGAATCAGTGAGAGTTAGAAGCTCTGCCAGCTATTTGCAGACTGTTCCCACTCAGGGAACCTTCTGCAGAATCAGTGAGAGTTAGAAGCTCTGCCAGCTATTTGCGGACTGTTCCCACTCAGGGAACCTTCTGCAGAATCAGTGAGAGTTAGAAGCTCTGCCAGCTATTTGCGGACTGTTCCCACTCAGGGAACCTTCTGCAGAATCAGTGAGAGTTAGAAGCTCTGCCAGCTATTTGCAGACTGTTCCCACTCAGGGAACCTTCTGCAGAATCAGTGAGAGTTGGAAGCTCTGCCAGCTATTTGCAGACTGTTCCCACTCAGGGAACCTTCTGCAGAATCAGTGAGAGTTGGAAGCTCTGCCAGCTATTTGCGGACTGTTCCCACTCAGGGAACCTTCTGCAGAATCAGTGAGAGTTAGAAGCTCTGCCAGCTATTTGCAGACTGTTCCCACTCAGGGAACCTTCTGCAGAATCAGTGAGAGTTGGAAGCTCTGCCAGCTATTTGCGGACTGTTCCCACTCAGGGAACCTTCTGCAGAATCAGTGAGAGTTAGAAGCTCTGCCAGCTATTTGCGGACTGTTCCCACTCAGGGAACCTTCTGCAGAATCAGTGAGAGTTAGAAGCTCTGCCAGCTATTTGCGGACTGTTCCCACTCAGGGAACCTTCTGCAGAATCAGTGAGAGTTAGAAGCTCTGCCAGCTATTTGCGGACTGTTCCCACTCAGGGAACCTTCTGCAGAATCAGTGAGAGTTGGAAGCTCTGCCAGCTATTTGCGGACTGTTCCCACTCACTCCATTCACAAAACTGAAAAGGTCAACTTTTAATCTCATGGATGTATTCAAACTCAAGGACCGTGAACCTAATTAAAGTTTCCAATTAGCTGATTTTCACATCAACTTCTCAGCCCATCTGTTTTTTAAATGTCACAAATGAATAACAGGTCTGCAAAGCGTACGGGGGTAAGTGAACTAAGTACATGTAAATGCTGGGTGGCAGTAGAAACACTTGTACTATGTAACATTGTTGTCACACATACGTCATTCCAGGGACGAGATATTATCGAAAGACGTCACTATTGACCTTTCTGCTTTTTAAACAGCTGCCTGAACGAAAACACTTTAACGAGAATGCCATTTAACCCTATTTATTATTTGTTTGTTTATCAAAGAATTATAATTTTGTTATTTCACACGACTGATTTTTTTGGGTAATTATCGGTGTATAAAAACCTGGGCCCACACCTCAAGGCTTTGCAAACACTAGCCACACTTCTGCCGTTTGGGGAGTACATCAAAATGACATTTTGTTGTTTTGTTATTGCAACAACATTGCTAACAACACTTGACTCCCAAATATGACATACAAGAAACATGAGTGCAAGTTTTTTTTTTTTTTTTTAGGTTTCAAGTACAGTCTCTTTATATTATGACTTTGTTTCAGAGGCAAATATTTCACAGGGACAAAAATTGTTCTAGTTAGAACTTCATATTCGGTATTCTTTCAGAATAAAATTAATTTATGGTATTTTTTATCTTTACCAATCCTGTTTAACACCTTTAGTGGGAAGAAACATAAATATTTTAAGATGCCAAAAGCTAGCAATCCAAATTCCACTTGAAAGAGAAGAAAAGAAAGGCAGCTTTCGCCTCGCTGAAAAATTTGCCCCAAAAAGTGTCTCTAAGGAAGAAGCGCAAGCATCTCACAACAGAGGACAAGACAGACCAATCCGCAGAGTGTCACACTCTTGAGTTAACTCCACTTTCTCACCACAAAGCCCCCAACAGAAAGTGCGGAATCTTTACGAAAACACTTCCATTCCGGTTACCTTGGTTACAGAGTCGTTGACGTTCATGGCCGGCACGGTCAACTTGTTGGACTTGGACAGTTGGTAGAGACGGTGGACACCGGTCACCGACTCCTCGACGATGCCCTTGATCAGCTTGAAGGTCTCAGGGCACTTCTTGAGCATCATGTGGGTGGCGTCGCCCCCGTCATCCAGAATCTAAACACAGAAGATGCGGGAAAGATAAATAAACAGCAATTTTTGAGTACGTCGGTTTTTATCTTATGACCAAAGAAAGTTTGCGTAAGGTTGCTGCTCATGGTTTCACATAGACTTGATCTCAAGTCTGAGTCGCGGTTATTTCTCTGCATCAACCATGCAGAATGCCCCGCAGATCAGCTACCACCTGCCCTAACAAGAAAGAAAAAAGAAGCACTTTCCTTGCTCTGAAAGTTGGTGGAAAAAAACCAGAGGTTAGGTAATACAGTGGGTAATAACAATAATAACAACCATTTATATAGCGCCGAATCCATTATTAAATAATGGTTTTGGGCGCCTTACATAAAATTGTACTAGAGGAAAACTTAAAATAGTAAAAAGGTAACACCAGTACACGCAGTCAATACAAATAACCATTAAAATAAACAATACATTTGCTAAAACAATCATACTAAAAGGAGAAAGATACTAACATGGAAAACAAAATGAAAACATTTAAAAATTGAAACTCTAATAAACATAAATCATAAGGCACAAAGAAAACACATTATAACTGGACCAGCCAGTGATGAATAAAACGCAAAAAAAAACAACATGTGTAAGCAAAAACAAGACTCACAATGAAAAGCTAATAAAAAGTTCACTTGAGAACATGATGCAATATTTTACCTTTTTAATAGATAATTTGATAAGAGTTTCTAGCAAGGTTTAAATAACAAAGTTCCGAACAGCTACATGTACCCAAAAATCCAGTTTTACAAGAAAACTGTTTCATGCGGTGTTTTTTGTTGTTGCTGCATTGGAGCAACTATATTAAGCAAAATGTATTATATTTGATATTAGAAGCGTTAACTGAACAAAAAATCACCCAAAACTTAGATACATTAACACAGTTCAGGAAAGATAAACAAAGATGTTGACAAAATAGGGAGACCACCACCAACATACAGCTACACATGTAGCTCTGTTAGTAGAGTGTCATCGGAAGGATGTGCACGGTGCCGAATACAATTTTGAAACTCACCATGTTTGGCTGCCAATCATCTGCTATGATACATTTCTCTATGCACCACCAGAAATCCTCCTCAGTCTCACCACGCCAAGCGAAGATAGGGAAGCCAGCCTCAGCCAGGGCCGCTGCCACCTCGTTCTGGGTGGAGTAGATATTGCATGCTGACCATCTCACATTGGCACCAAGAGCAGACAGGGTCTCAATAAGAACCTGTGAAGAAAAACAATCGATATCTCAATAATGTGACGCCACTGCTCCATTTCACACTAAAGAGTCGGTATGGTAATATTAAATCTTCTACAAAATTCAGAGTGATGGGTGTCCGTATTCCCAGCAGAATGAAAACTGTAGCGCTTACACAGAGTGATGGGTGTCCGTATACCCAGCAGAATGAAAACTGTAGCGCTTACACAGAGTGATGGGTGTCCGTATACCCAGCAGAATGAAAACTGTAGCGCTTACACAGAGTGATGGGTGTCCGTATACCCAGCAGAATGAAAACTGTAGCGCTTACACAGAGTGATGTGTGTCCGTATACCCAGCAGAATGAAAACTGTAGCGCTTACACAGAGTGATGGGTGTCCGTATACCCAGCAGAATGAAAACTGTAGCGCTTACACAGAGTGATGGGTGTCCGTATACCCAGCAGAATGAAAACTGTAGCGCTTACACAGAGTGATGGGTGTCCGTATACCCAGCAGAATGAAAACTGTAGCGCTTACACAGAGTATTGAGTACAGTAATAGAATGTGTATTAAGTACCATAATTATTACTATTTTAGAAAATGTACTTGAACCATTAAAGCCAAAACTCAATATCCGGGCGCCTATCAAGAACTATCTATTTACTTGGTTTTAAGGTGCTGTTTTGTTACAAACATGTAACTTTCTAATTGCCAAAAAAAAAAAGGAAATGGCTGATGTTGCATACCTGTTGTTACTAAATTTTAATAGTTTTAAAAAATTGTTTTACAAATAGTTTACTTAAATCTATCTTCTGATACCATTTTTTCATTTTTGAGATTGAGGTTAACAGAACATATCATTTATGTTTTAACAATTTTCTTTTTGAAGAATATTTGATCAGCAATTATTAGGAGTGTATCATTGGCTTTCTTAAGTACATGTAGCAGTAAGGAACTGTCCAGTGTCTCATTCCAAAGTGGATGCACCAAAGGACCCTTTAACAGCAAAAGATTTGAAGGAGCATTATCAAATCATACTGTTTCTACAAAGAAACAAGTTATCACACATCTACCCTGTCGAAAAACAGCTGCTATCGTTTAAAAAAAAACCTGTTATTGAATTAGCTCATGTAACCATTTTGTTGTAATTTTTTTTATACAGAAGCTGTCTTCTGAGGGAAGTTTCATCTGGTTAAAATATCAGGACCACGCCAGCAATTTTCATCAAGTTTGCACGGCTTCAAAGACTAGAAACATTTCTCATGACTACAGGAACCAATATCAACTTTAAAACAATCTCGGAAATTCATTTAATTTGTTTCTGATAATCACCAAAGCTCCTAGTTGTCTTCCATGCAAAGAGAGAGATTGGGGACGGGGGGGGGGGGGGGGGGAGCTTCCCCCATGTGCCCTGGAGTCTGTTAAGAGCAGCTGGCTCGTCGATACAAGAAACATGTCCCAAATCAACCACACAGCTTCTAATCCAATAAGAGCAGTGATGGAAATAGGCAATATAATAACACGCGCTAGACAGTGTAGCACCACAACAAGAGGCCATCACCAGCTGCAGCAAGAAATGTCAAAGTGATACGCACAAGCCTCTGTTTTTTCTAGAAGAGATGACAAACTAGAGAGAGAGAGAGAGAGAGAGAGAGAGATACCGAAAGGGAGAGTGACTTGACCCGAGCTGACTTCTGAAGTCTACAAGATGGCAAACCTGTCATTTACCCCAATGTGTAATTCAAAGTTGAAGGGAGACACAAGAGCCTGCTGAACTTATTAGTAATCCACTATGTCAATACAGTGCTTGTGACCTTTGACCTCAGATACTCAGCTACAGAATGCTTTTCTAGGCACATGTTATCACACTTGCTCTTAGATGTCCAAACTTGATAACCTTTCATTCTACAACCAACACTTGCTCTTAGATGTCCAAACTTGATAACCTTTCATTCTACAACCAACACTTGCTCTTAGATGTCCAAACTTGATAACCTTTCATTCTACAACCAACACTTGCTCTTAGACGTCCAAACTTGATAATCTTTCATTCTACAACCAACACTTGCTCTTAGATGTCCAAACTTGATAACCTTTCATTCTACAACCAATACCAACTTTGAATGATTTTCACAGCTGATTAGAAGTGTCATCTATTTTATATAGCGTAATACTTACATGTAAGTACCGAGTTATGCACAACTTTATAACTACATTAAAGCCATTGGACACTTTCGGTAAACAGTATTGTCCAAAGGCCCACACTTCGTGTATCACAACTTCTATATAAAATTAAAAACCTGCTAAAGTTTAGGCTAAATCGGTCATCGGAGTCGGGAGAAAATAACGTGAAAACCCACACTTGTTTCTGCACGTTTCGTCGTGTCATGACATGTGTTTAAAATAAATCCGTAATTCTCGACATTGAGAATTGATAATTGTTTTAATGCTTTCTCAAAAAGTAAAGCATTTCATGGAATAATATTTCAAGAGAAGTCTTTCACCACTACATGTACCTTCTGTAAACCCTGTAAGTTATTTGTAAACTTTTATTTTTTGTTTCTGTACCGAAAGTGTCCAATGGCTTTAAAGAGTAGACCATGTAAACTGTGACATCACGTTTTTACATAAGAGCCACAGACAGCACTTTTTATAATGCACAATCAGGCCAACTAGCGTACAGGAGCTATGGTAGGTGCTTAACAAATATCTGTAGAAGATGGCATTTTAAAGGGAAGGTATACCTTTGGGTTAGAAGCCTACAGCAGCTTTCGATAGTATAAAGGGTTTTGAGAAACTCTTCATTTCAAAGTTATGTGGTTAAGTAAAAAAATATATAAATTTTATGCCCCAAAATCTGAATATGAGAATCTTGTTTCCCTATTTCGGCGATATTAACTTTTAGAAATGAAGCTTTCATATTTTTATTATTATAAACATCTGTATTTATTGTAGGACTATAAAACAATCAACAGTTCTAAAAGCTGAGTCATTACTAACGAAAAAGTCTGAAACTTGGATACAAATTCAAAGGTATGTTGAAATTATGGCATTTATACTGTTTGGTAACCCCTGGGGTTATAGATTCCAATGAGCTTTTGGAAACAGTATCCAAAGCACTAGAGAAGTAGAACAATGAGCAGGATTTCTTTATTTGTGGAAAAAACATTGTCTGATTTTCTTCACTATACCGACATAAAAAGTCTGAATTCAGCCAAAAGTCTGAATAATCTCATCCCTGAAAAGGTTCTGAGTCGGCCATACTTACAGCTGCTTGAGCAGTGATGTGAGTGCATCCGATAATCTTAGATCCCTTCAATGGTTTCTCAGCTTCAGCTCTCTTCCTTAGCAGCATCAACCCTGGCATTTCTGTCACAAACAATTTGAAAACATGAAAAAAGAAAATTTTTACTTTTGATGGATTATGCTTTACAGACTGACAGGTGATCTATCTTCAATTCTAAATAACTTAGATCCATTTTCTCAGACTAAAGGTGAAAGTGTTGGAACTTGTTAAAAGTGTTTGGTGGTTACATCACTAACTTTCGTCTACATGTACATGAACGTCCTTTGAATTATATAGGGATACTGCTTACATAGGGCTTCAACCCCATTGAAATCATTTTAAAAATGTAGCCAGTCAGTTTCCCTTTTGGTTTATTGCTATTTGTTAAAAAGATCCCCTTCAGGTTATACCCTGGCTGCCTCTTCACAGGTTGTATCCCAAACTTTGGGGTGATCCCTGCCTTTAAAGGCAGTGGACACTATTGGTAGTTATCAAACACTAGTCTTCACAGTTGGTGTATCTCAACATATGTATAAAATAACAAACCTGTGAAAATTTTAGCTCAATCGGTCATCGAACTTGCGAGATAATAATGAAAGAAAATAAACAACCTTACCCGAAGTTGTGTGCGTTTAGATGGTTGATTTCGAGACCTCAAGTTCTAAATCTGAGGTCTCGAAATCAAAATCGTGGAAAATTACTTCTTTCTCGAAAACTATGGCACTTCAGAGGGAGCCATTTCTCACAATGTTTTATACCATCAACCTCTCCCCAATACTCGCCACCAAAAAAGGTTTTATGCTAATAATTATTTTGAGTAATTACCAATAGTGTCCACTGCCTTTAAACAGACCTTTGAATAACAGTGTCCTTAGCACAAGATCAAAGTGCAGTATACATTTAGAAAAAACAATGGCCAATTTTCTTCTCAAAGGGTGACTTAAAAAGTCTGAAATCAACTAAAGTCTGAACTTTCTTATCTCTGTGTACCTTACCTTGCTCAGCTATTTCAATCTCCCTTCTGCCGAAGGCGGCCTGCTTGATATTTCGTACGCGGAAGTCTTTGAAGTTCTTGGAGTTAAGCTGTAGAGGGAAGGAGAGTGCACTGATTGATTCAAAAGTAACAAAAACCAGGCCTGGAAATCAAACCTTGTCAGGGCAAGGGCCGGTTTCTGGAAAATAATGGACAACACCGCCAAGATCAGGGCAATACAAGCTAGGGTTCGCAACAGGATTTGTAAGTACTGTGGGGCGTTCTGGACCCAAATTTTTGAAGTTTGGCCCTAAGCATGCTGAATTTGGAAAAATTGATTTTTTACTTCGTGGTGTTTATTTTTGGTTTTAAAAAGCCCAACCGAATCCGGGCATTGCATGGTTTTATTTTGAAGATTCTTGTGAATTTGATCCTACTTTTTTTTTTAAGTAGAAAAAATACCCACCAACATTTTTGTGTGTTTAGCAGCCGTGTCTTCATAACATTTTAAGTCACAAGTGGCACAAATGGATGAATTCAATGCAACAAATTCTACACTTTGAAAGGGTCTGGGTACTTTTTGTAGGACACAAAACACAATGTCCACAGATTTACATTAAGCTCACACAATTTGAAGATAATGGTGGTAGAAAACTTCCCTTTCAATATTATTTGCCGAGGTGCTGTAGTTTTCGAGAAAAATTAATGAGTAAAACAAGTCAGAAAAAATATTTTAGCATGTAAAACGTATTCTCATGACATTGTTTTACTCATTAATAAGAAACTACAGCACCTCAGGTAAGCTTTCTACTATCATTAACATTCTACTAGCAGAAATTCAAAACACACTTGTTCTTGCTTGCATTCGCACATTTTGACAAAACTTGACCGGCGCCTTTGAATGTTCCTCTTTTTCAGTTAAGTGCGCCTTATAAGTGCTGTAGTTTATTATTTATTATTTATTATCTTTAAACTGTGTAAGTATAATGTAAATCTGTGAAATTTGAGTTTGGTGTTAAAAATAGTACCAAAATCCATCAGGGACATATTCAGTTTTGTGATCCACTCATTTTAAAACAGAAAGAGTCCTAATGAAAATGGGAGAAGTAATAGCAAGTCTCTAAACCTTATGTAAAAATGGTGTTATAATATTGCATATAACACCATTAATTTTATGCTTTTGAATTTGATATACCCTTTAACTCCTACGTGTCCATGGTATTCAATCAAAACAGCATTGAATTTGACCTTTTGAGTAACTGAAAATACCTGTGTGGAATGCACGGACCCATTTACAATGAATGGTTGACATCTAATGACATCATGTTCCAAATTTCACTCTAAAAAGAAGACAAATTGAATTACGTTTCATCAAGAGGTTATAGACTTGCAATTTTGTTTGATTTATTGGAAAATGAGTGCGTCACAAAGCTGAATTTGACCTTGGGTGCCCCTACTTCAATAAAAAAAAACCACAACAAAAAGCACAAGTAAGCATTAGCATGTAAAAGATTCTATACAATATGACACTAAAGCAATAAAGTATAATTGAAAAGTAGACCTTCTGACTGCAATGTACTAACAACATTTGTAATGCTTATTTTCCTTTTCTTCGAGAAAGACTCTGCTAGGGTTGAAACGTCAGGCCATTTTTTGCTTTGCTTTCTTTTACTTTGCAATAAAAAAAGGTGGGGGCCTATTAAGCTGCTGCACGTTGCTTACCAACCAAAACAAATGCAAGAAATTGTTAATAGCCCAGGTTGTTTTGGCCCTAAGCAGAGGTTGAATTTGAAGCTGAAAATAAAAGAAGCTTGCAAGCTTGCATCCAAGTTCAAAGACGACATAAATGAACTGCCAAACCTGATACTTATATTAGATGTTAAATTTGCATCGGGGATAAAGAATATTAATTTTGCTTTTTACCCATTCAGCGATATGTGTTAGCACTGTATACTCTGATACTGATAGATCCAGGCATGATATTTGGTCCCTCTGAAATCAAACTCGAGTAGGAAGAATATCACTTGAGGAATGGCGGACACTATACATGTAGGAGTGCACAATTTGGTTTGAGTATCTATAGACAAATAACCCACACCAAAGAGTGCCCTAGTGACGCGTCCACCATATCTAAAAATGGCTTAGATCCCTGTGGATCCTTCCTTTTATTATGCATTTCTAAGACTTTACCTGAACTTTTTCTTTGGGTGAGACGTCATCTTCTTCGGACGAGCTTCCACTGTAGGAGCCAGAACTGTAGCTATCTGTTGAGGACTGAGACAACGACCGCGACCGACGTTTGAAGCGACCGCTCCGACCCTGGGTTGGACCAGAAGTCTTGAAGCTGATCTGTTGAGAACAAAAATCAGAAGAAAAACCAACATTAAGAAATTTAGTAAGCAGGGGCCAATTTTCATAGCGTTGCTTATCTGTGTACATTTTTATGCTTACTATAGCAGGAGAACAATTCTTTTAAGTGTAAGTGTATTTCACAGGATAGCAAGCAATTTAGGCAGCTTGCACATTCACAATGGATTGTTTTGTTACGTTATTCAGTTTCATACAGTAAGCACCGCAAGGATGTGATAATGGTGTGATAATGGTTAGCAGCGCTACGGAATGAAAACTTGTGCATTAAGCACAAAATCGGTGAGTCCAGTACTCCATCCGACAGTGCTCTAAAAAAATAACCACTCGACCAAAAGCTCAAATCCAATAACCTCATAAAATTAGTCTGGTATGTTGCTCCTAACAGAGCATGACTTCTTTACATGTAAAGAAAGCAACATTTCAGTGAAAAAAATAACAATTCTTCTCGAGGGAGACGAAAAAAGTCTAAACTCTGATACATGTGAAAGCACTAAATTTCTCATCCTAATTTGAAATGTACCAATCTACATATTTTGACCCATCCACCCACCTCAGTCAAATTTTCGATTTTAGAAAATGCTGAAATGACTTTTCAATCAGATCCAAAGTGATTCCTGGATTCAAGCATTGGATTGGCCCCTTATTAAATCACTACTTACTATTGGCCCAAATATAAAACCACATAAACATAGTGGAGCAGACAGGTGTGCAGACCTTTATGGAAAACACAAAGAGGAAACACACTCTACACAATGGCACCCACATGTTAACAGAAACCACAAGGTCTCTCTCTGAAAGCACCAAGTTCAAACAAAGGACACTCATGCCACTGTGACTACTGACTGCAAGATCCAGTCTGATCCAGTCTGTCATTCCAGGCTAGTTAATGTAAAGGGTGACCCTACAGTTGCTTTTTGACAATTCACAACGGGAAGTTAGTCTGGAACTCAGTGAGTCTGAATCTCATGTAGTGCATTAGTGACCATTACCTGAGGCTATGTGTGTACTTAAAGGCAGTGGACACTATTGGTAATTACTCAAAGTAATTGTTAGCATAAAATCTTAATTGCTAACGAGTAATGGGGAGAGGTTGATAGTATCAAACATTGTGAGAAACGGCTCCCTCTGAAGTAACGTTTTTCGAGAAAAAAATTATTTTTCGTGAATTTGATTTCGAGACCTCAAGTTTAGAATTTGAGGTCTCGAAATCAAGCATCTAAAAGCACACACAACTTCATGTGACAATGATATTTTTGTTTCATTCATATCTCGCACCTTGACGACCAATTGAGCTCAAATTTTCACAGGTTTGTTATTTTATGCATATGTTGAGATACACCAAGTGAGAAGACTGGTATTTGACACTTACCAATAGTGTCCACTGTCTTTAACCCTACACCGTGTACAGTACATACATGTGCATGTTTATGTTTAGCCACAGAAATAAGTCCAGTGTTATGGAACCTCTGCGAGAAAACTCCTAGCCAACCTTTTAACATTGGTCTTAATAAGGCTGATGTTAGAAGATTTTGATTAAGGGGGTGTTTCACTACCCCCCCCCCCTCAAAGAAAAAACTATACTATTTGTATGAAAACAAAACAAAAATGTAAATTTTGAATGACTTATTTTTTAATAGTCAGAACACGCTAAAAGAAAAATCACAGGTGTCACCCACAATCATGTAATGTAGCAACACACAACAGTGAGAATTTCAAATGTCAGTTTTCCATAAGAAGTGTGTAAACCACAACGAAACTACAAAACTTTGCTTATTATTAGCCATCAATGCCAACCACAAATAAGCTATTCCTCCACTACTCTCTCCATGAATCTCTCTCGTTATAATTAAATTGACCTCATTTTAAAGCGCTGAACCACAATCAGCAGTCTTAGCGTACAGCTGGGGGCCCCTAGGGGCAGTCTGTGGTGAATTAATCAAAGAAAGCTGCCCACACGACAGTCGGCTGGAATAGACCAACGTGCAGGCCCCTTGTTGTCTGGTGGCCCACTAGGCTCCTTCCTTGGCCCAAGGAGCAAAGGGTCTACGTACATTGCTATTATGGCAGGAAATGCTTCTCTGATCAGAACAACTGATTCCAGCGAGCGACCTAACCGAGGCTACAACGCACGCCTCGGTTGCCATTCTAATAACATTGGCATTGTTCATGGGCAAATGGCCATCAAGAAAAGTGCTGAAATTGGTTCACCATCTACTTTGAAAAATGCTCCCAAAGCAATTCAATTAATTAATCTTTGCTTCATTAATGAGGTGCATAAATTAACATAATTTTTAAATTAAAAAATCAAATTTGTTGGAAGACACCACAAATTTTTTAGAGAAAGTATTATCTCCATTTGATGCTATGACTGAGAGAGCTTTCATTTGATTGATTTAAATCTCAAAAATCAAAATGTGCTACAACGAAAGCCAGGGCTTGAAGGGGCACAGCAATTTTCCTCTGGTAATCGGAGTACTTATATACGGAACATTTCAACTTAGTGGAACTTTGCAAAAGCACAGGGCACCACAACAATTGCTGTGGGTTCCCTGGGTTATTTCAAGGTTTGATGTACATGTACACAGTATGTACAATGTAACTGACCATAAATGTCTCAACTACTTTTACACAATTTACATTCTGTCCACAAATTATAAGTGGACTCCAGAAAGAGATTTCTCTGCAATGACAGAAGGCACACGTCATCTCATCATAACAAGTGGTGCATGTATAACATTTATAATAAAGTTATAGTGCCGGGTTCAGGTAATGTACGTAGCGTGGCTCCTCCAGGAGTGAGGTAAATGTAGTACATCCCAATGCTGCTCCGCAATGAACACAGACCCCGTAAACTATGGCTCTGCATAATTTCGCAGAAAGCGATCGTTCATTACAACTGTGTAATGAACAGCCTCTCTCTGCAAAGCAGGCCCCTGTGATGCATGGGAGAGTCCAGCCACCAGGGGGATGCATGATTGAGCATCAAGACAGTCCTCTTCGGACTGAGAAGAGAAGGCAATTCTAGTTTCACCTGGAATCAATCTCGGGGGAGGGGTGGAGGGAAAGGGAGCTTGATGTGAGAAACGTTTATACAGCTTAATGTTCACTTTGTATGGTCAGAGAGGAAGGAACTCTGTGATCTAGCAGGTCATCTGGCAATCCAGCCAGATTTGAATGAGAACTGAAAAACTCTTGTTTTTTATAGGAGCCCAAATTCTTACAGTAAATGTTCATGAAAAGCACACAGACTGGAAAAATAGCCATCAATTTTAAGTTTTTATTTTCTATGTCCGTGTGTAAACAAAAATAACTTAATATATCAAAAATTTGTTGTAAACAAGAAATTGAAGGCCTGGATGCACTTCATTTCCTGACACCGAATACAGAGGCTTTCTCTGCAGAACATTTGTACTATAGATCCTTCAAGTGGCATTGTGCCTGAGGGTACAGTATGTGGTAGACACAAACCAGGAAACCTAAATGATAACAAAAGAGAACTATGCCTAGTTGGGTGAAAGTTTCCAGTTGGAAGGTGTGTACAAAACCAATGGGAGCTGTTCAAAGAACACCCACAACTACTGTACTGCAGGCTGGCATTGTTTATTTATACACCATTCAAAACCACACAGAAAACAATAGGTATACTGGTTGGACAGGAAGGAATGCTTAAATAATCATATAAACTAATAATGTCAACAATGGAATCTAACACAGCCACCAAACAGTCACCTACATTGTCATTTGAATAGTTATGATGTACATACTATAGACCATATTGAATAACCCCTTTTTGCTATGAAAAGTCGCTATCTTGTAGGGCAAACCGTATGCGCGTCCAAACGCGTTAATCATCGAAGCATGCAGCACGCAACATTCCCAGTTTGATTTCTACGGCACATGCACACACACACACACGCACAGACGCCATCTTGTAGGTCAGATATTTGAGCCGCGTGACGTCATATTCAATACAGTCTATTAATGTAACTTCCCTGATTGAACTACCAATTACTCGATGGTTACATTTTCGCTGATATTATAGCTGCTGACTTGAACTACAATTCTCCAGTAAAACTTATCTGGGCAGTTATACCCAGTAGCCAGATCACCGGCAAGCCACAACCTTAGCCGTCACTTCAGATACCTCCAATTGTTCTGTGCACATCTTGAAACTACTTCAGAAGTATTTCAACATGATCGCACAAACTAAATTATTTGTGACCAACAACGTCAAAACAAGCACAACTATTGTCAGAATACATCAGTGAAAACGTGGGGAAAACATCTCGTACATACCTGCTGATAACTCGAGGAATAGCTCATGGCGTACGCAAACTCGGCTGACCAATGACCACCTATACTGACTCACAGAGCTTCATGCAAAATGTTACCAAGACACACACATGCCGGCAATTACATCATGTATTTATGCGCACTGCCCACGCAGCACTAGTACCTCTCTCACTCACTCCCACCCTGTCCGTGCCGACACCCTGGAGTAAAAATCCCGCATTGACAGAAATATCGGAATGGACGTATTGATGATGCAGTATACAACACTAAGCTCTTCCTACGCTGTATGTTTGCTGCGCTGTTTCCGTGTGCACAGCATGCAAGGAGACCCGTCTTGTTGTTTATTGCTTGCATAATGGCTTTAGAAGCATAATTTAAGGCAACAACATCAGACCAAGGACGATGCACGAGCATCCAGGATGAAAAAGAGTCTGGTAGTCCTCCTCCGTGTTCTGCCTTCGTTAATGAGGCAGTGGTTGATTGATATGTTGCGTAAATAAAATATATAACAAATTGCGGGATGGGTAATAATTGGAATCTCAGCAAATGGATGGGCTGACAATGTATGCAGTTAGCAAAGCTTAATCATTCTTAATTAGTCATAGTTATGAAAACAAAGTTAAAAAAATTCATTTGGAACCTCTTTTTGAACACTTATTTTAAAAAGTTTGAAGTGGAAAAACAAGTTTGGTGAATTGTTTCAACATGTTTGCAAAGCAGCATTTCCATACAGACAGACTTTAAAAATCTTGTCAGTAACAAGTTGTCACCAAAGTTTCGCACAATTTCCACTGGATTAAAGAATAGTTGCAAAATTTCCAATTACATTTTATTGCCTGTTTCACAATCAAAAGTAAGTACATTTTTTTGTTATTATATTATCAAAAATAAGCAGGAAACCAGTCACAAATGGAGGTACAAAACACAGCTTGTATATATATACCTAATGTAGTGTTTTCACTGGTAACTTTATAGTTAGTGAGCAAAATCATGTTGTGATTTATAGCTTTTATTTGTGCTTAATCAGCTCCTTGAAACTCAGCCCTGCTCTACACTGCACTCAAGGGCTTGTGTGCAATGCAGTCACATTGCCTTTGCAGTGATTTGGAATTTGTAAATTACTAGCCAGCCTAATTTGCCAATACTCTAAAACTCGTCTGTGAAATTGCTCAACAAATAATGAAATAAAAAAGTATCAGGGAAAAAACATGTTATTTTGCTGTTTTCACTGCCACTTGCCAGGAGTCAATTCACTTAAGGAGCGGGTATCACCATTCATTAGGGACTGAACGCTGCCAGGCAGGCAAGCAAGCCACTCTCAGTACAAGAAGTCCGATTTTGAAGACAACTAAAATCAACCCGAATCCCAGCTGACCGCTGATTCAATCTCGATGTTGTCCAGTGTAGAATTTGATGTGTATGGAGTGCTGAGTGTTACACATCTGGCCACAGCGGTCTCTCACACTCTCAGGGAGAAGCTGGTGGTGTCTTAAACTGCCGCCAGCCAAGAAGCTACTACAGAGTAATTACTCAAGTGTTAAAGTTCATCTTGGGTCACATACAATTTAATGGCCTCCTGGATATTAAAGGTGTGACTTGTGTACTAAAACATAGTATACGGTGCATGTAAATGGTACACAGAGTTAATAGGATACCTTTAGTGGTAGACTTTTTTGTGTAGTCAGGCCTGGGCGGAATTTCATGTTGCTGAACAAAATTGTCTGCTAAAACTATGAAAGAAAAAAACACCCTTGTCACACAAAGCACTTACAGATGCTTGATTTCAGGACATCAAATTCTAAATCTGAGGTCTTGCAATCAAATTCGTGGAAAATTACTTCTTTCTCGAAAACTACGCCACTTCAGAGGGAGCCGTTTCTCACAATGTTTTCTACTATCAACCTCTACCCATAACTCTATGTATAAAGTAAGGTTTTATGCCAATAAATATTTTGAGTAATTACCAATAGTGTCCACTGCCTTTAAAGCATCATATTGCTTACAAAAACTTTTGTTTTATAGCAAACCATTTGTAAGTAGGATACCACTCATTTGTGACTTGTGTTGAATATTAAATCTACTGGTAAACTTCTTGTAAACATAAATTTGTTGTGCTCAGGTACATGTAGTTTTTGCTTTTAAGAGCAGCTTTATGAAATTGGACCCCGATTGATGAAGATAATTACTAATAACAATTTCTGTCTTTCATAATGCATCTACAACTAAGTTATTTGTGGAAATGTGTTAGTGGAAACAAATTCTTTGAAAAAAAAAAGACATAAGGTAGAAATAATATAATGCCATTATAAGTGACCTAGTATACAGAATGCAAGATCCTAAATACAATCCCTGACAAACACATATATCATTGTTTCCTTGTTTTTTTCCCACTAAAACTACTCCTATCGAATCCGATAGCATTTTCACAGGTTGGTTCATACGTAGTGAATTGATTGAAAGACTACACGGCGGAAACAAATCTTCTCTTTAAAAAGAAAAATCAATGACGTACAAACACGATGGACAGAACTGATACTTCACAGAGGCAAAGGAGGACATTGCTCCCCATGTCCCTGGTCATTGCCTTGGTGCCCTTTAAGATGTTCCAGTACAAGTTTCTCTTGTAGAATACATACCAAGAAGTACATCAGGCCCGCATGTATCCTCAGATTCAATTGAATGCTTAAATGCTCAAAGTCAAATTCAAAAAAATTGAATAAAAAAAAGAAGCTTATAATAATTCATATTAAAAATAACGATAATCACACATGAGTGATGTCCAAAATGACTGTTTGGCGAAACAGAATCATTTCTAAGTAATTTGTTTTTTGGTGTGTTTTTTTTCTTGATTTTTTCAATTTTTTTCAACGACCTTTTGATCGCTACATCAAATTGTATTTAACAACCTGGCGCAATATAGAACACCCAAATTGAGGCTACAAAAACAGATGGTCGTTTACTATAGACACGATCTTATTCTAAGATCAAAACCTGGATAAGAAAAACACATTAATTTTCAAAGTAATTTGTGGGTTTTTACTTGTTTTTGCTTTGCTTAAATTTAAACGCATTTTCATTTCATACTTTCTAATCAATATGGATATCAAATTGCAATTAGAGTCAAGACCTTACAGCACAGGTCAGACAAACGGTGTAGGTACATGTAGAACAGCAAAATTGAGATCACAAAAACAGTATATTCATTTACTTCAAGTATGTATAAAAATCCTGGATATTGCCCAACAATATCCCTTGATCCATAGAGACACGCAGTGAACTTAGCTTCACATGCTATATTTGTACACCTATGCTTCACAACAATACAGCACAGTGTCGCAGACATGCTGATTGCAAAAGCCAAATTGAGGTCACAGAAACAGATGATAATTTCCTACATAATACTGGATCAAAATCCTGGATGTTGCCCAACAATATCCCTTGAACCAAAGACACCCAGTGAACTTAGCTTCACCTGGTATGTTTGTAGAATCTGCTCCACAAAGTCCCTTTTTGCATGATCAGTAAGTAAACAATTTACGCACACCTGTGTGTGTTGCTTGACTGTTGTATTAGCAAATTGATATAATTTTATGATGTCGGTAAATATTTAGTCGGGGTCATCTACAAGTGTCTGCCGGCAGAGAGGTCCAAAGAGTTAATCGGTTCAATGTTTCCTAAAAGTGAACAATCTGTACGTTAGTGTAAGTGAGCAGGAAAAATTCCTGTTCGATACATCAATTTAGATATGGTGGGCTTACAGTTAAAACGTTTCTTGAACACAAACCCTACTTCGCTTATGTAGCTGAACCTAGTGACATGTGCCAGTGCATGTGATGACTAATTTCATCTATGACTAGTTTCCTGCAAACTGTTGCTTAGCAGTGTATCAAGCAGTAATATATGTTTGCTTAACATCTACTGTGAAATTGAATTCCCGTCATGGTTTATGTTAATCCCTGCTTTATGAGAGGCCTTGCATATTGATAGGATTACACTGAAGGATTGGTCTTAATCCTATTACTGGATTAATATAAAATAAAGATAAAGATCAACTTCTTTAAGGTAGTGGGTCAAACTGCGAGCAGGTCATGTCCTGTGCATTGACTCCATATCGTGGACGTATCGAGACTATAGTCTCAAAAGAATGCATCATCAACAATTGCCACTGTGGTATGAGCGTGACACAAGACCATCAAGTTACTAATACCTCATCAATCAATCACCATTACAAGTCTTGTTTAATTAAAAAAGAGGCAATGCACAATAGCTCTGTACTACACGTTTTGCAGCCAATTTCCATGTACATTGTACATTATATGTTCATTACTACAAGTCTGCTATGCCGTCTCCCATGTACAGAGTGCGTGTGGGTAATTAATTATTTTGTTACAACTGGATAATTTGTTGGTGAATACATCATTTTGCACTTTTTTTTATTGGCAAGGACAACAGTGACCAATCACCAAACCTACAGTATGAATCAACAAGGACATGTACGCACACAGAGAATTACTTTGTAGACCTTCATTTCTTTAATGACCAATTATAAAACTGCTCGGGTACACAAATATAAATATACAAACACAGAGAAAGTGAAACTAACATAATACGCAAGCAATATATTTTGAATCTGTATACAAGGTAAACGAGAATGCAAGAATAAATATGAGACTTTATTGTAAAAGTGTGTCTGCGGAAAGTTTTAAAGAAAAATATGTTATCATAAGTATTGTTTGAAGCTTTGCATGGTGTTGAGATGTATGTTATCATAAATTGGCATTTATACGCGAACATGTATACCATGATTTATACGCATACATGTATAACGTGCATACAAGCGTAAATGGTAAATAAATAAGTGAATTATACAGATTGAATTTGGGTCTGGTTTAATAGGGCAGAAAAGATATGTTGCCATTGTTACAGGTCAGTTCTACACTGTGAGCAAAAAATCAATACCCCAATGATGGATGTACGTGTACGTTTACAATGCAACATGATGCAATTTTCCCTGCAACTGATGGAGCGATTGTGAAGAGCCTTATCCTTAGCCTATGAAAATCCTTCGGACAAGTGGACGATTGCAGAGACAGCCGTTCTATCATTATGTATTTCACAGGTTCATGCATTAGGTACTTTACATGTATTTATTTATCATGGATAAATTGTGCAGTGTACACCCAGACACAAATTGCGCATACCAAAGTGTGTGCATCTTCATTTTTTTTTTTTTTTTTTAGGTTGCAGGTGTCTTTCCCTAAGCAAGCTTGGAATGTAAAGATAGCACAATTGGTCTTGGGTCCCCATCACAATAGTTAACACAAGCGTGTTTCTGAACATTTTTAAGGTTTTGTAATGAAGCGATTTGGAAATTAACTAAGAAACTGGTCTTGCAGAAAGCTTAAACTCTAGCCCAGCCCAAAATTATGTCATGCTGCTCAACAGGTGTAAGTCATGACCAATGGGAGACTTTTGAGACACTGGCAGCAGCGGACATATCAATCTTTTTTTGCAGTACTAGCGAGAACTGTGAAAAAGAACCGCCCATAAGTCTCCCATTGTTATGTATAGCCAGTCAGCCTACAAACCAGGGTACATTTTTACACCTATTTCAATTACAGGCAAACAGACAAGAGTACATCTTCTCCATGCTCAAACATACAATGTACCAAGTCATACCAAGTCACGCAAGGATTTCACGTCACACTCTGCCCAAAGAACTCAGTACTGCTCAGCCAGACATACACGCCCCAATAAGCATGACTACATGCCCCCTTTCCACCCACGCTCTCTGCCACCCACAGCAACCCCCTTCTTCCCCTTCCCAGTTAAAAAGATAAGCAGCTGAAGCAACTATTCCAAAGCAAAAAGGAACAGTTCTGGAGAAAAAATTCTGGCAGAAAACTTCAAAGCAAATTCAATTTCAGTGTTATGTTCTTGCTCCCTCCATGTACTATGAAATGTTTCACAATAATATCTTGGTTTCCAGTAAGTCGGGGTTCTCCTTTGAATTTTTGCAAAAACTGTAGTTTTTAACCCACTTTTTTGGATGTTCGGCTGAAGCACATTCAATTAAAACAAGGTCTTTCTACTTAGTGCTTATCTTGGTTTGAAAAGTCAGCCACTGTGTAATCTGGAGCATTCTATATTGATTTCCTCATGATTATTTTTATACAATTTTCGAAAAATTGATTGGCGTATCATCGGCCAAATTTTGCTTGTATCGGCATACAATTCACCAGTATCATCCCAATACGCTAGCAAGGCATGGGGAACTCAGCAGTTTCTGCAAAGTTCCTTCAGCAAAGCCGACGCCTTATTCACCACCGGAGCCTCACTGCTCCTGACACATTTAACTATCCTCTGATCTATGATGATAAAGAGGTTCAGATTGATGGCCATAATCGATCATCCTCCGTTAATTTAAGAGACTTCTAGGCAGCATCTCGGAATGCCAAACGTACACATTCTTAATATCATCCCAGTTTTGTGGACCCACACAGATAGAAGCTTCTGAAAACAAACAGTCACATATCGGGATACTCATCTCGGACTCTCAAACTCTGTTGTGTCAGGTCTAATGATGGCGGCGGGGGTTGAGGGAGAAACATCCACTCAGTATTAATCCTCTTAAGATATTATTATAACTGCAGACAAATCCTGGGGTTTATCTCAGACTGAAACAGACCGTACAAAGGATACTACATGTATAGTAAAAGACACTGGACACTATTGGTAATTGTCAAAGACCAGTCTTCTCACTTGGTGTATCTCATCATACATGTATGCATAAAATAACAAACCTGCAAATTTGAGCTCAATTGGTCGACGAAGTTGCAAGATAAATATGAAAGAAAAAAAACCTTCTCAGCCGAAGTTGTGTGCTTTCAGATGCTTGATTTCGAGACCTCAAATTCTAAATCTGAGGTCTCCAAATCAAATTTGTGGAAAATTACTTCTTTCTCGAAAACTATGTCACTTCAGAGGGAGTCGTTTCTCACAATGTTTATACCATCAACCTCTCCCCATTACTCGTTAACAAGTGAGGTTTTATGCTGATAATTATGTTGAGTAATTAACAATAGTGTCCACTGCCTTTAATGTTTATGATTCAGGAGTTTTTGCTTCATTTCTTTTCCATTATGTAAGTTATCCACATTTTTTATGTAAGTTTGACAATTCAAGTGTATCAGGATTCTCCCTAGGATTTGTCAAAACTGTGCGGCATTCGGGACCCAAATTTGAGAAGTCTGGCTAAAGGACGTTTTAAGTTTTTGAAACAAGGTCTTCAGAATGTTTTCTACTTGGTGTCTATCTTGGTTTTAAATGCACTTATGTGCATTCTGGAAGATTCATTTATAAATGGTGTGTTGTCTTGATGGTTTTTGTGAAATGAGTAATTTAGTTTATTACAAGTTGTCCAATCAATCGGAAAATAAAGAGAAGTCAACAAATTTCCCACGAACAACAAAAGTGTACTTTTTGTTGCATAGTTTGCACATTTAGTTGGGGTGTGCAGATGTTCTCGGTGCTTAAGAGCATGCCAATTAGCTCCCATGAGTCCCAGCTTATTGACTAACATTGACAGAGGATAACAACCTTTGCAGCAACCTCGCACAAATTGCCATATTGTTATATTACATGTATTTCCATTAGTAATTTCCGGAAGGTCAACAATACATGAAGTGCATTTCTCAAGTTAGTCGTGCACTCCAATGAATCGTACCTGAAGTGAATTTACATACGTATTCAGCCCTGAAGCTGGGCTTAGGAACCACCATTAAGCAGCAGACAGTAAACATCTTGTCAACAACATTTTGTGAATATACAAGTACATAGTAAAACTTAAAAGAATCAATGCTTATGAAAGCAAGACAATATTAAAAGACAGTCTGCACTGTATATATTAGGCCTGTAATTGATTGCCATTGTTGCGGGGACTTTCCTTTGTTCCTTGTCCACGTGACACTCTCCATAGACTACTATGGAAGTGGACAAGACAAACGGTGGACATAAAAAAACAAAGACTTCCATTGTAAGGACAATATTGTTCCTTTTTGTCTTCCCTTGTTATGATGTGCCCACTCTACTGATAATACCATAGAGCAATATCATGACACAAAAATGTACACACTGTGTACAATACCATTGGTGTTTAATGAAGCGCACAAACACACTTACCAAAAAGGTGCTGAAGGCACTTGACCAAACATGAGAAACAAAGGTTTTGAAGTTTATGAATTACGAGAAGATGAAAAATAAGGGGGAAAAAATGTACATGAAGCACCATATAAGGGTTTAAGGTGCTGCGGAGCACTCACCAGCCACTGAAACAAACACTGGTGCAAACCCTTCTTGTAGTGATAAGGGTAACTAGGTTCTTTATTACACAACGCACACCTGGTCCTACGGCTTTAGTTTACGACCCATCTGGAGACAAAAACAATGATGCTGATGTACCTTCATAAAGGACAAAAGTTTCAAGATCGGGACTAGAACCACATGAAACACATTGCCGTATTACTCATTATAACGACTCGGACTGTATCAGGATTTACACACAATTGTGTAGCTTTTCATACTCACAATTCCCTGCCCATCCTCACCTACCCTAAAAAATTATATCAACTTTATGTACTTCTACCATTAAACAATACTTCTTTTTCCTTTCTCCATGCTTTAATTATGATCTACACATGCGTTAAATTAACAGCTCTGCACGGTGGGCACAACACTCTGCAATTGAATGACCACATTACCTGTGATTGTGACGCTTGTTCTCTTTCCACAAAGGCTTCTTTGGTGGCTGCTATCACAGCAGCAGAAGGAGGTGGCTCAGTTCCCTTGATCCCTACACCAAATAATCCCAGATGGAGGGCGACTGGCACGGCCCATTCTGGTGGCTTATCTAACGGCTTGGACTTTGCCATGACGATCCGTCATCAGTGTAAGACAATTACTATGTACCTCACTGATTGGAACAGTTCTTAGAAAGATGGTGCGAAGACTGCCAGGAAAAAAGCAGTGTGGCTTGAAGAGAACGGTCACTGTTAATTATAAGAAGCCTTCTCTCTCCAACTCTCACTCTCTGAAAAGAAACTCTGCCCTTCCTGACGGAAAAGAACTCTGTGCGAGAAGGAACTTATTATGTTGACTCAGTGGAACATCGATGGCGAGCAAAAGTGACTTCACTACTAAGTCCCCGAAACCACGGGCCACATCACCATCGTCTGCTGACAATCTCCACAGCAGAGTTATAATTAGGATACAACTCGATTAGGTACGTCTTCTTTATCACTCTGGATGTATAATGTGAAGATGTTTCGCCGAGATGAGATCTGGATCCAAAGGCACCATCATCATCGCTGCTGCATCTTCACAAGTTTGACAGATTGTACGGATACTACATTCTCTTCCCAATGATGAGCGGATGCAGCAATCTGATCTTGCCTTAGCCGGGGGAGGACTTTAAGTGAAGAGTTTCTTTGCATCTTTTAACCCACACTTCTTTTCTTTTTTTCTTCTTTTTAAATGTAAATACACACGTAACTTAAGATTGATGTTTTCTGCATACCGAGGAATGGGAATTTATGACATTTGAGAATTTCACTGTAAACAGTATCCATTCAGAATGGCAAAGTGGACACTAAGGGAATTATTTCTGAAACAAATATGTCTTTCTGCAGCTGAGCAAGACTAGAGTGCAAAACAAGTCCGACTTATTTAATGAAGCCATACATGTAAATCTGACCATCATATAACTGTAAGGTTAGGTATATAATTAAAATCCCTACAGATGACTGTGTACATGTACATGATACATTAAATTATATACGACATTAATCAAGAATAATACAACTTTGAGATTCTAGTAGTGTCATGATGTGTACAATGTGCATCTTCCAATGTCACCATTTTGGGAGACAATTACTTTTGGCACATTTTTAAATCAATCGTTATCAGACAAGGCGCCTTGGTAGATAGGGCGCAGTGATTTTTTTTTTTACCTTTGAAAGTCGGATTTGACGTGTCAGGTGGTATCGTAAACTTTGGTGTGATCCTTGCCTATCCCGGCAGAACAGGTTGAAACCAAAGACTTAACCAAACTAAAATGAGAACGCCAACATTATAGGGATATGCTCAGTTAGCAGAGCACCGCCATGTCAATCTGCATAGGTTCACCCGCGATAGCAAATCTGTCTGTGTTCAACCAAGTGGTGGTGGGCAAATTGAGCCTTGTGAGTACTACACACGCATGTACATGTATTTTTTACATACGTACACTGTAACAAGTCTACATGATTCGACAGCCACATTTATGCCAAGTTTGATCAACCATGACATTTATAATTATTATATAGAGAAGATGAAACCACCATGCATCAAGGCCTCCAATGGGGGGCATATTTCTCTCTCAACAATTTCATTTAGACCAATGCCAACTTGCAGCCATGTAAAACATCACTCCCACTCTTCACCCTTAGCTCTATGTTCGCACAGGTAGTGGTAGCCTACATTGTGGAGCCAGTACAGTATGATCCACTTACAAGTAGAAGTACGTCACCACTACACATACACTGTGTCTACTATGGACTGACACGCAAGTTCCAAAACACTGGTTTGTTCAGAATCTTTACTCAAGTTTCAACCCTTTCGGAATGTATCCTACAAGTATACGTTCGTTGTACAACTGTACACCTCTACATGTATACACTGTACAGCATTTTACCATTTACAAGTTTCGAGTTTGAGTCATGAATGCAAGAACAGGGGCACTACTCTTGAAATAAGTTACATGTACCTCTTTGTGTTCTGATGAGCACTTGCCACTTTTCTTCTTGCCATTCTTATCTTTGGGCCTGTCCTCGCTTATTCCATTCTTGGCTGGCTCGGCCTCAATGCTGGGATCATGTGTCACACTAAACTCAGTGGGTAAAATCACATCATCCTTCTCCTGAAAAGTGACTACTACCCCATCAACGTTGGATCCGCCGTCTCTGCCTTCGGAAAACCCCTCCATTACAGCCTCAGCAAACTCGCTATTACTTTTGTCTCCCATTTCTTTTCTTTGGAATCCACCCAAAAAACTATGCCTATAAAATTAGATGGGTTCTAAAAATGTGGGTAAACTGCACACAAACTCTGCAACACTCCAGTGAGTGAATGATCTTGAAAATGAAGTTGTCTAGAGTAATCCTAGGGGGGCCTCGGTCGGTGAATTTCCTCTCTTTGTCAGATCCTGTCATGTGGGGGCACCGGCCATGATGACATCATCATCAAGGGTACTAGGTATGGAGGAGACAGTTTTTAAACACACAGGCAATGCTTTAGCACCTAGGGCCTGTTCTTTCAACAGTCAAACATGTACATGACCATCAAACTTGTACATGTACGTGACCTTCAATGGATCATACAGGTTGTATAGTAGGAAATTCGCTCTGCAGGTTTATGTATGAGTGTGCTTCTACCCACACTGCCGTATGTGTGGACAGGCTATGCACCAAGCCCCTTTTATTTAAAGTGGCTTTACACTGATGTTTATCTTCACAAAATGATCACCGCTTTTGTTCAGCTGATACATATTATAGTGAACCTAACACCTTTTTTGTATGCACTGTCTGCTAGTCTTTCACTCTGAGCATAAAGTAAGTTTATAAATAACAGTGTCAACAAAAACTACAGAAATTAATCTATATATGATAGGCTTGATAAAAAGGGCAATCTATTACCTCATTGGTTGAGTAGTTTACAGACAAAACGAAGTGTACTACATTGAAACCTGCAGAGCGAAAGTGAAACCATTTTTATTGTTTTGGTCATGAATGTAACCCCCAGAAATCCGCAAGTCTGACTCAATCATGACATACTTTTGAAGACTGAACTGTTCAGAGCTCTTTATTGTTTCTATTGTAATTTCTTTATTTTGTTCAGTGCCTTAATCTAGTGTCTATAGGATATGTCTATAGGATATAAAACCTTGTTATCCTGGTCATACTTTATGTTGCCATGTAGTGTATTTACTGCCGCCATGCGTGATGCTCCACCATCTTAATATGATATGATATTAATAAATATAGGATGCTCCAGGGACACTTTGCAGTGAATCTCTGCTGTGTCATTTCCCTGAGATTTGGGTTTCAGCATATGGATTGATCTCACATCATCCAATTTAATAGAGCTGATTATTGCAAAATGACAACTTACAAATTCTGTTTTAACACTTCAATTTATGTTTATCTTGTTTTACCAGGGTAGCCCCATCAGCTGCTGTTGTTAAAGTAATGTTTTTAAATCCTGTAGGGCCCTGGATTATCTATGCAAGGCAAATATCAGCCGGTGACAGTAGCTGCACATTATCATAACATCAAGTGTACACGTACATTCTATAATGCTCCGTACTCATGGTTTCCCCATGTACAAGCTACTCCCCATGAGTACATGTAGCATATTGGGTCAATATGTGCAATTTGTATGCTGCTATGCGTAAATTGTAGTTTACGCAGGAAGGAATTTAAACAAAAATTCTTACACTTCCCAATTCAATTCACACAAATACACCAATATGAAACCATTTAGCATGCTCCAGCATGCACAGTAGGGTTTTTAAAACCAATTTAAACACTGAGTAGAAATCATTCCACAGACCTTACAATATCAATTCAGCGTGCTTTGGCTAAACTTCAAAACTTAGGTCCAGAATGCCCCCAGTTTAACAAAAAAAAAAGGAAAAAAAACCCAGGTACTTGCACAGTAGGCAAATTTGCTGATGCAGCAACGCATCATGAACCTTTACTATCCCTGCTGTGCAACCGACCATGATAATGATGACCCCTGACCACTGTGACCAAGAATGATGTGACCCCTCAACATCAAACTGTTTGATTCTGTTGGGCTGAGGACTGCAATATTACTGGTAGTAGGTCTAGATACAAATGTAATCACTATGAACTGTTTAAGGTTTACATTGGATCAGGCATTAATCACCATAATCATGCCAGAGTCCAAAAGATTGGGTGTTGACTGACGTACCACCCTGTCTGAAGGAGGGAACTTTTTAAATCAATCAAAGGAGGCATGGTTAATTTGTGGCAGGCAAATCTGTGTGTTTTAGAAGCTTCAAGAAATTCTGCCCATTCGCCGGCCTAATAACACAGAGGCAACCAAGAAGATTGCCTTGGTGCCCTTGAAATGCTGCAGTACAAATTTACAACTTGCTCATTTAGGGTGCCCTTCCCTTTATCAAGAAGAAATGTCTTGGTGCCCTTGCTGTTTCAAAAACAAACCATAAAGGCCTGAATTTGACATTTGCACGGTCAGCCAATTGCGTGTAGAGCCATGAATTAGGAAGAGGACTGATATGAGTAGAAGCATTCTGTTTACTAAACATGGTAATGTGATGACACTTTCATCAACACAGATACATTACAACACAAATGAAGCAGCATGAAGTCTACTAGGCTCTACACATATTGGATCCGTACAAAAGAGCAAATAGTCACCACTCTCAATATCTGAAGGTCACTTTTAAAAAAAAAGCTTTCAGCAAACTCCCTCATAAATGAATCACATCCTGGGTTATAATGATATCCCATTGAAAGGTGACGGAAATGATGTACAAATAAAACCTGACAAGGGTAGCCCATGTGAACCTCGATCATCGGTTACTAATGGGTCACATGTTCCCCTATTTGTATCCCCCTCTCCTCGCCCCCTCATACCCCTTCAAGGCTCGAGACAAAATGTAGTATACATACGTATTACACAATGCAGAGCTGGCAACTTGCATCTTACAATCAGGGAGCTTTAATGTACAGCAATCAGGAAGCCATTTTAGCCTTGGGGAAAGACTCTGCTCTGGTCTAAACATCATGGAGCTGCTAAGCACAAAAATTTGCTTAGCATGAAATTTTTGCTTTGGTAAAAACAGGATTACCAACCAAACTTCCTTGTGATTTTCAGTATAAGAAATGCAACAAATGAAATTTTGGTTGGTACATGTTTTTATATATTTTTTGGGCCCTGACCATTAACTATTTTACACTTCGACCATGTACACTGCAGCTCCATGTGAAAAGCATTTTTAAAATGTCATTAACATTACAATTTTTTATATTTGCTCTACCATTAAACTATTAATTTGTTATTTGATTTTTGCTAACCTTTTTGTACCAACCTTATACTCTATGGAGCATGCACAAGGGGAGTACTAACCCAGTTGTTGTTTGTTGCATGGTGTGCGATATGATACAAATTGGTATTTATCAAGTCTCACTACTGATGATGGCCATTCCACGTGAAAGAAATATACAATATTGAATATCAAGAATGCCAAACTAATAAACACGGTATGCCACAAGCTCTTAATGACAGGTTGAAACCACTCAGGACAAATTGGAGAAAGCTGACAGGCTCATAAAGGTAGCCCCATCGATAGGTTTTTGCCAACGTAATACTGATTTATAGGTAACTTAAACAAAACATAGAAGTCACTTGTGAAATTATTGACCGATTGAGCTCAAATTTTCCCAGGTTTGTTATTTTATGCTTATGTTGAGATACACCAATTGTGAAGACTAGTCTTTGTTTGACAATCACCAATAGTGCCCACTGCCTTTAAAGCAATTGTTTACCAAAGAAAGATTCAAACAACTGAATCCAGGCCTGCTACTTCATGGAGGCAGTGAATGCGACTGCCTCCATGCCCTCTGGTTATTGCCTTGGTGCCCTTGATAAGCTCTAGTAGAAATTTAAAATTTCCTAATAGTGTGCCCATTACCAAGAAGAAAATGCCTTAGTGCCCTTGCCCTTTCAAAAACAGAGTATACAGGCATGTGAGTCTTTAAGAGTACCTTGAAAATCTTAATACAGTATATCTACTGTAGACCTACTTGCTGAGAAGACTGCAAAGACCAGAGAGTGTCGCTGCACTCTCACACAACATTGAACCCATCCTCGTTTAGCGAGGTGACAGAGTGGGTAACAAACAAATGAGGTGACAGCGGGGACCAACCACATCTCTGTTATGCAGCATTCGAGAATGGACACCGTCCCCCACGCATGAATCATTCCTCAGATTAAAACTTTTGGGTAAAAAATTATGTTAACCCTTGAACACTTTGAAGGAAATCCTTTATCAAAAAAGTTCAACCTCTCAATAACTGCAGTCCTTCTCACCACGAAGTAAGTTTTTATTTTTTGAGTATTTACCAATGTGTGACCCTACCTAGGAAAAGTACATTGGAGTATCGCCCCGCCCCCCCCCCCCAAAAAAAAGGAGGGAAAAAAAACTTGTTTAATAGTGTAATTGTACTGTGCTGATCAAATGCATTTACTTCGAGCTGACAAGCCATGAATGATGGGCTTAAAGTGCATTGTGCACAAGCAACTTAAATACAGTGCCCTTAAATTCTAAGTGCAATCATTAGCGTTTCAAGGGATTGTTGCTCATCATTGTTTATGACCAGAGGTTTATGTTTGCAAATTGCCATCAAAAGGATAAATGTCCTCCCTAGATGCACAATTTTGTGCTGTATGAAAGGAGAGAAGGTCCAATGCCATTACTTTGAGGCATCTAACCAAGTTTTCGAGTTGAAACCAACGGTTCTTTTAAGAACCCCCTCAACTCGTTTAGAGACAATCATTACATGTGATGTTACCGCAAACTATTCCATATAGATCCACAATCTACAGCGTTTCCATAGTGCATGCAAACAAAACCCCATCACGGAAGAATAGGGGTAACCCTTGTGTTTCTGGTTCGTATAGCAAGCTCCCCTGTTTTTAAAAAGGTTTCTGCAGACTTGAGAGCTACAGTGATTTACATGTAGCTCACTCATGATGAGACATCTTTTCATTACCAGACATAATATAAAGAAGAAGAAAACATCAAACAGTATTTCTTGAAAGTTAGATTTGAGTCCATCAATGAGATGAGCCTACACACATGTGTGCATGTCACATTCGCTTTAAAATGTGAACAGAAAATGAGCATCATTTGGTGTGCAGCAGAGTTAAACCTTATCACCATCTGTCATCCCCTCGCAGCAATTTAATTCTGATTTCCTCCTGGCTCTGAATCCACACAGCTCATCACCAGAGCGCGATCTCAGAGCCAATGCCCTGTAAACACGGCTGACATTTTATTAAAACACATTCACTCCGCAGGTTGCTGGTTGTGAAATTCAATGAAAAATAGCCTCGCAGTTCGTCCATCCAAGGGTCTCCAAAACGAAGACGATTGATATAAATGATTGATAATATTTTCCTTTTCTTATTCATAGTTTGTGTTTTTTCCCCAAAGATGAATTGAAAAGGAAAGCCCAAAGGCAGGATGGCATCATGCTGACTAAAATAAAGTGACGGTATGGTAACTGTGTAATTTTTTTATTTTACCGGAAGATCGCTACAGAAAATGTACATCCCATGGCCAACTTCAGCCAGATATTTATTTGGCAAACTGTGTCTTCACCTTTGTGATCCAGCAGTACAATCAATACAATCCATGGATGTAAAATTCCAGCATGTCTCATGCATGTCTCATTCCAGGCATGACATGCGAGAAATAAACACATTGTAAAATTTGAATAAAAAGGTTTCTATAGACGATGTGACCTATGTTTACATTCAAACCGCCCTCTGTTGACACTGTTTACGTCATGTTTCGCCAGGCAGAAAGACACGTAGTCATGGTAAAAACACTGGCTGGCTGCCAAAACACAAAGGTTTTGCCCGGCGGTATGCGCGCGAATCATATTATGGTTGACGTCACATCGTCTATACACTGCAAGTTTCAGTTTTGTAAAATCCTATTGTTTGAATCTGAATATATGATTGTATGATAATATGTTCTTATAAATGTTGGTTGATTTGATTTGAAGGTTCATTTGGTACACTGAATGATGACCAAGACTGTTGGTCCAATGAGCTACATTAGGACCCACAGATGGTCAGATTTATTTGACAAGCAAACATTTCCAGGAAAAAAATGTTTACTCCTGATTGCTTTTTTTTAATTGGCTGACAGTGTATGTTTTTGCTATTAAGAGCTTTGACATGTCTTTATGCTGCTAAATTTGTCTCTTGTTCATGTACCTGTAGTCAAATTGTCATAGGCCTACATGTGTGTACATGCACTATGAACACATGCTGTATCATGATACAAGATTGAAACACATGGGTCTGTAACATGTATAAAAATAGAGTCACCTTGTTCTAAACTGGACAAAATAACAGTTTTTCAAAATGATCTCATCACACTTCCTAATGACAATGAGATAGCAAGTTCTGTACTTCTTCTCCACTTGTGATTCACATCACTGCCATAAATAGAAATGCAGTTTACAACATACATGTAGTGCATTATAAACAACAGACCGACCACCAACTGACCACAGAGCCTTCATTGGCCTTGGTGAGTAACTTCTCTACTTCTGATTGTCTCCATGACAAGCATAAACTGCGCCAGCCAGGCCACTACACTACGTGTAACCTACCTGTAACCATCCACAGCCTTTCTGGCAGACAAGTTACCACTTGTCAAAGGAAAGTTTTACATTTTGTATAACAATTTCAGCCTAACTTCAAGAGTTATAAAAGTAACAGCGAAACAAGTTCTGAGATGTGCCCCCTTTCTTCACATCAGAAGTTGATAAAAATCAGACAATGCAGTCTCTATAAAATATACGGTACATGTATATCATGACACAACAGGAAGTCCAGGCTTTGTTGGCTGTTTTGTAAACATGTGATGTAACAGTTATGGTATAGTACAGGAATCGCAACAACAATTCTTTATAGACACTTTGCAACAACAGGGGAAGGTTTGTTATGAAATACAAATAAGTTCAGCAGAAATCCTAAAGTTGAGGGTATCTAGATTCCGAATCTGACACAGAGATTAAAAGGCCCTTAACAATTGAAATTTGGAAATGCACAACAAGGTCCACACAGCCTTGCCTTCATTCAAGGTTTGGATGTGAAATTCCACAAGATCACAGGGCCTGTAGTAGCTCAAAATGTACTGCCTCATGGCAGACGAGTTTTGCAGATGCAATATCTAAGATGTCCGTTTGTGAATACTGCGGCTGGAGATGCTGTCGGTACCCGCATCACTTCTTTAAAGCCATTATACACTTTCGAAACAAAACAACAACAAAAGTTCACAGATTTACAAATAACTTACAAAAATACAGGGTTTACAGAAGATAGTGGTGAAAGACTTCTATTCTCTTGAAATATTATTCCATGAAACGCTTTACTTTTTGAGAAAACATAAAACAATTAAAAATTCTCGATATCAAGAATTACAGAGTTATTTAAAACACATGTCAAGACACGGCGAAACGTGCGGAAACAAGGGTGGGTTTTCGCGTTATTATCTCCCGACTCCGATGACATATTAAGCCTAAATTTTCACAGGTTTGTTGTTTTATATATAAGTTGTGATACACGAAGTGTGGGCCTTGGACAATACTGATTTTTGTATAGTCTGTATTTGTAGATTATTCAAAACAGCACAAAAAATGAAAACCTAAAACTCCTAATGATAATACAAATCAAATTCTACTCACACTCATATTTCCGAGCCAGCAACTTATTGCAGTTTCTCTTTTACCATTCCACCATGAATCCAAATGAATATACAGACCAAAGGAAAGACGTTTACTAGCAGTGTATCAAACTTCAAGGTTCTGGCTAATGCACCCGCTTCACACATGCCATGATATATCACATTATTATACGCTACTACTGCAGCAAAACAACTATCGTCTATTTATATACTCTAGGACCTCACATTGGAGAGAGGAGACACAAGTCAAAGGAATCAATTGAGAGGACTTTCAATGGATCATGATAGGCAAAAGAGCTCAAATTTCTTATCCGAACGGTACACCAGATTCAACCTGGTTTGCCGTTCAGGAAGTCCCAAAACACAAGAGATAACTTGCGTACCTTCCCAATTCACGAGATATTAATAAGTCTTTGATAATAATACTTCTCACAATGATTACTGCATTGAACACTACAACCATGGTACAACTATGACGTACTAAACACAACAATGCTATAAAGTGTAGACCGTAATATAAGTACGACAAGACTGTCAACGGACCTCCGTCCACATTTTAGGCAGAGTTTAACCATAGAAAAGAAATAGAATAATTATTGTTTTAATTGCCAACTACCTGTCAATTGATATATTGTGCTGTAAGAGTATAGACCTTGCAATCCATATTTCACGAGCAAATTACAATGCAAGGACCTCTTGTCTGATGAGGTGTTTTCACTGCTTGTAAATCTTGCACTCCTCCGCCTTTCTTTTGGTTGGGCAGTGGGTGACCCTAGTTTTATGTTACGGGAACAAAGAAAAGGTTGTGCATTAAAGGACCCAGCCAAAGGCAAGGTTCTTCATCGACACTGCAATGTTTTAAAAGGATGTTTACTTTAGGACAAAGTCATCCCTCTTTTATTCCCATTCCTGTTCCAGTAAACATTTTGAGCCACTGACAAACCTGGAATTCTTATGGATTTCCCCTCCAAATTCAAGCCCTGTTTACACCAACAACAACCCTCAACTACCTAAGGTTTTATTTTAAACGCACAATGGGCATACGCTTCACATAATTGTGTAAAGTCTACGTGGCCCTTACATCTGTACGTCCTTGCACTACGGATCAATCCTCCAAGTTACAATGCACAGACCAGTATGAATAAAATAAAATTGAATTTAATCTGCTACGGGAGGCTATAAATAGGAACACATGACAGCAGTTCAACAGACCTGTCCCACATGCTCAGTGGCAGCTTGGTGTACTAATGTAAATGTCAAGGGGAAGACCTCATTACAAAACACCTAACATCAATATAAATAATGCATGACACCCACAGCAAAACAATAGGGACTCATTATTAAGACTAAATACTAGAGACACCGGGTTTGATCTCCATCAGCACAACTTGCTTGGATATTTTGCTTACACTTGAAAATATTTGAGTACTACAATGTAGGACTCATAAAATGTTAAAGTCGTGTATGGAGCCACCACCAAGCAAGAAGCAGCAAGGCTTGCTCGAATTAAAGGCCAGTGATTGTTACAATGTTGACTATTATATGACGATTACTTTTAATACAAATGAGACATTCTGCTGACAAGTGCCCTTTTTCAAACAGTTTAATTGTTAAACCGTGGTAAATCCTCATTTCAATTCGGGTCTTGTGAAGACAAATTTTGGTGCGGTAAATATTTTGAGCTATAAGCCCTGTGGTCTTGTGGGGTTTTACCCAAAACTCAAGCCATAAACAGGATACTGCAATGCACCCCCGTATCCATACCAAGATTTTTGTCAAGAAAAAATAACTGATTAAAGAAAACACAAACGATACATAACTAAATAATATCCATGAGTTAAGTAGTGTACTATTATTATTGAGATTACTAAATGAAATAATTTAGTGAACAAATAATGTAGAAAAAAATATGTCAAACTAATGTCAGATAAAATAAAATTAATTGTGAACACATATTGAAGGAAGTACTGTTATTATATACAGCCCTCCTCGACGTATTACGACTTTACACATTCGCCTTTTTCTCACCTCCCCGGGCAACACACCAAAACACAACGCGCATCACTTACTATGTGATAAATAAAATAACGGAGCAGATCAAAAGAAAGCACGGTTTAATGATGGGCTTTTGTGCCCCAAATCAAATCAAAGTTAAATAAAAATCTCCAACGCAATTACGATTAATACTAAACTAAAGTACTTATTTATATGCATGACTGAAGGTAACATAGACAATTTGGCTTCGCTAATATAATAACTTGAAGGCCCCCGCACACAGAAGATCACTCAGACAGAGTAAGGGTTAGAGAAGCGGGTATTTTTCCATTGCATCTTCCATACATGTAGTATAGTGTTGGTTGGACTGCCACGACCTTTCAAAATGAGTGTAGCCAATCGAAGGCTGACAGGGACAAAAATAGTCAGGCACCTGTTTTGGTAGTATCATTCCTGACAGATAAGTATTGATTGCACAAGGGGAATAAGACATAAAATGGCCGCAAGAGTGTACGTACCGGCACCTGATTAAACCTTCCAGACAACATTGGTGAACCGCCTTGCATTACGACCCCACGACTACATAAACAGCTCTCACTGGCTTCCTTCCACCCTGCTCATGACCACTTCAAAGATGTAGATGCGGAGGCAGCAGAGGAAAATATAATCTGAGGAACTCCCGCCTACTGCGGAGACGATTTCCCTCGCATACCTACTGGCATCTGCCCCAAATTATTAATATTCCGGCTGCATACACAGGCTGGAACGACGTGTGAACGTTCTTGAACTTTGCGCATCCCCATGTCAACAGCGAGGGGTGGGAGAAGATAGGGACTACATGTGGTGTGTTAACTGGATTGTGATGGATCGGAGATACTCATTAGTGCGTTTTGTGTGTATTTTGTTTCAATCCAGTCCCAGGGATCGATAGTGCATCTCTGTGTCCATTGAACGATTACAAATTATGTCCCATTATTACACATACATTATACAGTACTTACATGGTACATCATAAAACATATACTATAACAGGCATAGTGTTTTGTAGAATATATCAAATATGATTCTTGATCAGATGCAGAAAACGAGAAAACAACATTTCTTGGGCTCAGTTTCACAAAGAGCGACTCATGTAAGACAGATCTTAAGTTGCATATAATCAATATAAATTGCTCAGCAATGGTGATATTGACAACTAATCTTTTAAAATGAATATCTGGTGCTTTGTCATTGCGTCCCCTCGGGATTTTGTGCATTCTTTTAAGATAATTTTTTTTCATCTTTGATGCAATTAAGTCCCTGAAATTATTTTTGATCAACAGCAATACATCGTTGAGTGTCCAACTTAAATTCAGGGCTCGAATTTGGGGAAAAATCCACAAGACCGCAGGGCTTGTTGCTCAGATTTTTTACAAGACCAAAATTTTGTTAGAAAAAAAAAAAGTTAACACGATAGAACAGCAGACCTTTTTCATCCCTAAGGAGGCTTTTTTTTTGCTGTGAAACCCAATCAATAAAGTTCCATATACCTACTTCACATCATTCTCGCCGCCTCAAAAAAAAAATTCTGATTTGACAGGCAAATCACCAACAAAACACTGTAAAAAAAAAAGATCGTCATAAAAAGATTGACCAAAAATTTGACAGCAGTAGTCAGAAGCTCATCACTTTTGGTAGCCATACTTAGCAAGACGTTTGGCAACAAGACCTTACTTTTAATCCATGCAACACAGGGATGTGTGGTATTGCAACCAGACCTTCATAATGCAAATTCAACACTCCTTTGTAAGGTATCAGACTTTACACATGGTCAGTGGTAAACAAACATCACTGTACTAAGGTGTGCCGCCGCGCCGGGTACCAACACATCACTCCCTCGTCCCCGCTCGCTCCCCGGATGCATAAACATAAATAGTTTGAGACTAGATGTACAAGGTGTGGGCATGAGTAAACTGAATGGAAAACTTGTATGCAGCCTGATGCACGTGAAAAAAGGACGGATTGACGTTCTGCAGGGGTGCTCAGAACACTGATTTGACGACAAGTAAAACAAAAACTTTTATTTTAAATGAGATTGAAATACATTTTTTAATGAAAGATAATATATTTCATATAATTATTTGTAATAGTAACTATATTAGTATGCATAAAAAAAACCACAAGACCGCCGGACTTGTTCGGCATAAAGTTTACTGGACCGAAGCTAAAATCACTGGCCTCGGGCCTGCGGTCCAGCGTGAAATTCGAGCCCTGCTTAAATCTACATAGGTAAATAACGGAGAATAACAACGTACATTGTACAAATACCACTGTTATCCATGCAAGTAAGTAATGTAGCCAATTAATGCACATCAGTGCATTAATACAGTGACCTTGGCAGTTAGCAAAACATGGACCTGTTAAATAGTGTTCAAGTCTGTCAGTCTTCAGACTACATCAATCTAGCTCTCTGTACAACCACGTTGAACAACAACAACAGTTTCAACAACATCATTACGAGACAATGTCCATCATACGGGTGGTTCTTCGTTCAATGTATTGATTATTCCAGAAAGGAAAAACATCTTGAAAAGTAATTTTGCGATCGATGCATCTTGAGATGGCTTCTTTGCGGGGTACACAAGACCTATTCTAAAAGCTTTCAGTTCACCATGTAAGATGAGAGTACGACAGCGCAAGTTCTAATGATAACAAGAGCAGATGTAGACACCTCGTTGTTATTGTGAATTTTTGTTATTCTTCTGCGTGTTGAGTTTTGAAGGTTTGCTTTTTTGGTGCACTAATGTCATGACTCAAACTGAACATGTTTGTGTGCTAGTACTTGGTACTTGGAAGTTATCCTCCTGAAACTTACGCTGGGGAACTTGACAAAGAGGTCAGGAGAGCGTGGTCAAATATTAAAATTAAATTTTACTTATAAAATTGTCAGAATGTTTAGAATAAAACATTGTTGTTGAATAATTGAAAAAGAAAATTAACCTAATTCAACACTGATATGTTTTATTATGAAATACACCATGTACATGTATGAACAATCCGCCCTAATGTTATTATTCATTAAATAGTTTATGGGGACAAACAAAATCCATTTAACTGACCTTTCCTGATTTAATAATGAACAGCAAGCCTGAACATTAGCTCACGCAATTGCCCCATGCCCCTGGTCATAGCATTGGTGCCCCTTGAAATATTTCTGTAGAAATTTTTGTACACACATAATTCCCAAAGCTTCTGTTTGGTGTAACAACCAAAGAGAGAGACCATTGGAACATCTGCCATTACAGTATTAAACAGGTTTTTTGCATAATCCCTGTGCAAGCCACAGCAGCTGCAAGCTTTGACCTCTGACAATGTCCCACTTGGCCCCAAAATAACCTCAACAAAACAAAACAATAATACACACAAACAAACATCAATGATCAATCAATGAATGTGTACTATGTTAAAGTTGGTCCTAAATACATCAACTGCGGGAAATGTTATGTTAAAATTTGTATGACATTTCAAAAACCTAACAATGGTTCAGATTTGTTTCTTGACCTTACACTTGCAGAAACTAGAGAACTTTGACCTTTGCATGTAAGCTTAATTAACATTTAAAGTGTCCTCTTCATTGCTTTTAAAAACAGACAACAAACAGTCCTAAACCTAGTTAGAAACCATACCTTTCTCTCTTCATTCGCACACTCTTGACACTTATATTGTGTATCAGGGCAGTACGAGTTGCAGGAAATTTGAGACGTTCTGGGAAAAAGTACTTAAAGGATTTAGGACAAGGATCCTTTTTATTTGCAACCACATATGACTGGATTCATTATAAAACGAAGTACATTAAAAGTTACTTTGTCATCCAGCTAAAAGTCGTACACTGTTTGCATTAAAAGACAAAAAGGTCAATGTCTTTGTTGTAAGCCGACACTTTACGTGGAGGCAACAGAGGGCCCCAAGTTTTATTGCCTTGGTGCCCTGTAAAAAATTCCAGTAGCCTTGTTCCCTCATAATAAGGTGCCAGTTACTTAGGAAAACTACCTTGCTTAGATGCCCTTCAAGGAATAAAGTACCAGTTCTGACATTTCACTCTAGCGAACACAGCAAACATGAGCTCAAACAAACATTCATGGCTCAAACAATCAAGTTTTCCCATTGCAAGAAAAGTCACTTTGCTTTCGGTACATTCACATGAACATGCATTAACCATGCACCAAACGCACCTTGGTCATTGATCATATTGTTCGCCACAAATAAAATCACATTCACACTACACAAGCATTAAAAACTTAACAGATACTTTATTGTGTTTAATAAGTTCAAAGACAGCTTTTAGAATTAATATTACAAACAATTAATTCTAATGTTTGAACATCTATGATTTGCTTCTACTATCGAAGGGCAATTTTTACTGCCATATTGCCATGCCTACATAAGACTTCCGATCAATGCAGTGAGCTTCACATAGCCAAATAATGCATTCCCTTTACCTTTAGTACTTAGTATTAGTACATGTGATTACGAGGCAGCTGCTGCCAGTCAGAGCTCCAACATGTGTGCCGCCCCCCCCCCCCCAACAAAATACAGCAACATGGTTTAATCACATCAAACAAGAGAGGGCAGTCTTTACTTTCCATCTGTACTTAATTTGATTGCACTGTGACAAGTAACATTTTAAATACTGTATTCTAGTATTTAAAAAAAATAAGGTAGGTAAAACAATTAATGCTTCTGACTGTAAAAAAGAAAAGAAAAAAATAATATGTGAAATGATACTTTTTTTTACACAACACCTGAGAATAAATGTTCCATTCATTCATCGCAAACTTTGAATATGAGCAAATGAATCATGGCAGGAGATTCATTTCAAAATCTAAGTGCAGGCAGTTCAACAAATCTTAACCAACATTTCCTGCATTGTTTTGTATCACTTTGCTAACAAATGTATATATATTGATTGAGGAATTGGAAATAAATGTTGTACTGTAGGCCTACTGAACTGAAAGGAATAAGAACATTAACAGAAACTTGACAAGACTGTTTACATGGATCTGCCAATTCTGTTTTTATATTAACTTGGTAAATTCTTTAGTGATTACGATGCAATTCTCAAGCTTGCAAAAAAGCATGGGCCAAGGCAAGCACTGGTATTTAGAACATGGGTTGTTGATTATTATCCTGCTTAACTTCATTTCTTCCCCCCCAAAAAGTAAACATGAAAAAGGTGTTTCAAAATATTTGACCCTATCCTAGTGTTTAATCAAACAGCGAAAATAAGATGGCTCCAGATTTCCATATCATGTTAAAAACAAATAACAAAAATCCAGCTTAGGCTAACACTTACGTGAAAAGTTAAATAAAAAGAAGTTTTCAAAATTACATTTACATACTCCTACTTGGACCGTCCTTACTCTATGCTTGGACCATGGCCCTCTGCTTGGCCTTGGAGATAGAGATGGACTGTACAATTAATCTGTTCTTTAGAACAAAACTGTATCCAGAAAATCAGTAGGGCCACTGATTTTCCGCGATCGCGGAAAACGGACGGAATTCGCGGAATCCGCCCTTTGAAACGGAAAACGGGATTTCAGAAAATTTGATTTTTTTTTTTTTTTTTTTTTTCTTGACGCCAAAACTATTGAAATTGCATTCTTTATTAAGATTCTTTTTGTTAAACTAAAAAGGCATCAGAAATCAGACCATTAAAAAGTACGAGATCGTAACCGTGGATCATTCTGTTCTACTTCACACCATCCTCAATGTTTACACACATGATGTACACACGTTGTTAACATGGTTAAGCGAAGGGCATTATTCGCGGCACGTTTTAAACATTTTTTGTTCACCCAAATTGCATTTTCTCCCTCTCTTTTACCAACAATAATACACAAACTAGCTTACCTATGATCTATAAGAACACATACAATGTTTTTTCATCTCGGAAAGGTCTAAAATAAAACCGTAAACTGTCAACATTCTGTTGCCAAAGCGAAAACAAAATGGCTGACATTTTGTTTGTGGATGGAGAATGGTCACGTCCATAGACTTGTTCCCAAGTCTTTGATCATGCTGAAACAGCGCCCTCTTGTGGATACACTCCTGTCATTAGCCTACAATGTGGCTGATGCAGAGAATCAACTGCAGTTTTAGACTTGGAATCAAGTCTATCACATCATGTGCATTGATACTGCAGTCACAGGGCAACCTTTTTAGAACAGCAGTATACAAAATAATCCACAATTATAAAAAAAAGTATTTTTTTAAAATTTGTCAGTTCAAATGAACATTTTACGAAGTCAACAGTGCAACTTATCTCAAATTGATTTTTATAAGTGTGTCCCTGGGTATTAAACAACCTTTTATCTAATTAAAAAAACATGAAACGGAATTTTTTGTGCCTGAAACGGAATTCATGTTTTTGCCAAACGGAATTTGCACTTTTCTGAAACGGAAAATCAGTGGCCCTAAATCAGCATAAATGTGGGCACCCCATTACCACTTAGAGATTTTCATGCAGATATTCAAACAAAACTGAATGACTTTCCATTCCATAATTCTACCAAAAGGCTTAATTACAATTCAACCAAGGCAGATCAAAACGTCAAAACATAATTCTTGGTGTGTCGAAGGGATAACTTTCCGTATGGCGCCACCACTTTTTCACTCATTTTTACAAAAAGGGATATCTAATTGTTGAAGCATAGAGTTAGGGTCGTGAATTTTGAGAACATATTTGAATATGATTAGAATGAAATTCTTACCTTCCGTTCATCATCAACAACTGGTGTAGGCATCATTTAGCTTTAATTTTGCAGCACAAGTAATTGTCAGAATATTTAGTACAAGAAGTAAGAACAGGCAATTCACCAAACTGCACGGCCACTGGAGTTGTATAGGTTGTATTATCCAGTTGATCACAAACAAACTAAAGCATTCCTAACTTCAGTCATTTCTGGGATAACTTTACAAAGAGTTCAAAGTATTGCTGTCAACAACATGATCCTGAAACCATTGAAGAATGTAACACTATTTTTTCAGCATAACCTGACCTTCGTAATATTCCTAGCAAGTTGTGTATCAATGAAGTGTCAGGTAGCCCTTTTGAGTTGAGAGAAGTACAAACAACAGGTCTGCAGAAGAATCCTATTGATCCAATACACACACTATGATTCCATATGTGGCGACTGTCCACACCAAAGACAAAACACTCTCAGAACTGCACTGTAAAGACACCACACTAAACAGTGGACACGTTGCTTGACCAACAAACTACACTTCAGAAAAGAAACAAAGACAGAGCATGGAATGAAAGAAGCCGAGGAAGTTCGACACAGGAAGCTGTGTAGTAGGTGACTTTGTTAAAATCCCAGACTGAAAGTGCACACACAGTCACGGTATTCCGATAGCACCAACTAACTGTGCAGGACGCAACAGACATACGTACGAACAGCTGTCTGATTTTGTAAGACTTATCACACACACTGCCTATTTTTGCATCGACCCAAAACACACGTGGAAGAGACAGATTATTATTTCACCACGCGGCCGGCCAGAGTACCCACGCATACCTATTGTGACTATCATCGACTGACCCCTTGAATGCCCTCCCCAGTCGACATGTCATGCAAGGCCACCACAACAATCCCCCGCTTGGATTAGCCGAGTAGCAGCCTGGCTCTATATCTCTTGTTGCATGCCAACCAATCAACCATTACACACAGAGCACCACAAGAGAGTGTACGCGCACGTACTCCCCCGCCGTACATTATTCACAAACAGCGACAACATGCAAAATTATTTGCACCGCCACCTCCCACTTTTGAGCGGAAATTTCACCACCAAGAATATCAACAAGTCACTAAAATTTGATATATTAATAAGGGTCGATGTTTAAGGGTTTGTTTCAAGAGAAGTATGTCTTACCATCCTGCCTGCTCCCTCAGGGTGCAATGGCCTGCTTTCCGTCCTTGATCGTTCGGAAACCTGCCCGTTGTTTCCGTGATGGTCCGCCATCTTTATCGTTGCAGCTGGGCTATCGCTTAGAATTATCTCATCATGCGTCATCGATTTCGTGAGCCAATCAAGATGGTGGATTCTGAGCGGCTATTTCAATTGGTTCGAAGTTGTTAAAGGATGATTAATTGCTCGATTCCTCATACCTTTATTCATTTTTCGTGGAAATCTGATTGATGACTGACTTTGTGCTTGACTTTGTGCTTTATTTCGCACTTCCTGTTAAGCAATAGGGGATTAGGACTAGTTTCTTTTGAACTAACATGATAGGAATTCATCATAGAAAAACAGTGTCACAAAGTATAAAAATTGGAGGGGAAAATGTGACGAGTGTACTAATTTGGTACCTACTTTCATAATATCAAAATAATACCAATAATAATTACGAGCTTAATTAGATTTGTGTGGACAGCGGCGCTAAAAAGTGTTGATTGATTGATTGATTGATTGCTTGATTGATTGATTGATTGATTGATTTACCAGCTGCTGTACACATAAACAGGTTGAAGTTGGTGACATTCTTTATTTAAACAAAACTTTAAGTCCACACGTTTAAACTTGTCAGAGTGTACTGTTCGGTCGAATTTCAAGTTGAAGATAAACTAGAGCCTGCATTATAGAACTTACATTTAAAGGGGCATATGTTGTCATGGCTATACATATTTGAACACTCACCAATCACTCTGTGTCATGCCATGCGCATAAAAATGCTATACGGAGGTCGCCTCCTGCATGATAGAGGATAACTTCCATGATGTAGGCCTAGGGCCTATATCCACAGGCCTGCCTGACAAAACAGCCCCTTAGCAGTTCATATAGTGTGCTATCCGAATCTCACACGTATTTATCGTTATATTTGGGACGGTGATAAAAAGATATGACACACCCAATAAGAGAGACTGCTCCGGCACCCCATATTCTCAGTGTAGTGACACCCACACCAACATCATACCCACCCTAACCCAAACGCGTTCCCACGAGGGGGGTTATCGAAACATGGTTGAACGCAATAGAGTCACCAGAGGCACCAGTCCGATTTAACTTTTTGTAGTAACTCCATCTTTCGACTGCAATGAAGGATTAATGTGTTTGTCTCGATAAGTTATTTGTTGTTTCATCTTTCATGTTGTCCATTTCCCACGAGAAGTAGCCCTATATTCACTAATGGAGTGCAGAGCCATCCGATGCACCGGGTCGAATCCCTTGCGGGAGTTTGCGGTAAGATCATCTACACAACATCAAGAGGGCATGCCGTGAACGCAGTGTTCTACAAAAAACTACGGCTCACATTTACAACTTTTTTTCCCACTGTTATTTAGCAAACGCTCACATTGGGTCATTTTTACATCATAATAGATCAATAGAAGTTGACACAACCATTCAACTGGCGAAACAAAGCCTAATTGCCAATATACACAAAACAACTATATAGATAGTTTTTTTGTGTATATTGGCAATTAGGCTTTGTTTACAATACGATCTTTGTTGTGAACTCATTTAGTAAAATAATGCACTCACCGTTGTTCCACGTGAGTCCGCCATTGTGCCCTCCTACAGTTTACTCATGCTATCATAAATTTATGGGAAGTAAATAACTCGTTTTTGAACTCATCACATCATTTTATATTCCTCATCGACCATGAGATCGACTCGAAACGCGTAAAAACGCCATCCGATGAATTCCTCACTGACTGAGAACTGCACGCAACATCCTGCGCACTGGGACTATAACTATCTGAATCTGCAACCACACAAAGTGACATTGGAACATAATAGAGCCATAAATCGAGAACATTGGATTGCGTTTTCTATCACACACCGGACAAGCGACGAAAGAGCAATAGACGTATTGAACTTTAAGTATTGAGCTAATGAATGTCATCCCACTGATCAAGATGACATTGCCCCAACGAGTCAAAATCGTCTCCACTGGGCCGAGACAAATGCTTTTACGTAGCACCTTGAAGATCAACAAATTAATAATTTCGAACAACGCATGAATATCCGATCAGGGTTTAGTTGGCGACACATGCCCGATGCATCAGGATTTGCTATAATTATTTTAAAATCCGCAGGCCTATTGAACACGAAAACAACTTACATATTACAATGTATATTTATTTAAAAACAAAGTAAGGACCCAACAATGTGACCGTGGAGGATGTCGATTTATATCCCATGCAGTTTTGCCCCATTATTATTCTGGGATTATGTATTCCCCGTTTTGAAAACAAGTGAGTGTTTATCTTGCAATGACGTTAATGCAACCACACTCACGTAATTTGGAAAAAGGAAGGCCACGGAAAATGCCCATGGGGCCCAATGGTGAAAGGAACACTGAAGATTCACAGCGGAAATTGGCAGCTTATTTACATTGCCAATGTTGTTTTATGTATAATGATATCGTTTTGGAGGTTCCGATATGGTGTCGACGAGGAGCGGGAAGGACGTATGAAGGGGGGGGGGGGGGGGAGAGTGGGGGTGGGAGGGGGGAGAGTGGGGGGGAGGGGGGAGAGTGGGGGAGGGGTGGGGGAGAGTGGGGAGGGGGGGGGAGAGTGGGGGGGGGGTAAATGGCATATCCCTTTCAAGTCTTGAGCTTGTTCGAAACGTTTTGTTGTAGAAAAGCCACACGGGTGTTTTGGGTGTACCAAGTCTGTGACCTTGAGGTTTTCTACCCGCTAGCAAAATAGCCAGAACTGTAGTGTTGCTTGAACCTGGAAGCATGGAGATAGAAGTCCCATGCCTGAAGAAGGGTGCCTGAACTAGCGCAATAGGTCAACCTCCACGCCAGCCTTGAGTCAAGGCGTGCGTTAGCACCCTCAGATGTCACGCACGACCCCTAAGGAATACAACCGGCCAAAGGTTCAAATAACGGACCTGCCGTTATCCTCCAAACAACTAAAATTAATTTACACAAAACCGAGGCATAATCTGCCAGTATATTGCAAATCAGTATTCAGTAACAATGCGAGTAGGCCCCCTAGACCGTGTGCGAGTCTCGCGCGTAAATTCAAACAATTTTTTGGGGAACACTTTGTTCCTCAAAACAAATTCGCGCAATGCAATGGGTACCGATCATGCTCTCACATTATTCGGTACCTTCTGCAGACCCGGACAACACAAACAGGGACAAATATTACTCCATAGGGAAGTTCAAAAGGCCTGGGTGACCCGATAGGAATTTGTGTTCAAAGTCTATGGGAAAATCTTATGTACAGGGGCAATGGGAAGAACAAAAGATGGCTCCACAGGGATGGCATATTCACGAGTAGGCGCGAGACTCGCTCAGTCTATACTGAAAGCAAAATTACATGAAATTGCTCTCCTTTTCACATTTTAAATTGGAAAGAAGTTTGCTTTGTTCAAAACAGGAACATGAGTGTAAACAATCCACACATAGTTTCTTTCAGTTTCGTGCCTGAATGTTTTCTGTTTTTTTTAAAATTACATTTCTATTAAAATACATTTCTACAAATGGGTTGGGTAGGCCAAAGTAACAACACATTACATTCTAAGGACCACGTTGCCTTGGTTCGGACGAGTTGGTCTTTAAAATGCATATGATTGGAAAGCTGTTTTAAACGTAGAATACAATAATCCACACAAATTTGCCCCGAAATTGCGTGGCTTTCCTTTTACTGTGCGAACTAACATGGTCGGCCAATTTATATGGGAGTTCAAAATTTGACTCCCATAATGGTCGACCGTGTTAGTCGACAAGGTAAAAGGAAAACCGTGCAATTTCGAGGCATGTTTATGTAAAACATTGTATTCTACTTTTACAACATCTTTCTAACCATATGCATTTTATAACAAATACTTACAAACGCTTTTCAAAGACCGACTCGACCGATCCAAGGCAATTTGTTCCTTTAAAGACAGTGGACACTATTAGTAATTGTCAAAGATTAGTCTCCACAGTTGGTGTATCTCAACATATGCATAAAATAACAAACCTGTGAAAATTTGAGCTCAATCGGTCGTCGAAGTTGTGAGGTAATAATGAAAGAAAAAATACCCTAAAACACCCTTGTCACACGAAGTTGTGTGCTTTCTGATGCTTGATTTCGAGACCTCAAATTCTAAACTTGAGGTCTCGAAATCAAATTCGTGGAAAATTACTCCTTTCTCGAAAACTACGTCACTTCAGAGGGAGCTGTTTCTCACAATGTTTTATACTATCAACCTCTCCCCATTACTCGTAATCAAGAAAAGTTTTACGATGATAATTATTTTGAGTTATTATCAAGATGAAAAACATGATTATTTACTTTGGGTCTGAAAGCTTACTGATTATGAAATCATAACACAATGATTTTTTTCTGTGAAACATTTCCCACTAAAATTCGGAGAAACTTTATCTGAAAACAACAGCTGGTTTTGGTTGATAAAGCCAACGTTAAGGACAATGTGTTCGTGTTGACATGTTGAGAACAGAGAATTGAGCACGATTCTGTTTCTTCACTATTGACCAAAACAACAGATTAAACAGTTCTCCAATACAATTTGTTTAAGTAAATGTATACAAAGTAAATATTTGTTGTACAATAACTTAAATGAAAACCTCAGCAGTTGTCAAATTGGACCTAGCTAGATACTTTGAATGTTGTCATTTCCAACAGCTCAAATCACAAACCTTGTATCACAAAAACATATTTCTGATACCTCTGGTGGACAAAGTAATGTGATTAACTGCTGATCTACCCCATCACACATTCAAGGTAACTCTACTACAACACAGACCACTTCGCTTATGAAAGTATTTTGAGGCACTTTTGGTAGACTCAGCCCTAGCCCAATTACATAAAGCTGTTTCGTGGCCCATTTATGTTTTTGTTTACTTGTTTGTTTTTGTTAATTTGTTTATTTGTTTGTTTGTTGGGATGTTTGTTTGTTTACAAAACTACAAATAGAACATTGTCATCTTCTGTCTTCACTCCGATCTGCTGGTGTATTCATTGCAGTACGTTGCTGACCATTTGACTTCATTGTTTGTTTATCATCAGATAGCGGCATCACCATCATCTTTCCTCCACACCTTTCTTGTGTCACATCTGACCCCAGGTCATGCCCTTCGACCTCGTCATCCACAGACAGGTCCTGGATCATAGTTCTTTTGGGTGTTCCTGTTTGGTTTGGGAGTCGTATGTTGGCAGCAGTGACTTCTCCAAATGCCACATTGTCTTCATCTTCATCTGACGTGTCATCTAGGAGACTACCATCATCTTCTGAGGAGCTGTCATCTTGAGCAAAAACTGATAAATTCTAAACCAAAGAAACAATGACTAGGCATTATTTTAACTGTCTATTATTTGTTATGAGTTTTCAAAGTAAGTTTTTAGGTCATCGACTTTAAGAGTATTTGTCAATCTATATGACCCTAACTAAAACTTTCACACAGTTAAAAACTAACATGCAGACTGAAATGTTTTTATACTCAATACAATTTAAAGATATTTTTCAATTCAAAGAAATTTAGACATTATTACCATAGAGAAAGGACCAGGTACTTTTAATAAGGTGAAAAACGCGATACGACTGGACTTGTCCGAGTCCCACTGGTCTTGTCCCGAGTCCCGAGTGTACTGACAAGAGGCTAAAATAACTGGCCTCTGGCTGCAGTCCAGTGATAAATTTTAGCCCTGTGTCAAGTTCAAGAGAATATCTCACCATTTCAATGATTTCCTGCTCACAATCTTGTATGTTCTCAATGTCCAAGTCCTCTGCTGGGGTTGTGCGAAGACGTTCCTCAAGTTTAGAGTTTGCCTCTTGCATCATGGGCAAAAAGGATTTGACCTGACTTAGGACTACAACAAAATCATGCAAGGATTTTCTGTTAGTTACTTTTTGAATGAAAATAATTGTCTCGAATATAAGTTTACGTTCAGGTCTTCAAAGCACACAGGTACAACATTGGTAATTATAAAAGACCAGTATCTGCACTTTATATGTGACCCAATATTTACATGAAATAATACAATTATGAAAGTTTAAGCTCAATTGGTCATCGAATCACAAGAAATAGCAAAAAACAAACCTTATACCGGTACCTGTGTTTTCACCATTTGGAAAATCTTTTCGAAACTTATTTTTGAAATGAGTACAATTTTTTTGGATTCTCCAATTTTTCACAATGGCTTATCTATCTATCTATCTAAATGGTGTAGTACGTTCCTCTTGTAGTAGAGTATAGTCGTATGACGATCCTGTTAAAAAAATCATGTTGCAATCAATAACTTCAAGTGGAGCAGGGCGTTGTTATGTAGGGCGTTGTTATGTGGCAACACATGAATGAGATAAAACAATTATTTAGTGATTTACCAGAGGATGGAGGCATTCTGTAGGGCTTCTTCTTTGTAATCAACAGTGGATCTATTGAGAAAAACAAAATAATTTAAAAATATTAAGTTAACAAAAACAAGCTCAAGAAAAGGCGACATGCCTAGTTGTGAAGCGATAATCGTAACCCTCCATACAGTTGTTGGGAGGATGGAGGGTTACGTAGCGGAAAGATGGAATGATTATTGCAATTTAGTGAGATGCCAAGCTTTCATTCAACATGTGATATTGATCATGCCAAACTACTAGAAACAAAGGCTCCCCCGTGAGGAGCCATAGTTCCTAGAAGTAATGCCAATCCACTACTTCTGCTTTAACTTTAATGGGATAGGCACTTTCACTTTCACTTTATTTATTAAACTATAATGCAATATTACTTGCAGGATACTCCTACCTAGTGTAGAACTATATTAAAGGTTCGTTCCTCTATCCACTCCAAGGAACACGACTCAACAGCGGAATGAACCTCATATACATGTACATAGTCTTAAAGGATGTTCAGACAACTCGTCTGTCGGACAACTCGTCTGTCAGACAACTCGTCTGTCGGACAACTCGACTGTTCGGACAATATTCGTCTGTTGAGAAAACTCAACAGTTCAGATGCCTCCACTCTGACACATTTCGATGGATGGCCAAGACAAGTCAACGGTTGAATAATGGCCGATTTCTGTTACTGACATTACATAAGTTTCCTGTATAACTCTGTAGTCGGTCAGACACGTCTTTGATGATTTGGCAGGTTAACAACAAAAACTGGCTTGACCTGGAGCTGGACAGTTTTAATGACTAAATGTTGTGAAGATTTACTTTTATTTATTTAATTTTATTGCCACAACACTACAAAAAGGAAAGTGAGGATGATAAAAATAAACAAATACAAATTTATAAACTGCCAATCGATTGGAATCACACATTTATTATTTTCAAAAAATTGCTGGCATACGGAAATCTGTCCCCGAACATTGTGTGAATAGGCCCGGCCTTGTTCGCCCGGATATTTGTGCAGCTCCCGCCGTGTATCCCCTAGTGATGGCTCATCCAGACTCTTGCACCCCACCGGGCCCCCGACCTGTCCCCCGACCTGTCCCCCTTTGCGGACGTCCGTGCGTGCCAACCCAACTCAGTACAGTACGATGGTCCCCAGCCCTGTGCTGAGCCCCTAATTTATGCTCTGCTGCACGCAAGTGTCACGCGAACACCACGGCCATCCGTTGACTTGTCTTGGCCATCCGTTGACTTGTCTTGGCCATCCGTTGACTTGTCCGACAGTTGTTTGAACCGTTGAGTTGTCTCAATCGTCGAGCTGTCAGAAAGGTCAAGCTGCTGTCCGACAGACGAGTTTTCTTACATAATACATCCATTCTCGGACTCATTCATGAATAACTTGAGGGATCCGTAAGGAGTTTGTGCAGTACTCAACAGACAAAGATCAGATGCAGATGAATGAGGCGGGGACAAAGTTAATAGAAAAAAAACAAGAAGGATGAAATAATTCTCCATTATATAAAACCATAGATAAAACTAAAAGATCAATCAAGTAAGTTATCCATAATTAATGACAGTAATTTGACAATGATTAAAATAGTACTAAAAAATCAAACCATTTTTAGCCTTGCCGACATCCAGGAGATCTGTTGAAAAGCTTTGGTCTAATTTGGGCTCATTTTGCTTCTTGGATGCGTCAAACTTTTTTTGACCTTGCGGCTCCATCGCAATCACATTATTTTATCACGTTATTGGTTGAACGACGAAAAACAAGCAGCTGATCACACACACGTGGTGAACGGGTGTTTTTACAAACTCTGAATATTGAGGGCGCTCTTCATTTTGATTGATAAATAAATGTATCACACTCTGGCCACGTAGATATTTCAAGTAAAATCTCAGTCTTCTTCTTGAATCCATGAGACATTTTCTACATCCATGATTGTATAGTGTGTCAAGATCCTGAGTAGCAAACATGACAAACGGTAAGTAACAAACAGAACCCTCAGATAGTAATTCTGGTACAACAAGTTTAAATTCTTCCTCAATTGATTGAAGGAACAACAATCCCGCAAGTAATTAATTTCTTCAGTTTTGACAAAAATTGTTAAATTAAATAATATTAAATAATAGGCCCTTTAATCCTTTATTTAAAAAATTATTAATTTGTAAAATAATTTTAGGGCCTGTATGTAATTCTACCTTCATGGTAAAATGAAGTAGGCGTACTAAAATACTACACTGTTCCTTATTTGCTAGTTAGTTGCGATAACGTAACCCTCCTCCCGACGGCCGGAGGAGCCTGCTCTCCTTGCCTGCTTCGCCTTCTGAAGTTCTTAGGGTTGAGCATTTATTCAATTTAATTGAAGAGAAAAAATTACTAGAGTGGGATTTGAACCGCCCCCTCTTTTGTTTTGTTATTGCAGCAGGTAAGTGGTGGTGCCATGCGGAAAGTTATCCTTTCATTCTTGGGTTACGATGTATTGATTGTATTGTTAGAATGATTGATAGCACCACCTGTGTGGCCAACTCTTTGAATTCAGAGAGTTGGCCACACAAACGAGGCTACTACAGAGTACAATCCTGGCCAAAATGCTTGGGCCATCCATTCGAAACATTACAATAATAGTCAATTTTATGTCAACTTCCCTAGACTAGGGCCTAGTGACAGAAAACATTTTCTCCATCCCTGTCCCCCCTCCTCAGTGTTGATGGGAGCTCCGAGTGTCCATGTTGGTGCTCCAATCAGAGTGCAAAGTCTGCAAGGTTCCAGGTATTTTATTACTAATAATTTGGGGTGGCACTAAATACCGGAAAACACCAGAAAACAACCAGAAAATGTCTGGTATTTTTTGGTATTTAGTGCCACCGACAATTTGCACTCGAGTCAGTTTCCTTGAGAATACTGGTTGGTATTTATTAATTAATATTAAATTTGATTTGTCACACAGCATATTCCTTTGACGGTCTGATCATCTTTGGACTTCTAGTCATCTGTACTTGCGCCTACATGAGACAAGTCCCTCGTCTCAAACAGTTTTTCCTCTCAGAGAAAAAGGGTTTCCTAGGAGTGTTTTACAAAGGTAAACTTATTACCTTTTTTTTTACGGCAAACAAAAATAGCTCATCAAAACACACCCAAACTGTTCAATCCATCTCTTTGGTAAACATGGTCCTGTTTGTTGTGTAATGCACATGGGGAACCCAGCCTACTTATCGAAAAGAAAAGGGGTTCACGCCAGTGTTCCTGGTTTGCTTGGCTGCATATTGCACCACAGCACCTTAATTAAATAACTTAAAATAAATACAGACTCAAGTTACTAAAAAAGATGACGGACCAGTGAAATGACAATCTTACTGTATATAATTATAGATTTTTTATTGTAAATAATTATAGAATTTTAATATATGGCCAGGGATATTGGAATTGAAGGCCTTCGGGCTACAGTTTTTAGGTTTGTTAAAAACATTTTAATTCCAGGCATATATGTCCCTGGCTTTTGTTTTGTTCTGTATATGTTTGTACTTTGTATGTGTTTTAGGCTGAATAAATAATAATAAAATAATAATAACTAGTCCTGCTAGCTAGTAAAAATATAAAAAAATTAGGCCAAATCCTGTAATTGTTTCGTTACATTATATATCCTCATTCACATGATAGCTTCTCTGCAAATGAAGAAAGAAAAAGTACAATTGATGTGATTGTTATTATTGTTGATTTCTCTATTGTTTTCAGCTTCCATCATTGGTACGAGGTTACATCTTGTTGTAGCCACAGCTTGCGTTGTGATGGGTTTCTACATACTCTTCATCAAGTGACCCCAGAGTCATCCCTCAAAACACTATTTCCTAAAAGTAGCAAGATGCTCAAATAATCGGCTACCTTCCAGTTGAGAGATGATGGAAGCGGAGTTCAAGAATATACCTCTCAGAGACTTCTTCTCTCTCTTTGGTCGGTGCTAAGTGGGGACCAAAAAGAGTCAGACTCAAATGGATCATGAGGAGTGCCTTGATAGCGTTGAAGAAACTGTCAATAAGTTGTAGGCTCAATCATCCGGCTGTTCTTTTGTGAACACTGAAGGTTCTACAGGCTTGAGATAATACTGCCATTTGGACTTACAACCATGCCAAGGCATGTTGCCATCGTCTTGGTATTGATGCTCTTTTCAAAGTTTCCATAAACTGTAAGATTTTTCAGTGGAAGTGACCTTTACAAAATGAAATTGGCCTTGACCTTTAAAATTCAAGGCCTGTTGTAAATAGTTTTGTGTTATTATGGGTTTCAATAGTTGCTGAAAATGCAAAACAGGGCACCCCCGGTTAAAAAAACTAAACCCATTAAAAACTCAAAACCAGTTTTTACTAAGGGCGTCAACATTCTTAACTGCAGATACCCTCTAAATGGTGACACCAAAACACTGGCTTTTTTGTGAAGGTTGAAATGTTTCAATTATACAGGTGCATTCTGCAGGTATCATAATGTTCTTTGTCAGATCCCTCATACAAGCAGAAGCATACATGTATGCGTGTTGTAATTTTGTAAAAAGCATGTTGTAATAAGAACAGAAACATAATATATTCAATTAGTTTTTGCATAACCTTAGAAAAAAACCTTTGAGCTTGGTTGCCTCTGATCAAATGTCAACTTCTCTTAAAATGAAAGGTTGTAAAAATATAAAATAGAAATGCATGTTGAATTAAAGGGAAGGTACACGTTTGGTAATGACTCAAAACAAATATATTATTTTTAAAAACTGATTTGGTAACAAGCATTAGAGATCTGTTGATGATATAGAACACCAAGGGAAACGACTCCCTCTGAAGTAACGTAGTTTTTGAGAAAGAGGTAATTTCTCACTAAAATAATAAAAGACTTCTAGCTAGAAATCTTTTATTCCTATATGAAAGCACACAAATTCGACCAACAAGGCTGTTTTTTCTTTCATAATTTCCTTTCACAATTTAGCCCAAATTTTCTTGTTACTTTATGCTTATGACGGGATGCACCAAGTGAGAACACTGGTCTTTGACAATTACCAAACGTAAACCTTCCATTTAAGTGAAATTCTCTAGTTCTTTAAGTGAATTTTCGGTCAAAAAACATCAACACTTTTTGGTCAAAAAGTAAAATAAATGCAAAAATTTTAAATTACCAATGATTTCTTTCAACACAACACCCCTCCAGCTATGAAATGGTAAGACCCTCAGGTAAACAACTCTTTATAAGGAGATTGCTGTGCACGTTGCGCGTATAGTGTGATGTGGCACAACTGTTCCAGTCGTTGCTCTTGACCAATAGGAATGAGGAAACTGTCCCGCTCACAACCAGTCATAAACACTTGTCATTATCAAAGGTTTGAACACCCCCACGTGACGCGCTCTTCACCAATAGGAATAGCGAAACTGTCTGAGGTATTTATGAATGGAATCAAATGTTCAAGTTGAGTTAAAAAACTCTTACAATATTTGTTGCTACAGCCTTTAGTGACTTGTAAATCTGTACATAGATTCAACTTAAAATGAAATAAATAAATAAATAGTAATACATATTGTATAGTGTGAACTTGATTTATTACGTATATCTATTTCAGCTATATACAGACACATCTTGGGTTTTCTTGAAGTTAAATAGTAATCAAGAAATAGAAAATACATTTGCACTATTATTATTGTTTTTATTTTATAATTTTGGAAATAATAACATGTGAACAAAAGTGACTAGAATTGAAGACACCTGGGCCCAATATCATAGAGCTGCTAAGCACACAAATTTGCTTAGCATGAAATTTCTCCCTTGATAAAAGCAGGAATGCCAGCCAAATTCCCACATGATTTTCAGGACAAGCAAACAACAGCTGAATATATATAAGAAGCAACATGCAACAAATGGAAATTTGATTGGTAATCCTGATTTTTATCAAGGAAGAAATTTCATGCTACGCAAATTTGTGTGCGTAGCAGCTCTATGAAATTGGGCACTGTGTGGAAAGGAGGATAAGAAATTTCAGTTTGGGAGGGGGGGGGGGGAGTCTTGAATGCAAAGAAAGCCACCAATCCGGTAGAGACTAGTCTTGGTTCCAAGAACATTGTGTTTGCGCGTACACACACAACCAGAAATGAAAAACATAGAGGGTTGTCAGAGTAGTTATTTTCACCACCGACATCTGGATCCGGGGAATAAAACTACAATGTTCACTCTCTGATTATTCATTACAAATATACACTGTTTGGTGTACTTAGATCTAAACAATGGTTGAATGTTCGTGCAAACACCATTGTCTTAAGCCCTGTTCGCATTGGACTTAATTTGTGTAAACTAACCGAGCCAATGGGTAACTTGCCTATTTTAAGTCCAATACGAACAGCCCAGGAAGTTTCCAACCCAGGTAACTTACCGGACCCGAATGGGTAGTTTAACCGAGCCAAAGGTGCCCAGGAAGATTGACCAGATCAGTTTAACCGAGCCAGAAAGCCCAATGCGGACGCGACGACTCGGTTAAATCTCCCATCCGTCCGTGACCCGAAGAAGCTGACATGTTTTGTCATGGAAGAATAAGATTTTCGTAATTATCGAACTATTCAATGTTACGCAGGGGGCCAGCACGGTTAGTTTACCCACGGTCTCGGAAAGTCTACCCGGAGTCAAATAAAACCAAGTGCGGACGGTGGGAAAGTTAACCTGTCGGAATGTTACCCAGCATCGTGGTTAAGTTACCCAAAATAATAATCCAGTGCAAACACGGCTTTAGAACAAAGACTTGGTAGGAACTAAAAACATGTAATGCTCCGGGCCGGGATTGGAACCAGTGTGTACACAGGTGAAAGGCAGGGAAAGCAACCACTTTCAAACAATCCAAATGCCTACTAATGACACAATGATGTTTTAGCAAAAATCCATGTTTTCCTTGAACAGGATTTCTTCAACTTGCTTAACTAAGTTTAGGTCTAAAAAAAAAAATCTGGGGGGAAAAAAAAGAAGAAAATTTGAGAATGGCTGACCTACTGTACTAACTGTATAAGACCATGTGACCTTATTTATAAAAAGTAGCATCTCCTGACAGGCAAAATAAGATACATTTGTATAATAATGCCCACATAAAATATATTATCGTCAGCTGAACACATTTTGAGATGTGCTCATTTCTTCACAACAAATGTAGATAAAAACTGTCTTGCAATCCCTAGAAAATGTTTTTATCTCTTAAGATGCTGTCAGCAGGAACAGGAGCATCTTCTGCAATGATGGGCATCTTAACTATTTGTCCAGTATTATCACTACTGCCACTGTGGCCCGGTTCTCCTCTCTTTTCAACTGTCTTGCAATCCTTTAAGAACGTTTTGATCTCTTAAGATGCTTTCTGCAGGAACAGGAGCATCTTCAGCAATGATGGGCGTCTTCTCTAACTGTCCTGCATCTTCATTCTCATCATCTTCAAGTTCACACAGGAGGCTGTCATTCTCATATGTTGGAAAGAAATATCTGAAGGGAAATAAAAAATAGCATTTCCTTTTTAAAAATACAATAAAAAAGGTATATATAACCCTTTTAAGACAGAGTAATTACTCCAGAAGTTGGTTTTAACCTACTTGGTAAAGAGAAATGGATAGCTGTTGATATTATACAACTCTGTTAGAAACGACCCCCATTGAAGTTATATAGGCTTAGAGAAAATGGTAATTTGTTCACCCACAAAGTTACATGTAAATGTGAGAAAAGATTCAGGCATGAAGCCTTTTTTCAGGCATCTGAAAGTGCACAATGATATGTAACAAGGGTGTTTTGCCTTTCATGATTTAAACATACAAAATTGACAACCAGTTGAGCCAAAATTTTCACAGATTTTTTATTCAATGTTTATGTTTGGATAGAACATTATGCATAAGAAAACTTAAGAGAAAGACGTTATGTTTCATACACAAATTAATTACACAGGCATATTTTTAATATTGTTAGCGTCTTTAATAATGAAACTGATTTCATTTTTGCAGAAATTGGCTAAGAAAACCCCCCAATATAAAACCCTCGGTATCCACAAAGATCAACCAAATACTCACTGAGGCTGGTCCCAGTCATCCCTGGACGGTAGCTGTGTCATGTGACCCAGTGATGTCATGTGATCAAGCAGAGCCACTCTGCTTTGGAACGATTCCTTGCAGGAGATACAAGCTCGCTGATGGACGCAGCGTCGGATGTAGTTGATCAACTTCACTTGCAGATAGAAGTTCAGACCTTATCGAGACAGATGATGAAGAAGGGAATGTTTGAAGAAGGGAATTTTGTTGTTGACATGACACAAGATACCACCAGAAGTCTAGTTCACCGGAGTTTGCTCAAGGACACATGTGTCATGCATGGGACCGAACAAACATTCCGACAACACACACAAACTTTAGTCCTGTGAAATAGAATACTTAGCCGTGACAAACCACCCCCCAAAAATGAGTAAATATGTGTGTGTGTGCTTCAACAGTTCTACATGCATGTTATTGGGGCCCACAGTGTTCAAATGGTCTCTGTACTATCTATGTGTTCAGGTAGCTCCAGGAATTCGTTGTAAAAAAAAACCAATTTATGACGAGTCTGGCCGAGCGGTTAAGTTCACAAGACCCAACCTCTGGTGTTGTTAGCAGCAGAGGTTGAGTTTGAATCCCTGTCATGACACTTTTGCCCTTCAACAAGGCACTCAACCATAACAGACCCTTCCCATGAAATATGTCAATTGCACATAGTGCATGTGCACTTATATTTTAGTTGGCAAAATGAGGGAATTTTGCGCTGTTTTGAACATGGCTAATGGATGCGTGACGCAGACACGATTGCGCGTCTGCTTAGTGCACAATCATATGGCGTTTGCCAACCAATAGGGTATGTACAGTACGCATGCGTGAATGTTGTAGCATATTTCATGGGAAGGGTCCATTGCTATGTAAAAAGTTGGGAAGGTCCATTCTGCTCTCCCAGCATTCTACCAACATCCTCATGGACTGTGAATTCTTATGACCTGGTATCCTGCTCCTTTCTGCTGAGCAGAAAATTAATAAGCAATATTTCCTGCTGAAGCAGCCCTGTGTAATTGGGCCCTGGTGGTTAGTTTATTTAAGTTCCATCGCTACGTATTATATTGTACACTACTCCCATTCTAATGACATGCTAAAAGAATACCTTAAAATATAGACCAGTGAAAAAACCTGATCAACTTGTCTGTCAGGCTTTACTAGTTAGTAAAATGACCAACTGAAAACTAGTCAGTAAAAAGGTTAGAGGCAAACTCTGCAGAGTGCCTACTTTTTCAGCAAAACACCTTAGAAAGGCTTTATAAAAATCGTACCCTGTTTCATTTGCTCCAGATTAAATTTGTGCTGACTCAACATGTGTGTTTCCAGGGTCTTGATATTAGTGGCACTGACCGAGCAGAAAAGACACACAGCACCTATCCCAGAATCCTCCTGCCAGTCCTCCCAGTTGCTATGGAAACATCGGATTGAATCATATATTCAATATTGTGTCATGTCTTATGTTCATCTGTCTGTCTGTCTGGTTGTCTTGTTTTCTTGTTTGTCTGGCTTTTTTTTTTACAAGCTCGTGCTTACCAAAACGGCCCATACTCTATTTATTACATTTATGTGTACGGTTACTTAATGATATTGTTTGCTTTACTCCGCAACTTATGTACTTGTCGTTATTCTTTTATGGAAGTATGGAAATAAAAAGTAACTTGAATTGAATTGAATTGAATATTTTACAAAGTGATAACTTTAATTTAAAAAAAGTGATTCTCAGTGCAACTTTATTGCCTCAGAATTCTCTGAGCCAAATACTGTTATTATTACTCAAGAATGTGGGTCACCAACTTGTTAGTAAAATAGTTAGGAGAGGTTTGCTGTAGCACTTTGTGTAAATCTCTTTTGAGTAGTGTTGGTGCTAAAAAGAACTGTAATTAACAACTCAATGTTTCTCCTAAAGACAATCAGGGCATACTGGTATACATGTTGAGTTGTCAAAGCATTGGTTCTTTTCAGAACAAACACTCCCCATAAAGTGATATTCACATGGTGCTACAGCTAGCTTCACCTGGTTATACTCCCACCATGCAAAGTGTCAAACTTACTTAAGAAAATATATGAGGAAAATGAATTAAAGGTCTCAAAAGGTCTAAATAAAAAAAAAACTTTGCTCCGATACCGAGACTAGACTGATACAGAGTCGTCCAAACAAAGACCTGGACTCAGTCGAGATATCAACAAATTAGTTCTCTTTTTATTTGTAAAAGTTCAAAGATTCAAACTCAAATTTTGGGTGTTCAGGCTGGCACAGTGTTATCTTTCCTTGCCTTTCAACTCTTGAACCCCACTTTGAATCACTGCGGCAGGGGACTATGTGGATTGGGTTTTCAGTCCCTACCTGACTGCGTGGGTTTCACTGCGGCGGGGGACTATGTGGATTGGGTTTTCAGTCCCTACCTGACTGCGTGGGTTTCACTGCGGCGGGGGACTATGTGGATTGGGTTTTCAGTCCCTACCTGACTGCGTGGGTTTCTCTGCGGCGAGGCACTATGTGGATTGGGTTTTCAGTCCCTACCTGACTGCGTGGGTTTCACTGCGGCGGGGGACTATGTGGATTGGGTTTTCAGTCCCTACCTGACTGCGTGGGTTTCACTGCGGCAGGGGACTATGTGGATTGGGTTTTCAGTCCCTACCTGACTGCGTGGGTTTCTCTGCGGCGAGGCACTATGTGGATTGGGTTTTCAGTCCCTACCTGACTGCGTGGGTTTCACTGCGGCGGGGGACTATGTGGATTGGGTTTTCAGTCCCTACCTGACTGCGCGGGTTTCACTACGGCGAAGGACTATGTGGATTGGGTTTTCAGTCCCTACCTGACTGCGTGGGTTTCACTGCGGCGAGGCACTATGTGGATTGGGTTTTCAGTCCCTACCTGACAGCGTGGGTTTCACTGCGGCGAGGCACTATGTGGATTGGGTTTTCAGTCCCTACCTGACTGCGTGGGTTTCACTGCGGCGGGGGACTATGTGGATTGGGTTTTCAGTCCCTACCTGACTGCGTGGGTTTCACTGCGGCGAAGGACTATGTGGATTGGGTTTTCAGTCCCTACCTGACTGCGTGGGTTTCACTGCGGCGGGGGACTATGTGGATTGGGTTTTCAGTCCCTACCTGACTGCGTGGGTTTCACTGCGGCGAGGGACTATGTGGATTGGGTATTCAGTCCCTACCTGACTGCGTGGGTTTCACTGCGGCGGGGGACTATGTGGATTGGGTTTTCAGTCCCTACCTGACTGCGTGGGTTTCACTGCGGCGGGGGACTATGTGGATTGGGTTTTCAGTCCCTACCTGACTGCGTGGGTTTCACTGCGGCGAGGGACTATGTGGATTGGGTTTTCAGTCCCTACCTGACTGCGTGGGTTTCACTGCGGCGAAGGAGTATGTGGATTGGGTTTTCAATCCCTACCTGACTGCGTGGGTTTCACTACGGCGAGGGACTATGTGGATTGGGTTTTCAGTCCCTACCTGACTGCGTGGGTTTCACTGCGGCGAGGCACTATGTGGATTGGGTTTTCAGTCCCTACCTGACTGCGTGGGTTTCACTGCGGCGAGGCACTATGTGGATTGGGTTTTCAGTCCCTACCTGACTGCGTGGGTTTCACTGCGGCGAGGCACTATGTGGATTGGGTTTTCAGTCCCTACCTGACTGCGTGGGTTTCACTGCGGCGAGGCACTATGTGGATTGGGTTTTCAGTCCCTACCTGACTGCGTGGGTTTCACTGCGGCGAGGGACTATGTGGATTGGGTTTTCAGTCCCTACCTGACTGCGTGGGTTTCACTGCGGCGGGGGACTATGTGGATTGGGTTTTCAGTCCCTACCTGACTGCGTGGGTTTCACTGCGGCGAGGGACTATGTGGATTGGGTTTTCAGTCCCTACCTGACTGCGTGGGTTTCACTGCGGCGGGGGACTATGTGGATTGGGTTTTCAGTCCCTACCTGACTGCATGGGTTTCACTGCGGCGAGGGACTATGTGGATTGGGTTTTCAGTCCCTACCTGACTGCGTGGGTTTCACTGCGGCGGGGGACTATGTGGATTGGGTTTTCAGTCACTACCTGACTGCGTGGGTTTCACTACGGCGAGGGACTATGTGGATTGGGTTTTCAGTCCCTACCTGACTGCGTGGGTTTCACTGCGGCGAGGCACTATGTGGATTGGGTTTTCAGTCCCTACCTGACTGCGTGGGTTTCACTGCGGCGAGGCACTATGTGGATTGGGTTTTCAGTCCCTACCTGACTGCGTGGGTTTCACTGCGGCGGGGGACTATGTGGATTGGGTTTTCAGTCCCTACCTGACTGCGTTGGTTTTCCCTGGAATAATTCTATGGGGTTTTCCTCCCACATCTAAAATCATAACTTTCTTCTTTGTCTTTTCTCCATTGGGTTCTTAGGTACAGTGATTAAGTTCCCTTTTTTGAGAGTTCTTGGCTTTACAGCGAGAGTAAAAAAAAAGACAACATTCTACTCCTTGTAGTACTCACTCCTCCTTTTCCAGATCGGCCAGATTACCGCCCTCGCCCTCCTCCTCCGACTTAACCGCCTCCCAGTTCTTGCCTAGCTCCAGGTAGTTGATGACGTAGAACTTGTCATAGATCGGATTCTTGGGGTTGAGTCTCTTGTGCATCTTCTTTCTCATGTGTTCCTTCAAGATTAGTCTGTCCTTGAAGGTTTTATCACAGTAGAGGCACTTGAAACTGAGAATGGGTTGAGGGTGGAGAGTTTGGGAAGAACCAAGAGGTATAATCAAACAGAGACACCAGTAATGGTCCAGCTGGGCTCGATTTCACAAAGCACTAAGATTCATCTTGTAAACACATTGTCCTTAACTTTGGCTGTAACAACCAAATCAGCTGTTGCATTAACTCAAATATGACTTCATCATTTCTGAGGGAAATGTTTCAAATTGTTGTTTTATTCTACAACTAATAATAATGATTTTCGGGGTTGAACATAGAATTGATTAGAGTGGGGTTCGAACCAACGACCTCCGACCTCTACCAACTGAGCTATCTAGCCCTATATTGGCAGTCTTCATATTTTGTCAATATCTTTGTTCGAGGGGCCCAGTCAGTTTCCCTTGTGGTTTATATTGATAACTAGTAATAATGAGTGACTACAGTAAGGTTTCAGACTACAATTAAACAGTGCTGTTTTTTATCCCTACAAATCCTGTATAATACCTTTAAATCTCAATTACGAGTTTTAGACAATCAAAATGGCACACCATCAATCAAAAATTGTGTTAAAACGCATAAATCAAACTGACCTGTCTAACTTTCCTTCCAGGATATCCAGAAATTCATTAGCAAATACTGTTTTATAATAGAAGGAAAAGAGAAAAAGAAAATTAAGTCTCTCCAATAATCCATAAACTCACACGCTAATCTCATGAACTAAATTTTCAAATCCCTCAAACAAACAAGGACAGCTACAGACAATCTCTCTTCCCATGCACTATCCCCCAATGGAACAAATTACCACCTGAAGCAAAAATGGAACGTATATCTTCTTCAAGAAGTAAAATATGAGGAGACAGATAATTTTCCATTGCAGCACCACATCTCCAGAATCAGCTACCCCTTCACACTAAAACCTCAAATAATTTTCACTCATTCAAAAAGTCTCTCAGAACAAACTTCATGTAAAAAGCATTTAGTTCCTTTTAACTGAATTTTCTTGTAGTGCCTTCCCCTTTTTGTTTTTCTCTTCCTTTGTTATCGTGGCTTGAGCGCCTTTGGTGGATTTGTGCACTTTATAAGACTTTTGTTATTATTTTAAAACAATTATGACCTCAGTAGAATTCCATGCCTGTACTACTGACCTATGTTATTTGGTTGTCCGACACTAAAGTGGTGATCGAATGCCATATGGTTGAAGAGCTCTGCCCTGTTGCCTTCAAAGTGTTCCCGGCAGAAGAGGCACCCCCGGGAGAAAGTGGAGTCGTCCCGCTCTCCCTGCTGGGTGCCGAGAATCGTACGCAGCCTCTCCCCTTGAAGGTCTTCTCGTAACTTCTTATCCTCAGGGATGATGTCCGATAATAAATAATACTGGATGCCTGATGGGGATTGTCAAAGGAATGAGTAAGAAGAAGGTAACCATTATGAGTAAAAAAAAAAAATACTTACGTATAAGCCCTCCAACTTTTTCAAAGTTATCAATATTTTCACAAGGAAGGTAGTTTTAGCACTTAGAGGCAGTGGACACTATTGGGTATTACTCAAAATAATTATTAGCAAAAACCTTACTTGGTATCAAGTAATTGGGAGCTGTTGATGAGAATGAAGTAATTTTCCACAAATTTGATTTCGAGACCTCATAGTTAGAATTTGAGGTCTCGAAATCAAGCACCTGAAAGCACACATTTTTTTGTGTGACAAGGGTGTTTATTCTTTCATTATTATCTCTCAACTTCGACGTAGAATTGAGTTCAAATTTTCACAGTTTTGTTATCTTGTGCAAATGTTGATATACACCAAGTGAGAAGACGGGTCTTTGACAATTACCAGTAGTGTGCAGAGTCTTTAACTGATGGCATAAAAACTGCATCGGCTTCCGTAGAAACAACTACTCCATTAGATGCAATGAAGTAGTTGAACTCGTATTGCTACCAAAGCTTACGCAGCTTGGTATGTAAAGTTAGTCTTTAAGTGCTACCACTGCCTTCATTGTTTTATCTATCAAACTAACAGCATGTACGACTTAAAAGACACTGGACACCTATGGTAAATGTCAAAGACTAGTCTATACAGTCGGTGTATCTCAACAAATGCATAAAATAACAAACCTGTGAAAATTTGATCTCAAGTGGTCGTCAAAGTGGCGAGATATTAATTAAAGAAAAAAACTCCCTTGTCACACCATGGTCACACAAAGATGTGTGCATTCAGATGCTTGATTTTGAGACGTCAAATTCTAAACCTGAGGTCTCGAAATTACATTCGTGTAAAACTACTTCTTTCTCGAAAACTACGTCACTTCAGAGGGAGCTGTTTCTGACAATGTTTTATACTACCAACCTCTCCCCATTACTCGTAATCAAGAAAGGTTTTATGATTATAATTATTTTGAATAATTACCAATAGTGTCCACTGCCTTTAAAAAGTGTGTGAAATGATGATATTTAAATAATGTGCATCAATTTTGAAACAAATATTAGAAACTACAACCTTTGAGGAGGGGCTCCTCTAAAGCAGAACTCCCTGTACGATCTAAAAAATAATGAAAACTTTGGGCAGTCCCTTTCGAATGGGCACCATGGCCAGGGGCAATGGAGGCCATGTCAATGACATCCGCGGCCTGGAATTACCAGGCCTGCGATTCCAAGACTGCCCTTTTTACTAAATCTTAGAGAAAATAGGAGTATGTGAATATCCATATTGTACCACTTGAATGGGTTATGTATCATGGTGAGACAAAAGGAAGGTTGAATGTGTACTGTGTAGATGCATTCACCAAATGGTATCATGTTGCATGAAGAAATATGAAAAACTTCTCATACCTGACAAAGTCATAACTTACTTGTTCCATCTTGAGGACTGGTGGTCTGAGATGCTGACTTAACCAGTGTGCAAACATCAGTAAAGGAGGCCTTGCTGAACCTCAACCGCCAGTACTCTACATAACTGTGCAAAAAAGTAAACAAATTTTAAATTTTGAGGATTTCACTCGTGTTGATCACAAGAATGGTAATCTGTTTGCAGAAACGACAATGTATAAAACTCTTTTGGGAGAAGTGATGGGTGAGGTGTGGAGACCACATCAGGGCCCAAATTCATGGCTCTGCCTACCACCAAATAAAATTGGGCCCTGGAGTGGTCTGCACACCTCACCCATCACTTCTCCCAAAACAGTTTTTGCATGTTATTGATGGGCTCGCAAACAGATTACCATTGTTATGATCCAGGATTCGCTTATGTTCACGATTCACAACTTACGTGCAAACACTGTTTTTCTGAGCAATCCTTGTAAGCGTAGAATGCATTGCAACGTTGAGTACGCACGCACAGAAGCCAAAACTCCCTGCTCACCCGTGGAATACCCTTGCTGTAAGCATGAAAAGAAATCCCTGCTTCCGTAAGCGGTGATTCTTTGCTTTCGGTAAGCAGAGCCATGAAATTGGGCCCAGTTCTTCACAGAACCAACACTTTCACAGAACAACAAGGTGAAGCACGTACATTGGTTCTTCTCAGAACCAACAATTCTCCAAAAGAAACTGTAAGGTGACCACACCGGTTCCTCTCAGAACCAGCACTAACCCTCCCCCCCCCAACAGAACCAGTGTGAAGACCACAGTGTATCTTCTAACCAACAACAATTCTCCCCGACCCAATAGAGTTTTATACAGATTGTACCCGCAAGCTTACTTCTGCAGATTTTCTCAGTAACCATTCTCTGTAAAAATAAAGCTTTTTAATAAATATATGTTTCCTAGACACATAGTTAAATGTAAAGACTTCTCTCACAACATTTTTCACTGAAATGAAGAAACAATTTATCAAGGCATTCATTTTTTAAAGGCATTGGACACTATTGGTAATTACTCAAAATAATTGTTGGCATAAAACCTTACTTGGTAACGAGTAATGGGGAGCTGTTGATGGTAAAAAACACTGTGAGAAATGGCTCCCTCTGAAGTAATAGTTTTCGAGAAAGAAGTAATTTTCCAAGAATTTGATTTAGAGACCTCAGATTTAGAATTTGAGGTCTCGATATCAAGCATCTGAAGGCATACAACTTTGTGTGACAAGGTTTTTTTCTTCATTATTATCTCACAACTTCGACGACCGATTGAGCTCAAATTTGTACAGGTTTGTTATTTTATGCATAATGTTGAGATACACAAAGTGATAGGACTGGTCTTTGACAGTTACCAATAGTGTCCTGTGTCCAGTTTCTTTAATATAATATGTCATCTTCTCTTCACAACCTCCCAAAATAAAACAAAATACAAGACAAAGAGGGTGGATATTTGCTGTTGGTCTATTTGCTGTGGGTCTTTTAATTGTTATAAGCAAACAAAACTGCCTTGCTTATGTTTTATTCTGGACAAATTTTTGGTTCTTAGCTGTGATTAAAACCTGTGTCTACAGAGGTGAAAGTCAGTGAAAGCAACCATGATAATAATCTGGTACCCTCTGATGTATTGGCGATTATTGAGAGAGACATTGTTTTAAAAATTAAATTTTCTAACAGGCTGATACTGCTTAACAAATCCGTGGAGAAAAGTAGGGGGAATAACAGAAAACGTACAGCTTTATAAGGAATCAGACATGCACCGTACCCAAAGTTCAGAATTTTGAGAAAAACAATCAAAAACTTTAAACACAAAAAGAAGAGCAAACTGTGCTTATATAACAATAGATATAACTTTGTTTACCCGAAAGCAATTTCACAGAAAGATTTTTCAAAGGAAAACTATCACGAGACCTGAATTTATTTGAAACTTCTGAAGGGAAGCTATTTTTAACTACATGTAATTACCTTTTCAGATCACAAATGAGGTTGATATCCGCGATAACTAAATTATGAGCAACTTGCAGATGCTTAAAGAAATCCGTCTTGTTCTTGTCAAGATCAAATGCTACGGAGCAGAGTACACAGGTCACCCCCTCAGCATCTTCCTCTAGTGTGGAGGGCTCTGCGTTGCCATCTTCTGGGAAGCTGAGGGGCCCTAGCATATGACTTGCTGCATGAGTCATGTCTCCGACTGACCTAGTGGCTGAAAATTGAGAGGAAAAATAACTTAATACATTTTTTCAATTCATTCATTCAAAATTAAATTTATTCCCACACTTCAGGAAAACAGAGTACAAACAATATTTTTTTAAGGAATAACCAATAAACAAAGCTATTTAATGAGGGTGAGAAAAAAATAAATAGAGTATGGAGGCATCATCTGGAAGCCGAGGCTTATGCCTGGGGACAGACAATAAACAGGGACAAGAACGAACAGACTGACAAATAGAACAAAGACAGACATGATGAAGACAACAATGATGAGAACACTAATTGTACAATAATAATAATACCAATAATAACAATGATCTCAGGATTGGGTTATTCATGGTCTTAGTAGGGTTAATCATACATGTATTGCATCACCATTAAAGCTCCTCAGCGTTTGAACACTCTGTAATCTTGGTGCAGTTTGTTTTTCTTAGTATATATAGGCATTAGTTAGTCAATCAAATCATCCACAAGGCCGTTTGCTGGCTGACCATAATACAACGCTCACTTTGTAATGAGAACAAGAGAAGCCAACATTATGATAAACGTATTACATAATTGAATTCTTCTTCAGTTCCACACTGTAGTGTCAGCCTAACAATAAAGGACTACACTCCTGCTTCTCATAGTCATGCTCCACGTTTGAATGCCAGATGACGGCATATTTTTTTGACACCCCTTATTCCTTCAAAAAGTCTATAGCCTAAGGCCCTAGGGTAATAATAATGTTATAAATTCAATTAAAAAGTAAAAAAATAAAATAAGAATATTCTTGTTTTGTTATTAAAAATTTGCGGAAAGTTTCCTTATGGCCCCACCACTTTTTCATTAGATATGAAATAATAATAATAGTATCTAATTATAATTTACCTCAATAATTAGTTGTGATTACGTAACCCTCCTGCCACTGGCGTAACCCTCTGGCTATGCCGTCGGCAGGAGGGTAACGTTATCGCAACTACTCATAAGGTTTATCCCGAATACGAAAATGTCAAGAGACGGCGCTGTTGAACCCACACAAAGGTATAGGCGTTGCGTGCGCAAGTCGTAGAAACTGCATAGAAACCGCCCCATATTCCTTCCCACAATGCATTGCGTTTCTGAATCGCGATAAACCTTATTGAGATGTTCCTTTTTTTGAGGTAAAAATGAGTGAAAAAGTGGTGGCGCCATACACGGAAAGTTATCCAAATAATATAAAATGTTTACTTTGTATCATCATTGAACTTGAAGTGGATAGCCTTTTTTTTCTTCTTTTTTTTTTACCCCGCCCCCTCATTGAGCAAAGGGTGTGGTGCGTTTTATTATTGTATGGCAACGAACGGCAAACGCATGAATTGAATGGTGAATTGAATTGATTGATTGTGAAAACAAAAGTTCTGTATCTTTAATGGCAATCACTCAGATCGTGTGACTTAAGGTTACAAAAAGTTACGGTTACAATAACAAAATTCTAATTCTACTTCCTGAAAAATATATAATGCGCCACATAACCCTACTGCGATGAAAATGTGAAATAATTTGGACTTTAAATCTCGAATTTACCACTCACAGGAGGCCGCCATCTTAGTCTTTTCACAATGTTAAAATATTTATTAATAATTCAAATATTGTTTTAGTTTTATTTATATATAAAATAATGAAAAATTTTATTAAATCAATTAAATGTTCTAACATTGTGTTAACTTAAACTGTTATAAAAAAAATGATTTTCTTTGTTTCCAATAAACAATAATGTGTGAAAGAGCTTGATAAGTACAGTCAGGCAATCAGTCATGTCAAAGTTCACCGCGGATAAGAAAACTGTGTGTGTGTGTGATGCATACACAAACTTTCATAGTTGAATCATTTTGCGCAAGGTACTTCCGTTTACAGTAGCAGCAAAGTACGCTTAAATTTGATGGCGAAACGTCGTTCAAAATGTGGAAACCAGTGACGGAAAACAAGGTTGCAGTTGGTGAGAAAACTGTTCAATGTTTCAAAGATATTGTCACAGATGTTTGCGATAGTTTTAAAGTTTATTTTTATAATATGATCACAGTCAGTGGGAGGGGCCTCGAAATTTTGTCAACAATGTTTGAGTTTGTTTTCAATGTCTTGTTTGTTTGTCTGTCATGTTTGTGTAAGTTGCCCAATAGTTGAATCTTTTTCCTCACACTAATATGATATGTACTGAGCTTGCTCATTATTCATGTAATAATTATTTAGTGTTGTGGTTGAAAAGTATAGCCATGTCATTCCGGATTTCCATTATTTTATTATTTATAAAATTTGTTTTGAATCTTGACTTGGCACATGATGAATTTGCTTCCCCCTTCTTGTTAGTTCATATAGTTTTTGGATAACTTTCCGTATGGCGCCACCACTTTTTCACTCATTTTTACAAAAAGGGATATCTCATTGAGGTAAATTAGATACTATATTATTTCATATCGAATGAAAAAGTGGTGGCGCCATACGGAAACTTTTCCGTTTTTTTTTATGCATGGCAAGGCAAAGAGGAAGTTAATTGAAATGAGATAGGCAGGCCATTTGGTACAAAATGTAAGTTTAAAATTTTTTCTAAAAGCAGAAAATACTGCTTGACAAATTTCTTTGCTTTTAATACTAGTAGCACAAATTGACTGGAACACCAGCCACAACAATGTAAACTTAATGTAATTTTTGACAGGCGTTAAGAAATTTGGCCCTGGAGTCGATCTCACAAAAAGTCAGGACTAGTCCTATTCTTAGGAATAGTTCTAGGAGATATAAAAATTACATGGCTAGGCCTAGGTTAGGACAACTTGTTAAAACCCACCTCTGGTCTCTCGTGACCAACTTTGTTTGTTTGTTTGCAACATGATGATCTTCACATCAAGGGAGCTTGGCAAACTCCCACAAGGAGATCATATTAAAGGCACTGGACACTATTGGTATTTGTCAAAGACTAGCCTTCACAGTTGATGTATCTCCACATATGCATAAAATAACAAACCTGTGAAAATTTGAGCTCAATCAGTCATCGAAGTTGCGAGATAATAATGAAAGAAGAAAAAAAACCTTGTCACACGAAGTTGTGTGCGTTTATATGGTTGATTTTGAGACCTAAAGTTCTAAATCTGAGGTCTCAAAATCAAATTTGTGGAAAATTACTTCTTTCTCGAAAACTATGGCACTTTAGAGGGAGCCGTTTCTCACATTGTTAATACCATCAACCTCTCCCCGTTACTCGTCACCAAGAAAGGTTTTATGCCAATAACTATTTTGAGTAATTACCAAAAGATAGTGTCCACTGCCTTTAATAAACCAAGTGATATCTTTGTAACAACAAAATTTCGGCTTTGAATCTGATAAATATTCTGTGGAGTATCGAAAGATACTTAGTCATGACAAATGAGACAGATCATCTCTTATTATAATTCAAATATTGTCAATATTGTCAATAAAGGCAGTGGACGCAATTGTTGGTAATTATTCAAAATAATTCTTAGCATAAAACCTTTCTTGGTAACAAGTAATGGGGAGAGGTTGATATACTAGTATTAAAAATTGTGAAAAAAGGGCTCCCTCTGAAGTAATGTAGTTTTTCAAGAAAGAAGTAATTTTCCACGAATTTGATTTCGAGACCTCAGATTTAGAATTTGAGGTCTCGTTATCAAGCATCAGAAAGCACACATCTTTGTGTGACAGATTTTTTTCTTTCATTATTATCTCGCGACTTCGACGAACGATTGAGGTCAAATTTTCACAGGTTTGTTATTCTCTGCGTATGTTGAGATGACACCAACTGTGAAGGCCCGTCTTTGACAATTACCAATAGTGTCCAGTGTCTTTAAAAAATAACTAAGCCTTTAGTCCAGTTACAAAAATTGGCTACAAGGGAAGCCCTCAGTCTTCTGGATTTTCCTCTTTATTCAAGCCCTGGATCAGAGTGTGGGCTCAGGTCACGGTCATGGGCACTTAGTACAAAATGTATGGAAAGGATAGTAACATGATTAAAAAACAAAACAATATTAAGGCAAATGGGGGCCTTGGGTGGAATGATGATGAAGAGGCCTTCCTTCTGCAGTGGAGGGACATAGGCTAGAGAGATAGATAGGGGGCCCCAATGTGCTTTTAAGCACAACTTATGAAAGGGCTGTACACTATTTCTACCTCAGGCCTTTAACCTATTCCTGAAACCCCATTCCTAAACTCCTTTGTGATTTGCAGCACCGACAGCGAAATGGGCACGCTTAAAATCATTCACATCAACAATAGACCGTATTGAATAACCCCTTTGCTGCAATGAAAGTCGCCATCTTGTAGGTCAAACTGTATGCGCGTCCAAACGTGTACATCAAAGAAACACGCTGCACGCAGCCTTCATGGTTTAATTTCTACAGCACTCGCATGCACACGCACACAGACGCCATCTTGTAGAGCAGATATTTTAACGCTGACGTCATTTTCAATACGGTCTATAAATGTATCTTCCCTAATGGTTGTTGAGGAGCAATTTTAGTGAAGTGTCTTGTCTAAGAACACAAGTGTCATGACCAGGATTTGAACCCACACTCTGATGACTCAGCAATTTGAGTTCAATGATCTGGACTGCCCAGCCATGACACGAGTACTTGTAACCAAATAAAAATACTCAAAGTGTTAAGTGAAGGAATTTTTGCTTTGTTGAGATACAAACTGTGTCCCTTTATCAAATTAAATACCATTTACAAACGTGCCGGTTTTTGTTTCGGTTTTGAAAACCTTGACATTGTAATGTAAAAAATGAAACTGTGAAAAAAAGACTAGCAGGTCAGTCTAAATTATTCGCTCAATAAAGCTTTTATTTCTTTACTTTTTGTTCTCACTTTACAACAAAACTCTACATTAAGAGACTCTGACTGCAATTGAATGTAAAAAAACCAAAAAAACAATTGTGATGTTTTAAAGGAAGTACACACAACAAACTGCTCTGCTGTTTTTTGTTTTTTGTACAGGAACATACTGTATCTTAGATCTATATCAACTTCTGTCTGTTATCAGTGGTTAATTTGTGCAACCTTTTTAACTTCCTGGTTTCCATTCTACTATGTGGCTATGCTTCACTGGAAGTTGTGCAGTCAATGTTATGTGTCGGTATTCATATGACTTTGAACTAGAAATTATTCATGAATAGTTTCATGAATACCCTTTGTGTATGTAGGCACACTACCACAGTGCACTGTGAAGTTTGTACAATTCAGCTTTGTTCCCTTTACACAATGGGTTGGTTCACCTTAATATTGAAAAACATTTGTACGCAATGCAATGTGCAGATGCAGTGTTTTCGGTTAAATTTTTTTTTATTCCATTCACCACACGGAACTAGGCCCCAACTTCATAGGGTTGCTTTTATAAGGAAAGAAAAACTGCTTAACAAATTTCTACTAAGCAAAAATTAGCAAGTACATGCCACCAGTCACAAAGGTACATCTGACATTGGATTTTGACTGGTTACCTTATTCAGTGCCCAATTTCATAGAGCTGCTCAGCACAAAAATTTGCTTGCCATGAAATTTCTTCCTTGATAAAAACAGGATTACCAACAAAATTACCACATGATTTGTAGGATTAATAAGCAAACAACAGCTGAAATACCACTGCACTAACAAGCAGTATGCAACATAAATTTGGTTGGTAATCCTTTTTTTATCAAGGAAGAAATTTCAGAACAGCAAATAGAACAGCATTTAAACTATTTGTAGATTTTGTTAGAGGAAAAAACAAGTTTTGTTTTAAAACTAATGCAACATAGGCCCCTGTTGGCTGCTAAATTTGACTTAGATTATTGTGACTATGCATTTGTGTACAATTTATAGAATCAATGGGCGCAATATAAATCTTATTATTATAAATTGTTATTTTATAATGACCCAATTCACCTGATGTCATGATCAGAAGAATCTTGGATGCACATATTGGTGGGCAATGTCACTTTGCGTTATTTGGCAATTTGTGTTTGCATTTTGCTCTGCTACATGAGGGAAACTGTTTGATGGCATTATTTATACCAACAATAAATGGAAGCGCATCATGTGTTCACGTGTTACACTGTTACCATGATTTAGACTGTGAATTTTATTGGTCAAGAACCAAACTGAATGGATCAATGTGCTACATACAAAGACGCACTGTACATGGCTCAGGGGAACATGAGTAATGCACCCTTGGGGGTGCATTACCTGTTCGGCCTATTGTTGTTCGTTTCCGCCGTCTTTTACACTATTATAGCCACAGAACATGAGGTTGTTATTACGCTGGTACTAGGTAAACTGAATTTGTTCAAATAAAAAGTTAAACGCAATGTTCCAATAAATTAAAAAAGCAATTTAATTTATTTCACTTGTCAATCATGTTCGCTTCCCCCTCCTGCAACGTATTACCATGGAGGAAGTACAAAGGTATGACAAAACAATTAAATGCTTGGTAATGGGGTCCATGGGGGCAATTAGCACCCTCGACTTGCCCCATATGTTGCCCCCTCGGATGTAAACAAAATAACAATGGACCCAATCACAGCATGAAACAAGTGTGTATTATACATATTGTGTAATTTGTACATTGTACGTACCAGGCCTGGAAGTACTTGCCCCATGTCTAACCTTGATGCCCCTTCAAAGTTTCCTAAAGACCTCTTGAAAGCTTTTCCCGATGAATGTGCTCTTTGCAGAGTAAAAATGGCCTTGCCCTTTCAATGATGAAAATCCCAGGCCTGTGCAGCATAAAACCTGTCACGTTCAACATTTAATAGAGGAAAACAAAACCTGTCTGATTTTTCAAACAATTTGCTTTCCAGGGTATATTTAGCGAGTTGTGACACCTTGGGATTAGAAGGCATTTTGTATCCCACAAAAATCCTGCACGGGCAAACACAGGACTTCATTACTCTGCCCATTGGGTTGTGCTGTATTTGGATCGAAAATGGCATCCAGCAACCAAGTGACTGAAGAAAACTGGTCCCTCTACTGTATGTCGAACCCTCTCTCAGTACACAGCTCTATACTGTCCAGTTAAAGTCAAGAGCTAACCATTGATTTGATTGGAGTTAAGCCAATAACTGTGTACATTATAAGTTCCAAATGTTATAGACTTTGACACAAAAAACAAATGCAAAGGAAGTGCACAGTATGTAGGCCTACATTTCTGTACACAGTGTGTTTTAAATGATCACACATTAGTAAAAGAACTGACTAGGCAGAACCTCTGCCAACATTTTAAGGGGACCATCCAAATGGGAGGGAAATTTACTCAAAGGAAGCATTTTCAGATTCGTGTTTCGTTTTTTCCTTATCCTTTTGGAAAACCAGGGTTCTTCCCTATTGCACAAGCTAGGGTACAGGACCATTATTTGGCAATGTTGTTTCAGAAGACCTTGGTGCAAATCAGCATTCTTTTCCCAAACATTGAATAAACGTTTATATCTATCTATCTATGTGAACTGTGTTAACTTTTCATCTGTACACAGGAAGTTGTAGAGAAGCCCACATTTTGAACTTTGTCAAAACATTAGATGTTTCCATTGTATATGTTTTAGGCCACGGTACAGGCCCGGAATTTCAAGTTTGAGAGTGCAAGCTCATTTTTTATTTTGTAGAAAGTGTTTCCAGTTGGAAAATCTTTAAAAAGTAAAGGGAATTTTCAAACCAACAGGGTGTTGTAAATGCTAAATTCTCTGGTAAGCCTGTAAGCTACGCCTTGAAATTTGGGCCCAGATAAAATGGCCTTTTAGCTGTGCAAAAATAACTGTAAAGCTTGAAGTTTCACTGTAGAAAGAAGATAATTTTGTTTTTATACAACTAGCTTGCTGGACCCAAATCACCCCAAACCTATGACAATCCATACGCATGATTTTGTTTGATTATTGGACTAGATGCACTATTCTTGCATGCTTCACATGTGGTTTGAGGAGGCAGGGGACAGAGCAAGATACCTTGCTGGACTTACTCAGTTATGAGGCTACTGTAGTTGTTTGAGGAGGCAGGGGACAGAGCAAGATACCTTGCTGGACTTACTCAGTTATAAAATGAGGCAACTGTAGTTGTTTGAGGAGGCAGGGGACAGAGCAAGATACCTTGCTGGACGTACTCAGTTATGAGGCTACTGTCCCACGCCAAAATTACTGGACTCCTCAGCCCAGCATTTTGTTTCTACACCACACAGAAATCAAGGTTATTTGAGACTCTTGGAAGGAAGCCTGATAAATTAAGTGAGCACATTCCAGCCTGAATTCATTTGGAAGAAGTAGTGCAAAGACATGAAGTTATCCTCAGTCACTGGCTTGTCTTGATTTAACAAGCATTGACACCAATTGCAAACGGAGATGATGAAGAAATGCAGGCCTCTTTGTATTTAACCATTAACCATGTGGCGAAAGGACTTTAATGTGGTCAGTTCACCATCTGTAAATGCATTGGTTATCGCATACTGTGAACAAGGGGTTGGAAATTGGTCTATCATGTTATTAGGCATTCTGTGGGGGTCTGGTACAATTTGGGTTTCCCTGGAAGACAGCCGGCCAGGGGTGGATTTCACAAAGAGTTAAGACTTGTCTTATCTCGTGTTACATGTAGGACGAGTTACTCGTCCTAACTTTGGACTTGCTGTACGTTTTTTATATCTCCTAGGACTAGTCCTAAGTTAGGACTAATTTCTTTGTGATACTGACCCCTGGGCGTTTATCTTTGAGAGGACAAGGTCATCATAAGGGCACTTCCATGAGAAAATCTTAAAGTTAATGGGAAACTTTTGAAGAGACACCAAGGCCAAGACCAGGGGCAATAGTGGCCGGGTAGTGGCTGTGGCCACGATGTTATTCTAGGCCCGAGACAGCATTGCTACGATAGTTGTGGCAAGCTTTTGTGTAGCAACCTCCAGGGTCCAATTTTAAAAAGTTGCTTTAGTAGACAAATTTGCTGATCACTAAGAGCAGTTTGTGCTAAGAAAACTCATCAGGATCTTGTCAAAGATGGTGCATATCGTTAATGACTGGTACTGGCTGGTAACCTTTGCTGAACATAATTCTGTTGTATTTGGTGTTATTTTTTGTATGTGGCCTTGTACACTATGTACTTCCAGATGTATGTACTTCAGTCATATCTGAAAGGATAATTTTTACTCCAATTCATTGTGTGTGTTCACTCGAATGGACGTTTACAATGTACATGGCTTCAAGTCTTTCAATTCAAGCTTCAATAACTCGGACTGAAGGGTGTCTCTTTGGGGGCAACTCAGGCATTCCTATCCATTCTCAGACATCACAGGGTTTGCTAAATTCCACGAGTCATCTGCATTCAGTTACATTACTTTTCAATGTTCTGGGAGTTTGATTTTTAACCCTTGCCGCAAACTGTCGAGCATCACACCCAGAAAAAAAAGAGAAAAAAACGTGTCTCTTTTAGAAGAATAATGCGCCACATTCTGCATCGATTTTGTGTTCGTTTTCACAGCAGAGAGCAAGTTTGGAAAAAGAACTGTGTGGTTGACTATTGGACGATGATTGTACTGGTTCACTAACAATCTAGTATGAACATGGCTTGATCAAGTCTCGTGACAACAACTTATGAGGATTGGATAATTGTTCACCCTGAAATGTTTGAGTCTCAGAAACAATACCATGCATAAACCAATTCTTAGATTAATTCTTAGTGATGGTCATGGTCCATTTGCGAATTCTGAACATTGTGGCAGATTTTTGCTGTTTTCTCAACAAGTAAGCAAGGTGCTGAAACTTGTACGTGTGGCTTTTACTGCATCTTCCTTTATAAATTTGCCTATAAACAAAAGCATTGCTTTGAAAACAATCTATGACTCTACCTTTTAGGGCAGGGCTTAAAGGTCCAGTCAAACACACAAACAAGCTTTTGAAGTAATACAGTGTACAAAGTAATATTGTTTTTTTAGTGTGCATATTTTCCTCCCAGTTTAACAGAAAACTGCTGCACAATGAGTAACTGTGTACAAAACAGAGAGTGACTCAGTGACTTGACCATACACTCCCATTTTCACACACCATGAGAGATTGACTTCCCTGCAAGTTTCCGTCTGATAGGATTGGTTTGTCCTGTCCAGTCATGTACATTGTAGCACTACAGGCAAACAGCCCTTACTTAAACCACACATGGCATTTGTACACTACTCCCACTGAAGTACATTTAGAAACAGTATAATAATTTAGCAGGCTTGTATGCCTTTTTTTTGAAAGGGCAAGGGCACCAAGGCATTTTCTCCTTGGTAAAGGGCATCCTATTATGAGGAAATAGCAAATTTATACTAACTAGAGCATTTCAAGGGCAACAAGGCAATGACCAGGGGGCATGAAGGCAATCGCCTTCGTTTTCTCCATGAGAGTACATGTACTGTATAAGGCCTGATCTAGTCATTTATGGAGTCTTATACATATTGGCGAACATATCTGCCAATTAGGTGCTCAAGGCACTGGACTAAAGAAAAGCACATTTTAAGACAGGTTTTGAAGTTCATTAAATAATTGTAAGACCAATTATTCTTGGAAAGGTTGTTTTACAAAGTTAAGCTGCGTACTCGGCAATCATTGCCAGAAACACTGCAAGGCAAACCTCTTCTCGTACAATGTACATTGTAGCTGGGTTTTATTACGTGCGTTACACAACTCAACAGGACCTAGCTTTACGTTCCATCGTGGGACGATGAAGTAATAATGGAAGTGTCTTGCTTTTAAAAGGACACATGTGTCAAGACTGAGATGGTATTTTGTGTTCAGTTCATGCAAACCTTTGTTTACAAAAAGAGTGACCTTGTACACATTCCAGAGCATTTCCAGACAGGGAATTTTTGTATATTTTGGGTCTGAATTTCATCTAAATTCATGCATTTCTGAATGGACAAGTTTTTAGAAGTGCACCATTTGCTCATTTAGAAAGTTCCTGAATACAAATCAGACAATGCAGTCTCAACAAAATAAAGGCACTGGACACTATTGGTTATTAATTACTCAAAATAATTGTTAGCATAAAAACTTACTCTTGGTAATCAATGCAGCGCCATTGATAGAATCAAAACATTGTGAGCAACAGCTCCCTGTGAAGTACTGTAGTTTTTGAGAAAGAGGTAAATTTTCTCCAAAAAATAAAATATCTCAGCTGAAGGGGTTGATTATGCATACCTGATAGCACACAGAGTAATGCGACAGGGGTGTTTTTTCCTTCATTATTCTCTTGCAAATTCGATGACCAATTGGACCCATATTTTCACAGTTTTTAAATTTATTTTATGCATAATATGTTGGGATACACCAAGTGAAAATGCTGATCTTTCACAATTAACAAACAAAGCTGTCCAGTGGCTTTAAAGTGTTCTTCCATTGACATGTTGACAGATAAAAGCTTTGATCAAAATGCCTGCAGGAACTCCAGGCTCTGGCTCGTTTTAAAATTTGTGCTACATTGTAGTAAGCATCACTGTCTCCCAAATTGTGCTACATTGTAGTAAGCATCACTGTCTCCCAAATTGTGCTACATTGTAGTAAGCATCACTGTCTCCCAAATTGTGCTACATTGTAGTAAGCATCACTGTCTCCCAAATTGTGCTACATTGTAGTAAAGCATCACTGTCTCCCAAATTGTGCTACATTGTAGTAAGCATCACTGTCTCCCAAATTGTGCTACATTGTAGTAAAGCATCACTGTCTCCCAAATTGTGCTACATTGTAGTAAAGCATCACTGTCTCCCAAATTGTGCTACATTGTAGTAAGCATCACTGTCTCCCAAATTGTGCTACATTGTAGTAAGCATCACTGTCTCCCAAATTGTGCTACATTGTAGTAAAGCATCACTGTCTCCCAAATTGTGCTACATTGTAGTAAGCATCACTGTCTCCCAAATTGTGCTACATTGTAGTAAGCATCACTGTCTCCCAAATTGTGCTACATTGTAGTAAAGCATCACTGTCTCCCAAATTGTGCTACATTGTAGTAAAGCATCACTGTCTCCCAAATTGTGCTACATTGTAGTAAGCATCACTGTCTCCCAAATTGTGCTACATTGTAGTAAGCATCACTGTCTCCCAAATTGTGCTACATTGTAGTAAGCATCACTGTCTCCCAAATTGTGCTACATTGTAGTAAAGCATCACTGTCTCCCAAATTGTGCTACATTGTAGTAAGCATCACTGTCTCCCAAATTGTGCTACATTGTAGTAAAGCATCACTGTCTCCCAAATTGTGCTACATTGTAGTAAGCATCACTGTCTCCCAAATTGTGCTACATTGTAGTAAGCATCACTGTCTCCCAAATTGTGCTACATTGTAGTAAGCATCACTGTCTCCCAAATTGTGCTACATTGTAGTAAAGCATCACTGTCTCCCAAATTGTGCTACATTGTAGTAAGCATCACTGTCTCCCAAATTGTGCTACATTGTAGTAAGCATCACTGTCTCCCAAATTGTGCTACATTGTAGTAAAGCATCACTGTCTCCCAAATTGTGCTACATTGTAGTAAGCATCACTGTCTCCCAAATTGTGCTACATTGTAGTAAGCATCACTGTCTCCCAAATTGTGCTACATTGTAGTAAGCATCACTGTCTCCCAAATTGTGCTACATTGTAGTAAGCATCACTGTCTCCCAAATTGTGCTACATTGTAGTAAGCATCACTGTCTCCCAAATTGTGCTACATTGTAGTAAAGCATCACTGTCTCCCAAATTGTGCTACATTGTAGTAAGCATCACTGTCTCCCAAATTGTGCTACATTGTAGTAAGCATCACTGTCTCCCAAATTGTGCTACATTGTAGTAAGCATCACTGTCTCCCAAATTGGTGCAACTGAAATTATTGTGCTGATGTCAGGTGAATCGGGTCGTTGAATTTGATGACCAGGTTGTGCAACTGTGTATGCCAAAGTGTATTTGAATAGTTTAAAATGGTTCGTCAAATTGCTTGGAAAATGTACTTTTTGTTAAAAATTGACAAAAGGAAATTTCATGCACTTTGGGAAAATCAGAGAAGTTTAAAAAGAAATTCAATCACGTTTGTTTTTCTAGTGTTCCTGCCTCTCAGCTCGTTCATTGGAAGATGATTACTCCACTTGTATATCACTTACGTAAATTGAAACTTTTATAGCCTAGTACTGTTTGTACATGTATCTCACTCTAGTATTATGACCTGTAGTGATTCTGAAAAGAAGCGTTGGTTGTGATAACTCAAAGTTTCCATCAGTATGCTCTGATTTTCTTCAGGCAAAACCTTCGTTCATCTCTCTAGATCTCTTCTCCTGAAGACAGTCTGAGCATACTGATCGAAACATCAAGTATATATGCCAGTTCTTTTCAGAACCAGTGACCACAACTCATGGAGAGTATGTCTGGAATTTGGGTTGAAAATCCATAAGACGGCAGTGTTTTTAGCTCAAAGTTGTTGCTGGGCCAGACATCTAGTAGACATGTACATGTAGTATGACCATAAATATATTTCATAAAGTTGCTTTAAAACTACAACCAGTATTAAGCAGTCAGCTGAACACAAAATAGTTGCGCTTACAAGACTATAAACCAACCAGAGGAATAATGTCACATATACAATTTATGACTGGTGTCCTGCTAATTTCTGCTATTCAAAGCAAAACATTGTTGCTTAATTTAAGCACTATTTTCTGCTTTTGAAGCAACTCTAAGAAAATCGGCATTTTGAACATGACATTATTATGTGTAAGAGAAAATTTATACCATTCATTGTCTCATACTGGAAGATATTTATCAGACTCAAAAGTCAACATTTGAACAAACACAGAGTTTGTTTTCGTTCAAGATATTAAACAGGGATGAGGTATTATCATTCAATTGAAAAACACAAGACTGCTTGACTTGTCCAGGCATGAGCTTAAATGTTTTTTATAATGATAAAGTGTTCTGACTCTCGCAACAGTTCTCGCGACACCGCCGAAGTTCTTGTGAGACTGCTGGCCCCTGCGAGACTACTTACCCCCTCCCCCCCCCCAAGACTATTGCTCTAGTACGACTACAATGTATAGTCTCATTAAAAGCAGTGGACACTATTGGTAATTGTCAAAGACTAGCCTTCACAGTTGGTGTATCTCAACATATGCATAAAATAACAAACCTGTGAAAATTTGAGCTCTTAAGAAAAAACCACCCTTGTCACACGAAGTTGTGTGCGTTTAGATGGTTGATTTCGAGACCTCAAGATCTGAATCTGAGGTCTCAAAATCAAATTCCTGGAAAATTCCTTCTTTCTCGAAAACTATGGCACTTCAGAGGGAGCCGTTTCTCACAATGTTTTGTACCATCAGCCTCTCCCCATTACTCGTAATCAAGAAAGGTTTTATGCTAATAATTATTTTGAGTAATTACCAATAGTGTCCACTGCCTTTAAATGGAGAACAGTTGGGGAGCAAGCAGCCTCGCATGAAAGCAATGATCTCGTGAGAGCAGTTTCGATCCCAGAGAGCTAGCTACTGAGTGTATTACGCTTTAACGATTAACGACTTGTCCACAAGTCTATGAGCCTGAAGGCCCGACACTAAAAACCAACAGCCTTTGTCTTAATTCAAGCCATGGAGAGATCATTTTCATATCATGTTGTTATGGAAAACTTTGACAAAAAGGACTTGTATAAGTTTAGGGCTTCAATATGAAAATAATGATTATGTTAAAATTGATAGTTACACTTAATTGTACTTCTGAACCAGGAAAACAAAAGTTGGTGGTTTCTCTTTTGACCCCAAGTCAGTTCAATCGAATGTATCAAATGATAATAATGGTGTTCAGATTTAAAGGGAAGGTACACAGTTGGTAATTGTCAAAGATCAGTCTTCTCACTTGTTGTATCTCATCATAACCATGAATAACAAACTTGTGAATATTTGAACTCATTGGTCATCGAAGTTGCGAGAAAATAGTGAAAGAAAAAACTTCCTTGTGTGCTTTCAGATTGGAATAAAAGACTTCTAGCTAGAAGTCTTTTAATATTTTAGTGAGAAATTACCTCTTTCTCAAAAACTACATTACTTCAGAGGGAGCCGTTTCTCACAATGTTTCATACTATCAACAGCTCTCCAATGCTCGTTACCAAGACAATTTTTAAGTTAATATTTGTTTTGAGTAATTACCAAGCTTGTACCTTCCCTTTAATTATATTAAAAAAATTAGTAGTCATCAAGCAATCATTTAATGTTTATTTTTTATACCATCAAATAAAAGTTTCAGTCAATAACAAAATATGAATGTGGAGGCACGTTAAAAAAGCGGGGCTTGTCAAGGAACAGCCTACAAAAAACCCCAAAACAAAACAAACCAGCAGATTTACAATACGTTTAGCGCTTTTAAAAGGATGTTATTGATAGTTTTAAAATAAATTGTACCAGGACAAAATAATTGGTGGTTTCCCGTTTGACCCCAAGTCAGTTCAGTTGAATGTAGGTATTTTATGATAAAATGTTGTATACAGATTTTATTTTAAACTAAAGCAATGATCAATCATCAGGCATTTGTACAGAGCCATAATTTATTCTAGTTGCTGATTCCAAGGCAATTGGAAAAGTGAAGGCAAGTTTAAAACAACTGGGAGCGAAGACAAATTTAAGACAACAGGGAGCACATTATGCATAGCCAAATATTTAGACTGAAAAGTTTTGTGCACACTGAATGCTAATATTGAGTAGTAAATGATGATTTTTAAGGAGTAACTGATACATTTTGCATAGCACATTGCTCTGCTATACAAGGGAAACGTTCACTGGACAAGAAAAGAATTTACAGAATTTCATGTGGAGATGACAAGTGCAATGGACTAAATGTAAGCAAATTCAATGAGATGAGTCTGAAAATAATCTCTGTAGAATGATCACTACGAACACGTTAGCGTACCTGCGAACTGTTTAGATTTAATTGGAACTATCCAGGTTTTGAAGACTACAGGCAAAAGATGTGGGAAACGAGGGTGCCATTGCTTGTGGCTGTAGCGATTTTCTTACGGGATAGTGATTTGAATACATTATTTTTTTTATATATTTGTTAGTACATTGTTGAAAAACTGGTGTTCCTATTTTTGAGGTTTCAATGTAGTACTTGGGCCTAACTCTAAAAACCACCCTGCGTACAATGTTTCAAAATGTAATGCATGAAAAAAAGCGATGAAAATAAACCTTCTCATAATAAAAAAAATTACCACTCAAAATGTTAAACTGATTTAGTTTTGTAACTCACTGCTGATTCATTGTGCTTTTCATCCTTTGGTCGACCGGGGACATGCACATGATTTGATTGAAGCTAAGTTGTACACAAGGTTAGAGCTTGTGCCAATATTTGACAAGCAATTTAATTGTCTCACCACATCTGTTCACATTAAAGTCAATGTGTCTTTCCTACACAATGATGTGCAGTTTACATGGTCAAAAGATAAAACACAGGAAGTTATTGTTGTACACCCATAAAAACAGTAAACAGAAGGTACATTACGTGGCTTGATACGTGTATTCTTGAATGTGAAAGCAATGACAATTGTTAGGGTACACAGCAAATATGACAAATCAATTCGAGAAAATAAAACTTTAGAATCAGTATATTAAATCAAAAACTCACACACTAATCATTGGTTTCACTTAATTTATCGGTTTAACGAAAATGCACTGAAAATATTGTCAATTCCTATGTAAATTGAAAAAATATGTAGAACAGTACAATTTTTTTTTTTTTTTTGTAAAGTACCGAATTTAAAGTCACCTGGAAATAGATTGTTTTTTCTTTCAAACATAAGAGTAATATGCTTACGAACAATCAAACAATTTTGTTAGTAATTGTTTGTCACGATTTATTAGTTTAAAAAATATATAAAGTTGTTTGGGGGGCTGACTCCACCTACCCCTTTTGTGACGTCAATCGAGGCAGACTTTGCCTGCAATGCGTATAGTAAACACACGTGCAAAGTACATGTACGTCCAAGTCGTGAGTTGGTACATTTCAAAAAGTGTTTTTCTGCATTCAGCAGCAATACACCTGGTCGCCATTGCGTGAAAAAAAAAAATTTGCAGTTGTGTTTACTCTACGCATTACAGGCAAAGTCTGCCTCGATTGGGGTCTACTCTTAAATTTGTAAATAACATAAGAACTGATTTTTTAAAACCTTAGTTAACTGTTTATTCACATTCCACTCATCAAAACACATATATTATTGACAAAAGCTTTATTTTGAAAAAAATACCACTTCCAGGTGACTTTAAGTTTAAGCAGTCCAGTGCACTGGAGTGGGGATCTGGAATTTCTGACGAGCAAAGTGTAGGTTTGTGTCCCAGTCGTACAAAATGTAGCATTCGTGTCCGTAAGCAAAAGACACTTTGCAATTAATTCCTTGGTCCTTTCCGATGGGACCTAAAGCTGTAGGTCCCACTGGTTGTGTAATGCACCTAAAAGCACCCAATACAAATATCGTTAAGAGAAGGTGCTTCTGGCATGGTTTTCTCATAGTTCTTTCCCTATGGTTTTCTGCACTGAGTTTGTACCAGAGCACCTTGTACTAAACCATAACAAGGTGGTACATTTGAAAGATGGTTTGTATTTATAATTAATAAATACCTTGGACGGTTTCAAGTCTCTGATTGGCTAAAACCCGGTCACGTGTGGGAGTGTTAACGGTGGTATAAAGACCGGCTTTGGAAAGTAGCGAATAAGTGGCCACTAAATCAGCATACATTGTGTAAACCTTGCGCGTTGCACTGTATCGCACGCTTATTTATATCCCTGTTAGTTTCATTGCAACTTCGCGCACTTACGCGTACGCGCGCTGAAAATGTATCAAATTTTAGTGCCCGCCTGTAATATGTGCGCGCGTATAAACTGACGCCGAGCTCATGCGCGCGTTTTAATGCACAAGGAAAAGCTATCGTCCAATCATTTGCCTCCTTTGACCCCAGTGAAGGCGCTGAACAGATCATTATTTCAAAGAGTCACTGGTCTCAAAGATCAGTAATGTGATTAACGCACGAAAGAGATGGGAACCATCAAAAGCTCAAATATGGCCCCTGAACATGTCTGGAAGTACTGCCGAGAGAAAAGTCACAAAATTTGGACAGTTGTAGCCGTTTAATTCGCTAAAAAGGGTATTTATTAATTGGCAATAACATGTACTACAGAGTTAAGCAAAAGTAACATTAAGTAACAGTAGGCCCTTTACATGTAATAAATAGAGTGGATATATAATGCTTTGATAAGCAGAAGCTTGTAAAAAGCCAGCAAGACAGACAAACAGACGAACATGCAAACAGACAGACATGCAAACAAAAGGACAGACGAACATAAGACATGACAACAACTCTGACACAAGATAGATCAGAAGAAATATGTAGGCCTATGTACTGCAGATAAACTTGGGACTATGTGATTTGAAGCAATATGAGCAATCAGTGGTTTACATGTAGCAGTGGTAAGCAACCAACTAACCAGCTGGACTAGTTGAACAGATATTTGACTATGTCCTTGGGTGTTTTAACTGGCTTGCAGATGAACACTGAGTCCACTGTTCGTGGATATTGCTGGTCTTAGTCTTAATCTTTTGCTACTAAAAGAATTGGTGGACAAATCATTTCACTTTACAAAAACTGTGTCTTATTTTTAATTATTAAAAAGGAAGTCCTACTAAACTTTGTGATAAAATGTCAAATTTATACTTGTAGCTTTGAGATAATCCTTTAGCATTAATGTCATCCAGCTGATATCTTAGAGGTCAATCGATGAAAAAATCAAATACACAGACTTGTACGCGCATCGCACAGTATTGACCTATGAACAACCTCCTTTTGACCTCTAAAAATATTGTACAATACACAAAGTATGTGAATTTCATACGTGCATACATTGTATGATGCAAGTTTTGAAAGCAGGAAGTGGCACTCAGGGAAATTGTTGGCAAACGAATGCAGAACTAAAACTTGAAAAATAGAAAACCACACTTGTCAGCGCTGTCGTCATGAAGTTTATTGCTGACGAACAGAGAAAAAAACAAACACTGTTTATTCACTTTTTATGTTCACAATCAAGTAGGCCAAGACAGTGTCAGTGTGTTTGTTTTCACTAGGTGGGAAAGTAACAAAAATGTGCCATTGACAACTAAAATTGTCTAAAATTGAGTTATTTTTGAAAGGAGAACATACACTGATATTGTTGTTTTGGCCTTGAACTTCCCTCTTGAACGGGCACAGCAATTTCCCTCTGGTAAGGGCCACTTCTTTGAGGAAATGTATATTTTGTATAAGAACTTTGCAAAGGGCACCAAACCAAAAGGACGGGGCACCACGGCAATTGCTGTGCGAGCCATGGGTTATTTGGAGGTCTCTTGTCAGTGTGGACAATGTCATGAGCAATAGAAATGGTTGCTTTTTATGTGTTTCTTTTTTTTAGGTGTTTGTGTTCTGTCATGTACGTAAACATTCAATTGGAGTTAATCTTAAGAAGTTCAATGGCTGCAAACAGAGCTGACTTCTTAAAAAAAAAAAAAAAAAAACATGAGCATGCCAGTCCTTATATTAGATGCAGCGAATAAAACTAAACATTTTCCATTAAAACAAACCAAAAATTACATACCCTTTTTTCCGATCGACCATTTTAAACTAGAAATTCATTATTGCAAATGTGTACAAAGTTCTACAACAACATGGGTACATGTAGTTTCTTGAAATTCTTCCATTGGTTTCATTTTGATCATTATAAAACGTACCTTAGTACTTAGAAGTCAAATGTGAAAGTTTGTTTTTCCCGCCTCTTCCTAGTTCTAGCTAAGTATAACCTGCGGTGCAGTGGTTACAAGTTCAAACGAGTACGCATAAAAGTACAGTTTGCTACGTGTAGCCTATACAATGAACACTGTATTAGTCATTCATGAAACTTTTTAACCCTTCTGATGTCTTAATTCTTTTTACTAGCAGAAAGAAACCTTTTAGAATATTGTTTTCCTTCGAACTAACTTTGACAATAAAGATGGTGGGCCTACAGTTTTAAAACAAAAAACATACAACCACTTTTTACCTATTCCATGGAAAATGCACAAAAATAAACATGTAACATGCACCATATTTTGGATATGGCTATGGGCATGAGAACATGTCAGGATCCCCAAAATGGTTGTTTAAAAAAATGTACCGTTAACATTTTCGTGCAATACCTTTAATAAAGCTTACTGTCTCAAACACAACAATAGTTGGCGGCCTATCAAATCTGTCATTGTTCTTGTTTGTACAACAACAGTACAAACATCTGGAATTGGGATTATTACACGAAAACCCCGTGGCAAAAAGGGAGATTTTGAGTATGAATTCTAGTACCCTTTGTCCCTCTTTGTACAGGAGAAAGTTATCGTAATACGGCAGATGCCAAGAGCGTAGTTGTATACATGTACGTCAACAAGTCAATATTTCATGTGTCAAAGTGATTTTCTTTATAAAAAAAAATTCATCTTTTTTTTTTACCAGCCATTTGGACATATCGGAAGTCTCATGAAAATGATCTATCCTTGAAGATCGGTGATGTTGTTTGTCTCTCAGAATCCATCGATGGTGAGTAATTGGAGTTTGGTAATTTTTTTTATTTATGTCCAGCAGTAAACAAGCATTTTATTTGGGGGCAAATTAAAAAATTGACATTGTCAAGAATTTAAGTTGACAAAGCCATGTAACCCCTGTTAGCAGGCCTGATATGCTAGTTTGTGGATGGGGAGAATTTATATTAAATTGAACAAAACTGTTTATGTATTCAGGCATGATATTAATAATGACCCTAATAATCCCAGCTCATTTGAGCTTTTTTATAATTCTGTATCGAAAAAAATAAATGACTCTTTCTCAAAATGTATCTTATTGATTTCGTTGCCTTGGTTCATCCCAAATTCAACAGTATTTCTGGAGTGATACTGCCCTCTTGTGGTAGCATGAGTCGTACAAGATTGGCAGCACTTTTTGAGAACATAAATACGATATACGATAATGGTGTTGTACCTGTATGACCTTGGCACTGAAAGAATTAACAGAGCTTTAAGAACTTGATGATGTGTTCTTTTTTTAATTATTATTTGTGTACAGGATGGTACAGAGGCCATGTTCCCCCAAACAAGACAGTTACAGTAAGTTACTGCTTATTATTATTATTACTGGTTTATTAAAAATCAAACATAGCAGAATTGTGTTTAGGTTGAATTGTGTTTAGGTTTACAATATAAAAATCTATTCAAACATCAAAAACCAACAAATATACATGAGGAGATTATAAAAATAGAGCAGCATTAGAACGCTCATTATATCGTTCTAAATAACCTGTTCTAAAACCACCTACCTTATGAGTGAATGTTCTTTCATGATGCCATTATATCACGATAATTGCATGATAATTGCACGTTTTATAAGCAAGGTGGTAATATTTGACATTCTTAAGCCCGGCTCATACATCCTGGGAACGCAAATGCGATAGGAATGTTGATGTCACAAATTCGCAACGAAACAATCACAGCTCAACTTTTGCAAAATATTTGCAGCTAAAAACAGAGTTGTAACATCAAATTCACGCCAAATTCACTTTGCATATGCATTCGCAGTAAAGTATGAACTGGGCTTTAATGAAGTGGAATCATCTGGGCTATTTTAATAAGGGTTTGAAGTGCAGGTCCTCAGAGACCTTGCACTCTGTAAGACATAAGGAGGGAGTTGAGGGTGGTCTTATTTTCTGGTAATTCAATTGTAAAATGCGCTATATACATTATAATAATAATAATAATAATATATTTATAGGACACCAAAATCCACCAAAAAATAGGTGCTCAAGACACACAGGAGGGGGAACCACACACAGCAAGGAAAATAAGACAAATAGACCAATTACACATGTAAGAACTAGTTATGAGGCAGGATACTTCTTGGAGGCAATAGAGGCCGTCATGCCCCATGGTAATTGCCTTGGTGCCCTTAAAATGCTCAAATAGAAATTTACAATTTCCTCATAGGGTGCCTTTTACCAGGGAGAAAATGCCTTGGTGCCCGAGCCCTTTCATAAAACAAAGCCATCAAGCCTGAGTTACATCTATTATTATAAGTCCATCCTTGATATTGATACGTGACTTTATTCTGCTGTTTCCATGGAGCATTCATGAGGGTTATTCTCGTTAGTATAAAACCAAGAAGGTCGGCACCTGTAGGTCGCGGTCACTTAACCACCTGCGGAATCAAAACCATTCTCCATAATCGGTTAACAATAAAGCTTGTTTGCCGCACACCCCTCAATTATTGAAGCTTGTGGGTGAGTTACACAGGGTTAGGACATCCTGCAGTCAGGAAAAACCTCACCGCAAGTCCTTGCGCTACGACCACTGCTGAGTCAATCCCACTGGGTAATGACATCATCGAGCTATTTATAGACAGTCGGAGCATGAATTAGGCCTCCTGTGTTGACTTTGGATATCCAAGGAAATCAACTTGGTCTGGAACGACAATGAAATGTTGCAAACTTGATTTTGTGAAGATAAAAAAAGATCATCATAATAAAAATAATTTGTTGGCTTTTGGAAGATTAGGACCCCATCCATTTTGTTACTGGAAAGGCGTATCCAGCCCCTCAAAAACAAAAACAAAACAACAAAACATATTTCAAAAAAATTATCAATAGCAATAATAAATTTGATACTAAAAAATAATAGTGATAACATAAAGTTATAAAACAACATGAAAATAGATAAATAAGTAAATAAATAAGGTAAAGTGATGAAAAAGTATATAATTATAATAAACTAAAATAAGTTTCATACAAAATTGATATACAAAAAAGCAATAATAATACCAGATAAATAATTAACATAAATACATAAATGTGAAAACATTTGTTTTAATGAAATAAAAATAACAATGATTATAAATAAACTCAGAAGGGAATGGGAAGTAGATCTTTTGTAGTGAAATGTGCCATGATTGGTTTGATGTTGTGTATACTCCTTATTTTGTTCCTGTACGTTGTTTTTGTATGATACACTAGTCATGACAGCACCAGGAAATTCCTCATTCTATCTGTGAAATAGTTGCAGTACAAACATCTCTGTTAAAGATTCATCTCCTGATTTCTTGTCAAAATAGTGACAAGTTTAGATGTGTTGCCTCTGAGACCTTTTTAGAGGCGTGTTCATGCTGTTTCAAACTAGAAAAACATGAACTGGTCTCCCTGTTTGCATCACACAATGCAAGAATTGAGTGTAACTTGCAAATTCTTTGCTTTCAACATGCGCCACATCTTCATGTCCCAGCTGAAGTATGCAGTGATAATAGTTAAGTGCCTTGCTTGAGGGGACAAGTGTCACAACTGGGACTCAAACCCATATATCGAGTCTATGATATGCCATTGCATTGGCTGTTAGACCGTTCCAATCATTGATACAATTTGTATAATGTACATTTCATCAATGTTCACTTACATATTATTCCATGGAAATTTCCTACTGTACATGGTACGTTTAAAAAAAAAATCTTTTTTTGAGTATTGTTAGCTGTTTCGTAGCGAAGCGCAGCGAAACAGCTCTTGTTTTTGTTAAAGTTTTTTTTATTATTTTTTTAATTATTTTTTTTTATTTGTCTGTTTCAGTACTCGCAATTTTTTGCATAGTTCCCAAAGAGCAATTGCAATGAAACTTTCAGGGATTGAAGGTTATGGTGCAATAATGATCCTAAGCAAGGATGTCATGATGACCTCATCACTGGTCACGTGACGTCATCTTAAAGGTGTTTTATGTTAAATGTTTGAAAATCTATATCAAATCAGCCAAACGAGACCGTAGGTTTCTGTTTGTGGGATGTGGTAGGGATAAATTAGGTCTTCATTTTGTTTCGTGTGCGTGACCTCACATGACCTCCACTTCCGGTTGAAACGGGCAAAAAACGGAAGTGCCCTGTAACTCAAAAGTGGTAAAAGTTATGAAGTTGCTTTCCAAGGACGTAAGTGTCTAGCAAGGGTGGGCAGTTCAAAAAAAATATTGATGACGTCACAAATTGCAACAGCGCCCTCTAGCGGCAGGTTGAAAACTCGTCAAAATGGACTTTTTGAAGATGTGTGTGGTGAAGTTTTTTGTAATCACTTCAAATTTTACACACACGTTAACTGTCAGGCAGCCATCACATGTGTGAAGTTTCAGATCAATGACGTCATCGGGGGTCACGTGACGTGGCCTTAAAGGTGCACTTTTTGAACTAATATAACTCCCTAAGTGATTATGCGATCATGTTGAAACTTGGTAAGTTGTTGGATATTGACAAGTTCTTTTGAAATCTGACATGACGTCATGATGACGTCATCACATGATTTTTTATGATGTTTTCAATTTTTACACCTTTAACACATAAATTGCTATCTGAACATGGTATAATCCAAATAATTTGTTTTATTTACATGTATGCCACATTGGGCAAATTGCTTTGAATACCCAACAAATTTATAACTCAGTTGAGAAATTTGAAAATTTTAATGATGAAACAGCTCTGCATTTGTTCACAAATGCAATTTAGCTCTAGTTATTTTTTGTTTTGCCTACAGTATGATTAAAAAATTGATTTCTCCAGGCCGTGTTATTTCCCAACTCAGTTATTTTCTTCCTGGTGAATAACAATGAAATGTATTTGCAATAACATCCCTGAATAACAAGATAAAAATACATTGATGGATTTCTACCCCTTGTGGGAAACTGCAGCAAATGTTTTCGAAGAATGTGTTTTTGCCATGTGTGTTTGTGGGAAATGTCAATGTACTTTGTTTTTTCTAAAGGAAGTATTTGTTGTCAACGATAAAATTTACCAAATGGAGGGCAAGTTATTTCCTGATTCTGTCATCTGCATACGTAACCTTAGATGATATGGAAAATGACAAGGGTATGGTTTTACAAATTAAATAAGAAAGGAGAAATAGTGTTTTGACAAGAATGTTTGGAAATTAAGTGAGAATTATTTAGTTTACAAATAAATAGGCGATGGCCCTAAATCTAAGCCTTCGAGAAACACTCTGCGCCAGGGTCCAAACATCGGGCAATGAAAACTATTTTTTTAATTTATAGGCCTACCATGAGTTCTTTTGGTTTGTAAGCAGTTTGCAACATATAATTATTCAGTGTATGGTCCGTAGTCACTTAGTTTGGGTGGGAGAGAATGACATGAAAAATAGAGGAGGAAAAATAGAGGAGATTTTTCTGACCGGTTTAGTGAAGTACATGTATTAGGACATGTAGGAGCCCAATTTCATTTAGAGAATTTACTAAGCACAACAAACTATGCTTAGCAGAATATCATTACCTGCCAAAATATCGTGTACTTGTACATGTAACATGGACCGTCTGTGACGTGACTGTGACTGATATCGTGCTAATTTTTGCTGGGCAGAAAATTTTGCTTTCAACTTACTTGCAAAAATGTCCCAAAGAGTAGGTTTTTAACTACTTAGGTTCGGGTTTAGCTTTTCCTAACCACGACCCTGGGTATTGATTTCTCTTGTTAAAATAACAATATCTGTGAATTATCTTTTTAGGGGATCTTCCCAGCTTCCCATGTACATCGCAAGGAGCAATCCAGCAACCAGGGGTAGGTTGTATTTGTATTAATGTTTTTGGTAATGGTACTTTAAATGGAGTCAATTTCTTTATGCCCATTATCAGTGCCTCATTTCAAAATAATAGCAAACATTTAAAGAAAGAAATATTTGCAATCAATCTGGTATTTCCATTTCTCGTGAATAAACTTTTCCCGAAATTTGAATAAACCATTAAAGGCAATGGACATCTTTGGTAATTGCCAAAGACCAGTATTCTCACTCGGTGTATCCCAACATATACATAAAATAACAAACCTGTGAAAATTTGGACTCAATCGGTCATCGAAGGTTGTAAAAATTTGGCCTTAATCGGTCATCAAAGTTGCAAGAGAATAATGAAAGAAAAAACACCCTTGTTTGTTGCATAATTTCCAGTTTCAGATGCTTAAAAAAGGCTTCAGGCCTGAAGTCTTTTAATATTTTAGTGAGGAATTACCTCTTTCTCTAAAACGACGTTACTTCACAATGTTTTATCTTGTCACACAGTAAATTTTTATGCTTCTATAATTATTTTGAGTAATTAACCTAGAGTGTCCATTGCCTTTGAGACCAAATAAATGAAAAGAATTGTGCAGTTCTGACATCTAGATTTTTTTCAATGTTACAGGGAGAGTCTCGAAGACACAGACAGTCTCATCGAAGAGTTAGACTGTGTCTTGAAGGAATGGCATTCCGTCTTGACGGATCGGTTCAAAGTAAGAGAACAACTTGCCTCCTTGTGTGAGGGGGGTAACACAGTGGGTGGCACATGTGGGGATTGGGAGGGAGGCTGATAGCATTACCTACATGTGTTTGCATCATCAGTGAGAGGTTTAAAATAAATTATATTGCAATAAGAAATATTTTCAAAGTAAGGCCGTGTCGGAATTGGCCGCTACGGCTATAGCTGAAGTATAGGTGTCCTTAGCAACATCCTCAGCAATTGTCAAAGCTAAAGCTGTTTCACCAATTTTGATACATGAAAAATGCTTCAAACAGAAAAAAAACTTCGCAGCCGTCGCATATGAAGTTTTTCCATTGTTTTTTGTTTTTTGTGGTACAGTACCTGAAAGCAACCAAACAAGAGTTCCAACTTGTCACTGAATTCAGTCATTTGTGTGATTTTGAAATCACCTTTAAATTTCCAACCACGATAGATGGGAAAATTGCATACTTAATTTTACCATCTAACATTTGATTGAATTTTGAGGGTAATTTAGAATAATAATAATCAATTTGATAAATTTGGTAAAATATTTCAGATGAATTGAAAAAAACATTGTATGACGAGAGATCACGTTGTCACCTACTCCTGGGGCTGAAACCGGGCTAGGGCCTTTCTTTTCAGAACCAACACTGCTAACGCAACGTTCACCTAGTATTATACCCCTACCATGTAAAGTTTCAAATCCTACTTAAAGACACTAGACAGACACTATTGGTAATTGTCATAGACCAGTCTTCTCACTTGGCGTATCTCAACATATGCATATGCACCCGTGAAAACTTGAGCCAATCGGTCGTTGAAGTTGCGAGATAATAATGACAGAAAAAACACCATTGTCACACGAAGTTGTGTGCTTTCAGATGCTTGATTTGGAAACCTCAAAATCTAATTATTAGGTCTCGAAATCAAATTTGTGGAAAATTAAGTCTTTCTCAAAAACTACGTTACTTCAGAGGGAGCCATTTCTCACAATGTTTTATACTATCAATCTCTCCCCATTACTCGTTACCAAGTAAGGTTTTATGCTAATAAATTTGAGTAATTATCAATAGTGTGCACTGCCTTAAAATTTTTCTGACCCTTGCCTTTCCCATCAGACAAACGAGATGCTATGGTTCAGCGAGCTGCGTAAGGTCATGCTTGAGTTGATCGACCTCAGACGACAGCTCATGTCTGGTCAGCTGACCCAGGAGCCGGCCAGAGAGGTCAAGATACAGATTACCAATCGCATCGATGTGGGTAATGAGAGGATGGGACTGGACCTGATACCCAGCGTGGATGGAAAGATCATCGACACAAACATATGTAGCATAGTTGATCTTCATCAAGTGGTGAGTGTCAGTCAGGGTTGTAGCTAGACCAACTTGAGTTGTAGGCAATAAATCAATTTTTTCCCCCGAAGTGTACCAAGGGCAAGTGGATCAACAAAATTTGTCATGTTTAGTTATGGGACCATTACTGCTGAAGTGCAATGATGCCAAGAATTTGGTCATTGGATTACTCAACATGGTTGGGAAGAAGTCACCCAATTAGACTCGGTGACCAATAAAAGCAAATGCATTTTATTACACTCTTCACCAACGTATAGACTTTCACTTCCCTGTTCATGAGATCAAGCTCCATACATCTGATAAACCTTGGATGACTCCAAAAACAGACGACAGGCAGTATTTGATCATTCGAGACCACCGTTGTGGAGATTCTACCGCAATAAAGTTATTCGAGCCATTAAAGCAGATAAGCACGAGTACTATCACAACAGAGTTCAGAGACTCAAGAAATCTAACCCTGCACAATGGTACCGTCAGATCCGCATTATGACAACTAAATATAAACAGCAACCTAGCATTGCACCACCTCAAGACATTGATCCTGAAAACTCTGTTGCTGTAGCAGAGTGCATCAACGCACACTTTTCCTCCATTGGCAATGACATCAACCCACTCTCAGCTACGAATCTACCCGCATACCTACCTGCCCCCACCCCAACTCCATGCATTAGGACCTGGGAAGTGTTCTCAAAACTCTTGAAAACTTAGCTGTTCCAAGGCTGCTGGTCCTGATGGCATTCCAGCTAAGATAATCCGTGAATTTGCCTGTGAGTTGAGTTTACCTCTCACGGACATCCTCAATACCTCGTTCAAGGATTCGGTCGTCCCCCCTCAATGGAAGAAAGCGGTCGTTGTCCTATACCCAAAACTAACCCCCCGACGTGGAATCAACTGAGACCTATATCGCTAACGGATCATTTTGCGAAAGTCACAGAGTCATTTATAGTTAATTGGCTCATGGAAGACATTGAACCTCTCATTGACCCCAACCAGTTCAGAGCTCGTAAGGGCCATTCTACAACACACTACTTGGTCAAACTCCTGAACAACATGTTTCAACACGCTGATAACTCAAAAAGCCTTACACGTTTAGTTGTTACAGATTTTAGCAAAGCCTTTGATCGAGTGGACCATAACATAGCTTTCACTAAACTACTTGATATGGGCGTGAGACCGTGTATAGTCCCATGGATTGCGGATTTTCTCTCGAACAGACTTCAGTGTGTGAAATATCACAACTCCCTCTCTAGCTGGTCAGTACTCAAAGCTGGCGTGCCACAAGGAACTTTGACCGGACCTGCCACCTTTCTCAGCATGATCAACGATGCAGCAATACCTACTCAGAATTGTAACCTCACCCTCAAGTATGTTGATGATATGACCTTGATAGAGAACACTAAAACTAGCAGTACCAGCACCATGCAAGATACTCTTGACCAACTTGACTTATGGGCATCAGAGAACAAAATGCTAATAAACCCAGCTAAATGTTATTCTATGGACATTACAATATGCTAATAAACCCAGCTAAATGTTATTCTATGGACATTACAATATGCTAATAAACCCAGCTAAATGTTATTCTATGGACATTACAATATGCTAACAAACCCAGCTAAATGTTATTCTATGGACATTACAATATGCTAATAAACCCAGCTAAATGTTATTCTATGGACATTACATTTGCTAAGAACCCTGTTCCCAATGACCCACTTCAATTGTCGGGTCAAGAACTTCAATCAAGTGAAGTCTGCAAAACACTTGGTATTAAGGTGGCCAATAATCTGAAATGGGACATACATATCAATGACATTATCTGTAAAGCCAGTGGGCGATTATTTATGTTGACTACCCTTAGAAGGTTTGGACTAGCAATCAAAGACCTTGTCACCACTTATGTTGGTTTTATTCAACCACTTTTAGAATATGCTGTCCCCGCCTGGCATCCTGGTCTCACTACTAAACAACACAATTCTCTGGAACGCATTCAAAAAAGAGCTTGTAGGATTATTTTAGCTAATGATTGCGATTCATAACACCATGCCCTTCATTTATTGAAGTTACAAAACCTCCAGCAACGCCGTCAACACATTATTTGTCTTAAATTTGCTAATTTTCTAACGAGCAGTGATGTATTTCGAGAGTGGCTTCCCAAGACGGGAGGAGATAGTAATGGCCGTTCACTACGTAACTCACATTTGTTTACAACTCCTAATGTACATACCAAGCGACATGCTAATAGTGCAATCCCTTATATGACCAAACTCCTTAATGATCATTTTGTGTAATTAATTTTTAATGCTTTTTTTTTGTTTTCGTTTTTGCAGTTATATTTTTCAGCTCATCTATGTCTGTAATTTTATTGTTTTATCTGTAAATTTTGTAAATTCAATGTAATTTTGCCTATGGCAACTAATTTGAATGTTTTTAATAAACCATGAATAATAATAATAATAATGCCAGGTTTCCAAACTTTTCTGATTGGGCCATGCAATATGTTGAATAGCCTTTTGACTTTGTGCTTTCTCTGTGACATTTAATACTCCTGATGAGAAGCTAGTCTTAGATCAATGCAAAGTGGACAATATTCTTAAATCAGTGCTGGGCAGCGTAATGTAAACAATTGTGAGTTCTGGGCAGGGCCACCCAGCATCGGGGCTACAAGGCTGGTGTCAGTACTTTAAAGGATTCCAGCTAACCAGCGGATCACGTTAAAGATGGCACTGAACTTGTACAAAACTGTGTGCAACACTTTCTCATCCTAGATTTCAGCAAACCCAACCCATATATAACTGTTGACTGTTGACTCCCCGTACTACAAGACTAGGTCTTAGATTCACCAGCAACATGTTCCTTGTTCCCTGGTCTCGTCTAGCCAGCTACGGGGACAGGGGGTTTTCCATTACAGCACCCAGGCTCTGGAATTCACTCCCTGGAAACCTCCGGGAAATATTTAGCATCTACATATTTCAATAGCAACTTAAGACATGCCTGTTCACACTTGCTTTCCCCAACACTTGAGAATTCCCTCTTTTCCATCTTGACTGGCGCCTTTGAATGGTTTTACACCAGATTTAGTGTGCCTTTAAAAATGCTGTGTACTTATTATTATCTATTTCATACCAATATTTACTTGTGTTCTCTGTCCCTCTATCCATTACAGCATCTCCAGAGTGTTGCGCAGACTGCTAAGGTATTACCGGTAAGTTAAGAACGACTTGATTCAGAGAATAGAGTGTCCCCTCCCCCCACCCCAAACCAAGGTATCAGTCGCAAGTTCCCGGCAGTTTTACCCCTCTCCCCAAACCACAAAAGATTTTTAGAACAAAATTGTTCCATGGTCTTAGTAGTTGTTTTAAAATAAATCAAAGCAAATTTGATTTGAATTTAAGAAGTCTTGTGTTTCAATGGATTATATTAGATTAGATTAGTAGTTTCGAAAACTACTCCACTTCAGAGAGAGAGCCGTGTCTCACAATGTCTTATACTGCCAACCTCTCCCCATTATTCTTTACCAAGTGAGGTTTAGTGCTAATAATTATTTTGAGTAATTACCAATAGTGTCCACTGCCTTTAAAGACACTGGACACTATTGGTAATTGTCAAAGACTAGTCTTCACTGTTGGTGTATTTCAACATATGCATAAAACATCAAACCTGTACAAATTTGAGCTCAATCAGTCGTCGAGGTTGCGAGATATTAATGAAAGAAAAAACAGAAGTACTTTTCCCAGAATTTGATTCAATTGAGCTCAAATTTTCACAGGTTTGTTATTTTATGCACATGTTGTGATACCGCAAGTGAGAAGACTGGTCTTTGACAATTACCGATAGTGTCCAGTGTCTTAATAAATACTGTAAATATGATACATGTAAGCTTTATGTAGCAAAGTGTCAAAATGCAGACAAACTCTTTGGTATTGTTTAGCAAAAACACGAGTCCTTCAGTTGTTTTAAAGTCAAATATTGCTTCCATCTACTGCCATAATCAAATGCTATCGATGCGTTCACAGTGTTTGGTTACATTGTTTGGTGGCATTTAAGTTATCAAGAACATGAGTACTTCATCTATTTCAAAGCCAAATACCGTTTTCATCTACTGTCATATTTTATTAAGAACCAAATGCTATCGATGCGTTCACACTGTTTTGGTTATGTTGTTTGGTGGCATTCAAGTTATCAAGAACATGAGTACTTCATCTGTTTCAAAGCCAAATACCGTTTTCATCTACTGTCATATTTTATTAAGAACCAAATGCTATCGATGCGTTCACACTGTTTTGGTTATGGTGTTTGGTGGCGTTCAAGTTATCAAGAACATGAGTCTTTCATCTGTTTCAAAGTCAAATATTGCTTTCTTCTACTGCCATATTTCATCAAGAATCAAATGCTCTCGATGCCTTAACAGTGGTTTGGTAACATGTACATTGTTTGGTGGCGCTTAAGTTCTCAAGACTTTGAGTGGTAAATGTTTTATTTATTCAACTTTGTTTTAATTTGTTTCACCATTAGCGCAGAATCTCGCATGCTTGGTGAAATGGTGAAAATTGGGGAGCGAAAAAAGAAAAGTGCAAATTTTGTTACATTTTTTTATTTAAATATCCCAAACCATTCAACAGCTTATTTCGTTTGTGTGCATCTGTCTGATTGAGGGTGACAGTTGTTAATATGGTTAACTGTTTAGGCTGCACAGTACATGGGATCAGGCGTTGAGTTGTGGTTTTCTTATAACAATGTGGTGACATTTTGTTGGAGTGATCGAGGATCCCCGTAAAACCACCCAATGGATTTGGGATACATCATTAGCGACTCATTAGTTTGCTCGAATATAAACCTTTTTATGGTGCTAAGCAGCTCTATGAAACTTGGTCCAAGTAATTCCAGGGAAGCGTTAACATGTATGTCTTTTATTTCGCGTGGTGTCCTCGGTCAATGATGTTACGACTGAGTTGTCTCCAGATCTCCCTTACCATCATGCATGTAGATAGATCAACATTATGTAGGATCCCGCATCGTGTCGCCTACCCCCACCCGACCCCCACTTCTACCCAACGTCCCCACCCCCCTTCTGTGTGCCTCATGATGTCAATGTTTGTGTGTGTGTTGTATGTCCATTGCCTTAGGTTGTCATGGACGCCGGTTGGCTCTTGGCTGTCAAATCTGCGGGCATCGATATCGCCCCGCCCTCACAGGTCTGTCAGTACGTTTCATAATTGCCTGCTGATACTGCACTAATATTGCTTGACTATTATAGTACATTATGTGTATTTGCTGCATCTTTATAATAATCATAATCATAATCATAGTCTACATGTAAGCATTCAAATAGCGTTCTTACTCAGAAGAGGTTCCCAAACACTTGATAACAGTTAGTAATCTTCCAGTACGCACTTATCCGCCAATCAGATGTTCGAACTATAATGTGATAATAAGCCATAACCTACTCCCAGTTTTTATATTGCACTCTGCGTATTGTGAGTGTCAATGACTCACGCTCTGCATACGGTCAGCGCAAAAATTACACTCTAAGAATTTGCGTGTGCAAAACCAAAACAAAACCTAACCTAACCTCATTGACTTAATGAGGCTGGAAGATTAATTCGTTATCAAACTTGCGCTTTTGGAATACAAACAAATATAGTTTCGGCCTCAGTGGATATGGAACGCAGAAGCGCTTTATTTTTCCGTATTCCACTCGCACTTGTGTGATAACTTATAATATTACAATGGTCAGCAATTAACAATACAAAGGAATGAGAATGAAATAAATAAATAGCCTAGTAAGCAAAAATAACTCTAGAAAAGGTGAGTTTTAACCGATCTTTTGAAATCAGTGAAATGGCATGATGTATTTGATAAGGTTTGGAGCAGCTGCATAAAAACCTTTGGAACATGAAGAGTATCTTTGACTTACTCTGTTGGTGGATCAGTACTTTGAATGTACTCGCATGCAGGACTTGAAATCACAAGGTTGTGGGTTCAAATCCTACCAAGCTATTAGCTAGTTTCACAAATTGTGTGAGATTCTCTAATAATTATTATTTTTGTCCCAAGCGAAACAGTGAAAGTTGAATTTCCATTGCTTGACTTTTAATATTAATATAGCTTTACCCTTACACTGAATTGTGTTAGCACTGAATACTCAGTACTTTCCCGGATTCTGAAAAAATTACAGGCATATTACTTGGACTGGATTCGACCCACGACATTTGCAAAGTCGCCAGACACACAAGGCCTGGTGGCCACTTAAAGGTGTGGGCTTTCAAATCAACTATTTTTTCAGGGGCCATTGCCACCTACTCCAAGGGCTGAAACCGGGTTACCCCCTCTACAGTCCATACGAATGTAGGCTTGGGTATCAACCATCAGAAGCCTGGCTGGTAGAGCAGAAAGCACTACCTCCCCAAACTTAACGAAGCAATCATGGTCAAGTGTCTGGCTTTAGGACACAAGTGTCACGACCAGGACTCTGCTGATCAGAAACACCAGAGTTTGAATCAGGTGCTCTTAACTGCTAGGCCATTATACAAAAGAAAGCCACAAAAAAATGAACTTTTTTCATTGCATGAGTTTTAACAGATGGTGATCATTAAATAAGCTTGACTAGCCAGCGACAGATTTAAAATAAAAAAAATCTTGTCAAGAGAAAATCCTTAGTTTCTTTGACTAAAACCAGAATAGTCTAATATTTATTTATTTTGTTTACTATGATTTTTGCAACAAGTCTGATGAAGCATTTTTAATCCTTACAAAAACTCTTTAAAAAAGTTCCGCTTTTTTATGGCTAAAGTGCTTATAGCATGATTGATTGAACTCTTAATCAAATTAAAAAATAATAATAATAATTATAATAAGGGAATCAATGTGTGGTGGAGAGGTTTTCAAGTAGTGGTTTAAACCCAATGAGGCCTGGTTCTTGATAATTTTAACGATACGAAGTTGAGGTAAATTGTCAAGAACCAGGCCTCGGCGGGTTTAAACCACTAGTTGAAAAACCGATTCAACACACTTTGATTCCCATTCATAAATACCTTTTCGGTCAAAAGACATCAAAACTTTTTGGTCAAAAAGTAAAATAAATGCAAAAATTATAATTTTCCAATGATTTCTTTCAAAACAACACTTCTCCAGCTATGAAATGGTAAGGCCCTCGGGTAAACAACTCTTTATAAGTAATGCTGTGCGCGTCGCGCGTATAGCGTGATGTGGCACAACTGTTTCAGCCGTTGCTCTCGACCAATAGGAATGAAGAAACTGTCTTGTAAGAACAGGTGCAAGCTCGCGTGTCACGCCCATGTTTCAACACTTTTTACTGGTCATAAACAAAGGTTTATCTTAAAAACAGATTGACATTCCTTTTACTACACATCACATGGCTTTGAATGGTGTATACAGTTTACAATGATTCTATGGCGTTTTGTTGTTTTGATGTTACAAGTTAATGCCATGCCTGACTAACTAATACAGTTGCCTTGTAAGACTAAATGCAGTTGTCTTGTTAATGATCCCATGCGTGTAAATCACACTAGGTCATGCTCACCATTTCAGGGAGTCTGTAGGTATCGCCTTGTTGCCTAGACTTGCATACCACACCGGGCAATGACTCCTAAAAGTCTAGCGATGATGACGTCGGGTGAATTGTGTCTATAGAACCCTGCTTATGATGTCATACTCTCACAAAGCGTCATCTATGTCGCCAAAAGGAGGTAGATCATTGGAGAATAGCTGTTCTTTGTGGCTGAAAATGTGCATGGTACCTCCGCATACCTGGAAATGTTGTACGTTATGCAAGGGGGGGGGGGGTGGTCTATTGATTGCTATAGACCCCTTACACAGCACGTAACGCACCTCCAAACAATTACCATGATTTTGGAGTTGAATCTTTTTCGCATGGTCGTGCATGATGTTGACTTCCCAAATGGCGGACAGTAGGCGCAAGTGAACGCGCAACCGAGTGTTGTTGTGATGATTTTTTTATGAGATAAACATGTAGCCTAGCATCACAAGGCTGGAAGACCACTTCATGGTGAAGGGATACCTTTTTAACTGATTTGGGCTGTTGACCCAAACTGTCATCAGGGGCATGTTGTCACCTACTGCTGGGGGTTAAAACAGGGTTACCCTCTTCACAGTCTGTAAGAATGTTGGCTGGGGTCATCCATCAGAAGCCTGACTGGTAGAGAGCAGATTGCACTATTCCCAACTTTTTACGATGCAATTATGGTTTAAGTGCCTTGCTCAAGTGTCATGACCGGGATTCAAACGCACAATCTGGTCAATAAGAAGAATTTTTATGAATACATGCAATTTTGTTTCAGTTCAGAGATGTATTCATTAGACCATAGTTTGACTGACATTGGCGGAACTCTGTCTTTTCAATGATAGTGACAACGCTAGTCGACTATTGAACTCTGTCTTTTCAATGATAGTGACAACGCTAGTCGACTATTATGGACCAGCATGCTGGGCATGGTAGCATCGCTGGTTACCAACAGCCATTTTCATAGCACAGCGCAGAGTGGACCAGTTACAACAAAATAATAATGTCAGTAAAGTCCAAAGTCGTGTTGATAACATGACTACAGTTGTTCGCAAAAAAACTTCTGTGCGCATGCCCTACCTACGTTACTAAACAACCACTCATTAACCAGTGATCTTTATGTGAACTTGACCATGGAGAGCATTTTGAACGATTTTCCTTGATTTGCTGCTTCTCTGTTCACAGATGCGTGTGGAGGGGATGGCAGCGTTTGCTCACCACATTCACCTACAACTCAAGAACTTTGGCTGCAGTATTGGCGAGGAGGCAGAAGCGTTCTTCGCTTTGTACGATGCTAAAGAGAGCAGATTCATCAGGTGACTGTTATTATGGTGTCCCTGGCCCAATTGCATAAAGCCTGTGAGCTCAAGACCTTGCTTAGCATAACAAAATTTGGCTTAGCAGAAATAAGTTACCAGCCAGAATATCGTACAGTTAGCACCACTGTGACTGGTACCCCGGTCATTTCTTGCTACTTAAAGAACAGCTTGATAACATTGGGCCATGAGTCATGCAGCTAACCTCGGAGAGGTTGTAACCAATTCGCATCGGAAGACGCATTAATGTTTATGCTTTTGGTTTTCTTGAATCTTTTCAGTGAGCGTTATCTGGCAAAGTTCAACAAGCTGGGTGTACCAAACAACATAGACAGAATTGGCAACCTGTGCACAATATTCAGTGTAAGTAGGAAGGGTATTATTTTGTTAAAAAGTTGTCAGTGTTTTCCATAGAGCTATATACATGTATATTGACTATATACATGTATATTGACTAGAGCGCTAACACCCCATTATACATGCACTAAGGTTTTGAAGCCGTGTGGGCGCATCCATATTTATGTACAAACCAATACAAAAGCTTGAATTTTTGTACGGCAATTGTACGGCTATTTGCATAATGGTGCGTTGGTTCTTTTTTATGTGTCATCGAACCAAAAAATGCAGCGTAATTTTTTTTTTAGTACGACGTCAATCAAGTCTAGCTAACGGTTTTCGTAGTGCGCAGACATATGCAAATGGGTAGTCGCGTACGAAAGCGCACACGGCAATAAAAAAAAAATCGCGTCAACCTGCGGCTTTAGGTCCCATACAAAGCTTGTATTTAAATAAATTGTCTTTCTTTCCACTCCAGGAATTGAGCAACAAAGACATAGTTCGAGAGCTTTATCTGACCTGCCATATCATTAGGAAAGGTGCCATGCTGACCACAAAGAAGGCTGCCTCAAACTTCAGGAGACCTTACGGATGTGGAGGTAAATACAGGGCCCAAGTGCATGGCTCTGCTTACCGCTGAATTCTCAGCTTACGATCACCATTCAGCGCTTACTGTACAAGCACCAAATTTCTGCGCTAGCTGTGTAAGCAAAGAATGCCTATATAACGTGGAGTTCGCACGTGCACAAGCCAAAAATCCTTGCTAACCCGTGAAATACGCCTGACTTACATTAAGCACAGAATTCCCCGCTTCCGCAAGTGCTTATTCTTTGCTAACGATACACAGAGCCATGAAATTGGACCCAGTACTTGTCAACAACTCCCTTGTCCCACAACTTGGTGTTCGAAACATAAAAAATTAACTCTTTGGCTCGGTGTAACGACAGATGGGGGGCCTGGAAATTCATCTGTGAAGGGTTTTGATATCTTTTGTAGATCAAGTTTTTGGCCATGACATGAATCCCTACTCACTGTGAATGAAGATACCTGAATGAAGAGGTGTTTGATTTACCTGTAAAAGTTTCAGCTTTATTAGTCGTCAAGTTTTTGAGGAATAAGTGAAAATCACAGAGCAATGTTTTCAAGAGAGTCGCGTTTCGTCTCCTTTTCGACGAAAATTATTTTTGTGAATTTTACTCATTTCTCAATAACTACAGCACCTGAGCAAGTAATATTGTAAGGGAAGCTTTCTACCCTCATTATATTTAAACCGTGTAAATATAAAGGAACACGTTGCCTTGGATCGGACGAGTTGGTCTATAAAAAGCGCTTGTAACCGTTTTTTATAAAATGCGTTTGGTTGGAAAGATGTTTTAAAAGTAGAATACAATGATCCACACAAGTTTGCCTCAAAATTGCGTGGTTTTCCTTTTACTGTGCGAACTAACACGGTCGGCCATTTATGGGAGTCAATGGCCAATCGTGTTGGTCGATGAGGTAAAAGGAAAACCACGCAATTTTGAAGCAAACTTGTGTGGATCATTGTGCAACCGTGCAATTTCGAGGCATGTTTGTGTGGATCATTGTATATTACTTTTTAAACATCTTTCCAACCATATGCATTTATAAAAAACGGTTTCAAACGCTTTTCAAAGACCAACTCGACCGATCCAAGGCAACGTGTTCCTTTAATGTAAATCTGTGGAATTTGTGTTTTGTGTCTTGCAAACGTATCCAAACCCTTTAAGGGGGCAAGGCTGTTTTCTTTGTGCAAAGGGCACTTCCATTGAAGGGGCACCAAGGCTAAGACCAGGGCAACAGATGCCATGGCCTGGGCGGTCTTTAGACAACTCCAGGCCTGTAAAAATGGTATTCAATATCATAGAATCTCCATTGTTGTTTTCTCCTGTTTGGTAGTTGTGAGTTTGTCGACTGTTTTATCGGAACCAGTTGATGATGTGTCCTCAACAGCGAAGGAGTTTGTCATGAAGATTGTGTAAGTTTCTAAAATAAAAGATCAACAGATTAAGTGTTTGTCTATCTGTCTGTCTGTCTGTCTGTCTGTCTGTCTGTCCGTTTGTACGTACGAGAGCTACATTATGGGCATTATTTTTTAATGAAAAGCATAAATATTGTTATAAAGGAAAAGTTAAAAAAGGGATCATAGGACAACACGTGGGGAAAGCCCACAATGTTGCTCTACTAAGAATGGCTGAGCTTCCTGCTAAGGAATCTTGACAGACTCCCATCCACCTGATGTACAGAAGAACATGTTGGTGAAGTCTGTAGACAAAACTTTTTGTTTTAAAAGGAACACACTGCTTTGGATCGGTTGAGTTGGAAAAGCGTTTGTAACCGTTTGTTATAAAATGCATGTGGTTAGAAAGATGTTGTAAAAAAGAATGATCCACACAAACATGCCTCGAATTTGCACGGTTTTCCTTTTACATCGACGACCAAAACGGCCGGCCATTTATAGGGGGTAAAATGTTTTATTCCCATGTTAGTTTGCAAAGTAAAGGAAAACCATGCAATTTTGAGGCAAATTTGTGTGGATCATTGTATTCTACCTTTAAAACATCTTTCCAACCATATGCATTTTATAACAAACAGTTACAAACACTTTTTATAGACCAACTCGTCCGATCCAAGGCAACGTGTTCCTTCAATTGTGATATTTGCATAATTTTATGTTGTTTTCTTATTTTGTGTACATACAAAAACAGTCAAGGATCATCAGAGGCTGAGTTCTCACAGCTACACGACAACATCATCAGGAAGCACATGAGCAAATTAGGGGCTTCCAGCACGACCAACATCGGCATCTCGCTGTCACTGCGAATGCTTCATGGTCACTTTGACCAGCTGAAGAGAGAGATGCCGTTGCTGTTCAGCAAAGGGGTGACCATCACCCGTAAGCTGGGCTTCTCTGATGTCATCATGCCAGGTGAGGTAGTAATAATAGACTGGTCTGCTGTCTTTGATCCGCAAGGATAAAGACTGGTATTGGTTTTACAGACCCAATGATTTCATTGATTATAATAAACGTACAGTGTCGTAAGCTCAAAAATACAAGTGTCATGACCAGGGTTCTAACCCACACCCCGATGACTTAACCACCAGAACTTGAGTTCAATGATCTAAACCGCTCGGCCATGACACCCTATATAGACCTTTCTTTTGTTGATAAACAAACCGCCTTGGTTGGCATGGACGGCGGAATGTTAGTGAAACACTCAATCGTATTAACAGATGTTTAAACCAAATTCACGATTTTTGCAAACTTTCAATTAAATAAAATACCTCCCATAATGAGTTGTTTTGTTTTCAAACAAAATCAACACAAAATTTAAATGTTGTGTAGCATTGTTAGCAAGAGTAGCGATTTGATTTGCATTTATGGCTTTCCATAGTTTTCCAACCTGGGTTAGCAAAACCTCGGGCTGTGACGTTGCAAAAGAAAGGTCTAGATACAGAATTGAATGGTTTCTAAAGGGTTAAGTAGCGAATGTTTTATTTTGTCCTCAATCTCAGGTGACGTGAGGAATGATCTCTATCTTATGCTGGATCGAGCCGAACTTGAGCGAGGAAAGAAAACAGCCGGGAAGAATGTTGAAGTCACGGTTCACGTCATCGATGGCAACAACAAGAAGATGGTAAGAACCTGGGATCAATGATGTGCATCCTCTGCGCCAAGGGCTAGTTTTTAGATATAGCTTCTTTAAAGGCACTGAACACTGTTGGTAATTATCATCAACCAGTATCTGTGAATCTGTGAAAATTGTGACGCAATTAGTCGAAGTTGCAAGAGAATAACAAAAGAAAAATCATCTTTGTTGCACAAATTTGTGCGCTTTCAGATGCCTGAAAAAGGGCTTCAGGCCTGAATTCTTTTAATATTTTAGTTAGAAATTACCTCTTTCTCAAAAACTATGTTACTTCAGAGGGAGCCATTTCTCACAATGTTTTATACTGTCAACAGCTCTCCATTGCTGGTTACCCAGGAAGTTTTTATGCTAACCATTATTTTGAATAATTACCAATAGTGTCCAGTGCCTTTAAAGGAAAGGTATGCGTACATGAGCTTTTGATAGAGTAAAGCATTTTGAAAAAACATTTCGCTTTGAAATAATGTAGCTGTGGAAAAACCAGTTTTAGTGGCCCCAAAATTTGAATCTGAAAAGTAAGCTTGGGCGATATTGAATTATTTTATTCACGATATATCGCCGACAATATATCGTGATATTCGATATAATCGCGTTTAATTAAATTTGACATCATCAGTCTTCAAACTCCTAGTGAAAGTTGTAGAAGAGACAATCATAGCATAAGAGAGGTGTTATAATGACCTATTCTTCTGGTTTTACTCCAAACCTATGGGGTGCAAGATGTCTCAGCTAGCGATATATCGCGATATATCGATATTTCGATTAAAACCAAATCGAACCGATATCAAAATGGTTTCCAAATTAGTATTGCGATATTCGATAATATCGTGATATCGCCCAAGCTTACTGAAAAGCACTACTGACGGTAATTTCTCTCAGATTTTGTATTCCAATTAAGGATTATTCTTCCTAGGCTACATAAAAAAATAAAAATTGTTGATCGTCCCCGCCCGATCGTTCAAAACCCCCCGACCCCATTTTTTAGTGCTTAGTTGTTTGAAAAAGTTTACAGAAAATGTCATCTAGGAGTTAAATTTGTTTGACAAAACTATTGAAAACATCCAAAACACACAAACACTCTGTTTTATAGTGATTGTGATGATTTCTTTATTATTGATTTCATGTTTGGCATGTCAACAAAACTTAAAAATATAATAAAAATAAAACTCCCTCCCTCCCCCATCCGCAAAAAATAAAGAACAACCAACAATTGTTTATTTTATGTGGCCTTATCATGCAAATTGACTACATGTACATTGATATGCGTGAATAGACCAATCCGTTACACTCCGCCCCATTGCGTATTGACCAATTACACTGCAATGAAGGTCCGACAAATCAAGTCCGACATGCGTGTGTGTATGCTTGGCCCGCGCGGTAGAGTTGTGCAGAAAGGCATTGGAGAGGCTCACGTGTTCTTGCACACACGTGGGTTGTGGGCGGAGCCTAATGGATCGGTCTATACCCGCGCACATGCTTGGTAAGCAGAAAAGATAGCATCTGGCTAGTGATGTTGATGAATGGACCAATGAGAATTTTGACTCTTGCTCATGAATATGTATGTGGTACAGTAATATGTTATTCTAGGTGTAGTACATGGGTTTGGCTACTTTATGTAGATCAAGTTTTTGCCATGAAATGAATCCCTACTCACTGTGAATGATGATGTTTGTAATATAATTTACGTGCAGAAGTTTCCGCTTTATTTGTGGTAACTTTTGTTTAAAAAAAAAAGCACCGAAAAGTGTTTCCCGGAGAGTCGCGTAATTTCATTGTTACATGCTGAAATATTTTTTGTCTCAGTGAGACAAAATTATTTCAATGAAACCGCTTACTGATTTACATGTAAGGGTTCCATCATTAACTTTAAACCGTGTAAGTTTAATGTAAATCTGTGGACGGGTGTGTTTTGTGTCGTACAAAAAGTATCCAAAGTCTTACTTTGTGCCTCGATTCCAGAAATGCATCTCTCTTGGCGGGGACGAGGATGAAGTAGATGAGTACCGCTCCGCCATCTTCTACCACACCAATCAACCCCGCTGGAATGAGAACATCCGCCTCAGCATTCCCATGGAGAAGTTCAAAGATACACACATACGCTTAGAGTGTCGCCACTGTTCCGCTACCAGGGGGGACAGGAACCTGTTTGCGATGGCGTTCATGAGACTCATGAAAGAGGATGGGACGACTGTGGAAGACAGCGAGCATGAGTTGTTTGTTTATAAAGTAGGTGAACAAATTAATATTAATTTTCTCGGTTGTTCTTTTGGGTTTTGTAAAAATTCTTATTCTGAGATGTTTTTTTAATATTTTTGCGTATACGGTGTTTACACACATCGGTGTAAGGGTTAAACTAACTAATAAGGAAATAAAAGGGTAGCGACCGGGGCCTTTATCGCACAGCCACGACCCTGTATGTTTTAAGCGGCAGTTAAAGAATAAGTCACTACTCTTTTGTCTTTTTTTATAAATGCCTTTTTAGTTAAAATTGTAATAAAGTATGAATCTCTGTAAAACTTATCCGTTTTGTTGACGTCCTTGAGCTCTGTATGTGTGTTGCGTTTTTAATGACTGAGACAGTTTTTGGATATGCATTCGTGCGCATTGTAGTATGCATCTAAACGTATCCGAAAACAACCGGTTATAAACAGCTCCAGCTGGTAATTATCAACTGTTTAAACACCCCCACGTGACGCGCTCTCCACCATTAGGAATACCGAAACTGAGGTATTTATGAATAAGGGAATAACAGTGCGAGTACCCGGTCTTCACTGCGTGGTAATGACCGGGTTAGTGGCTGGTCCGTTAACAGCGCCAGCCACCAACCAAGGTCATTACCACGCAGTCAGGACCGGGTCAGAACACTGTTATTCCCATTAATAAATACCTTTTTTAGCGAATTAAACGGCTGAAATTGTCCAAATCTTGTGACTTTTCTCTCGGCGCATGAGCTCAGCGTCAGATTATACGCGCGCACCTGTTACACACAGGCACTCAAAATTGATACAATTTCAGCGCGCGGACGTGCAAGTGCGCGAAGTTGCAATGAAACTAACATGGATATAAATAAGCATGCGATACAGCAACGCGCAAGGTTTACACAATGTATGCTGATTTAGTGGCCACTTATTCGCTACTTTCCAAAGCCGGTCTTTATACCACCGTTAACACTCCCACACGTGACCGGGTTTTGACCAATCACAGACTTGAAACCGTCCAAGGTATATATTAATATTATATAATACATGTATGCAACCATCTCAAGGACTATTTTTGTTTGGTCATCCTATACAGTGTGCAGAGAACCAGGACTTTGAGAAGCCATTGTACCTGAACCTGCCGTCTTGCACCCAGGAGATGGTGACTAGGTCCTCACCAGCTTTTGGGAATAACACCTTCAATAGAAACATGAGAGAAACCTTCTTCATTAGGACCATCATCTGCTCTACCAAGCTGGCGCAGAACGGTAACAACTTAAAAGGAACATTATAGAATTGGTTATTGTCCATTGCCTTTAGATACATGTAGGTCTAGTGCCATTGAAAATGTACATGTAGTATAACCTCTCGTCCTACTTCTTATTTCTGTTTGTATTTGTATTTTTCAGTGCTGCTGCTTGACTTATTAAAGTGGAGAGGTCATCCTGACAATCTCAAGGAAACTCTGCATCATTTAACCAAGGTCGGAGGTCAAGAGATTGTGAGGGTAAGCATTAAAAAGCAAAATTCTTTTTTAAATTTTTCCTTGCACCAATATGTGTTAAAGGGAAGGTACACGCTTGGTAATTACTCAAAACAAATATTAACTTAAAAACTGACCTGGCAACGAGCATTGGAGAGCTGTTGATAGTATAAAACATTGTTAGAAACGGCTCCCTCTGAAGTAGCATAGATTTTGAGAAAGAGGTAATTTCTCACTGAAATAATAAAAGACTTATCTAAAATGAAAACACACAAATTCGTCCAACAATGGTAGTTTTTCTGTCATAATTTTCTCGCAACTCCGATGATCTATTGAGCTCAAATTTTTACAGGTTTGTTATTTTATGCTTATGTTGGGATACACTAAGTGAGAAGACTGGTCTTTGACAACTACCAAAGGTGTACCTTCCCTTTAAGCACTGATGTCTCTATTTTGGTTAAGAGAATGTTATAACTTTCCTCAAGTGAGGTTGACCGTGACATCATGTGCATAAATATCTTGGTGAGTGGTTCTAAGAAGAAACGGTTTCTTCTCAAGAACAGCATTCTCCTGAAGACGATCAGAGCGTACTGATCAAAATGCCTAGTTGTCAAACCCGGCTTCTTCTTAGAACCACCACTACTCGAAAGAGATTTAGGGACTTTGTGAAAAAAGTCCACTACATTCAGCGGATAAGTACTGTACGGGACAAGGTTGTTTTTAACCCGCCGTTAAAGCCATTGGACACTTTCTGAACAGAACAAAAATTAAAAAGTTCACAGATTTACAAATAACTTACAGGGATTACAAAAGGTAATGGTGATAGACTTCTCCTGAAATATTATTCCATGAAATGCTTTGCTTTTTTGAAAAACAATTATCAATTCTCGCTGTCGTGAATAGCGGATTTAAACACATGTCATGACACGGCGAAACGCGCGGAAACAAGGGTGGGTTTTCCCGTTATTTTCTCCCGACTCCGATGACCGATTGAGCCTAAATTTTCACAGGTTTGTTATTTGATATAGAAGTTGTGGTACACAAAGTGTGGGCCTTGGACAATACTGTTTACCGATGTTTTGCGATTGCTTTAAAGCAGAGACCTAAAATGCTATTTACTGGAAAAAAAAGAAGGGGTATTTACATGGGTCACTATAGTTAATTTCCCTACGCTACATCACTTAGTTGAATGCAAAAATGACCTGCGAACCTTCCAGATCGCTCCAAAACGGCAAGTTTATTCATACCAAATGTAGGGCTCATAACAGGGTGCATTGGCATTAGGCATGTCTTTGGTGCATCAGAGAACTGTGCATCTTTCAGTGAATAAACCCATGTCTCTCATAGAAATCCACAAACAATTTACTTTGGAGAATTGTTATCTGACAACCTGTCCTACATGTACATGCATTTTGACAAGGACCCTTATGCATATGGTGTCGTTGCAAACGTCACTTGATTGTACTCAAACCATGCCAAGTTTCAAAATTCCTACTTATAACCTTTCCTTCTTGATGTTATCCGATTGATAGGTTCTTCAGGACATCCTTGATGCACTGTTCAACATCTTGGATGAGAAAGCCCATCACTATGAGAAGGACGTCTTCGATGCTCTTGTCTATATCCTGGGAATCTTGGGCGACACCCGCTTCAAGTCCTTCACCACAGTCTTGGACACCTACATCGATAAATTCTTTTCCAGCACACAAGCCCACATGTAAGAAGCTTGAACAAGCTCCCACCTCCTTTTTTTGTGTTCGTTCTAATCTCAATTTACCCTTCAACTCTCAGTAACATCACAATGACTCGGCTGGCTATTCAAAAGTTTGAGATCAATTAAGAACTCACTCTGCGGTAGTGCTGTGAATAACGAAGAAGTCCCCTCGATCCTTTAAACGAAAGTAGGAGTCCTGGCCGATTTTCTACCTTCAGCTAAGGTATTAGTTAACAAGGACCATTCTTTTCAGAAATGAAGTCTCCCGAATTCCAAAAATCTACTCCAGAATAAATAGAACGACAAGTTCTCAAAGAACGTCTTTACTGCAAAGTAGATATACGTGTACGCATGGTACGCGTGGAAGTGTCGTGGCCGAGCGGTTAAGAGCACCGAATTCAAACTCTGGTGTTTCTGATCAGCAGAGTGTGGGTTCGAATCCCCAGCCGTGACACTTGTGCCCTTAAACAAGACACTTAATCATTGCTTCGTCCTTCGGATGGGACGTTAAGCCGTTGGTCCCATGTGTTATGTAACGCATGTAAAAGAACCCAGTGCACTTATCGCAAAAGAGAAGGGGTTCGCCCCGATGTTCCTGGTCCGATCGGCAGCAAATTGCGCCACAGCACCTTGTAAAGCATTACATGGTGCTATCAGAATTGGGTCTCATAATTCAAACGTAGTCCCACATCTGGCAGGAAATACTGTATGTTACAGCGCCAGGAGCGTCACTGGGTGACGGACATGTGCGCTTTATAAGAAGCCACAATTATTATTATTATTATTATTATTATTATTATTATTATTACTGAAAACCCATTGATACATGTACCTCAACATGTAATGCCTTAAAAATATATTTGCCATTGAGTTGACCTGCTCTTGAAAACAGTCCAACTTAAAGGAACACGTTGCCTTGGATCGTTCGAGTTGGTCTTTGATAAGTGTTTGTTACCGTTTGTTATTAAATGCATATGGTTAGAAAGATAATTTAAAAGTAGAATACAATGATCCACACAAATTTGCCTCGGAATTGCGTGGTTTTCCTTTTAATTTGCAAATTAACACGGTCGGCCATTAATGGAAGTCAAAAATTTGACTTCCATAAATGGCCGACCGTGTTAGTCGACGAGGTAAAAGGAAAACCACGCAATTTCGAGTGATACTTGTGTGGATCATTATATTCTACTTGTAAAATATCTTTCTAATCATATGCATTTTATAATAAACGATAACAAACAATTTTCAAAGACCAACTCAACCGATCCAAGGCAACATGTTCCTTTAAAATGTTGTGTATGATAGGCAGGTATGCATTCACCACATGGTATTTTATTACAGGCAGGGAAGAGTGCGTCTATCATTAAAACCACAGTGGATGATCTTGAACGGTTAGATAGTAGGAGGGTTGACTGTGTTCTGTGTACATGCATTCACTTCATGATATTGTAGTGCAGGCTGGCATAGTGTATTTATCGTTCACAGCATCAGTGGGTGATATTACATGGTCAGACAGTCAGGGGGTTGACGGTGTACTGTGTGTGTAGATGCATTCACCAAATGATATGGTTTTGCAGGCTGGCATAGTACATCTATCATTAATAAATATCTTGGACAGTTTCCAGACTCTGGTTGGTCAAATGGGACCTTGGTTGGTGGCTGGCGCTGTTAACGGACCTCCCCTCCTGGCCGGTTTGTTAACAGCGCCAGCCACCAACCTGGTCATTACCATGCGCAGTGAAGACCGGGTCCTCGCACTGTTTACCCTAATTCAAAAGCACACAGACTATACATCCTGATCGCAACACTTCACAAGAGGATTCTTTTTCAAAGAGACTGAAAGTAAGACTTTGTTTACTTCTTTATTCCCTCCACAACTTAAAAAGGTTCTTAGTGAAGCAGCTGAAACGTTATGTTGATGACTCGGTAACGGAGAGAGCCGAGACTGTGATTGCAACACTCAAGGCTGTACAGAACCTCTTCAAGTTCATCTTCAGGTCCCATGTTCTTTACAAAAAGTGAGTGCTGTTTGTTTGGTATTTTTGTTGTACTTTTGAAAAACAAATAATAACGTTAACTAGTTCTTGTATAGCGCATTTTAACAATAAACATATCAATGCACTTAACATTAGTAGCCTATCTTTCCCATCTCCCTTGGAAGTATACAGCCCAGGGCTGCCGTGCCTTTCCAAAGGCTTTTTCTAACACAATATCAACCTCTACCCTCGCTGGGACCCAGTTACATGTATACCCCTGGCTGGGTGAAGATAGCCAATTGTAGTAGAGCATCTTGCATAAGGACACATGTGTCATGTCTTGTTATTATTATTATTATTAAGACTGGGATTCAAACCACCAGATATGCACTAAACCACTGGACCATGACACCTCTTGAAGGATTCGGGCACTTTTTGTAACACGAAACACAATGTCCACAGATTTACATTCAACTTTTTGTAACACAAAACACAATGTCCACAGATTTACATTCAACTTTTTGTAACACAAAACACAATGTCCACAGATTTACATTCAACTTTTTGTAACACAAAACACAAAAAGTACATGACCCTCTAAGGGTTTTGAAGAAGGGACGATGCATGTTTTAAAAAAAGTAAACAATGCGTCGTTCGCTAATAATAAATCATACGGAGTGTTGTGGCAGATGCGGGTCCCGATCATGGGACTTGTGTCCTTGAGCAACACAGTTAGCAATCATTAGTCGTCCTTTAATAGACCGATCCATTAAGCTCTGCCCCATTGCGTATTTACCAATCACAACGCAACGAAGGTCCAACCAATAAGGTCCGACATGCGTGCACATATCTTGGCGCGCGCGGCATAGTTGTGCAGAAAGGCATTGGAGAGCCCCACGTGTTCTTGCTCACACATGCGTTGTTGGCGGATCCTACTGGATCGGTCTTTTGGGGTTTAGTACACTGATCTTTTAGCTCTGCATTCCTTTCATGCAATGAGCAAGTATCAGCACCCGACTGTGAACACTTTATATTTCCTCATCATTATTATTATATTTAAAAAGGTTTGCGGTAACACTATGTAATGACTATCTCTAAATGAGTTGGTTTCAAATCGACATTTTGATCAGTGTGCTCTGATCGTCTTCTGGAGAATGACCAGAGCTTTCTGATCGAATCGTTGAGTTGAAACCAACGCTTCTTTTCAGAACCACCCCAACTCATATTAGAGATAGTCATTACATGGTGTTACTGCAAATCTTTCCATATTGTATTTCCACCATGCAACGTTTCAAATCCTACATGTACTTTATTGTATAAACTATTGTTTAGTCAAACAAAACCTGTGGGGTCTTTTAGGAAGCAATTTTCACTTATTCTTTTGGTTGTTTTTGTGTCACCAGGGCAACAGGTGATTTGCATGATGGGAACATCCAGGACAGCATGCGTTGTCTTTTTGCCTCGATGAATAAATTGATGTCCCATACAGAGGACAAGGTCAAGCTACATCAGGTAAGGGCCCACTTAGAACAGTCAATGCAACAAGAGTTTGTTATTTGTCAAAGTTGTACAATGTATATTAAAGACACGTTTGGTAATTGTCAAAGACCAGTGTTCTCACTTGGTGCATCCCATCATAAGCATAAAATAACAAACCTGTGAAAATTTGAGCTGCATTGGTCATGAGAAAACCCTTGTTGGACGGATTTGTGTGCTTTAGATAGGAATAAAAGACTTCTAGCTAGAAGTCTTTTAATATTTTAAATATTTTATGAATTAGCTCTTTCGCAAAAACTACATTACTTCAGGGGGAGTCGTTTCCCCCAATGTTTTATACTATCAACAGCTAGAGCAGATGTCTTACCATTAGCCCACCGAGCTATCCCAGTGGTAGACTTGATTCAAGTCCCATTCTCGTATGAGAGGTCCTTAAGCATATTACCCAACTTACTATCAAACAACCCGTAGCATACAGTGCAGTGTGCACTCGTCGTCAAAATGTGGTCCCGAGAATGGGACTTGACGAAGTCGTTTCTTACTCTGCACGTTGTTATTGGAAAATCTCCCCAAATGGGGAGATGTACAAAACCAATTGGAGCTTGGAAGCGCTGCCCCTACGGTAAAATATTCATTATACTCTGTGACATCACAGTGGAAGACATTGTAAGGCCTGCGTCTATACGTGGCGCGCTCGTGGGGCGGGTAAACTCATTAGGAGGCAAGGGGGGTGTCAGTGTCATAAAGCGCTTTATTGCACTTCCCAAAATTCAAATTTTGCAAACAAAACCAACCACAATGTATGGTACAACGTATTACTTAAATTCAAATGAACATTTAGTGCTTTCTTTTTTATAATTAATTGGTTATTAAAAAATGTATTTCAATCATCAACTAAGTACTTAACCCACAAGTGAACTAGTCTTCTTTTTGGGTGTGTTTGATTGGTCAAAACGTATCACGTAACAATGTTACATATTCATAAGTGAAACAGGTTTTGGAGTGCATAGAGCAACACAAAACAGTAATTTCCTAGGGATGGCACGGGATTGGGACTTGAGTCAAGTCTCGCTCAGTGGCTAGAGGTAGTTTGAATCCTAAATGTTAGCAGTGGGTACCTCAACCATTTAATAGATTTTTGCATCGAGGCTGTCTTAGGTTTTTTTTTTCTCACAGAACCCGGGAAAGTATACATTGCAAGGGTAAAAGCAAGTTATATTTTTTATCCCCGATGCAAAAACAATATCAAATAATTTGAAAAATACTTTATTAAGTTAACTTCTACTACAATCCCGGCCAAAATGCTTGGGCCACCTTTTCCTAACGTTGTAAATGGACATTCATAATCTTTTTCAAGCGTTATTTGCATATTAAAAATACAAAAAATACCCTCAGACAATCCCGGCCAAAATGCTTGGGCCACCCTTTCCTAACGTTGTATACAACAATTCCCTGTGCACTTCCCATTCACATTCAAAACATTTGTCCCCCCGCTCAATGTTTACTGTTACTCAGAACACAATCGGCAATTGGAACCAACATTGAAAGGGGGCAGGGGGGCCCAACGAGATATGGACGGGATTGTAGACTTTGTATGGTTTACAGGGAAATGCAGGTCTTACAAATGCTGTACTACATGTATTATTTTTATTATTATATTATTATACATTTGGTATGCGGTGACACCATGTGTGTTTCTACTTATCTTCTACAGTTCTTGAATTGGTCTCAAATAGTGACCAATTCAAGAACTGACTCCCGATAGTGCTGTTAATTGCGATCCTTTAAGCGTAAGTAGTAGTCCCAGCCAATTTTTTATACCTTCCACCCGGTTATTAGTTAAAAAGCAGGATAGTTCTTTTCAGAACTGAGAAGTCTCCCGAACATCCAATAAATCTACTCCGCGGTAGTAGCATAAAGCAAGACAGTTCTCTAAGAACAAACTCTACCTGGCAAGTAGATACACACATGGTGTTACTGCAAACCAAATATAAAGCAAGACAGTTCCCTAAGAACAAACTCTACCTGGCAAGTAGATACACACATGGTGTTACTGCAAACCAAATATAAAGCAAGACAGTTCCCTAAGAACAAACTCTACCTGGCAAGTAGATACACACATGGTGTTACCGCAAACCAAATATAAAGCAAGACAGTTCCCTAAGAACAAACTCTACCTGGCAAGTAGATACACACATGGTGTTACTGCAAACCAAATATAAAGCAAGACAGTTCCCTAAGAACAAACTCTACCTGGCAAGTAGATACACACATGGTGTTACCGCAAACCAAATGTAAAGAAAGACAGTTCCCTAAGAACAAACTCTACCTGGCAAGTCGATACACACATGGTGTTACTGCAAACCAAATATAAAGCAAGACAGTTCCCTAAGAACAAACTCTAGCTGGCAAGTAGACACACACATGGCGTTACCGCAAACCAAATATATATTGATACCACACTAGGCAATGCCTCAAATCCTATATAAGAAGTTATTTCTCACTCAAATATTTGAATTTGATTTCGTGACCTCAGAATTTGATTTTGAGTTCTCAAATTCAAGCATCTGAAAGCACACAACTTCGTGTGACAAGGGTGTTTTTCTTCCATTATTATCTCGCAACTTCGAAGACCAATTGAGTTCAAATTTTCACAAGTTTGTTTTTGTGTGCATATGTTGAGATACACCAAGTGGGAATACTGTAAGGTGTCCAGCGTCTTTAAGATGAATCCTTAGTGCTTTGTGAACATCCAACACCTTGGCTCACGGGAAAGTACACCTTACAAATGCCATACTATTATTATTATAATATTATTATTATTTGTCCCCTCAGCTGATCCTGTTAAAGAATTTCAGCATGATTGCCACCGAGCTGCGTGTGATGTATAACGCTGCGGAGGTGGCTCAGTTCATCATCGAGCTCCTGGAGCACATGCCAAGGAAAGCTCTTACCCCCGAGATCCTCAAGGCCAAACTCGTCTTTATCTCCGAGACCATCAAGAGCAATCTCTTCAAAGATTCATGTAAGTCAGACAAGAAAGCTGGTGTTTAAGAAAAGAACCCTGTGGAGAGAAGACAAGGAAGGAAGGTTTTATTTTTAAGTGCGGGAGGAAATTGTAAACAGTTCGGCCCAGTACGCTAGTCTGTGCTACTGTACTGCATAAAATAACTCAAAATAATAACAATGGAATGTGACAAACTGAATAAACCAGGAATATATGGATATTAAATTTAAGTGTACTCTTTCTGTGTCCTACAACAGCTTCAAGATTTTTTTCTTTAGAAGCCGTGCACCAAACAACTGAAATACTGAAATCTACTCCGCACCGGTAGAATATAAAGCAAGACCAAGTTCTCAAATAACAATATTCACTCATCAAAGTAGATACACATGGTATATACTGCAAACCGAATAAACAAGGACAATTTGAATGTACTCTCTCTCTCTGTGTTCTACAGCGTCTAGATTTTTTCTGTTGGAGCCGTGCACCAAGCAACTGAAATACCACATAGAGAACAAGAATGAGCTGGTGATGTGTGTCGACATCTTAGGAAGTATCCTCTCAAACTTGCACAACATCTCAAAGGTTCGTTAAAGAAAAATCAAAAAGTGGCTAAGTGATTTATTCGGGATTGGTAGAGCTGACATAATTTGTTGTGATTTTTACTTTTAGTTTTGTTTATACATTTTATTTCTAATGTTTATTTATTTTTTTTTTTTTATTTTAAATTTATTATCTTAAATTCTTTTTTTATTATTTATTGTATGCTTTTAAAATTTACATGTATTTATAACACATTTTTTACTGTTATTTGTTTCATTTCCCAATTGTAATTTGAAATTTGTAAAGTTTGCTTTAATTTTCTTTCCCAGATGTTTCTAATTTGGTTTGTTAACTATCTCCATACATATTATATAGGCTATATTACTATGTTTGTGTATTGTGCTTTCCTGTAATTGGCTGCTCGTCCGCTGTTGGTTTGGTCAATAAGTATAATTTAATCAGGAAATCAGCAATTTTTATCTGAATTCAGAGATTTTTAGTCAGCGTGGTGAAAAAAATCAACTGTTATTATTCCACTGATCAAAGAAATCCTGTTCTTTTGTATATTTCTCTTGTGATGATGAGGACCCTAAGTCTTAATCCTAGGAGTTGTCACCCAGGTCCTATAATTTTAACTGTGCCCCTCATAGCAGTCAATACTCCCAGGATTTAGACTCCCCAGATTATTAAGCAGTCAATATTTCTTTTATATACCGAATAAAGATTCTTCTAATCAACAACACTCTGACTATACGGTGAAAGGTCGTCTGCGAAGAATGGTTGCGCCGTAACACGTCTTGCGTTATAATACATGTACATATCATACATGTAGTTGCGTTATTTTCAGAGCGGGCATAGTCAATTTGGCTATGCCCTTTGACAGAAAAAGGGGGCACCCATGACGCTATTTTCATGACTTCATTTTTAACCAATCAGATTAGAGGATTCTATACATGAGGTATATAATTCAATTTGTTTCCACTCAATCATTTAAAAAAACAAAAATATAACATTCCTACAGGAGAAAAGAAAAACCTTCCTAGATAAAGTGGATGAGGTCTCCTCAGTGAGTCAAAGCAAGCTTGTTAGAAGGAGACCCCAGAAACAATGTACAAACATACGCATCTATGAGAAAGTACAATGCCAAGAATAGACTGAAATCATAGAAATAATAATTGAGTTACTCAAGGGTTTGAAGTGCTTTCATTTTTAACAAACCTTTCTAAACTTTTATTCCTGGTTTCAGGTTTTCTTGTTGGCAATTACTCTCACCCCCGCATAATAGTCACAGACAGTGTTAATATTCATAATAGTCACAGACAGTGTTAAGATTCATAATAGTCACAGACAGTGTTAATATTCATGAATTACTCTCACCCCCGCATAATAGTCACAGACAGTGTTAATATTCATGAATTACTCTCACCCCCGCATAATAGTCACAGACAGTGTTAATATTCATGAATTACTCTCACCCCGCATAATAGTCACAGACAGTGTTAATATTCATAATAGTCACAGACAGTGTTAATATTCATGAATTACTCTCACCCCCGCATAATAGTCACAGACAGTGTTAATATTCATGAATTACTCTCACCCCCGCATAATAGTCACAGACAGTGTTAATATTCATGAATTACTCTCACCCCCGCATAATAGTCACAGACAGTGTTAATATTCATGAATTACTCTCACCCCCGCATAATAGTCACAGACAGTGTTAATATTCATGAATTACTCTCACCCCCGCATAATAGTCACAGACAGTGTTAATATTCATGAATTACTCTCACCCCCGCATAATAGTCACAGACAGTGTTAAGATTCATGAATTACTCTCACCCCCGCATAATAGTCACAGACAGTGTTAATATTCATGAATTACTCTCACCCCCGCATAATAGTCACAGACAGTGTTAAGATTCATGAATTACTCTCACCCCCGCATAATAGTCACAGACAGTGTTAAGATTCATAATAGTCACAGACAGTGTTAAGATTCATAATAGTCACAGACAGTGTTAATATTCATAATAGTCACAGACAGTGTTAAGATTCATAATAGTCACAGACAGTGTTAATATTCATAATAGTCACAGACAGTGTTAAGATTCATGAATTACTCTCACCCCCGCATAATAGTCACAGACAGTGTTAATATTCATGAATTACTCTCACCCCCGCATAATAGTCACAGACAGTGTTAATATTCATGAATTACTCTCACCCCCGCATAATAGTCACAGACAGTGTTAATATTCATGAATTACTCTCACCCCCGCATAATAGTCACAGACAGTGTTAATATTCATGAATTACTCTCACCCCCGCATAATAGTCACAGACAGTGTTAATATTCATGAATTACTCTCACCCCCGCATAATAGTCACAGACAGTGTTAATATTCATGAATTACTCTCACCCCCGCATAATAGTCACAGACAGTGTTAATATTCATGAATTACTCTCACCCCCGCATAATAGTCACAGACAGTGTTAATATTCATGAATTACTCTCACCCCCGCATAATAGTCACAGACAGTGTTAAGATTCATAATAGTCACAGACAGTGTTAAGATTCATGATAGTCACAGACAGTGTTAAGATTCATAATAGTCACAGACAGTGTTAATATTCATGAATTACTCTCACCCCCGCATAATAGTCACAGACAGTGTTAATATTCATGAATTACTCTCACCCCCGCATAATAGTCACAGACAGTGTTAATATTCATGAATTACTCTCAACCCCGCATAATAGTCACAGACAGTGTTAATATTCATGAATTACTCTCACCCCCACATAATAGTCACAGACAGTGTTAATATTCATGAATTACTCTCACCCCCGCATAATAGTCACAGACAGTGTTAAGATTCATGAATTACTCTCACCCCCGCATAATAGTCACAGACAGTGTTAATATTCATGAATTACTCTCAACCCCGCATAATAGTCACAGACAGTGTTAATATTCATGAATTACTCTCACCCCCACATAATAGTCACAGACAGTGTTAATATTCATGAATTACTCTCACCCCCGCATAATAGTCACAGACAGTGTTAAGATTCATGAATTACTCTCACCCCCGCATAATAGTCACAGACAGTGTTAATATTCATGAATTACTCTCACCCCCGCATAATAGTCACAGACAGTGTTAATATTCATGAATTACTCTCACCCCCGCATAATAGTCACAGACAGTGTTAATATTCATGAATTACTCTCACCCCCGCATAATAGTCACAGACAGTGTTAATATTCATGAATTACTCTCACCCCCGCATAATAGTCACAGACAGTGTTAATATTCATGAATTACTCTCACCCCCGCATAATAGTCACAGACAGTGTTAATATTCATGAATTACTCTCACCCCCGCATAATAGTCACAGACAGTGTTAATATTCATGAATTACTCTCACCCCCGCATAATAGTCACAGACAGTGTTAATATTCATGAATTACTCTCACCCCCGCATAATAGTCACAGACAGTGTTAATATTCATGAATTACTCTCAACCCCGCATAATAGTCACAGACAGTGTTAATATTCATGAATTACTCTCACCCCCACATAATAGTCACAGACAGTGTTAATATTCATGAATTACTCTCACCCCCGCATAATAGTCACAGACAGTGTTAATATTCATGAATTACTCTCACCCCCGCATAATAGTCACAGACAGTGTTAATATTCATGAATTACTCTCACCCCCGCATAATAGTCACAGACAGTGTTAAGATTCATGAATTACTCTCACCCCCGCATAATAGTCACAGACAGTGTTAATATTCATGAATTACTCTCACCCCCGCATAATAGTCACAGACAGTGTTAATATTCATGAATTACTCTCACCCCCGCATAATAGTCACAGACAGTGTTAAGATTCATGAATTTAATTTGTTTTTACCCTTCCACCCTTCTCACACTACTCTTTTCCCTGAATATCATTTTTAAAAACGCGACCACCTTTTGAAATGAAATTTTCACAGGTCAGTTTTATTGTATACATTGCATGTACATTTATTGTACATGTACATAGGACTAAAACAGTCGATGGTTCCAAGGGCAGCTTCCAAGGGCAGCTATCATTTTTTGTTTATCTCCTCTATTTTGTAAAATTTACCTTCACTGTTTCCCTTGTTTGTAACTCCATTTTCTGTTTTCTACTTTCTTATTATCAGACGGAGAGTGTGGACAGTGATGTGAGCATCTTAGTCAAGCATTTATTTGAGAGCATCTTGGACTTAGTGATGTCCCTCGACAAAAAATCAGGGGTGAGAAATCCCTCCGTTTTTTTTTCCCCACTTACTTTTTCTGTCACAGGCGCAAACAGCACCTTTTGCTGAGCAGGCATGAGATTAGGCGTGTCGTGGACGAACGGATAAGAATACCAGACTCACACTCTGGTGTACTGATCGGCAGACACTTTATTGTTTTGCCTTCGGATGGGACGTAAAGCAGTTGGTCCTGTGTGTTGTGTACTGCACGTACAAGAACCCAGTGCGCTTATTGCAATTTAAAGAGAAGGGATTCACCCCTGTGTTCCTGCCATCGATTTCACGAAACGCTAGGATTGATTCTATCTCGAGTTAGGACGAGTAACCCGTCCTAACTTAGGATTAATCTTAAGGTCTGCATGCTACAGCGCAGGGTTGGGACCCGTCCTAAGACCTAGGATTAATCTTAAGTTAGAAAGAGCTTAGTGAAGTCGACGGCTGGTCTGATTGGCTTCATATTGCAGCACAGCACAGCACACTGTAAACCATTACATGGTGTTAGGTTAAGGAATACATGTAGGTTTCATAATCCAAAATGCAGCTGCAAATACATTGTACCTTGATTGTGTGCTTACTGTGCGATTTTCATTTCATATCGCTGCTTACCGTAAGCTAACTTTCGGTGCTTACTGTATGAAAATGAATGATGTAACATTACAAATCAATGGTGAACGAACAAGATGGCTGCTTATTTTTCCTGCTAACTAGTGTAAATGCCTAAACAAATTTTTCTGTTACAGTTATCATGAAAATTTGTTTACCTATAAGAAGCCCTATGGATTTGGGCCCATGTGTGATAAAGCGCTATGACTTTAGTATTATTATACTTTTTTCTTCCATCTTTAGTTCCATTATGATTGTTATGCCCCCTAAATTGGATTGTTGTTTTCTTTCTGAAGGTGTTGTGTATCACATGTCTTCTTCATCTTCTCCACTTCATGAAGGAGTCTCACTACGAGGAGGTCAGATCCAGCTTCGTGGACAGTGAGAGACATCGAGACTTCCTTAAGAAGGTCTTAAAGGTCTTCAAGGACCTGGCATCCAGGAATATCTACCCATCAGAGTGGATGGCCATGAAGATGCTGTCACAGAGGTTGGTCACTTCAACTTATTGACTGTGCAAGTGTTGCTCGTATTTAAGACAATGTTACAAACTTGAGCAGAGACTATCTTTCCTAAGAAATCATATTGACCCATTTCACTTGACGTCATCATCAGAAAAATCTTGAGTGCGCCATACTGGTGGGCAATTTCACTGTGCGTTTTCATATATAACTCTATGCATAGAGTATGCTGTGCGTTTTGCAGTGAAGTGCGCATTTTAGGCGACGCGGCGTTAATACACGTAAACCTAACTTGCCCACCAACATGGTGAGCGTGGCACCAGGCACCGCGTGTGACGCGCGTGCACCGCGTGTGACGCGCGTGCAAGGGGTCAATATTCATTTTTACATTTTAACTTCTATATCCTCTAGATTCTATAGTCTGTCTAAGTTATACTGTATCCTTCACTCTTAGGTCCTTCACTCCTAGGTTGTTTTCAAGAACAGCCACATTTCAACCTTTTTTTATATTGGAGTACATAGCGCTGGCACAGTGCCCCCAAAAACTACTACTCTACAATTTGAGTTTTCACGAAGAGACACGTTGTATGACCTAGATAAATGTAAGATTTCTCGAACAGACACTTGCATAGTACTCATTGGTTTTTACACAATGCACTGCACAGAGAACTCGCTCATGCAGATTTTCTGAAGAGACAGTTGTGTTAAACAGCTAATCACTCATTGATTAAACTAACTATGGTTGAAAATATCAACAGATGTGCATGATTCAAAGGCAGTGGACACTATTGGTAATTACTCAAAATAATTATTAGCATAAAACTATACTTGGTGACAAGTAATGGGGAGAGGTTGATGGTACAAATTTGATCTCGAGACCTCAGATTTAGAATTTGAGGTCTTGAAATCAACCATCTAAAAGCAAACAACTTCGTGTGTGACAAGTTTTTTTTCCCCCCTTTCATTATTACATGTACCTCGCAACTTTGACGACCAATTGAGCTCAAATTTTCACTGGTTTGTTATTTTATGCATATGTTGAGATACACCAAGTGAAAAGACTGGTCTTTGACAATTACCAATAGTGTCTAGTGTCTTTAAGATGATCTGCACTTTCATGCTTGGTAAAGAGTCAAAGGTTAAATGGCAAGCAGTGTCCAAGACAATGATTTTAAAAACAGTTCAACTTTAAACCAGGTTTTCTCCAAACATGAATATTTGGCTGGAAGGGGAAAAGTGTAATGACTTCATAACTTTTTTTCTCCTGTCTGTTACTTACAGTGTCATACTCAATGCAACCAGACGTATATCTGTGGACCTTTCCAGCACATTCCTGAATGCAGAGAATGCTAATGTACAGGTAGGTACCTGAGAAAGACCGTATCCGAATTGGTGGTTACGGCTACAGCTATGGCTTCAGCTACTGCCTGAGACCGATCCAGGCACACAAGTGCTGGGTGCCGCCATGCGCTGCACGCCACTGCTGTGGTGTCTTTGTGCCTAGTTTTGTGCACAGAGACACTAGAAAATTGTTTCCTTTTCACTTTTTATGGGAATTGAATGTCTTCCTCGACAATCTGTGAAATTTCCCTGATATGGCTGCTTGAAATAACATCGTACTACAATTCTTGATAAATTTTTATAATTAAGCAGAAAGTAAAATACTGAAACTCGGACAAAATACCTTGCCGATGTAATGCAGTTTAGCGACTATTATGCAGTTTCTGCGTCTTTGACCCCTAACATCGCCTAAGACAAGCACCTTTTTCAAGATGATACGGCTTTAATTTTGTTGCAAATATTTGTGGTAAGTGATCTACATTGGTATATCATGATATCCTGTTAAGGAAATTGTGTTATTCGTCATTTAATTTCCACAAAGAGTGAAAAGAAACATGATTTCCTCGTGTCTTTGTGCACAAAATTAGGCACATGTACACCTCAGCAATGGCGCGCGGTGATAAACACTTGTGCGCCGGTGCGCGTCAGATCAATCTATAGCTCTGGCCATAGCTGCTGTTGCTATGGGTGTCCCATTCTTCAAGCTGTTATTACGTGACAACCAAGCCCTCTAGCTAAAGCCTTAGCCGCTGATTTTGGCATTGCTTTAACCTGTTTGTTGACATTTCTTTCCAAAAATCTACCTGGCTGAATACTATTACATTTTTTGTTAAGGGGTCTTGTCAAAATTTATCCTGGACAGATAGTGGGATAATAATTCTCTGATGACAAACTTTTGTTGGATTTCTGTCGGATTGCATTTCTTTATAGAGTGGTGGTCAGACAGTATGAGGGTCATTACTGATAAGGGTTAAATTAAAGGCAGTGGACACTATTGGTAATTACTCAAAATAATTAATAGCATAAAACCTTATTTGGTAACGAGTAATGGGGAGCTGTTGATAGTATAAACAGTTGTGAGAAATGGCTCCCTCTGAAGTAGAGTAGTTTTCGAGAAAGAAGTTATTTTCTAGATGACCTCAGATTTAGAATTTGAGGTCTCCAAATCAAGCATCTGAAAGCACACAATTTCGGGTGACAAGGGTGTTTCTTCTTTCATTGTTATCTCGCAACTTCGAGGACTGATTAAGCTCAAATTTCAATGTTTTTTTTTATGTTGAGATACACCAAATGAGTAGCCTGGTCTTTGACAATTACCAATAGTGTCCAGTGTCTTTAAGTACATGGGGAACTACACAGTCAACCCTCACACTCTTTACCTATTAAATATCATCCACTGTGGTTTTGAATAACTGATAAACTCATCAGCCTGCAATTATAGCATGTGGTGAATGCATCTCCACAGTACACAGTCAACCCTCCTACTGTTTTGCCATTGAATATCATCCATTTAATGTCGTATTCAAAGTCGCTAGAAATTGAGGCCTTTACTTGCTGTGATTGCTTAAACAGCCAAAAATATACAAACCACCAGGAACGCTTCCACTTTAAAAACGTCTTCAGCTCATAAATAATCTTGTCATAAACTCAGAATAATAGCAGGGCTTTCGCCGGGGAGAACTGGTTGGAAAGGAGAATTGGATTTGAAGTAAGTTGGCGTCGGTGGTACTTGATCGGTGCATGATGTTGGCATGTATGAAGATTATGTTTTGTTCGTTGTTAGTAAATGCAAAAGAAAAAATCTTAAATAAATGTTCCTATTAAAAAAAAGATTTAGAGCATTGGAAGATAAGAAGACCACCCTCAGATAAAATGGACCAGTCTATGCACTGCCAGCATGCAGCGACAGAGATACCTTGTCATTCAAGCCTTGTACATGTACATACACATACTGTACATGTACAGTGCATGTGTGTTTACATCCATCAATTATTGCTATCAATGTGAGGACTTTCCTTTTGTACATGCTACCTCTAACTTCACACTCTCCATAGACTCAAACGCTCCAAAAGAAGTGGGGCCATCAAAATACAAAGGGTTCCAATTTAAGGACAGCATCTTCCCTTTTGTGTTCTTTTGCTCTACTGTCCCCTCTCTTCTGATACTTATATGGATTGCATGAAGTCATTGATCACCATCTTTGATGTTAAACAATGGGAATGTGTACGTGTGTATGTGTTGCGCATGACTCTAAGCCAATGATAGCCTTATTATACAGGCAATGTGTATGTCCATGTAGCAGATGTACATGTTCATGTACTTGCACTTTGCCATTTGCTCAATGATGACTAGTTTTGTATGGGGAGCTTCGAAACGTTCCACGCCGCAAGAGTTGAATAAGATTATTTTGAGTGTTGGTGGCATTACCTCTTCCGCTCCATCCTGTTACTTGACATGTGGCTTGGTGTATTTGTTTGTGATTTGTGTTTCTTATTTAAAGGATACCATTTTAAGCAGTGCGTGAATACATTAAATTTGCAGCAAATGTTCCTCAAGAGTTGCAATTGAACTTAAGGGAATTATTCTTTTTTGTATTATTTTATTTTACCTAAATTTATTTTGCATGAGGTATGATTCTGCCTGTCGTACATGACATTACGTGTAGGTTTATAGTTTGACTGATGAAGCTAGTTTGATGTGCCTGGTGGGGGTTTTGCAAAGAGCTTAAGATTGACTTTAAGTGCAAATCATTCTAAACTGCTAAGCAAAGTGTGATGTTACAATACAAATCACCATGGTGATACTGACAGCTCATCTTACGATAAGTGCTTTGTGAAATCCAGCCCTGTCCACCTTTATGTTAAAAAAGAAAAGAAAAAGAATGTTGTATGATTTGTATACATGCATGTATTTGTGCAATACCAAACCTTTGGTTATAGAAACGTTTCTTAGTTTGAAATATTTTGGAATCCCTCTCTCTAAAACCACATTCTTTTGGGAAATCGTTTCTCAAAATGCTATACATTATTAACAGATGCAATTTTGAAGTAATAACCAAAGGTGAACCTCCTGTAAAGGCATTGGACATGTTTGGTAATTGTCAAAAACATCATATGCATAAAATAACAAATCTGTGAAAATTTGAGCTTAATTGGTCATCGAAGTTGCAAGAAAATAATGAAAGAGAAAACACCCAAGCTGCACACCTCTTTCTTTAAAACTATGTTACCCTAGAGGGAGTCCTCTCTCGTAATGTTCAACAGCTCTCCATTGCTTGTTACTAAGTAATTTTTGGTGCTAATATAATTTGAGTCATTACCAAATTCACTAATCCGACACAAACACTATTGCTTTCTGAGTTGACAAACATCTTTGCTTTTGCAGCTGTGGTTTGACTACTTCCGTCTGGCCTGTATCTTCATCACCCAGCCCTGCTTGCAGTTTGAGACAATGACCCACGCTAAGCAGGAGAGGATGATGAGCCGTCATGGAGACATGAGGGTTGACATGGCTCAGGAGATCGTCAGCAAGTGGCAGAGCTTAGGTGACGATTTCTTTTCTTACTCTTTTGATCTTTCCATACAGTTGTAAAAAGTGCTAAGACTTGATGTTTGGAGCCCAGCAGAGTCTTTGTTTGTTTGTTTGTTTGTTTGTTTGTTTGTTTGTTTGTTTGTTTGTTTGTTTGTTTGTTTGTTTGTTTGTTTGTTTGTTTGTTTGTTTGTTTGTTTGTTTGTTTGTTTGTTTGTTTGTTTGTTTGTTTGTTTGTTTGTTTGTTTGTTTGTTTGTTTGTTTGTTTGTTTGTTTGTTTGTTTGTTTGTTTGTTTGTTTGTTTGTTTGTTTGTTTAGATAATCTATCCAAACTTTATGTACTCATGGATGAGTTTGTTCAGACTTTTGGCTGAATTCAGACTTTTTGTGTTGGTCTGGTGAAGAAAATCAGACAATATTTGTTTCCACAAATAAAGAAATCCTGCTCATTGATCTACTTCTCTAGTGCTTTGGATACTGTTTCCAAAAGCTCCATGGAATCTATAACCCCAGGGGTTACCAAACGGTGGAAATGGCATCATTGAATTTGTATCCAAGTTTCAGACTTTTTCGTTAGTAATAACTCTCACCCCTGGTACTAGAGAGAAGGATTTAAAAGAGGGGGCGGTTACGAGCACATACGCCCTCAGCCGGATCCTCAGCATGTGACTTAAAGCCATTATACACTTTTGGTAAACAGTTTTGTCCAAGTCCCACACTTTGTGTATCACAACTTGTATATAAAATAACAAACCTGTGAAAATTTAGCTCAATCGGTCATCGGAGTCGGGAGAAAATAAAGGGAAAACCCACACTTGTTTCTGCACGTTTCGCCGTGTCATGTCATGTGTTTAAAATAAATCCTTAATTCTCGCTATCGAGAATTGATATTGTTTTAATGTTTTCTCAAAAAGTAAAGCATTTCATGGAATAATATTTCAAGAGAAGTCTTTCACCATTACCTTCTGTAAACCCTGTAAATAATTCGTAAATCTGTGAACTTTTTTTTTTTTTCTGTACCAAAAGTGTAAAATGGCTTTAAGTACTGTACAAATATAATATTGACTTAGACAAGCAGATAAGTCAATTCTAAACAAACAAATGTGTCTTTAGTAATGACTTAAAAATACTTGAGTATTCCGCATGGTGAATAATGCTCACAGGATGGTTTAGGGAATGAAATAAATGGCCCATTGATTTGGGGTATAATGTTCTTTTGATATGACAACTAAAGGGCTAGTATAGTGCCTAATATTATTATTATTAGCCTGTGTGTTTTATTTTATTTACTTGAGGAAACAAATTTTAATGAGCTTCTGTCTTAAACTTTCCAAACTCTCTCTCTATCTTTTACAGGTGACTACAAGAGTCTATTCCGTGACCTGACCCGACCTTTTCTAGAGGTCACCATGGTGAGACAGGCAGATATCCGTCGTCTCATCCTGCCCATCATCTTTGACATCATGTGCTGTGAGAAGCTGGAGAGAGGCACGTTTGGTCAGGTGAGGGTCAAGGCCTGTCTCCCTTTCTTAAATAATCTGTTCTGGTCATAGACTGGTGTTTGTCAATGAAATACTGTTACACATATATAGAAATTTGTATTTATTTGTTTATTTAATATAAAGACACTGCACACTATTGGTAATTGTCAAAGACCAGTCTTCTCACTTTATATATATCAACGTATGCATAAAATAACAAACCTGTGAAAATTTTAGCTCAATTGGTTGTCGAAGTTGCAAGACAATAATGAAGGAAAAAACACCCTTGTCACACAAAGTTGTGTGCTTTCACATGCTTGATTTTGAGACTCAAAATCTAAATCTGAGGTCTTGAAATCAAATTCGTGGAAAATTACTTCTTTCTCAAAAACTACGTTACAATGTTTTATACTATGAACCTCTCCCCATTACTCGTTCCCAAGTAAGGTTTTATGCTTATCATTATTTTGAGTAATTACCAATAGGGTCCACTGCTTTTAAATCTTTGGACTTTGGACAATTAAAACATCAATTATTGAAAGCACATTACTCTAAAGGGACTGCTTTCTCAGAGTAACTATGAATAAGTGCAGTGCTTCATGAGAAATGCGTTTTTGAGAAAATGGAATAAGCTGTTGCAAACTGCTCTAACTGACCAAAAGGACCTATGGTTTAACAATGCAAAAAAGTAGTTAATGACCTGACGTTTCGACCCTAGCTGAGTATTGCTCAAAGGCTAAATGACAACACAATACAACACATATAATACCTAAGAGAGGTTTTGCGGTAACGCCACATTAATTTTTTCTGATTGTATTCAGGAGAATACTGAATCAAAATGTTGAGCCGTTAACCACCGGTTCTTTTGAGAACCAACACTACTCAAAAAAGACATTTATATTGTGTTACAAACCTCTCTTAAATATACTTCCACCATTCATAGTTTCAAGTGCTACAAACATAATACCAGTTTTGTTTGTTGTGCTGTCATTTAGCTTTACAGGAAGAATCTGCTATGATCACAACCTCAGCCAACTAACTGGTTTTATCAAATAATAATTTGTTGAGTATTTTACCTTTTTATCTACATGTAAGCTTGAGGATGATCTGATAGACAAACTAGACACAATGGTGTGTGTAGAGAAGAAAGGAGATGAGAACTATGCAGTCCTCTTCAATCAAGTGTAAGTTCAGACAGGGATCGGTTTCAAACTTACCGCCTGAGCCTCATTTCATAAAGCCGTTAAACAGAAAATTGTGCTTAGCAAATATCTCTGCTAAGCAAAAGAAAATCACTGGGCACCAGTCGCTACAATGTAGGAATGCTAGTATTAAATTTGTGCTGGTAAGCTGTTTTGTTTGTGCTTACAGGCTTTATGAAATTGGGCCTTGTAAGCACACAAACTTGCAAAGCATAAGACAAGAAGACAAGATCTCAAGTGCATCGGAGGATTGTGTGTCTTTCAGCGAGTAAAACCATGTCTCTCATAGAAATACAGTTTGACAAAGACCTAAACAAACTTCCCCAAAGCTGTCTCTCAAAAGCCAATCTTTTGTTACAAAAATAGGCATCTTTGCTTGACCATTCTGGCTGTCATTACATTTGCCCCCCCCCCCCTTCAACTTAAAAACCGACCTAAAAACTCACCTGTTCAGTCTTATATTGACCCCTTGAACGCGCGTCACACGCAGCGACTGATGCCACACTCACCATGTTGGTCGGCAGTTAGGTTTAATAAGTTAGTGTATTAATGCTGCGTCGCCTAAAATGCGCACTTCACTGCATAACGCACGGCATAGAGTTATATATAAACACGCCCAGTGAAATTGCCCACCAGTATGGCGCGTTCAAGATTCAGGTGAATTGGGTCAATAGCTTTAATTACAGTCAGTAGCAGATTTTTTTTCCCAAGTGCTTGAAGAGGCTTTCTGACAGATATGGCGCTTTACAAATGTCCATTATTATTATTATTATTAATAATACTATTATTACACTTGCCTTTCTTTTAGTCTTCTTGAGTGCATTGCCAGCCAGCCTTGGCGGGAGGAAGGTGAGCAGTTTGTTGATAAAGTCAAGCGCTTGTTGGAACGTCTGATTGACTATCGCAACGTGTCCGACGGTCGAGTGGAGAACAGGCATCTGCGACTCAACTGCCTGTACAACCTTATGGTAAGATACACGTAATAATGGTATTGTTGCTGCAGTTAGAATAATAATAATAATAATAAACTACCGCATTTATAAGGCGCACTTTACTGAAAAAGAAAAACAGTCAAAGGTCAAGTTTTGTCAAGATGTTGGAAAACAAGCAAGAACAAGTGTGTTTTTAGTTTCTGTTGGAAGAGAGTGATGTTGTGTGTTTGTCTGAGGTATATTGGAAGTGAGTTAGAATTAGAATTTATATATTCAGCCAACGTTAAAAACCAAAACATCAGAAATTATTTACAATAAGATTTGAACCAATAACCGCAGTTTTGTTGTGCCAGCGCTCTACCAGCTGAGCTATCTCAGCCCTATGTTGTGCCAGCGCTCTACCAGCTGAGCTATCTCAGCCCTATGTTGTGCCAGCGCTCTACCAGCTGAGCTATCTCAGCCCTATGTTGTGCCAGCGCTCTACCAGCTATGTTGGCGTTCTCCCTATTTTGTCCAATTTGTTTGAGGTGCCAGTTAGAAGCCATGCAACCATTAGCTGCCGTTTAGACCTTGAGGTGCCAGTTAGAAGCCATGCAACCATTAGCTGCCGTTTAGACCTTGAGGTGCCAGTTAGAAGCCATGCAACCATTAGCTGCCGTTTAGACCTTGAGGTGCCAGTTAGAAGCCATGCAACCATTAGCTGCCGTTTAGACCTTGAGGTGCCAGTTAGAAGCCATGCAACCATTTGTTTGAGGTGCCAGTTAGAAGCCATGCAACCATTTGTTTGAGGTGCCAGTTAGAAGCCATGCAACCATTTGTTTGAGGTGCCAGTTAGAAGCCATGCAACCATTAGTTTGAGGTGCCAGTTAGAAGCCATGCAACCATTAGTTTGAGGTGGCAGTTAGAAGCCATGCAACCATTTGTTTGAGGTGCCAGTTAGAAGCCATGCAACCATTTGTTTGAGGTGCCAGTTAGAAGCCATGCAACCATTTGTTTGAGATGCCAGTTAGAAGCCATGCAACCATTAGTTTGAGGTGCCAGTTAGAAGCCATGCAACCATTAGTTTGAGGTGCCAGTTAGAAGCCATGCAACCATTTGTTTGAGGTGCCAGTTAGAAGCCATGCAACCATTAGTTTGAGGTGCCAGTTAGAAGCCATGCAACCATTTGTTTGAGGTGCCAGTTAGAAGCCATGCAACCATTTGTTTGAGGTGCCAGTTAGAAGCCATGCAACCATTAGTTTGAGGTGCCAGTTAGAAGCCATGCAACCATTAGTTTGAGGTGCCAGTTAGAAGCCATGCAACCATTAGTTTGAGGTGCCAGTTAGAAGCCATGCAACCATTAGTTTGAGGTGCCAGTTAGAAGCCATGCAACCATTAGTTTGAGGTGCCAGTTAGAAGCCATGCAACCATTAGTTTGAGGTGCCAGTTAGAAGCCATGCAACCATTAGCTGCCGTTTAGACCTTTATCATGCTGTCTCCATCTTGGTCATGTTCATCGTATCAAATAATAGTAACGAGTGCTAATAATCATTTGGCAAATAGTAACCAGACTATTTTGTTCTCCCAGCCTCAGTTTGGTAACATTGATATCAATGGGAGAAATTCAAGATGGCTGCACTATGATAAAGGTCTATAGCCAGGGATTCTATTCAAAAATACATTTATTTCCATACTCTCATAAAAGAATAATGACGGGATCAGACCAAAGCTTACGATATTCTTTATACCCGATGCAAATTTATTGTATTATGATGGTTTTTTGTTTTTATTATACCATCACCTATTCCAGAATTTCTACAAGGATGACGCTAACCGAGAGGACATCTACACCCGCTACATCTACCGTCTCCGAGACCTCCACCTGGAATCTCAAGATTACACGGAGGCTGCCTTCACGCTGATGGTGCTCGCTGAGTCTCAAGACTGGACGGATAAGATGCTCCCACCGGATGATAAGCATCCTAAGCAGACTGAGATGAAGAGAAAGGAGGCTCTCTACCATGAGATTATCAGATTACTGGATAAAGGAGAGGTGGGTCCGCTCAAAGACATTTTTTTTCCTTCCTTCAACTTTTGTCTTTGATGATTTAGTGTTTAAATGTTCATGGTAATTTTTTCATTTTGGTCAACATAATGCTGATTTATAGGTCAAGTTATCAAGAAAAATACATGTACAATAAAAGTCACCTGTGAAAGTATTCAGGTGAACACTGTATCTATTGGTTGAGAAAACTATTACAGTATTTTTGATCAATAATGTTGAATCCATCCTTATTTAGCGAGTTGCCAGCGGATACTCCAGCTTCATCTCTGGCTGCAGCATTCACAAATGGACACAACAGAAGTGTGAACCTCAAAAAAAAGAAGTTTTTAAACAATATTTTCAGATTTAATTTGTGAGATAATAATGAACAAAAACCACCCTGGTCATATGAAGTTGCGTGCTTTCAGATGCTTGATTTTGTGACCTCAAATTCTAAACTTCTGGAAATCAAATTTGTGGAATATTACTTCTTTCTCGAAAACTGCGTCACTTCAGAGGGAGCCGTTTCTCACAATGTTTTATACTATCAACCTCTCCCCATTACTTGTTATCAAGAAAGGTTTTATGATAACAATTATTTTAAGTAAATACAATAGTGTCCACTGCCTTGTTTTTTTGAAATAGATTTTGACCATTTTGTAATTGGGTACTTTTATTTCAGATGTGGGAGTTTGGAATCCCTCTTTGCAAGGAACTGACGACACAGTACGAGGGAAAACTCTTTGACTATGAGAAAAACAGCCGCATTCTGGTAAGAAATGCTCACAGGATCTCGAGTGAAACAGTATTCAAATATGGTCTACTAGGAGTGATATGGATATGTCCTTGGAAAGCAACTTCATAACTTTCACCACTTTTGAGTTACAGGGCACTTCCGTTTTTGGACCATTACGACCGGAAGTAGAGGTCATGTGAGGTCACGCACACAAAACAAAATGAAGACCTAATTTATCCCTACCCAATCCCGCAAACAGAAACCTATGGTCTCTTTTGGCTGATTTGATATAGATTTTCAAACATTTAACATAAAACACCTGTAAGATGACGTCACGTGAACAGTGATAACGTCATCATGACATCCTTGCTTTAGGATCATTATTGCTCCATAACCTTCAATCCCTGAAAGTTTCATTGCAATTGCTCTTTGGGAACTATGCAAAATATTGCGAGTACTGAAACAGACAAATAAAAAAAATAAAAAATAAATAAATAATAATAAAAAAAACTTTAACAAAAACCAGAGCTGTTTCGCTGCGCTTCGCTACGAAACAGCTAAAAATAAAAAATAAATTTAACAAAAACAAGAGCTGTTTCGCTGCGCTTCGCTACGAAACAGCTTAATACTGTATACTCCGCATCGACTGAATGAATGAATGAACAGTACTTTCTGTGAAAAAAGTCAACAAGCGAATCACTCTCATGGGATTCGAACCCAAAACCTTTGCATTGCTAGAGCAGATGTCTTACCACTAGACCATCGAGATAGCCCAGTGGCTACAGGCAGTTTGAATCCTATTAATTAATTGATGTCAATTTGCGGGGGTTAACAATTATAATTTGTAGTGGTAAGACAGCTGCCATCGATTTCACCAACTCTTCCTATTAACTTAGGATTAATCTTAGGACTTAGGACGGGTTCAGTTCCGTATCCAAAGGTGTAGGACGCATTGAACCCATTCTTAGTTAGGACGGGTTACTCGTCCTAACTCGAGATAGGATTAATCCTAGTGTTTCGTGAAATCGGCAATGCAAAGGTCATAGGTTCAAATCCCAGCCGAATGATTTGCCTGTAGGTTTGTTGTAATAGAACTACCGGGTATTCAGTGCTTTATATCCAACAGTAAAAGGGTTAAACAAAAATATAAAACATTTAACTTCTCAAAGAAAATTTTAATCTGACCAGATATATACTGTATCTATTTATCTCTTTGTGTCCACAGCAAACTCAGGCGTCGTTCTATGACAACATTCTGAAGAAACAGCGACAGCCACCCACCTACTTCAGGATCATGTTCTACGGAAACTTCCCACTGAAGGTATTGAAGTAATACCCATTACTTCTCTCTCACTCTTTTCAAATCACTACCAGTATTCCTGGCTGATAACATTTGCAAAGTTTTTGATCTGTGTCTGAGTTTTAACAGTTTATAAAACTTAATAATAAAAAAAATTGTTATTTGATGCCATTTCAAAATGATAAGTGTGTGTTATAAGCGGAGCCTGTTTAATCTGCCCTGCACAAACAACGTCTTGGCTGGTGACAAGTGGCCTGGGCCTAATTTCATAAAGCCGTTTTAAAGCAACAAAAACTAATTGCTAAGCACAGACAAATCTTGCTTAACAGAAACTGTTTACCAGCCCAAAATTTCCATAAAGCTCACACTCGCACCTGGTGCCCAACTGATTTTTTGCTTAGCAAAGAAATTTGCTTAACAGTAATTTCTGCTTAAAAGCTTTTAAGAAATTGTCAGTAAGATTGAAGTTTAGTTAGAGGGTACGCGTATCACTTCCACGCTTGTCCATCAATCAAAACCAAAACTGCTCATCCGTCTCCCTCTGTTATCTCGTCCTTCTCGAGCAAAGCCTGGATTTACCATGGTTGGTCATTTGACCCACTTGCTTTAGCCCAACAAGTAGCTAAGCACAATAAAATTGTGCCTACCAGGATAAAGTTACCAGCCGTACTACCATGTCACATGAACAATTTGTGACTGGTATCCTGCTCATTTCTGCTTAGCAGAAAACTGTTAAGCAATATTTTCTGTAAACAGCTCTATGTAATTGGGTCCTGGTGATAATTGACCACCTATATTCAAGTGTATAAGGGGGTACCTAAATCATTGCCAAGCTCTTCCGTCAATCTATTAGCTTGTCCAAATAATTTTTTGTTAAAACACTTTATCTACCTCCTTCTTTTGTCTTTTCCTCCTAGAGCAAATCTTGGATTTACCGCGGCCGGCCGTTTGACCAGCTTAGCACCATTCAGAACCAGCTGCAGGCGGACTTCCCTCGAGCCAAGAAGTGGATCAAGGTGGACCCTCCGTTCAGCGCTGACCTCCGAGACAACACTCAGTGTATCCTTTGAAACCTTGTAAATGTGTTTTACAAAAACTTATTTTAAATTTATGCTTATTTTGAGCCATGAAATAGGAAAACGGCGCTGAACCATGGCTGAATCAAACTTGCAAAAAATGCTTTGTCACCAATCATTCCTGGAAAGCTCCAGAAGAAGCTAAATAGAGAGTGGCTAAAATAAAACATCCTTTTCCTTGAGCAACTCACACCTGTTTTCTCCATGTAATTCCTTTATTCAAACAGTAGAATTATTTGATCATGCAATAGTACTGCTGTCTGCCTGCTCATCCATTAAGTTTAATGACCCAAAGAATTCAATGAAAACACACCCACTCATTAAAAAGGATGTACACTTTTAGACTTTTTGTGGTTAACTTAAGAGCGGTTAAGAGCACCGAATTCAAACTCTGGTGTTTCTGATCAGCAGAGTGTGGGTTCGAATCCCCAGCCAAGACACTTGTGTCCTTAAGCAAGACACATAACCATTGCTTCGTCCTTCGGATGGGACGTTAAGCCGTTGGTCCCATGTGTTGTGTAACGCATGTAAAAGAACCCAGTGCACTTATCGAAAAGAGAAGGGGTTCGCCCTGGTGTTCCTGGCTGTGGCTGATGCGCTGTAGCACCTTGTAGGTTCATGGCTGCGTTTCGTTTCGACGACTCCGGGCAAATGTACACAGCAGCAACATAAATGTCTTTCTCAATCCCAAGGCTGGAAGCTTTCAATTTAAACTACACTATATCATCTACTTCAGAACCAATTATCTTAACACAATCAACAAAACAGTTCTTCACTAAAATGCATATACCGCATATACTTTCTTGTGCCGTGTCTTTCTGTTTCTGTCTTTAACTCAAAAATAATAACAGACATCCAGATCAGAGCGCTAGAGACTGTTCCGACCGACGATAACTTCAAAGGCATGAAAGTTCCCATACAGATCAGCAGCTACTACGATAGCCACAAAATCTCCAAGTTTAAGTTTGATCGGCCCTTCAACAAGGGCGAGAAAGACCCCAATAATGAATTTAAGGTAAGAGTCGGGAGATCATGAGGACCATTTTGTCGGCTCAGTGCTATACATGTAGCCCTTTTTTTTGCACTGTCACAGCCCAAGTTCCCCCCCCCCCCCCAGGTTGGAAAACTATGGAAAGCCTAAAAATAGATCACTACTGTTTGTAACAATGTACACAAATATTCAAACATTGTGTTGATTTTGTTGAAAACAAAACAGCTATTAACTATGTGAGGTATTTTATTTAATTGATTGTCCGCAGAAAATGTAAAAAAAACTTGGTTTAAACATCTGTTAATACGATTGAGTGTTTTTTTTAACATTCAATCGTCCATGCCAACCAAGGCGGTTTGTTTATCAACAGAAGAAAGGTCTACAAGGTCATTAATAGCACTCCGCACTAATGATGTCACTTTTGCTCAAAATACACGACAAACATTTCACCACCCACGCAATCATAGCATCATTATCGGCATTGCGCCAAACTGCACTAAAGTAGCATGGTGTGTCCTGCCTGCACATGCGCACGTATCCTACTCTTGTTTGTTTTTTTCTCTGTCCGCCCTCAAAATTAAAGACATTTACCCAGTGGTTTCTTGTGATTTCTTGTTATTTTTATTTATTTATTAAATTTTCAGACTCTGTGGGTTGAGCAGACGACATTAAAGATTGAGAATACGTTTCCAAGTCTACTCAGATGGGCTGACGTTATCAGCACAGAAACGGTGAGTATAAGAATGACTTTCATAAAATGCTTACCGAAAAGCAAATTTGGGAGTTAAACTAAGCTGGGTAAAGGAACAGTTGCTTTTTTGAGGACTGAGAAGATCCAGTCACCACATTGTATCATATTGCAGGCTGGCATAGTTTATCTAGCATTGAAAACTACAGTGGATGATATTGAATGGTTAGACAGTAGGAGGGTTGACTGTGCACTGAGAAGATCCAGTCACCACATTGTATCATATTGCAGGCTGGCATAATGTAGTTTATCTAGCATAGAAAACCACAGTGGATGATATTGAATGGTTAGACAGTAGGAGGGTTGACTGTGCACTGAGAAGATCCAGTCACCACATTGTATCATATTGCAGGCTGGCATAATGTAGTTTATCTAGCATAGAAAACCACAGTGGATGATATTGAATGGTCAGACAGTAGGAGGGTTGACTGTTTACTGAGAAGATCCAGTCACCACATTGTATCATATTGCAGGCTGGCATAGTTTATCTAGCATAGAAAAGCACAGTGGATGATATTGAATGGTCAGACAGTAGGAGGGTTGACTGTGTACTGAGAAGATCCAGTCACCACATTGTATCATATTGCAGGCTAGCATAGTTTATCTAGCATAGAAAACCACAGTGGATGATATTGAATGGTTAGACAGTAGGAGGGTTGACTGTGCACTAAGAAGATTCAGTCACCACATTGTATCATATTGCAGGCTGGCATAGTTTATCTAGCATAGAAAACCACAGTGGATGATATTGAATGGTCAGACAGTAGGAGGGTTGACTGTGCACTAAGAAGATCCAGTCACCACATTGTATCATATTGCAGGCTGGCATAGTTTATCTAGCATTGAAAACTACAGTGGATGATATTGAATGGTTAGACAGTAGGAGGGTTAACTATGCACTGTGTCGATGCTTTCACCACATGACAACATATTGGTTGGCATGGTTTATCATTCCAAACCACAGTGGGTGAGATTGAATGTACTTCATGTAGCCACCATATACTGTACATAAACTGAAAAACCTGTATAAGTTTGAGATCGATCGGCCATCTGGGTCACGAGAAAATATTGGAAAAAAAAACCGATTACACATTTTGCATGAGATTGATGCAAACAAAAAAATGAATAAAACGCTCACTGAGCGATAAACTCCAAACGCAACGTTAAATTATTTATTTCTCATCAAATATGACATTTCAGGCAGAAATGTTTCAAGGAATGTTTTATACTATTATCGTTATTAAACCGTGTAAGTTTGATGTAAATCTGTGATCTTCACGATTTTGTTTTCTTACTAATCCTGTTTATAATGTTCCTTTAAAGACACTGGACACTATTGGTAATTGTCAAAGACCAGTCTTCTCACTTGGCGTATCTCAGCATATGCAAAAAATAACAAACCTGTGAAAAATTGAGCTCAATTGGTCGTTAAGTGTTGAGATAATAATGAAAGAAAAAAACACCATTGTCACATGAAAATGTGTGCTTTTAGATGAATGATTTCGAGACCTCAAATTCTAAATCTGAGGTCTCGAAATCAAATTCGTGGAAACTTACTTCTTTCTCGAAAACTACATTACTACAGAGGGAGCCGTTTCTCACGATGTGCTATACTATCAACCTCTCCCCATTACTCGTCACCAAGCATGCCAAGTAAGGCTTTGTGCTAATAATTATTTTGAGTAATTACCGTATGGACTGTAAAAGGGGTAACCCTGTTCCAGCCCTAGGAGTAGGTGGCAACGGCCTCTTGACAAAAATAATTGTTGCTCACACCTTTAAGTGGCCTTCAGGCCTTGTGTGTATGGCGACTTGCATAACAAAAATAATAATAATAAAAATAAAAATAAAAAATTGTGTCCACTGCCTTTAAGTGTTACTATCTCATTGGAGTTTTGTTGTCTCGTTAATTTGTGGCGGGATACAGGTTGAGATTACGCCGATCCAGAATGCTGTGGGTGTGATGGAGAGCAAGAATAAAGTAATCCGGAGCATGATCGCTGAGATGTACGCTAACCCTGACCGTAACATCAACCCACTCAGTATGATCCTACAGGGGACCATTGATGCTGCTGTACAGGGCGGACCCAAGAAATATAAGATTGTAAGTACCCGTTGTTGGGCGGACCCAAGAAATATAAGATTGTAAGTACCCGTTGTTGGGCGGACCCAAGAAATATAAGATTGTAAGTACCCGTTGTTGGGCGGACCCAAGAAATATAAGATTGTAAGTACCCGTTGTTGGTTTCTCTGAACGCTCAGAGACTTTCTTTTGGAGGTTTTAGGCACCTCAGAAATGCAGTTGCTATTATAATTAATATTATTATTATTTTATAGATGTTAAATTTGCATTTGGGAAAAAGAATATTCATTTTGGTTTTTACCCATATACACCAATGTGTGTTTGCACTGTATACTCAGTACTTACACGAGTTCTGTGGAAAAAAAAATACCCAAAACACTGCTTTAAGGCCGAGTTATAGTCAGTCGCGCGATGGTCGGGCGTCGGAAATCTTGACGCGCGATCATAAAAAGACATGGTTTTTAGGCCTCAGTCTTAGGATTGCGCGCAAGTCTTCCGTCGCGCGACCATCGCGCGACCGACTATAAACCGGCCTTTAGAATTGCAAAGGTCGTTGGTTTCGAATCCCACCCGATTAATATGCCTGTGTATACAGTACTAATACACATCGGTGTACATGTAGATGGGTAAAAAACAAAATGAATATTATTATTATTATTATTATTATTATTGTGAAATTCATAATAACTGCACACACACCATATAATACACTGTAGTAGCATTTTACTATTTCAGTCATTCTATATTTTGAGTTTTTTTAACTAACTGGTTGAATGTTTTGAAGAATTTTTACTCTCGAAGTTTTTATTCCGTTTCATATTTTGTTAATTTGTCCATAATGCAATGTTCAGCGCCCTAGAGCATGTCTACATGATTATGGCGCTGTTTAAGCGCTCACCTCTCACCAAGGTGACCCCGGTTCGATTCCCAGCCAGGGCCATATGTGAGTTGAGTTGTGCGTTGGTTCTCTGCTGTGCCACAAGGGTTTTTCAGACCATCTGGTTTTCCTCCCTCGGGAATAATAAAACACTTTCGATCTCTTGCTGTGCTATGTGGTCATAATGGGTTGATGTGGCTGGCAGCCAAAGGCGCTCTTGCATGCCTGCTTCTCGAACACGTTGTAGCCGCGTCCTTCGCAGCTTAGCTCTTAGCTGCGAGTAAGTTTTAAGTTGCTTTAGAGGTGGACTGTAACGGTGCCATTAAAAGTCTGATTGTCCGTGATGGATTTGATGTCTGTGTTGGTAATGTATTCCAGTCTTTAATAACTGCTTTGGGAATGAATGAATGTACCCCCGGAAGTGATACAAATATGTTTGAGAGCGCCCTTACGCAGAAAAAAAATAAGGCACATTGAGTCTTAATGAAAGTTGCTTGCTTTCATATTTCAGTGTAACAGAGCGTCCAACTCTCCCTGATTCTGCAGAAAGTTCCCTGAAAATAAACCTACCACCCCGGTAAATTACTGGCTGTTAGCACTTTTACTTAATATCGGTATTAAGTTAACAATTTGCGGCGGTAAGGTACCCATTTTAAGTCTAATGCGAACACGGCTTAACACATTTGTCTGAGATCTGGGTGCTTTAGCTTCTACTTTTAGCATTAGTGCAAAGTGCTTTCAAAACAAGAATTATTTCATGTTTTTCTTTAATTAGGCCTTCTTGAGCCCGGAGTACAAGAAAGCCCATCCTGAAGACGGTGAGCTCTGCCTCAACCTTGAGAAGCTTCTTATGGACCAGGTAAGATTTCAGCCTCTCCAAGACATCCACAAGTGTAAATCTGTATAATCTCACCACAAAACGTTCAGACATTGCCAATGTTATTCATTTCTATAATCATATCTTACTAGTAAAAATGTCAACAGAAATAACATGAAACTTAGTTTTGTGTTTAGAAATTGGGATACTACACTGCTTAAAGGATTAGGATACTTTTTGTAACACAAAACACAATGTCCACAGATTTACATTAAATAACACTGTTGAAGATAATGGTAGTAGAAAGCGTACCTTAAAATATTACTTGCTGAGGTGCTATAGTTTTTGAGAAATTAGTAAAACAATGTCATGAAAATACGTTTTTACATGCTAAAATAATTTTCGTCTCATGAACACTGAGACAAAAGTAATTTTCATGACATTGTTTTACTCATTTTTCAAAACCTACAACAGGGAAGCTGTCTACTATCATTATCTTCAAACTGTGTGAGTGTAATGTAAATCTGTGGACATTGAGTTTTGTGTCTTAGAAAAAGTACCCAGACCCGAAATAAGAACAATTTTTGAAATAAGAACAAATCTTGATGATCAGCATTAAAGGATCTTATTGACCTGTTTCTTGATTGATTGCAGCTGAAAATACTGAAAGAGGGAGTGGACCTTCATGAACGTCTCTGCCCTGACGACCTCGCAGATTTCCAGAAGAACTTGGCCACTAAGCTGGTAGAGCTACGGAGATACTTCGGTCTGGTGAGTTCACCACAACCCTCGCTGTATTTTCCTTTCCTGTCAACCCCCCTCTCCCCACCCCAATGTTTGATTGACAACCACAGGCAAGATAATCTTCCTAGTTTAGTCTGATTTCCGATTTGTTTGGCCTTGGAAAGGTCAGCAAAATGGTTTTTAAAGTAGTATTAACAAATCTTGTAGAGTTACTTAAGAAGAAAAATACTGCTTTTATCTATTTTCTGCTTAGCAGAAATGAGCAGGATAACAGTCATAAATGGTACATGTGACATTGTATTTTGGCTGGTAACTGGAGTCCGGTAAGCAGAATTTGTTGTGCTGAGCCTCATTATGTGCTTAAGCAGCTCTTCGCAGGCCTTGTAGGCTTCGTTTTTGAATGGGCAAGGGCACCAAGACAAATTCTCCTCGATGATCAGGGGGCATGAAGGCAATCGCCTTCTTTGCCTCCGTCAAGTAGGGCAGATTTCACAGAGAGCTAATGATGATCGTAACTGCAAATCAATCGTAGTTGCTAAGTAAAGTGTGATGTCACAATACAAATCACTGTGATAATATGGACAACTTGTCTTACGATGGATTTTATTGCTTTGTGAAACCGGCGCCAGGCCTGTTTATGACATTGGCCCAGGGTGTAAATGAGGTCTCCGCTGTTTCCTGAGGGCTGTGTTAACTGATTCTTAAATGAGGTCTCCGCTGTTTCCTGAGGGCTGTGTTAACTGATTCTTATGCAAGTTGTGCACATTTATCTGCAGACGCCGGTTAATGCAAGAGTTGGGTCTAACCCGACCACCCCTACGGGTAAATCAAGAACCAATACAGCCTCCGGTATATTCACGTACAAACGAACAACTGTAGTAGGACAACCAAAATCTTCCTCAAGGTGAGTTGACCTGGGCCCATTTTCATGGCTCTGTTTACCGCCGAATTCTTCGCTTCTGATCACTTGATGTGCAAGCGTCGAATGTCTGCACTAGGTGTGTCAGTAAAGAATGCCTAGAATCGTGGAGTGCGCATGCGCACAAGCAAAAGTTCACCGTGTAATATGCTTCACGTAAAGCGCTCAATTTTCTGCTTCCGTAAGCGCTGACTTTTTGCGAATGGTAAGCAGAGCCTTGAAATAGGGCTTTGGTCTCAATGTTTGCTTCATTGAGGATACATAATACGGGTAGACAGGGTGCCGAGTGTATAGTTTACAACAAAATTATAACATAATGATAAGGACAAATAAAACAAAATACCAGTTGATCGTCTGGGTTTTTCCAACAAGAGGAGGATGAGGGCCTTTTTGTTTTTAATTTGTTATTGCTTTCAAAGGTGGCTGCCAAGTGAAAGAAATATCATTAGGCCAAATAAATAAAAGAATATCAGTTGATTGCCCCTCCCTTTACCCTTTTGTGAGGCCGCATCCTTGTTTTGATAAAAAAAAATATTTTATTTTTGCTTTTCTTTTTAGACAAATTTTCTGTTTATTCCTCATTAAACTTTCTAACATTTTATGGTGACTATGAAATGGAGAGCATTGGTGGGTAGTTTGTATAATTCTTTTGAAACCTCCCTTGGGGCTCTGGGATGGAGTTTCCTGCAAGTCTGAAGGGAAAACAAATCAAACACAAACTGAGCTCTTTTGTCATTCATTTTGGAATTTTTCTTTTAATGCGAAAAAGTGGGAAGACCTCATCCATTTCTGAAGAACCAGCAGGTACAAGTAAATTCTATCTTGATGGCATCACCGAGACTAACTCACAAGTGTCACCGTCTCAAGTAAGTCGTTTTCTTATCATTTATTAGTTCTTCTTTTCTCACGGACACAAAAAATCACAACAGTACATGTACATATATTGAGTTGACTTAATGGTATCAGCTTCTAGTGCTGTGTTTATCTCTATTGCAGGCCTGTGAAATCTCCGCTTAAAAGTGGATATCCGCTTTGTTATTGATCAGGCCAATTTTGTATATTTTTTCCCCAGAATTTTTCTTCTCATTCCTTATATATGCTTGGCATGCCTTATATAAGCTTGCCAATTATCACGTACGACTTAAATAATCTGAAATATAAGTTACTTGGACCAGCGAAAATGCGTAACGTGCGCTCACCCGACGTTACACGATCATTGTTACATCATGAAGTGTTTAAGCTCTTTTTTTAAGGGTCCACTCACAGGCCTGTTTATAGATGCAATGCAATACGTGTCATCGACCGTCATCTTTGATGTATTAACAAGGAACACGTGCACGCGCAGCGCGTACACACGTGCACTTTCCCTTGTTAATAAAGTGTACATCAAAGATGGCGGTTGATGATGCGTATTGCAATCCATCTGTTGAGAAACTCAGACCCGAAGCACAGAAGAACAGAAGCACCTGGCAAAGTCTCTCGTCCAAGTTTGAGAATTTGTTTGCCTGTATGTCTTGTATATTTGATGTTACAGGTTGCTTTTGCATCGGTCATGACCTGACATTCTGCGTTGTTTTGTTCCTACTCTTTCAATATTCCCGGACACTGTTTTTAGTTGGTTGTAAACAAGTCTCCAACTTTCATACATTTTCTTTTTTTCTTACCAACAATTTTTTGATTTTGTAAATTGATGATCTTTCTGAAGTTTTTTTCTTTTCAAAAGGGTGGTCACAACATGGGTGGCGGCATGATTTCAAAATTGATAGCTTTATTTACTTGAAGTTGTGCTTGTTGTAAGGTTATTTGAAAATACCTTTCACAAAATTCAGGTTTGCGACATCTCACCTGATTTTCTAGTGCAATAGAAAACTTGAAAACACAAGTTAGTATCAGTAATGGTAATATGTCTTTTATTCATAAGTTCAAAGAGTCCCTCAATACCCACTTTTTCACAGCTGCTTTTCATTAATTTTAGTGCGTCTTCCCTGCGCCAAACCAATGTTGCAACCACCCTTCTTTGCAATGTTTTAATATCTACACAGAAACTGCAATTTATTTTGTTATTGTATGTAGTTTTTCCTTCCTTGGCCTTGAGTTTTCTTGAATTTTTTGACTGCACAAAAACATCATTTAGTTGACACTATTAAGATTTTGGGGGCGAATGCGTTCATTGTGCTAAAACTAGGGTCAACTCCTATGTGTACGTTTTTACTCCCATAATGGCCGACAGAATATACAAATTGTATACTCTTTCAGAGCAAAATTTGAAACATAACGCCATCTGAGAATTAAGGGTCGTTAGTTCCAATCAGAATTTTCGCACCAGTCAAATTTAATGGCATTATGATTTAATATCATCAAAATTCAGGAATGGACTTAAAATTCAGGAATAGACTTGAAATTGTATGCAGACAATATATTTTAAATGTGACATCTTCAAACCTCTTTGGATTTTAAAAACGATTGTACTTATACAATATCAAACACAGTGACATCTAAATCATTTCAAATTAACCTTTAGAGACTTTGAATGTTGTCTCATTTTCATAAAGACTCTTTGGAAAACACATCAATCACAAAACCTATCTCTGAAAAGAACCCAGAAAAACTTGTATTTGAATTAGAAAACAGATTAAAAATATAGCTGTTTGGGTTTGTTATATCTGACAGTACCGCAAGTGGTTTGTGGTAGGTAACATGTATGGGGTAGGTACTATGTCAGTCAGGTGCTTGCTGCATGCTTGAGTATGACGGACCTTTCTTTTGGTTACCAAATTCAGCGAAAAAGTGTCAATAAGCCGGTGATGTATTTCACCTGTAATGAAAACAAAAGTTCTATTTGCATTCAAGATTGCCATTTGTCTGTAATGTCTTGTTAATTGGCCGTGTTTGAATTAGCGGCTTTGACTATAGCTTTGATTATTGCTAATACTCCCATCGCACTGATCGGGTTCTCACTACGCTCTGAAAAAAAGAAAGACTTGGTGCAAGACATTGTTTTTCACATTGTTACTAAACTAACGCAATCCCCCGCTCGCTCCCTCCTTGCAGCGCACATTAATATCCTGAGAACGAGTTCGGTGTGATGGGGTATAAGGTACATGTAGTTGCAAAGGATGTCCTATACTTGATGAAGCTGCTGTCTAGCCAAAGACGAATCCGCAACTGCCATTTCTTGCACTGCCTTACGAGTGTCCCCAGAAATATCAGTGTTCCAAGGATTTACATCAAGGCCCTTTATATAAAATAAGTAGGGTCAAAGCCTTGTCTTTCGATCCAAAACGAATCTTCTTCAGAGGCAAAAACAAGTACAAACAAAAACATGTTCAATCATAGCAAAAAGAGGAGCAAATGATTAATATGTTTATAGACACATGTTTTGGAATTTTTTTTTTTCGTTGCAAATGAAAGGTCCATAGACCTTATCGCAAATACTCGGGCGCGCGCGTTAGGCTTGGAATTAGGTGCATTCTGGTCTAGCTAGGGATCAAATTAATTTGATCCGTAGCTAGACCAGCATGCACCTCATTCAACAGTTAGCGATTGGGCAATGTGTATTTGCAAAAAGGTCTATTGAATGATGCACTGCCCTCGCTTGGTGGTTTAATGAAAACATAGCCTGGGCTACTCTCTGTATTGCACCATGGAATATATTTATTTCTTGCATGATACACTGGTTTTATTATTTTTTTTTTTGGGGGGGGGGTGCCATGGTCAGAAGTCATACAACTGTTAACTGCCGTGTTGCCAGGGATCACATTAACTGCCGTGTTGCCAGGGATCACACTGTTAACTGCCGTGTTGCCAGGGATCACACCCAAGTTTATGATACAGCCTTCAAGCAGCCTTTTAATTAATCAAGGGAAACTCACTGGTTTTAGATGTTAAATTTTCATCAGGATAAAGTGTTTCAACTTTTTAATTTGTTTATATATTTCTATACACCAATGTGTGTTAGCACTGTATACTCCGTACTTTCCCGAGTCCTGTGAACAATTTCACAGGTATACTTACTTGGGTGGGATTCGAAAACCAAGACCTTTGCAATTCTAGAGCAGTGTCTTACCAACTAGACTACCGAAGTTGCCCGGTAGCTAGAGGCAGTTTGAACCCACGACCCTTGCAATTCTAGAGCAGTGTCTTACCAACTAGACTACCGAGGTTGCCCGGTAGCTAGAGGCAGTTTGAACCCACGACCATTGCAATTCTAGAGTTGTCTTACCAACTAGACTAGTGGGGTTGCCCGGTAGCTAGAGGCAGTTCGAACCCACAACCCTTGCAATTCTAGAGCAGTGTCATACCAACTAGACTACCGAGGTTGCCCGGTAGCTAAAGGCAGTTCGAACCCACAACCCTTGCAATTCTAGAGCAGTGTCATACCAACTAGACTACCGAGGTTGCCCGGTAGCTAGAGGCAGTTTGAACCCACAACCCTTGCAATTCTAGAGCAGTGTCTTACCAACTAGACTACCGAGGTCGCCTGGTAGCTAGAGGCAGTTCGAACCCACAACCCTTGCAATTCTAGAGCAGTGTCATACCAACTAGACTACCGAGGTTGCCCGGTAGCTAGAGGCAGTTTGAACCCACAACCCTTGCAATTCGAGAGCAGTGTCTTACCAACTAGACTACCGAGGTCGCCTGGTAGCTAGAGGCAGTTCGAACCCACAACCCTTGCAATTCTAGAGCAGTGTCATACCAACTAGACTACCGAGGTTGCCCGGTAGCTAGAGGCAGTTCGAACCCACGACCCTTGCAATTCTAGAGCAGTGTCTTACCAACTAGACTACCGAGGTTGCCTGGTAGCTAGAGGCAGTTCGAACCCACAACCCTTGCAATTCTAGAGCAGTGTCTTACCAACTAGACTACCGAGGTTGCCCGGTAGCTAGAGGCAGTTCGAACCCACGACCCTTGCAATTCTAGAGCAGTGTCTTACCAACTAGACTACCGAGGTTGCCTGGTAGCTAGAGGCAGTTCGAACCCACAACCCTTGCAATTCTAGAGCAGTGTCTTACCAACTAGACTACCGAGGTTGCCTGGTAGCTAGAGGCAGTTCGAACCCACAACCCTTGCAATTCTAGAGCAGTGTCTTACCAACTAGACTACCGAGGTTGCCCGGTAGCTAGAGGCAGTTCGAACCCACGACCCTTGCAATTCTAGAGCAGTGTCTTAACAACTAGACTACCGAGGTTGCCCGGTAGCTAGAGGCAGTTCGAACCCACAACCCTTGCAATTCTAGAGCAGTGTCATACCAACTAGACTACCGAGGTTGCCCGGTAGCTAGAGGCAGTTCGAACCCACGACCCTTGCAATTCTAGAGCAGTGTCTTACCAACTAGACTACCGAGGTTGCCTGGTAGCTAGAGGCAGTTCGAACCCACAACCCTTGCAATTCTAGAGCAGTGTCATACCAACTAGACTACCGAGGTTGCCCGGTAGCTAGAGGCAGTTCGAACCCACAACCCTTGCAATTCTAGAGCAGTGTCATACCAACTAGACTACCGAGGTTGCCCGGTAGCTAGAGGCAGTTTGAACCCACGACCCTTGCAATTCTAGAGCAGTGTCATACCAACTAGACTACCGAAGTTGCCCGGTAGCTAGAGGCAGTTCGAATGTTTGAATCCTATGTTTTGGCAGCGGGTACTGCAACGATGTAATAGATGGTAAATTTGTACAAGGATAAAGACTATTAATTTTGGTTTGACTGTGGTTTGCATTCAGGAAAAAGTCAAACCCCTCATACATGTAATTTAGAAAATATCCGATGGATTCATGTGAGATGCAATGTTCAAAAGTGAAGGTCTCTTAAAAAACAAATACTTATATCAATATTTAGCAGAAACTTAATGTTGGATGAAAATGCACCTCTTTATGTTCTATAATTTTTGTAGATTAGCATTTTTTGTATGTTGGGTTGTTTGTTTGTTTGTTTGTTCGGCTTTTGTTTCCTTTCAATTTTGCGGGATTTTGGGCTATACCCTTAAACTTCCAGGGCAACTTTAAATTACCTCACACATTTATTTTTTGTGATTAAGTAGGGGTTATTTGATGAATGAGATTAACAAAATAAATTTTATAATAAGGATGAAAATGGCAAGGGAAAAGACAAAACAAATGGCCATGATTGAAATTGAATAATACCATGTAATTGCACATATATTTTGAGTGTTGAGAGGACAATCCAAAAGGCTCTTTTTAGAGCCAACATTTCTTCCAAGATTGATACATGGTGCACCAGAAATAATTACAATATTTATTAAATTTATCAATACCATACACTAGGATCCTTGTAATTTGATTGTTGCAAACTTCCAAATTCAATATTGGAGTCCAATATGGGTTATTATTGGAAGCTTTGCGCTTTGCATTTACACTACAGACGTTCTCACCGGTTTGTCCAAACGAGTGAAAGGTCCTGTCACAGCTAACATTGTTGGTGTCTACATGGAGTTGTCCACGTTGTTTAGAATTTGTTTTTCATAGATTTGTTAGAATGTGGCCGAAGTGGATGACTTTGTGTCTCAGTTTGTGCTGTTAATGTGAACAAATTTCAAATAACAAGGATCTCTGTGTGAGTTATATAAACAAAATTATTGAATGCATTTTGGTTCATGCAATGTCAGAGGAGAAAATCACTCAGTGAAATCTGGCTTTTTCTTTTCCCCCTTGTATGAAATGGAATAGTCCAGATTTCACCTTTCAAACTGTGATTCTGTTGTATAGTACATTGTATCTCCAGTGTGCTAACCCTTAACCATGTTAACCAAACCCAAATTCCATAGCGCTGCTTAATGGTAAGCAAATTTCCGTGCTTACTGTATGGCAGAAAAAATTGCTAAGGTGCAAGCGTGTTTCACAGGTTAGCAAGAAAATAAGGATGCCATCTTGCGCGTTCACCATGGATTTGCATTGTGACGTCGGTCATTTTTGTGCAGTAAGCAATGGAAGGTTAGCATGCCTCTTAGTGTGCTTATATGGTTAGCAGCGCTATGAAATAGAAATCGCACAGTAAGCACACACTCTGTCGTTAAGCAGCTGTATGAAATTGGGTCATGTTAACATTGCATCATTTCGACTTGTTACATAGGTACATGTTGTAGCAGCACATAATGCATGTATATGTGATATACTGCATTGCTTGTCTCGTATTTTGCTCGACCAATCATCTTCCCCCGTGAAAATAAAAGTCCTTGATTCTGAAACAAATCTTTAAAATGCTGGGAGGTTTTTACTTATTTATGTTAAAACCTAACAGTTTTTTTTTAATCGGATTCAAACGGAAAAAGCTTTCATTGTAGAAGACAAAAAAATGTCAAGGATTTGATCTGAGTGTTCGGTGTAGGTCTGGTTTCTTTGAAATCCAAATCATATCAAATGCTGCTCAGATGTTCAAAGGGAAGGTATATGTTTGTTAATCACTCTTAAAATTAATGGCAAAACAATCTTTTGGTTAGAAGCCTACAGCAGCTTCTGGTAGTGTAAAGCTTCTTGAGAAAAATTCCACAGGTGGTTTTGTTGAAAGATTTGTATGCTCTGAAATTTGATTATGAGAGTAAAGGCTCGGTCCCACTGCAGCGATAACGAGAACGATAACGATCACGACACAACACAAAGAGAACGCGTTCTATTGGTTGAATTGCTCCACACAGCATACGCACGTGCTAATTCAACCAATAGAATGCGTTCTCTTGGCATTGTTATCGTTATCGACGATACCTCAAAAATTCAACCATATTTTGCAGTAAAGTTTTGACATGTTATTTTATACTATGTACGGCCTGACATTTTGACCCTGACATAGTCTTCCTCAAAGGCTCTTCAAGCTTTCTACCATCATTGTCCTCAAACTGTGTAAGTTTAATGTAAATCTGTGGACATTGTGTTTTTTTTGTCCTACAAAAAGTACATTATACCCTTTAAAAATGGTTATTAATAGGGAATTCACTTTTTGCAGCTTGACTCCGACAAAAAGTTCTGCACAAACCGCCCTCAGCAATCTCTGCATGGTCTCTTGGCATGACTAAAAAAAAACCAAACACACTTTGCCTTTCATTGCTTGACCAGGGCTTTATATAACACACTCTTATATCTGCAGCACGCCACACTCAACAGGCTCAGGCCGTTAGAAAGGGAGCAGGCAATGAGACGAGGTCGGGCCACGGTGGCCACTATGCGTCAATATTCTAACGAGGTAGCCCCTCTTCTCCATCTTCCCGCACCCACCCCCCAGTCACTGATTATGTGCAACAAGGTGTGGCTGCAAGTTGCACACCTGGCACACCTGTTTGGCTTGAGTTAATTTTTTTAGCATGCAAAAAATGGCACAGAAAATAAAGCCATTCTATATAGGGTGAAGAATACCTTACACTCATACAGCGTTCCCACCTGACTTCACAAGGTGTAAAGTCGGCCATCTTTACGCCAATGATGAATCTTTTTTTAATGCACAGAGATTCGATACGAAAAAAACACGTTACATACACAGCGAGGGTACTTTAAAATTCATTTTTATATAACACACTCTTATTCTGCAGCACGCCACACTCAACAGGAAAAAAAAATCTACAGTTCTGTAAATTCGCCCCCCTCCCCGTTCCCCCCCACCATTCCCCCCCCCCCCCCCCCGTTGTCTGGAGGGGTACTGGGGATATTTTGGAGTTGTATGAAACTCCTTCAAATAATGATATCTAAGTGTGTGGTGGGGGAGGGGGAGGGGATACTTATTAATTCTTTGATACGCTTTCCACAACCCTCTCAGGGTTTTTAACCCGTGTGTGAAGCAATCTTTTTTTTCTTTTCTGTTGCTTAAATTTTAAAAAAAAACTTTTAAAAAACGCAGGCTTCATCTTGCATTATCAATGACTGTGCATGTTGGCATGTGAGCTTATAGAAAACAAACAAACAAACACCAAAATATCATCATTAATTCTAACTTAGATGTTAACCAAACTCCCACCCTTCCCTCGGTCCCTTCCCCCATTTATTCCCTGCCCCCCCTTCCCCCTCACCCTCCCTATTACAGGATGGACGCAAGGCCGGTTCTTCGCCAATCAAGAAGGGACGGGCCACCATAGCCGTTCCTCGATACTTGCCATTGAACAGTGAGGTACACTTAAGGGGGAGCAATCACATCAAATACATCTCGGGGGGGGGGGGGGGGGGGGAGGGGGGAGGGGGAGGGGAGAAATTCATTTCAACTGGCCAATCCAAACTTGATCATGCATTCTAGTCATCTTTATGTTTGTGTGATTTGATCAGTACAAGAACACGTCTCTCATTATCATGCACAGAATGACTTTTCTCTCTCTGAATTCTACACTACACCAATCCATCTTACACTGCATGAATCTCATGATGTATGCTGGCTATACAACACTATACAATTGTTGCACGCTGTGACAGGGTCCATGGCGTTTTGTACACCTGAAGGGGAAAATGGAACACGAGGCAAAGGTGTACAAAACCCATGTACACCAATCACAGCGTGCAACAATTGTTTTGTTATACCTTGGTAACATTAATATTCCTCTTCTCGAAGTTCTGTTGTCATCTTCAAACATTATTACGACGGACTACTCATTGTTTAATGAGCAGACGAACAAGAAACAATCCCTTAATGTTCCGTCGAACCCCCGGGTGTTTCGTAAACAGCGCTGGAAATCGACCAACACTGGGAACGATCAAGGTGATGTACAGCGGTGTACATCACTTTTCGTGTTACCCGACCCCCAACCTGGGGTGATCGATCTCGCCGCGACGTTTTTCCCAGCATGACTTGCTCAATCATAACCCCTGGAAGTGTATTCCAAAATATCCAAATATAAGGGATATTACAAATAGTCCTGTGGTTGATCCGTTCTGTGTCGGGCGTTAGACTCGCACACGCTGGATGTGCTGTGTGTAATAAAAGTCATAAACTTGCCTTGGCTTTCAGGTTTGCGTGACAAAAAAAGTGAATACGTACATCTTTATTCACACGTGTTTCGGCAAATAGAGCTTTTTGGAAACGCACAGCATTTCATTTTTTTTATCTCAAACTTTGTCAAGAGTTGAAAAACAGTCTGGGGCCGGTTACGCACTGGACTAGACAATATCATGATCTAACAGGGACTACAGGGCACTAGACTTAGATGACCATTGCATGGATTGGTGTTGCTTATTAATTACTAACCCATCTGGCTGACAACTTACCATCAAAAACTCGCCTTGTAATCATCTCAAGCTTCCCATACTTGCAAGGCAGTTTAACCTGGAAGCGGTATTACGCTAACCACTGTTTACCTATTAACCATTAATTTGCTACTGTGATTGATTAACTTGTTGGTGTCCATGACTTGCTTTTAAGGAATGCACAACTCATGGCATGCTCATTAAAACACAGCACACAGTCAACCCTCCTACTGTCTGACCATTCAATATCATCCACTGTGGTTTTGAGTATCAATAGATAAACTATGTCAGCCTTCAATGTGGCAATTGCATCTACACAGTACACTGTCAACCCTCCTACTGTCTGACCATTCAACATCATCTACTGTGGTTTTGAATATCAATAGATAAACTATGTCAGCCTTCAATGTGGCAATTGCATCTACATTTACACAGTACACAGTTAATCCTCTTACTGTCTGACCATCCAATGTCATCAACTACACATTTTCAAATGCATCTGCAAAGTAACACAGCTATAACGTTCTGAACTCAGGCGGTGTCCGAATTGGCGACTTCGGCTACAGCTACGGCTAGGGCATGCGTGTCTGCTATTCTTCAACACTGACAGACGCGCTGATCTAGCCGTAGCTGTAGCCAAAGTCGTCAATTCGGACACGACCACAGTTGTGTCACCATTCACAACCCTGCAGCAGGCATTGGAATAACTCACGGCACCCACAGCAATGGCCGTGGTGCCGGTGTGGCAGCCTGTTCTGTCCTTCATTAAGCAAACTGTGTACTAGACCGAGCCCCTGTATTTATCCGCTACAGGTCCTCGCTGTCAGATCCATTGATTTCATTGGATACAATCATTGTTCGATAAACGTGCAGTGACATAAATGCCCAAATACAAATAGTCACTGCAGTCAACACGGCCGCAATAGAAGTTGACAGCGCATCTCTATGTGAAATGACCGAGGTCAAAGGTTAAACTACACGCCGGTTTTGCAATTTTTAGGCCGGTCTCTGGCGTTATTCACGAGCCTGGAAGTGTGACGTCAGACGTTCAGGCTAACTGTACAAACTTCTTCTGATAGCCCCTTCTTTTGAAACATCCTCCTTCAGCCCTCGTTAGTTTCCCTCATGGAGGACAAGATCTATGTGGGACAGTTTTTCCTAGGACACTGGTGTGGTAAGAGATTCTGTCTTCTGATAGCGCCCTCTGTTGAATCATCTTCCTTTAGCCCAAATTGGGAGATTGCTTGCAGTACTGATCCAGATCCAGAGTTTCCCATATGGGGGACCAAATCTCTGGCGGACACAAAGGACACAGGCCGTGTGCTTTTGTTGTGGTGCCATTTGCAAAGTTCCAATCTAAATTTACAATTGCCCTCATGTACAGCCCCTTTACCAGAGGAAAAATCGCTTTGCCCCTTCAAGAGTGAAATTCAATGCTTGCTGCAGTTTAAGTCCCTATATTGATCATAACTCTCGGCAAATGTTCTGGAAAGTCGGAGGGTTTGATTGAACCTATGTACAGTAGGTTCATTTATTTCATGTACTCATAAAACATACATCTATCAATTACATACTGTGCCACCTGTTCATATTCTACTCCTTACTGTCAGAAATACTTTTTTGTATGTGTATTTCCACATTAAAATAGTTGGTAGGTTTGGTAAGTTCTTCTTTAAACTGAGAAAACTCGTTGTGTTACACTTTCTGTATAATTATTCTTTTCCTACAATTGTCAGATTGTTGTCTCAACTCTTAGCTCTTTAATTAAGAGTATTAAATGTATTTCACATCTTTTTAACGTATGATAACAGACCTACTCTAGTTTTCCCCTTTTAAACCTTCTTCCAGGATTTATTGTGTATTTTTTTCTGAAAGCTTACGGGGTCAATCTTTCCTCCTCCGACCCTGATCTGATCCCAATTTCATAGAGCTGCTTTTAAGCAGAAAAAGTTACAAAGCGCAACCAACCTTGCTTACCAGAATCGTGTTGCTCATTTCTGTTAAGCAGAACGTTGTTAATCAATATTTTCTGCTAAATTGGCTCTATGAAATTGTTTACTGATCGTAGTGACAGACCTGTGCTCAAGTTTCATAAAGCCTGAAAGCTCGGAAACTTGCTAAGCACTAAAAAATATTGCTTAGCAGAAACAGGTCACCAGCTAAAACTCCATAAATTTGACATTGTTATGACTGGTGCACCACTCATTTTTGTTGTTGCCCAGATTTTTTTCTTTTTCTAAGCAGGGTTATCTGCTTAACAGCTTTTTGAAACTGAGCCTTGTTTTGAACACTTACGTGTAGGATGTGAACCCGAGACCTCTCAAGGTCTCTCCACAACCATCAGTTTCTGTCCCTAGAAATGTCTTGGAACTACGAAATGAGGTTTCGTTGGTAATAGTTACAACAAACGAGGTGCCGGTGTGGCTGGAGATTCAGTCCCCCATATGGCGAACTGTGTACACACTTCTGATAGCGCCCTCTTTTGAATCCTCCTCCTCAGCCCACGTTCATTTCATAAGGGGGAGGGGAGGGGATAGAATCTCCAGTGGACAGAATTCCCTGGGACACCGGATTAATCAAAAAGATCCTTCCAAAAGATCCTTCAGATGCATGTGCACGTTAGGTATTGATTTACCAATAGGATAGTCAGATCCCTTTTTGGTATGTTAAGAATCAGTGCTCCTAATTGCTCTTGAAGACAGGATTCATGACAAAGATGGAGGATGCCTGATAAAAAGTATATCATCCAATCAGTGGGCTGGTCGATATTCCATCCAATCAGAAGTACCATTGCACTCATTTGTATTTCAGTGTCGTCATTCTCAACCATGAAGTCTAACCCATCACATTGGGCCAAATTGCTAAGAAGCTCTAAGCACAACCAAATTATGCTTAGCAGAAAAGGTTACCAACCAAAATGCCATGTCACATATTCAACATTTCTGACTGGTATCCTGCTAATTTTTGCTAAGCACAAAACTTGTGTCTGAAATTTGGCCCTGGTCAAAATCAGGAACCAACAGTGTTTCAATGGGAGACTTTCGGGGATGCTCTTCAGTGGCAGCAGACTTACTACGTAAATCGGTTACTTGTGGTAATATACACTGTGCCCAGAACTATACCAAGAATCTGTGCACATGTATGTCTGCTGTCACCTTAAAGAGAAGGCACCACAACCATGTGACAGTCCTGAATTTCCACAACAAACATTTTTCAAGTGGTCATTTGCAGCAATTAGCCGTTTGCGAGTAAGATTTCAATAAAGTTAGCCTGGAAAGTTCAAATGTAAGTGGTAACTATAACTGTGACTAAGGAAATCAGTGTTACAGAAAGTATTCAATCCACCTTACAAATGGCTTATTCAAACCCGTAAAGACAAGGAAAGAAGTCATGGGCCAATTTCACAAAGAGTTAAGACTAGTCCTAACTTAGGAGGAGATATTATACACCGGTTCCTCTTCTGGTCACTCACAGGCCCTCGGGGGAATAGAAGTACACTAGTTACCAAGTTATGCCAGTCAATATGTGTTTTATAATACACCTCGGTCTTAAATGTGATGTAAGAAAAGAAATCTGGAAAAGAAAGGAAGTTTTGTAGTTGCTGTCCACGGTTTAATTCAAGAGAGGGCGCTGTAACCAGCCCCCTTTTCAAAGACTAGTGCCCGCCTGGGTTCTGTTCCTGCAAAACACGCTGGCGTGATCACTAGACTATACTAGTTCATCCTACGTGACCGTGTTTCAGCCACCCATAATACAGAACAAGCAAGAGGTGCGTTATAATAAAACTTAAAGCTAGTCCTAAGACATTTAAGAGGACGAGTAACTCCAGATAAGACTGGTTTAACTATTTGTGAAGTCCACCTCTTGTCTCTCTTTATGAAATTGAAATTTCCCAAAATGACTTCATTTTGAAACTATCTTTTCTTGGCCCAGACTGGTTCCAAGACCAAGCTGCAAGTCCCCTGGCCGCTCAAGAAATCGGATTCCTCCTCCAGCATACCGGACAGATCAAGTAGTAAGTTAAATGCTAGTTCTTTAGATTTAGGCTTAGATTCTGTGCTCAAAACGTGCGTAAACTCAAGGGACAGGTCCTTTGAACATGCTGGACCATTCCTTTGGAGTTACCCTCACACATTTGGGATAAACGCACCGTGGACACATTTATAGACAGGTTGATATTTCATTTGTTTGAAACAGCTTTTCAACAGCAATTCCCCCCCCCCCCTTATCTTATAGGGTGCGTTTGTTTAGCCCCGGTAATCACTCGGTTGAGCCCCTGATGACAAGAGCTAAATGAACGATCACTCACCGCTCTAGTAGTGAAGTCATGCACCTGGGGCCAGCCCCCAAGTGACCTACTCCACAAGCAGGGCACTGGGGGCTGACCCGGGTGAGCCCATGGAATGACGTCAAAAGCTATTCAAACGCACCGGGGGGAAGACCGGGTCAACCCAGGGAAGCTAAACGAACGCACCCACTGTTCCCTCTTCTCTCTTGGTTGTTTCTCCTTTCCATATTGAAGTTTTTTTTCTGTTTTTTTTTTCAAGCGCTTTGAGCACCTTGTTGGATGAATATTGAGCAATATATATTGAACAATATTATGTGCATTTCCTTGCAAGCAATTTCTGGTTGCTATGGTCTCTAAAGAGTTAAAGGGTATATGTACTTTTTGTAGGACAAAAAAAACACAATGTCCACAGATTTACATTAAACTTGCACAGTTTGAAGATAATGATAGTAGAAAGCTTCCCTGAAAATATATCTTGCTGAGGTGGTGTATTTTTTGAGAAATGAGTAAAACAATTTCATGAAAATAATTTTCATCTTAGTGATCATGAGATAAAAAATATTTCAGCATGTAAGAACCTATTTTCATTACATTGTTTTACTCATTTCTCAAAAACTACAGCACCTCAGCAGGTAATTTTTTAAGTTACGCTTTCTGCTATTATTATCTTCAAACAGTGTAAGTTTAATGTAAATCTGTGGACACTGTGTTTGTGTTACAAAAAGTACCCAAATCTCTTAAACAAATAAAAAGAAGTAATATTTGGCTCTATTTCACTGTGTGTCGTATTATTAGTATTCTAGTAGTTCTTTGTTCAATTCAATAGACTTTTTTATAATTCCTTGTATCGAGTATCTTTGTGCGGTGTTTCTTGAGCAATATTTGTATACTTCCTTTTGTAACTTTATGATATTTGTGATGCTTTTAAAGACACTGGACACTATTGGTCTTCTTTTTGGAGAGTATTGAAGTTTCTTATGTCTGATGTCTTATGTACGCTTTGCATCATTAAAATTGAATTGAGTTGAATCATTGAGCCCTCTGTCATTGCATTTTACAGCTGCATCTCTCCAGTCTCCTGATATTCAAGAAACTGGAAGTCCACGATCTCTCACCCCGACCGATAAACATCTTAAGTCTCCTCATAAGGATAACCTCCTTAGAGAGAACTACAAGGGTCCTACCCTTCCTCCTAGGTACAGCAATGGGTCCAGACCCAACTCGTCTGGATCAGGTATGTATATTTACAATAACAAACAGGTTCTTATATTGACCGCACGCACGTCACACACGTCGACTGCCACGCTCACCATTTTGCTGGTCAATAGGTTCGAGTGTAAATGCCGCGTCGCCTAAAATGCACACTTCACTGAATAACGTAGAGTGACATTGCCCCACAAAATGTCGCATCCAATATTATTCTGATGATGACGTCGGGTGAATTGGGTCAACATGTAGGATTTGAAACTTGCATGGTGGAAATACAATGTAATAAAGGTTTGCAGTAACAACATATGATGATAATCTCTAAATGAGTTAGGGTGGTTCTGAAAAGAACCGTTGTTTCAAATCGACGTAAAACAATGCCTTGGAAAGTCTTTACTATTTTGCAGTGTATTTTTCATTTAATATAATATAAAAAAATAGATTTAAAAAATTGTATTGCGCTTCCATACTTTGGAAAGGCACTATATAAATGTATGTTGAATAATAATAACAATAATTTTCCCTTTATGTTACCATAGTAACGAGTAGTTCATCAACCACCAGTTCACGGGATGACGCGGGGGCTGCCGTGGACGATCCCAATGCACCTCCAGCCTTGCCAGAAAGGAAGGTACGTCTATCCATTCTGATCACAGTCATCTCTAATTGTTTTAGGTTCGGGTTTACCCTTACAGTACACCGATGTACATGTATACTCAGTACTTTCCCGAGTCATAAGAAAAAAATCACATGCATATTACTCAGGAGGGGTTTAAACCACGACCCTTGCAATTCTAAAGCAGATGCCTGACAAACAAGACCACCAAGATTGCCCGGTAGCTAGAGGCAGTTCAAAATATATATGGTTTGGCAGCGGGTACCGCAACGATTAAACAGATGTTAAATTTGCGATTGAAAATAATATTCTTTATCCCCGCTGCAAATTTAACAACCTTTTTTGACTCTTTAAAGACAGTGGACACTACTGGTAATTGTCAAAGACCAGTCTCCTCACTTGGTGTATCTCGACATATGCATAAAATAACAAACCTGTGAAAATTTGAGCTCAATCGGGAGTTTGCGAGATAATAATGAAAGAAAAGACACCCTTGTCACCACGAAGTTGTGTGCTTTCTGATGCTTGATTTCGAGACCTTTTAAAATTCTAAACTTGAGGTCTCGAAATCAAACTCGTGCAAAATTACTTCTTTCTCGAAAACTACGTCACTTCAGAGGGAGCCGTTTCTCACAATGTTTTATACCATGAACCCCTCCCCATTACTCGTAATCAAGAAAGGTTTTATGATGATAATTGTTTTGAGTAAGTGCCAATAGTGTCCACTGCCTTTAACTCTCACTTGATTGGTGTCAAAGAGTTTGCTTATCATTCAATTCTAGGCTTTCATTGGCTGCTTTTAAATCTTCTACACTATTTTAACCCTTTTGATACCATTTACTGTTAGATGCAGAACTAACAGGTACAACAACAAGTGTGTTCCCAGCTTACTGCTTTAAAGGGCACTTTGGCTGATTGGGATCGTGCCTTCACCATATCATTGTCTTTATGCATTTATGTTACTAAAATATAAATATTGAATTGAATTGATTTGTTGAACAGTGCTGATTGTTTGACTTTGGGCTACCAGGCTAGCCAGGCTAGTCCTGTTTTGCCCTTTTAAAATTGATGTGTATTGTCTGGTCATATTTTTTTTAAAACTCTTTAGGACTAATACTATTTTTTTGTCTATCCTGTGTTGATCCTTTTCTGCCCCCTTTTTAAATTGATTGTCAATAGTCTGGTCATATTTGTATATATTATTCCACTTTTCTTTGTTTCCCATTTTTAATGTATCTCTGTTTTGTGCAATTGAAAACAAATTCTTACATATCTGAATGGTCTTTGAAGGGTTAATATCTGGTATTATCTCAACTCAGTGTGCATTAGATTAGGAATGACAGACTTCCATGGTCACAGTGTTTAAGTACACTCTTGTTAATCCCAGGCCAGCTTGAACTGGGCTGTCTCTGTTCCTAATTCCCTGATGTTCCCTTTCCTGCCCTTACCCAATCTACCATTCTCTCTCATCTATTCTTCAAATGTTTTTTTGTTGTATCTAAACCTTTTATGTCGGTCACCTTGATTCAGGACCAGTGCTTTAGGTGCTATTTATCCTGTATGCCTACAGGCAGTTCTGTAAACTATGCTTTTTGTCTTTTTGTAGCTAATTAACTTTTGTTTGCAAGTATTGTTTCTGTACTTTGTAAAATGGCAGAATAAATGTAAATAGTTACTCAATTACTGGCAACTGAACTGGCCCAAAATCTCTACAGACACTGGACACTATTGGTAATTGTCAAAGACCAGTCTTCTCACTTGGCGTATCTCAACAAATGCATAAAATAACAAACCTGTAAAAATTTGAGCTCAATTGGTTGTCGAAGTTGCAAGATAATAATGAAAGAAAAAACATCCTTTCTTGTCACATGAAGTTGTGTGCTTTCAAATGCTTGATTTTGAGACCACAAAATTTAATTTTGAGGTCTCGAAAACTACGCTACTTCAGAGGGAGCCGTTTCTCACAATGTTTGATTTATCTCCATTACTTGTAACCAAGTAAGGTTTTATGGTAATAATTATTTTGAATAATTACCAACAGTGTCCAATGTCTTTAAGACAAACCTATATTTACATGATTTTTTTAACCACTGGGTTTAACTTTATTAATGACACTAGGTTTCTATTTTTAGCATTGCCAGGTTTCTGAATTAGTGTGTATCCTAACTGTTTTTTACTGATTATATATAGTTAATGTGCCAGTAACTATAAAGGGCTTTTAAATGTTTGTTCTCTACAGTTTTAAAACTGTATGGACTGTTTTTGCTTTTTTATATTTGATTGATAAGCGCCTAGAAGCATGTTTCATAGATGGACACTTAACAAATTGTCATTATTATTGTTATTGTCATTAATACCCTTGCATGTAGGTTTATACTTTCTTCGGTTCTTCATGTAAATAATATTTCATTTTATTTTATTCCCCCTCCCCCCCCAAAAAACCCCCAAAAACTAGCCTGCCACTCAGGTTGATTCCTCCTCTCCACGATCCATCTTAATCGACGCAGCAAAACCCTTACCTCATGAACTACCAGAGAACGGAGACACCTCCCCACCCCCTCCTCTCCCTACCAAGAAGATAAGCATTGGAGGGGCTAACCCCATTGCCGCCTCAAGACGACGAACAGGGTACGACCAAACGCCCCCGGCGATACCAATCAAGAACCGGTCTCATTCCATATCATCGACCGTCAACAGACTGAGCGATGGTGATTACTCCCCAAGATCCTCCTTAGGCGAGGGAGACGAGGCCCCTCCGCCCATCCCGAGCCGGCCTGAGAAACGTTCCCTCACCAGCCCATCTGGTATGGACGTCGCCCCACTGTCGCCCAGCCAGCATTCCTCCATCCCACTATCGCCCGGTCTGCTGACTCTAGAGCCGATTCCAAGCTCGCCGCCCCCGCCTAGTATACCCCCTCCGGAGCTCCCTGAAACGTTACCGGCTCAGGTTGAGAAACTTGCTGGTGAGTTGAAAACTGAATCTAACGGTCGGTTGAAGGTACCCCCGCCAGTCCCGACGAGACCTAAGTCCAGAAGAGGCTCAACCCCCAACCCTGAGCCATCGGACATTGCTTAATCTATTTTGATTTTCAGTATCAGTAGGCATAGGCTTTTTTTTTTTACAATCAGGGATACAACCCAAGCTAGCTTAACCCTTCGGTGCACAGATTAATGCTAAGAAAGCAAAAACAAACACCATGTTCAACCGTGTTTCTCTCAAATTTTTCAATAGCACTCTTTGTTGAACATCACACCAAATGAAAGCTCTACAATCGCTTTAAACAACCGAATCAGGGCGTTATATATGGGGTTGTAATATTTAAGTTATGACTGTTTATAAAAGTCAAATTTAACTTGTTTTTGGTGGTCACTAGCGACCGCCTTGTGCACCAAAGGGTAAATATTCACAGGTATATTATCCCCCATGTTGTTACACACATGCTCAGACTGAGGCTGTATGGGCAGACTAGACTTGCTCTTGGGCTTTTCGCCAACGGAGGTTGCAAAAATAGACGACCACAGTGTAACTATGTCACACAAATTTTTAAACGAAGTGTTAAATTTGTTGGAAACAAAGCAACCAATCGTGATGTTCTTCCTACTTCCTAATCATGTCCAGATATTTTTGCCCTAGGACATGTTGGATACATTTTTTTAAGAATAAGGCCTGAGAATTCTATAAAAACCTATAAGCTATGTTTACATGTACGTCAGCGCTTGTACTTAATAAAATGTTCCTGTTTTTTTCTGAGCACCAAAATATCATGCCTGTTGTGTCTAAAGAACAAGCAATTTGCTTCTGGTGGGTCCATTCTAATGTGCGCTAATTAACTCAGTTTTATCATTCACTCTTAGCTTTCTCTACTCAACGGTGGTAATTGCATTTAGAAAATGCTTGCTTGGTGTCCCCTCATTTCAAAGCTTTTTAAAGTATCCAAGCGAGGGTTCGTTAGCTATATTCTCTCTCTCTCTCTCGTTCTCTTTGCTAAACAGTTCATGTTTCTTTTTGCTGTTTGACATCAAAACACAAAAAATATACCACAGGTTTAACAGAAGAGGAGTTACGCAGCCTAAGATATGACAGTCTGTAAGATATCACCATGACAACAACACAACAGCCAGTGAGGTACTGTTTCACACATTGTGTCTCCCACGGTGGCGGGCTAACTGATTTGTAAAAAAAAAAATCATTCCTTCTTCATTCCACACTTGCCGTCCTTTTTTTTTTAATTCTCCTTTTTTTTTAATTCTCCTTTTTTTTTTAATTCTCCTTTTTGCCAAACTGTGAATGTGCATTTTTGTTGAGTATGTAAAAGTTAAATGTTTCGTGCTGTTCTTGAAAGAGCATGTGAAATTTGTGGAGGCAGTTTTTTTTAAAAGAATGTACATCATCAGGGTTCCAGCATTTTGAACCTGTGCTTATGGTTAACCATAAGTGACGACAAAAACAGAAATTCTCTTGATTCTAAGCGTTTAGAACAAAACAAAGTTACTTAGTTTCCCTAGGATTATTGTACTCTCTGTTGAGAATGACAGCAGCCAAATACCTATAACTTTGTGACGCTGCAGGTAGAGAAGTCTAGATTTTTTAATGGCAGACCATTGTCAGACAGTAGATGAATGTAAAGTCAGCTCAACGGATGAATCCAATTGGGAGGCAATGATGTTTTAAGCCAGAAGTGCAATGTTAGCGAATGGTAAACATAATCATTAACATTTGTGAACACTGCACTTCCAGCAAAAAAATGACACTGTGACCTCACAACGAGATAGGGTCTGCGGCTGTGCCTATTGCACACAATATCAGCTCTGCAGAACACTCTATTATTTCCTTTTCTAAGGAGGTCCCCTGTGGGGATCAAGTTGAACAAAGAAAAAACGTTGTGGGGACCTTTACTCAATTGTGAAGAGAAAAAAAACAGTAGTGTAAATGCCTACCCTGTGTTACCACTGGTATCCCACTGAGGTTTTGCCAAACGCATTTATTTTGTTTTTAGCATTATTTTTTGCTGGAACGGTCCATCATAATTGTTCCCAGATGTGACTGATGTCTTATACATGTAGTCAACTACAATGAACAGACATGGTTAATGATAGATAATGCACACTGTTCACGCGACAAACAAATCAGATATATCATCGTTTACCAAAACTTTCACTAAAAACAGCACACACTTTGTAGTAAGTGAATTCATTTAGAATTGGAACTTGACTGTTTGTATTTATTTGCCGTTACTGTTAGGTCAGGTTTTTGCAGTGAATTTAATTTGAGACAGTTTAAAACAGCAAGCTCCTATAAATAAGGAAGACACTCAAAGCACCTTGCATGGACATGAACTTTAAGTAATTGTGACTGTACCGATGCAATTTATCACTTCATTAATGTTATAATTTTTGTTTATCTGAGGTTGACATGAAGCTGTCGTTATCGACCATTGTAGCAGAGCAAACCTATATTTCTTCCTGTGTAACCTTTCTACTGTCTGACCATTCAATATTATCCACTGTGGGTATGAGTAATATATGCACTATGCCAACCCAAAGTATAATGTCATGTGATGAACGCATCTACACATTACACAGTCATCCCTCCTACTAACTAACCATTCAATATTATCCACTGTGGGTATATGAGGAATATATGCACTATGCCAACCCAAAGTATATTGTCATGTGATGAACGCATCTACACATTACACAGTCAACCCTCCTACTAACTAACCATTCAATATTATCCACTGTGGGTATATGAGGAATATATGCACTACATGTATGCCAACCCAAAGTATGATATCATGTGATGAACACATTACGCAGTCAACCCTCCTACTAACTAACCATTCAATATTATCCACTGTGGGTATATGAGGAATATATGCACTACATGTATGCTAACCCAAAGTATGATATCATGTGATGAACACATTACGCAGTCAACCCTCCTACTAAATGACCATTCAATTTTACACACATTAGTAAAGAAACACCATGCCAACCCAAGATATGGTAGCATGTGGTGAATGCATCTACACAGCCAACCCTCCTACTGCAGCAGGCATGCAACTTTTCCTTGGATCAGCTGATTTCCTCTTTTTAATCTCAGTTTTACCATTCAAAATTGAAAAAATACTATACACAATCATTGATCTTTTTTAGTGAAGTTACAGTTGCATGCCTGAATACTACATGTATAACACTATTAGGTTTGGATAAATCACATCCTATCCAGCCAAACCAAACAGTGCAGTGCCATAGTGTCCACAGGTTTGGATAAATCACATCCTATCCAGCCAAACCAAACAGTGCAGTGCCATAGTGTCCACAGGTTTGGATAAATCACATCCTATCCAGCCAAACCAAACAGTGCAGTGCCATAGTGTCCACAGGTTTGGATAAATCACATCCTATCCAGCCAAACCAAACAGTGCAGTGCCATAGTGTCCACAGGTTTGGATAAATCACATCCTATCCAGCCAAACCAAACAGTGCAGTGCCATAGTGTCCACAGGTTTGGATAAATCACATCCTATCCAGCCAAACCAAACAGTGCAGTGCCATAGTGTCCACCATTTTTCAATAATGCTGATGGAGTTCTAATGGTTGGTCATTAGATGCAGTCAGAGGGTTGAATGATGTTTTCTTGCATGTAAAAAAAGGACTTGTATTCATTGCAGTGAAGCCCTCCCATTGCATCCATGCCTATTGACTTTGGTTCACATCCATGCCTCTTACTTCAAGATGCCTCTCTTTTTCCATCTTAAAGGCACTGGACATGTTTGGTAATCGTCAAAGACCAGTATTCTCACTTGGTGTATCCGAACATATGCATAGAATAACAAATCTGTGAAAATTTTGGGCTAAATTGGTCATCGATGTTTCAAGAGAATAATGAAAGAACGAAAAAAAACCTTGTTGCACGATTTTGTGTGCTTTCAGATGCATAATAAAAGGCTTTAGCTGAGGTCTTTTATTATTATCTGAGGGAGAAATTACTTCTTTCTCAAAAACTACGTTACTTCAGAGGGAGCCATTTCTCATAATGTTTTATACTACCTGTATCAACAGCTCCCCATTGCTCGTTACCAAGTATGTTTTTATGCTGACAATTATTTTGAGTAATTACCAGAGTATCCAGTGCCTTTTAGGCTGGTTTATAAATGAGAAATAAGGAGCATTATAAGGGCATTGTCTAATGAGGCAATGTTTACAGGCAACCAACTGCAGTGCCATGCTCCAGGGCCAAGGCAACCAACTGCAGTGCCATGCTCCAGGGCCAAGGCAACCAACTGCAGTGCCATGCTCCAGGGCCAAGGCAACCAACTGCAGTGCCATGCTCCAGGGCCAAGGCAACCAACTGCAGTGCCATGCTCCAGGGCCAAGGCAACCAACTGCAGTGCCATGCTCCAGGGCCACTAACATGTAGGTAGCACATGGGTAAATTTTCCAAAAAATGTCTTACAATCCCAAAGATTAATATGTAAGCAATCTAATTTGAATGGACTCTTTCTTGGATATTGCCTGTAACTGGCTGCCTGTAGATTGCCTCATGTGACTTCCCCCTAAGGAACAATAATGCCAAGCACAAAGTCCATCATTCTGGTTTATTGAAATGTTCAAGAATTTGACCAGATTATTTTTTAAATGATTTGTTTTGTCATGCAAAATCACCTCAAATAAGGCTAAAAGCCACCCTTTGTAAGGGGCTACATGAAAAAAATAACTCATAAGGGGAGCTGATTCAAGGAATTTATATTCTAGATTATAGGTGAAGGGTAACATGCACTGGGCAAAGAGTTCCAAAGAGATGCAGTACAAGAAATATAGCTGTTAGAATGGCTCTTTATTCTACATGTGTGTATAAAAATATGAACTTGCCATCCTCCTTCCCACACCACTTTGTTTCATTGCATCTTACATGATGTATTGCATTCCTTCTTCATCTTCATTCCCAGCATCATCTTCACCCTCCTTCTTTCTTCATTCTTAGCTCAGAGACAAATGCTCCTGCAAAGCTATTAGGCATGAAATTTTTTTTTGCAAAAAGTAAAGATGAAACTTCCAAACACACTAAATGTTGCATAGCGTTATTACAGTTTTCTACGACACTCGTCAAAAAAAAAGGATAAGGGGGAATAAACTGGGCTCACCATCATGGCTTTCTTACTGCAGAATTGTGTGCTTGTGGCCCATAGCATCATGTGTTTGTAGAGGGCGGTATAAGCACAATATAGTACAGGCGCGGCGCTTACGTACTCCACTTTATTAGGCATTCTACGCTTACAAGGCTAGCGCAGAAATTCAGCGCTTGCATGTAAGCGGGGAATCGTGATCGTAAGCGCAGAATTCGGCGGTAAGCAGAGCCATGAAATTGGGCCCTAATCGGCTTAGTAATCCTCAAGCCTGTTTTTTTCCCCATGTTTTTGTGAGTAGGTACAGCAGTTTCTCTCTGTAGGGAACGTGTACTTGTACGTATGTACATGAAATGAAGCCATTCAATGGGAAAAAAGGTTTCATAAAGGATTTGGGTACTTTTTGTAACACAAAACACAATGTCCACAGGTTTACATTAAACTTAAACCATTTGAAGATAATGATCAACTACCATTATCTTCATAACTGTGTAAGTTTAATGTAAATCTGTGGACCAAAAGGCACACTTAGTTGGATTTTAGCAGGAGTATTTGGCTGGTTCGAGCAACAGCTGTGCAACCACCTAACACTCAAAATTACTGTCTGCCCGTAAATTACTGTGTGGATTTGGCTGACATGATGAATGCATGTGGCCAATACAAGACGCCGCTAAAGTTTATAAACCTAGTCAAGCATCTACTTACACGACTTAAATTGTAAAAAGCTTTCTTAAGTTTACCTTTAAGAAGGAGAACTATGAAACTATCATTGCTGTATATTTGTTGAAGCTATACAATCAAAATAGAGGTTAACATAATAATGTATATAAAAATGTATATATTTGTAAAATGTAAACAGACATTTTGGTAGATCTCTTTTGGACTATTTTGTTTATTCGGATTAATAAAGCTTGACATTCCTCTATACTGTTGCATGTACAGTGAAAGATGTTTATTCAGCTCATCGGCCATGAATAAATTAAAGTTTAAAAACGTGTTTAGTTTAGGTCTTCCAAAAAAACGACAACAACAGCAAATCCCTATTTAATTTTTTCTTAGTTTTGTGTTCTTAATATCGGAGCTGATAACAGAACATTGTAAGGGTGGTTTTGCTGTTCCCAATGGGAGACTTTTGAACACTAGGTGGCAGCAGACTTACCAGGTGAATTTCCATCGTTAAGTTCATTCTGAGTATGCTCACATTACCAATAACAATTGATCTACCTGGTTAGTCTGCTGCCACCTAGTGTCCCAAAACGTCTCCCATTGTTGTCCCATGAAATTCTGAGACTTTGTTTGATATTTTTGTAGAGTCGTAGCTAATCATGATGCAATGAAATTTGTTTTATATAAAAGGACCAGTAATATAAGTAGCTTATTTTATACCGTTGACTTTTTGTAGTGCATATAAAGGAAGGGGAGCTGTTAGTAACGATATGTTAACAGCTTATACGCAGACGGTGTGATAGACATGAATATTGATGATTGTCGTCAGTTTTTGTAATTCAATGACATCTTTAATTTACTCGTAGGATAGAGGTGACGAATTGATAGAATTGATGAAATTTACTGAATGGTTAGTCGGAAAAATGAAATGTAGAACAAGATTGCAATTACTTACTATATTTTATCTAGTGTTTTTTTTTTTCATTTTCGTTTGTTCCCTTTCTGTTTTTGTGTACCTTTTTCAATGTAGCCTTTTGTAAAAATGAAAGAATATCTTGACCATATTATGACTCTGATAGATAATTAGCATTTAAAAAAAAATCTTAGTGTTTGATAGGGGCCCAATTTCATAGAGCTGCTAATATGCTGATTTTGAACTTACTGTACAAGTTTCCATTTCACAGCGTTGCTAACCGTAAGCACACGAAAAGGCATACTAACCTTTCGGTGCTTACTGCATGAAAATGAAAGTCATAACAAAGCAAATCCATGGTGAATGCACAAGCTGACTGCTCTTTATAGAGTAGCAAAGCACAAATAAATTATGCTTAGCAGAATAAGATCCCCAGTCAAAACACCCTATTACTAAATAGTATCTTGGTTTTTTTTTGCTGAACAGAAAAACCATAGCCGTATTTTCTGCATAAAGTATCTCCATAAAATTTTGCCCAGCAGTCTAGAAAGATTCCTTTATCGTGATCAAGATTACTTTAGAGGGTTTAATTAATGCAGAATTCCTATCATGTAATATGATTAAGCTATACACTATGCTGGTGAGTTGTACTTTCCACTGGGTATGGAACCAGCTCTTCTACTAGTGGACTCATTTATAGAAGACAATCATCAAGTTCAAGGCTCAAGTTCATCTGGTGACATGACTTTAGGAATTCTGCAAACCTCACCATTACGAGGAGCAGTTCTTAATACCCTGGGCTCAAGTTCACAAGACACTAGGATTAAAGGAACACGTTGCCTTGGATCGAACGAGTTGGTCTATAAAAAGCGTTTGAAACCGTTTGTTATGAAATGCATATGGTTGGAAAGATGTTTTAAAAGTAGAATACAATAATCCACACAAGTATCACTCAAAATTGCACGGTTTTCCTTTTACGTCGCGAACTAACACGGTCGGCCATTTATGGGATTCAAAAATTTGACTCCCATAAATGGCCGACCGTGTTCGTCGACGAGGTAAAAGGAAAACCACGCAATTTCAAGGCATGTTTGTGTGGATCATTGTATTCTACTTTTCGATATCTTTCTACCCATATGCATTTCATAAAAAAAAACGGCTACAGAACGCTTTTCAAAGCCCAACTCGACCGATCCAAGGCAACGTGTTCCTTTAATGTTCAGATGAGTTGTACCTATTACCATATTGATGCAATTCACCCAGACACGACATCATTACAATAATCTACATGTAGGTTGGGCCATTTTGGAAGTTGAAGTGTGAATTGTACGTGATGCAGCCTTTCTGCAAGGGGCCAATATGCAGTGATTTATATTGTGACATCACACTTTGCTTGGCAATTGAGACTGATGTACATGTTAAGATCGGTCTTACATGTAGCTCTTTGTGAAGTCGAGCTCAGGGTTCAAAAGAAAACAGCTTCAAGATTGCTGATAGTAATAAGCCTGAACAGGGACTTTAAAAATAAATTATTAAAAATGAGTCATAAATCATAAATTTAAGTTGTAGTCAAAGATTGAAAAGACCCTTTGAAGTTAAAAAGGAATGCTATCTATAAGAAACCGTTGATGCTTGCACCAGGTGGAAGACAAAACCTGCTTAAAGCAAACAAACACTAGAAATAGGTTTACAGCCAAACTTCCAATTCGTGTGTACCTATTTGTGACTGGTTTCCTGCTACATGTATTTTGTTGCATGCAGATACTAGTTTAGCAATATTTTAGTTGCCCCGCCCCCCCCCCCCAAAAAAAAACCTAAATCGACAATCAAACCACAGGACCTCAAAAACATATTATTTTTTAAAGCTAATCATTTGAATCAGTGCCTTATATATGACCAGCTTTGTTGCATCTGTCAGCAAAGTTATTTTGACATTTGCTGACAACCTTCAAACTCATTCAGGAGAAACGTTCTCAGGGTAATAGCTTGGTCATCACCTTCATGACCCTTGACCCCGGCGGTCATTAGGTCTTAACTTTCCTTCTGATGGTAGGCAACACACTACTCCTTGCTGATAAACTTTGCAAGGTGTTTTGAAAACTGAGCGAGCTTTCAAAAATACCGTTTGATGTGTTTTTAATAATTAGTTTGATACAAATTTTGCAGCAAAGTCATCCACTAATCTGTTGTTTGTATTGTGAAGATATACTCAGAAAGCATGTGTGATAAGAGCAAAAAGAACTGTAAGCACTACATGTCTGCAAACACATGTACATGTATGCACTCTGCAATCTTTCTGCATTCTATAATAACAAATAAAAATAATATAAAAAAAGAATTTGGGTTGGGGGTAAAAAAAAGGGTATTTTCCACGATGAATTGGATGATATTCGTTACGTAATAATCATGCCCTGGTTTTTTTTCCCGCCTGATTAATTCATTTTTTGCATATTGAGGTTGGTAAAAAGGACAATTCCACAAAAGAACAAAACACGGGTCAAATTTCAAAATGCTTCTTTTTAGCGTTAGTATTCTGAAGTTTATGGAAATACAAAATAAATTCCCACTAATGCCAGAGAATGAAAAGTTTAAAGTAAAAACAATTGTGAAAGAAAAATAAAAAGTTTCAGGCAAATTTGTTACATAACGGGGTATTTTTTCCACCATTATATCCAAGATCTTGTTTTTTGATAACTCTCTTTATATTTCTCATACCTTTTTAAAATATTTTCTATATAGGATGTACAACATTGAGCTTGTAAATTTCAGTGCAGGTGTAAACTAGACACCAGATTCTCGTTCTAGAGATATTTCAATTTTGAGGTAGTTTTGTTTTAGGCATGATGAACTTATTTAAAAGTAAACTGCAATTGACACGCTGTACTTATAGTTTATCCTCAACATTGGAGAGAAATCTAACCACACATAAATTAATGAAATGAAGTTATTGGCTAATATTGTATAAGAACATATCCATTTTGTAGTTGTAAATGTATTTTATCCTTTATCTATACTATTATCATTTAGTTTATTTCAATAACTGAAAATATATTTTGATAAGGGATTGCCAATATATATCTTGACTTATTTTTTTTTATAAAGCCTCTTTTTTAATATAAAAACCTTTCATTGTAGTAAAATGATCAACTGTATTGTCTTAAAAATGATTGCAATCCAGTTTTGACTTAAAATAAAATAAAATATTAAATGCTGAAGATGTAGAAGCAGGATCAAATGAAGCCGCTGCTCTTATAAAATATATTATTCCATGGTCATCGAACGCCAAGAATAAACTGTACAGATTTGAAGATTCCCGAGTTTGTGTTTGTGAATTTGTCGTCTGAAAAGTCATGCCGCAGTTGTGTAATTATTTCAGGGCGTTTTCTACAGTGACTCGCGTTACATCAGCCACTGGAGTAATTTCCCTGACTTAAGAGAAGAGTTCAAATTTTCCGAGAGAGAGTCCTTATGAAAATAAGGGGGAACATTTTTTAAGTCTCTAACCTCACATTAAAACAAGCCAGTGTTAAAGGCAGTGGACACTATTGGTAATTACTCAAAATAATTATCATCACAAAACCTTTCTTTATTACCAGTAATGGGGAGAGGTTGATAGTATAAAACATTGTGAGAAACGGCTCCCTCTGAAGTGAAGTAGTTTTCGAGAAAGAAGTTATTTTCCACGAATTTGATTTCAAAACCTCAAGTTTAGAGCTTCGGAAAGCGCACAACTTCGTGTGACAAGGGTGTTTTTTTCTTTCATTATTATCTCGCAACTTCTACAACTGATTGAGCTCAAATTTTCACAGGTGTTATTTTATGCATATGTTGAGATACACGAAGTGAGAAGACTGGTCTTTGACAATTATCAAACGTGTACCTTCCCTTTAAATGTCATTTTATTTGAAAACTGTGAAACTTCTTTCCATAACCATCTAATGACACCACATTTCAAGTAAGGAGGTCCGACATTTTGGTTCAGGCCTGGGATTAAATGGAGGCCACTGACCCTCCGTTGCGCCATAGCTTGGCCTTGGTGCCCCTTCAAAACAGCATTGAAGATTTTTTAATGGAAGTGCCCTTTGCAAAATGAAAATGGCTATGCACTCTCTAAGTTGAAATTCCGGGCTTGTTTGTGAAGATATTTTTTTATTTAATTCCTAAAACTCCATGCTATTCAAATCCGTTTACTATTGACATCCAATGATGTAATTTTTGATAAAATTTGAGCGCAATTTGGTCGTCCAAGTTGCAAGATAACTATGAAAGAAATCGCCCTTATCACACAAAGTTGTGTGCTTTCATATGCTTGATTTCTAGACCTGAGTATCAAATTCATGGAAGATTACTTCTTTCTCGACAACTACGTCACTTCAGAGGGAGTCATTTCTCACAATGTTTTAAACTATCAACAATTCTCCATTGTACTGAGTATACAGTGCTGACATACATAGGTGTATGGGTAAAAACCATAATAAATGAAACTCCATTGCTTTGTTTCCAAGTAAGGTTTTATGCTAATAATTATTTTGAGTAATTACCAATAGTGTCCACTGCCTTTAAACACGCCAAGATATAAAAAATCCACTCGATTTGAAATACAACTCTTTAGATCTGCTTGTTATTTTACTTCTATACACATTATTTCAAGACAAGATGTTAATATGCGTGACATTCACAAATACATGTAGTAATCATGATGCATCGTACACACCAACCACACATCACAGCACTGTTTAAGAAAAAAAAGCAAAGGCTGTTCTGTCCAAAAATGCACCATAAGAAATTGAAACTGAAAAACGATGGGTACATTGGTACTCTGTGCAAGCTATTTTGGCAGATTGGCAAATTGCAGCTTTTCCCATTGGTCCATCTGCTATTGAAAGTTTGCATAGCCCAGGTTGGACTCCTCCATTTCAACAGAGACGAGACTCTTTCCAGGGCTAGAGTTTGCACTACGCCTACATTGTACATGTACGTACAATATCTAAATCCTTGCTCTATAGACAGTGTGACCTCTGACGTCACTCGAGAACCATAACATGATTCGCATGCATACTGCCGGGCAAAACTTTTGTGTTTTGGCAGCCAGCTAGAAAGTGTTTGCAATCTTACCATGACTACGCGTTTTTTTGCCCGGGGAAACATGACGTGTACAGTGTTTTGTCAACAGAGGGCGGTTTGAATGTTAACATAGGTCACATTGTCTATACACTAACATAGAACATACATGTAGAGGGCCTACACAAACATGGATCAAACACGGTATTCACCTGGTTGTAGTTCTAGACATTGCATTTATGTATGTAAATTCTCACTTTCCCTAAAATGTCAATAAACACCAATTGCAAAACTGACAAACATGACAATCCAAAATGATAATCCCAAATTCTAATCCCATGACTTTTCACATATTCTCTCACTGAGGATTTTAGAACCAATCTGAAAGGGGGCTTTTAGGGAGCAATATTTGCATAACTTGCTAAATTATTAGATACTGCTCAACTAAATCAACACCACCCAGACAGTCAATTGAGTATTCCAACCAATTGTTTGTTTCTGAAGAATTTGTGATTTTAATGAAAAAATTAAGGCAGAAAAAGCATTAAAAAATTGAATAAAGTAAAAGGTAAAAAACATTACCCCAACTGTTATCTCTAGTTTAACATGCCCTCTGCAGTTCAAAGTTAACACTGTCCCATGGACTTTATCCAGCATAATTGACACAAACTGACATGATACTAACTTATTCAAAATAAATTCTTTCAAAAATTGGGGCTCGCAATTTGTGTAAGGTGAGTTGCATTGTTTAGTGCGTTTTGGCAACCCCAACCAAAGACAACCGAGTCAACAAGTCGGTTACCGGTTGGTCTGAACAGCATCGTCACCACGCTCAATCGATGGGGTCTGGTTGGGTTCGCAAAAACGCACTCATTATGTCTTCTGGTTCAGTCACAGAAGAATGTGTGCACTGAAAAAGATAGCCGCTGAAAGGGCTGGGTGAAAAGTAGAGAAAATGTCAAACCAAAAATGTTTGCAGTCTTGTTTTATCCACTTAATGGGGAATAACTTGACAAGCTCCCCCCCTCCTCCACCCAACCCTTTCTAAATGACCTTCCTAAAAGATGGAAAGAAGGGGGTGCAAACATGGTGGCAGTTGAATAACATACAATAGTGTAGGGCATCTGAATTGCACATGATTGAATAGTTAACAGTCAACCATTGTTACATGAGCACTGTTATATAAAGAAGTTTTGTTTATAAAGAGTACATTCTGAAGTCCCACATCTCATCACTGCTATGTGTTTCTTTGTTTTGCTGTCCTGTTATAACCCAATCATGTTATGAAGAGGTAATTTTGTTTTAACGAGAGTTGACTGTACTTTTAAACTTAAATGAAACATAATATTGTTTTTCCTCACCAAATTCAAAACCAGGACACATGTCACATAGCCCCACCCCTCCTCACTGTCTAGCTCAGTCCTAAACAACCATTCACCCTCCAAAAATCAACCCAAGTTTCAATGGCAAATACCATTCAAATTGTAATGTTTAGAATAGACCCCCTGCAGAGGCCGGCATCACTGAGGTTTGGAATGGAATGTGTACGTTTGTGTATGCGCCAGGCACAACTCTTAGCCAATTTGAATAAGTCTTCCTTTGACCTCAGTATGGGAGTAGGTGTTTAAGCTTCTGACGTCATTTGCACAGGGTCTATTCAATGCATATTGATCAATTTAGCAACCACTCATTGACTATGTTTATACCAGAAAAAAACAATATTCCAAACAACAAATTGAGACCAAACCAGGGCCCAATTTCATAAGGCCTGTAAGCACAAAAACTTGCTTAGCACAAAAGAGTATTGCTTAGCAGAAACAGGTTACCGGCCAAAATTTCATTAAATTTGTATTGTTATGGCTGGTGCCCGGCTCAACTTTGCTGAGCAAGGAAATTTGTTCAAGTACATAGTAGTATTTTATGCTTTTAAAACAGCTCGATGAAATTAGGCCCAGTTGACTATGAGAAAACTGGTCAACCTTGCCTCATGATAGAAATTTCCATTGGTTTGGATGCAGGTACTGAGCACATCAAATTCAAACACAATGCTGCCACATAAATTAGAAGTAGTTAAGAAATACATGCATGACATGTATGCCATACATTGTAAGCCGTGGTCAGCCTTGCCCCAATGTATGCCATACATCGTAAGCCGTGATCAGCCTTGCCCCAATGTATGCCATACATTGTAAGCCGTGGTCAGCCTTGCCCCATTGGAAATTTCCATGGTTTGGATGTGCACACAGTACTGAAGCAGAGCCTATCAAACTTAAGCATGACGTAAAGAGACCTATTAGTATTAACCTTCATCACAAATAGCAGCCATCTTGTTGGGCAGTTTTCCTTTAATCATAATGGCTACCCTCACCAAAAACAAAATGGCACCAGACTATTTTCTCTTTCTGGCTGATTTTTGTTTTTTACCGATTTAAAAGTTCAAGATGGCTCATAAGGTATTATAAGTAATCACACAAGCGCGAGTGGAATACCGAAAAGTATAGCGCTTCTGCGTCCTATATCCAACAAGGCCGAAGGCCGAGTTGGATAGGATGGGATGAAGACGCGCTATATTTTCCGTATTTCCACGAGCGCGTGTGTGATAACGTATTTATCTTCAAGCAAACTTGGCGCGTGACAAGGAACACAAGACGCAGGTAGTGATATTAGCCGTGCAATATAGGTTTTTATCACCACTCCATTCTGCAAATCTGATTGGAGGATTAGCGCTTACTTGAAGATAAATATTGTTACAGTTTTTATGTCAATGTTATGTCAATGTGCTAGCAAGGACTTGGTCTCGGAAATTTTCTTTAACTTAGCACGCTTTCAGCATCTCTGTATTTAACAATGCAGAGTATATTACAAAGACCATGGCTGGCAAATACATGTGACATGTAATTCAAGTTGGCATTATTGGAGGCCTTGTACTTCAACATCAATTTACCAATTTGATTGTAATTGGAAAATGTCTGGGGTGCCTGTCGTCGGGCAGTTGACCCTACTAGAAAACATTGCTGTAGCTTAGTTCAAGGCCAACAATGTCTTTATAATAGATGCAACAGTGATAAAGAATAATACTTTTAGGCCCCGCCCCGATAACGAGAACGAAACCGATAACGATAAAAATGCACGCCCTCGAGTGGTTGAATGAGCGTGGGCGTATTCTGCGTGGAGCAATTCAACCAATCGAGAGCGTGCATTTTTATCGTTCTCGTTTTTGTTTTCGTTATCAGGGCCTGTGTGACCGGGCCTTAACACCAGTGTGTACAAATCAGGACTTGCATTTTACACAGGACCACAGCCCGAGGCCAGCAGTGTTAGTGTCGTCAGGCCAGTAAACTTATGACCAGACAAGTCCGGTGGTCTTGGTTTTTTTTTTAAATTGAACAGTAACACTTTTAGAATCCGTGGATTATTGTGTTCAAATAATGGCTTTGAGTCTGATAAAATACAGTTCACTTCCATTCTACAAAGTATGCTTAACCCATACAAACAAATGAGATGAGTTTTTCTCTTACTCATGTCTTTGTACTTGTTCAAGTAAACCGGATGAAATTTTGTACACTGTACTCTGGTCTTGCGAAAGCACTTCATGTCCAGTAAACATTTTGAGCACGGAGCCCTTGTGGAATTTCCCTTAAAATTTGAGTCCTGATTTCAAGCGCTGTATACTCAGTACTTACATGTAGCTTTAAAAACTTGGTGGGCTAGTGGTAGGCCTAGCAAGTGATAACTGACAACAGATGTACAACATCTGCTCTAGCATGGCAAAGGTTGTGAGTTTGAACCCTAACCAATAGGCTACCAAGTGTTTTTGTGTCCAGGCAATTTAGGAAAATACAGAGTATACAGTGCCTAATACATCTACACATCCATGTAAAGGCAAAAAACAAACAATACCCTAAAATGTCATACGTGTACATTTTAAAAGAAAGAACACACAAAGATTTGTTTTGGTAAAAAATATGGCATTTTGAAGAGATTTGAGTTCCTGATCATCAGTAAAGCTTTCAATATACATGGTTCATTGACACAGGATGCACCATAAAATAATACACCACACGATGATCCGCTGAAAGGATGCTCGAATCGGACAAACTAGAGACGTTACTTCCTGCTTGGGAGGTCGAAGGTCATGGGCACACGATGAAGGTCACTCCACAGAATACACTTTTTCTCCATGAAATCACAAATGTTTGATTGCTTTTGTTGCAAACTGTTCAATCCATTCACGCATTTCAACACAAATAAGAAGAGCACGGTCACACACAAGTTGCTCCACAGAACGGACTGTCTTGGCTTTTCCCCGGCAATCCATTGAGATTCTTGCGACGCCTCCTTTAAGATTTCATCACAACACAACGGGGTGGGGGCGATTCCTGGGTTATCAGATTAAAACATAATAGGCACACAATCATGAGGCCCTGCAGAATTGGTCGCTTTCCACATGAGTACACAAAATACAGTAAGACGATCTCTCCAAATCAATGAGCTGTGTCGTCACACTGTCATTGTGACATAACATTTTTCTTTAAAATCAGTATTGCACGAAATCATTGCACATTTTTTTTTTTCATTAAAATTATTTCAGATTCTGTCTGGTCTCTTCCACACTTGAGGGAAAAAATCATTCTTGGAAATTCTTCACAAAAATATTGTGTTCGGCAGAAATTATTTCACAGAAAATAAGGTGAAGGTCACAAAGGTTGTGCTGTTTATCACGAAGCACGGTGCAATCAAAAAGTGCTGAACTAACATCGTCTCCACAGATAAACAAGCTCAGAAGCGCAAACTTCCATCAGATAATATTTCTCACAAATGCATAAAATCTCTCAAACAAATTTAACTGCACTTTTGTTGATCAAGGTATAAAAATATCTTTGTCTCAGTTCTAATTTGTACATCCAGCTGCAATATTTATAAAAAACAATTCTTGGTCGAAGAATGAAGAACACAGCATGCTGCTCAAGGCAATCATTGTTAACATGTACCAATACAAAAATGTACATCACACACACACAATAGAATTTGTTTGTTTTTTGGTTCGGAATTTCAGATATATCCTGGTCGTTCTCCTCCGTAGTAGTACAATTATTTCAGTATTCACTTAAAATTTCTTTTTTTTTTTTAAACATAAATATATACAAAATAAAACAATTTGGTCTGCCGCACTTTCTCTCTCTGGTCACAACATGGCGGCATTTAAAATGGTGGACACAAAATGCTTGTAATTGGCTCATTTGCCCTTACCTCACAAAAAATCACAAACTCCCGTCTGATTCCACACTGGAGCACCTCGTTGATGCATCACACTGGTTGCCATGGTGACTGATGGAATCACAAACAAGCAGCACATCCAAACTGATTGAGCACTGGAGAGAACTTCAGCAGTTCAAACGGGCGGGTGGTAACATTTACATTTAAGATGACTTGACGACGGATAAACATGAAGAAGGTGCGTTGAACTTTCGAGTTCACTGTTTGAGCAATGGATTCAAACTTAAGCTCAAACTTCATTTTTTTATTGCAATTTCCGATGAGGTAACTGATAGGGGAGTAATTAGCGAGAGCAGGTTTGACGTTTCGGTCGCGCTGATTATGATAACTGACAATGACGATGACACATTTTTACACCAATTCAGTTCATTATAATGATGTGTTGAAGAGGCAGAACAAAAATTGCTGTGTTGGTCAATTTGATGCAGCGACCATGACAATCGGTATGATGACTATTTCAATGGCCACATTGCACAGCTGCAGCGTCGGTCCCACTTGATGACAATGACGATGACAATTGTTGGTGGCCATACAAATTCTGCATCCTCCATTTGGGTGGGTGGGAGTTCAATCACATGAAAGTGACTCTGCTTTTCTAGATGGGGCACTCTCAACTCTCAAAGTGGCAGACCATTGCACAGTTGCAGTGTTGGTCGGTCTCCTTGATGACAATGACAATGACAATGACAATTATCAATGGCCACACAAATTATGCATCCTTCCTTGGGGAGGAAGACGTCACATCAAAGTGGCTCAGCTCTTTATAGATGCACATTCTCGAAGTGGCAGAACATTGCAGTGTTGAACGGCAATCTTTACTTCACCCTAGGTGGTCCTCGGGCGTCATTTCACTCACACCACAAAACATACAGTTTGTTCATACATTTGTACATGAAACAATGTATGACACCAACTCCAACAGACAGCAACACTGGTTGAATGCAACAAATGTCCCGAGTGTACGTACATGTACAAGCTTTTGCAAAGGCCTGTACCATTTTAACTCCACAACAGAATTTTCCACTGGGTTTTGGCTTCTCATCTTTTTCCACTCCTTTACTTATCACATAATTGACGAAAAATCGACAATTCTACCAAAACTTAATGCATGTTGTAATTTTACAATTTCCTTTCTTTGACTAACGGTTGGTCACAGTTCATGTATTGCTTTAAGATGGCAGGATGACGGTATTCATATCAAAGAAATATCTTTCCAGATGAGGTACTCTCAGAGTGGCAAATTAACATTGCACCGATGACGAATTAACAGCGCCAACTTAAATCGGCTAAATCTGACAGGACAGTAGCAATGGGTCTCGTGTTGATTGCTACTTAAGGACCCAAGTCTAAGATCAACCGTCTTAATTTTTCAGACATTTCTCTTTCACCATCCAAGACTTTTGCAGCATTTCTCTTGATTCACATGGTAGGGGTGGGGGTGGGGTAGAGGTGGGTAGCATAAGGGGGTGGCGTAATACAGGTATTGAGAGATTGCGATCACAAGCGGATTTAAAATGGTGCTCCTTTTTATGAGAGTGGCTTTTTAATCACGGCACATTTCTCATAGACAAGCTTGCACATAACGATGGATTCATCCTTTTATTGGGTGGTATTCAAAACATACCGCCATAAAGCAAACTGACTGGCTGTGCTGATTCCAATCTTAGGTACATGTATATCCTCACACCACAAACCTAAACGTCATTCCACAATTTGAGACAATGATGACAACTGCATGTTCTCATCGCGTTTTCTTTGTTGGCAAGCCATTGGTGCGTAAAGAATACAATAAGAACCCCTGGGTGGACGTGTTGTGCGTACAGTAAACAAAGGGCATATATTTATATGTACATGGCATGTACACAAGAATTTCTCAGCAAACTTTTTGTTTTCCGCCCAGCGATGAAGGCACTTTTTTCACAAGATGATCGGATGTCAGAGTTAAAAATACTTGCAAGTATTCTCTGCAGTTTCTGCTTTTTATTACAACACGGCACATACATATTGATGGGTTGTGGAGAACTTTGGAGTTCTGTTGTTTTCTAATGGGGCAAAGAATCAACTCTTTCAAAGTCGTATCTCAAAGAAGAACTCTTCAGATTAAGCACAAACAGGGAGGCAGAGATGGGGTTATGAGATCACTTAAGACACACCAGCTGCAATAGTCGTCGCAAATCTGATGCGATCACACAGACAGATGTCTTTCAATTTTGATCTCCACACAAATAGGAATCCAGGAGAGCGAGGAGTTGAGGCTAAATGTTGCAATAAACAGCAAAAAATACTTTGTACATAAACCGTTTTAACAAATTATACAGTTTCTACATTACCATGGTTACTGAGTACATGTGTACATGTCAACATTCACACGCACAAAGCACATACTGTACATGACAAATTGAGCTTAGAAATGTGCTAAGAAATCAGTGATTGATACAACTGCTGTAATTTGGTAACAACTTTTTTGTTGAAAATGAAAAAGGCCTTGCCCTCTACAAGCTGAAATTCCTGGCCTTGTGTTAGGCATTTGGGTTGAAATGTTTTTTGTTTTTCTAATCACTGACTCGCAAGAATGTTGATCTCAATTAAATATACAGTATGACTGAATAAAAAAATAACTAAATAAACATCTACTTTAAGTTTTGGGGCTGGTGGGGTTTAACTTAAGCCAAATCATTCAACCTGAACTCTAAATTTAAATTTGTACTTAATCATGTATTTGTAAGGCAAAGAACAAACTGTGCACACTAACTTGCCAAGATGCAAAACAGTGTCTCCCCTGCCTATGCAATAAATGAGGTGGCCCACCTTGCTAACTTTCAATGGCCACTTTTCTCCGATATCATTTTTTGCCAAATCATCACCTCGCTTTGAAGATTTGCCACAAAAATTTCTTCATTTTGTGGCATTGTTCCTTAACCTCCAGAACTCACAGTCAATGTGTGAATGGAATCTGAATCATGGTGCATTTATGAGAGCACTGCATTCTTGTCACTTTGCAGGCTGCACTCTAATAATGTCACTTTTGCTAAAAATACCGGTTTTCAGACAAACAATCAACCACCTACATGTATGTGATCAATAGGTGGCGACATCGTCAGCGTGCCAAACTACACGAGTAGCATAATCAGTTCACGCTAGAAAACATTACAAAGTGGATGTATGCGGCGTGTTAGTAGAATTTGACATGTATGTCTGAGATTCCGGGTACCAAGCTTTAACTTTTCTGATTCATGTATGGTGCTATTTGAGCTGTCACCACCTCGTTCAGTTTAAAGGCAGGGAAAACACTGATGCTGCACGATAAATTTAAGAATGGGTCAAACTTTATATATCATACCAAAATCAGTGAAGCATTTTTGCTTGGTACGAACAAAGGTACTACAGTATCTTCCTTGGTTGCTATAACACAAGTGAAAAAGCCGTCTAGTATTAAGAATTTGCTTTTAAGTGTGTGGCAACTTGCAGATTAATAGTTTTGTATTTTTTTCCACATACACCATCTTTGCGGTGCGACTGACATGAAATTAAGCTCAACTTACGAAGCCTGTTACATGTGAATTTACAAGGTGATTTTTCAAAGACTTTTTAAGTATGTTAGTAAAATATTCCAGTTTGCCAACATACCATTTCACTTAAGTGACCCACCCCCCACCCCAGAATCTTTATGGCATACTTTAATTTAAATTTAATGATGTAATAATGAGACAGTATCTATCTACTCACACTTTTACTCAGTAACAATTTCTTTGGAATTTTTAACAACCAATTTTGTCGTGATGCTTCACTTTGTTGAATCCAAAGCCAAATAATGAGTGCCCCTTTAAAATAATTTGGCAAAATTGTAAAAAATACATTTGAAAGGTAGGATCATTGTATTTGTTTTTTTCAAAGTTAGGCTCAGTTTTTGCCAAAAAGAAATAATAAATAAAAACCTATGATAGACACCAGAATTTAGTACATACTTGTTTAGATAAACAGCAAAACACTTTGACTGTATTTTCATCATGCACGTGTGACGTCAAATCCATTCACGTTAAGTGAGGTGACAGCAAGTTCCAACCGCATCTCTGGCTAGAGCATCCCAAAACCATCACCATGGAAATTTGAATCGCCAAAAGACACCTCCTATAGGTCTTTGGAAATTCAAATTTTTTGACAGTCTTTGAATTTTGTTGTTTATTTCTTACCAACAGGGGCACTTTAGGCAAAATCCTTTCGCAGTATGCTTTTTTTCCCTGAATTATTAACAAAGTGTATGACCCTAACTTAAAGTTGAATTTAGGTAAATTGAGTTCATAATTTATTTTTTGATTCTCATATCACTTCCAACGAAAATGCATTGTTCATCAAGTATGAAATGTTTTCTTACTGTATTTCTTTTTGTTTCTCTTTCACGCACAAACATTTCTAAACAATATGCAGCTTTTTACATACTAATATAAACTACCTACACTGAATGATGATCGAAATTGTACTAAAACTAGTTATTGTACAATCTTGTACCTTTGCAACTTCCACATAACAGCACAATTCTAAAAATTGCTAACTGTGCATACAGTAAGTTTGAAAGATTCAAATTAAATTGATGTTCAATCATTTGATTGGTGGCGCATCAAAAATTAAACAGCATTTACCAGCTGAGGTATAGACAAAATTTCAACTACTTTTAACTAATTTGCACACACAAAACAAAATTACATGATGCAAATATAACAGGAAAACATTAAAAACACATAAAAATTACAGTTAACGCAGACCCCATTTAAGTTACAGCAAGCTATCACCAACGGTTGTTTCTCTCTTTTTATTGTGGGTGACATTAGGTTAAAATGTAGTACTAAGCGGCACCACGGACGATAACCACAGCCAAGTGATCCTCACTAGTAGCTTCGGAACTTAGTCCGGGAACGTAGCGCAGAAGCTGCTTCTGCGAGAACTCACAAGGTGGAAAAGCGTGCAGAACACCGTAGTCCTCCGATCCAGTCGACACAGGCAAACTGATGATTCCGGCAGCTTGCTTTTGTTGCAAGTACGTCACAAGATTGCGCAGGGGACGCGACTGAGTGCCGGCAGGCGTGCTCTCCTGGGCAGGGCCGGGCAGGGCCAGCAACAAACAGTGACCTCCAGATCCGGCATCGGAAATCCTCTTGCCCACTTCATCCAGCTTTGGCTGGTCCAGGCGTAAGCGTTGCGTTATCCGAAGTGGCGACTCATCAGCAGTGCCGCTCGCTGGCAACAAACTCTCGGCAACAGACACATCTCCTCCGATAAAATACATGCAAGTGGAGAAGGCACTATTTTTCAACACAATGTAGTTCTGCCAGCTTTGTGGCAGAAATTTCACAAGATCAATCAGGCTGTTGTACTTTTCGGTCCTCCTTCCTTCCTGTTTTACTTGGTAGCCCCGGTCAGATGTCCTCCTGTCATTGCGATATCCGTCGCCATCACGCCTCTCGCCATCATCAGCGTACCGTTTCCTACCATGAAATTCAGGGACATCTGCATTGCCCATTCCGGCTCTCTCTGGCGAGTCAAAACTTCCATCAAATCTCCTTTCTCCACCGGCAGCACCACCCTCCGGGGATCTGCGCTTTTTAAACGGTCTCCCTCTATCAGATGGACGGTCTCTTACGAAATCATTACCAGGGGATGCCTGGCGCTTGCGACGGTTGTCCTGTCCACGAGGGTTGTTAAACTGCTTCCCTCCTCCATCTGAGTTTCTGCGGTTCCAATCGGCATCACCACGACTGTCGTCACCTTGCCAGCTGCCACCACGACGATTAAAATCTCCACGGAATCCCCCTCCATCCGGTCCTTGCCACTGATCATTACGTCCTCCATCACGGTACTGCTGGGGCGGTGAGTTATCACGACGAAATTCACGTTCCTGGTTATTATAGCGATTATTGTAACTGCCCATCGCATCATCTCTCACTGGCTTTCTTGGTGGTGAATGTATGGAATATGGACGGTTTCCAGTATCGGGGTCTGCAAAATCAACACGGAGGCGACGATTTGGTCCTCCCAGAGGAAACCCTCTCATGTTTGATGCTGCGGCTTGAGCTGCTTCCAAGGTTTCGTACTGAATGTAGGCATAGTCGTCTCCTTTGATGTAATCAATTTTGCGAATCGCTCCAAAGCGATCAAACTCATGTTCAAGAACGCCGAGAGAAACCCAAGGCCCTAGACCTCCCACCCACAATCGTGTTGTTGGAGATAGCTTGCCATAACCTGTTTTAGCCTGGTTCCTGCCAATGTACTGGCCGGACATAGAAACCATAGCTTTGTGAGCCATGTCTAGATTTAAAAACCTAACAAATGCAAATGGATTACCCTGGCCGCGTGGTGGATATTTTATATCCACATCCTCAACAATGCCATAGCGCTCAAACGCATTCCTAAGCTCATTATCCTGGATTCCTTCCTCTAAGTTTCCTACAAAAACAGTGCGCGTCGCTTTGGGATCATCCTCAGGGAGAAGCAACAAATCACGATCACGGTCACGTTCCCTAGATTGGTAGCCATCGCCACCACCACTACCGCCATACGCTCTTCTGTTGTCATAACCCTGATCTCTATCCCTGCCTCCTCCAGGACCATCACGACCCATGTTACGTTGCTGGCGTCTTCCACCCATGGGCTCCTGGCCTTGTCGTCCAGAAAAACCTTGGTCTGGGGAAATACTCCTCCGTTTATACACACTATCAATTCGCAATGGCTTACCAAAAAGCGTTAACCTGTCTCCTTTGGCTTGTTTCGCATCCCGTGCCAGATCAGAAGAGCGATAATTTACAAAGGCAAATCTCTCATCCCCACTGTACGCCACCCGCACGTTCACCTCCCCAAATTTTTTGAATTCATGAAAAAGGGCATCTTTGATTGCCATATCAGAAACATGTGATGGGAAATTACTGACTCGTAAGCTAGAGTATTTGGGTTCTTTGTCATGTTTTTCATAAGTATTGTACCGATGGTCGCCGCCCCCACCACCGTACGGCTCCCTGCCGCCACCGCCTCCATCACGCTCATGGTCACCGCGACTGGAGCGCTTGCTATCCCGACCAACTCTGCCTCGCTCTTCCTTTTCTAAACTGCGGGACCGACCTGCTTTGTTACCTCCCCTACCTTCATACCGATCATTTCCAGGGCTCATTCTGTCCCTCGAGTTTGTCCGACGAATCTCGGGGCTTCCTCGTGTCCACTTGGATGTGTCTCTACTCAATTGGTGCCTCATTTGTTCGGAAACTATTGAATTAGAAGCGACTGATTTTCAAAACGCAAACACCTTACCTCGCCGCCATGTTGTTTATTATTTAAACTGGTTGCGATTCTCTTTTTACAAGTTTTAATGTTGTCTTTGTGTAATGGAGGTTAGGTACCCGACCAGTGCGAGGCTGCAAAAAAATCTCAGATTGACAAACCATTTTGACACTGTGTTTTTAATATCAACTCATATCATTGCGCTCTAAAATAACTTCTGTAATATTTCAAGCCATATCCTATTTGGAGAACTTAATTATTAACAAATTGTACTTTTCATTATGCTTTAAATTATATTTTAAGTGAAATGCGATCTTATTGCTGAAAACATAGAACAATAAAAGGGCACTACTTTATTTCAGCAAGAGAAGAAGGAAGTAGAAACCTTAGTTAGCCTGGCTCGGAGTTCTCCCTTCGTTGACTCAATGCTTTATCTGAACAAAAAATGTGCAATACCCAATTAGGCAGTTACCAGACCAATTATATCCGCGATGAAATATGAGCTAAAAATAAACATCCCACATTGATGACACGACGGTCACGGAAGAGTAGTGTGTGACTTTGACATAAAAATTAAGGTAAGCTGCTCAATTAAGTTCATGTGGTTGTGGAGTTAGCTACTTTGTTTCCTTTCTCTGCATTAAAATGTAAGCAATGGGATAACTTTCCGTATGGCGCCACCACTTTTTCACTCATTTTTACAAAAAGGGATATCTCATTGAGGTAAGTAAGATACTATATTATTTCATATCGAATGAAAAAGTGGTGGCGCCATACGGAAACTTTTCCAAGCAATGTTTTCTGTGAATTGCACGTATTTGTGAAAGGTGAAAATTGTTTGTGTGGTCTACCGTGGCGTCTGCAACCGGTTTGTGTTTGTTTGTCTGTGCCTTTGCTCTTGTCTTGTTGTTGTGCAATGCCAATGCCTACTCTCTGTGGTTGTGTGTACGTGTGTGGTAAAAACAAATAGAGTGAGGAATTCCATGCTTGGTGCAGCCTCTGATCGTTGGCTTTGTGTATTTCTGCAAATTCTTGGAAAATTCCATAGCGTTGACTTCAATCCTCGCGCCTAAAAATAGACATTTACTCATTTAAATTACAGTGTAAACCAAGTCAGTTGTGCATCAACCTACCCCCCACGGATCACAGACTAGACTAGATAGAAAGAAAAATGGATGCTTTTTCATGGTTAAGGTTAGTTTTAGAAATTTCTTTTCTCTATGGTTGTCATTGTCAGTGCTCGTTCAGACCTTAGCGTAGGCCCATACTCAGACAACAGTGTGAGGCATGGGTGGTCTAATAGTAATAAACCATCTCAAACTGTGTCTGTGCATGGTCTGTGTTATTCTTTTTGCACGAACGAAGTCATGCAGACTCATACATCACGCACGACCATCTCACCATTTGGCCATGCACCATCCATGACCATGGCATGTGAATGTTAATCAATTTGACTGAACTGTTAACACTAACACACTACAGTACACTATAGTGGCTATATACATTTGTACAGTGTTTCTTAATTTCAGGGGTCATTCAGAAAAATCAATGTTTTCAATTTACAGACCTTGTTTTTAAAACATTGATTGCTCTAGATGAATGGCCCCCTAGGAAATGTATTGAATGTATCACTTGTTGTAGTGTTAGTGTTATTTTTCATTAAATATTTTGTTTTTTTTCTGTTGATTAATTTTATTAGTTTCTTATGTTCTTGTTTTGTATTATTTTACTTTATTTTTTATTTGTACAGTATTTTATGTGACTCCATGATTGAAAAAGTACCACAAATGCGGAGTAAAATAAAGAAACATTTATTTAAATGCTTACTGCGTCCTAAATAGACCATGTTGTAACATGTGAAATCACATTACAAAACAGCCGCAGAACCTGGACGTCATGCAGGCCTGTACAACCATGATTTGTACAGCTCAATGAAAGGATACATTAAATTATTTTATGGAAATTACATTGTCTGATTTGGATCAACTTTTGAGATGAAGAACTTGTTCAGCTGTTACTTTTACAAGTTTTGAACTTACTATGCTGAAATCATGACTCGACATGTACACATTCCCCATGAGAACAGTGTAGCATTTTGCATGCCAGTAAATGCCCTGGAGTATGATCACTGTTCAGGGATTGATTTCCCTTGTAGAGCAGAGCAAGAAAATGCTGTTCAAGTATTTGGCTTCTCAAAAATCACCAGTTTCTACTCAATATTAGCATTCACTGTGAACAAAATTTGTTATTTCAAAATATTTTGCTATGCAAAATTGCTGGGTGGAATCGTTCCCTGCTGTTTTGTGTGTCTATCCTTGCAGCTGCCAATGCCAGACAATGCCAGAGTTAATGGCTGCAGGCTACGCATTTTTTTTTTTTTTCACAAGCACTTGTGGGAATGACAAATCATAGCAAACTTGTAAACAAAGAAATTAATCTATTGTTTTTGTTCATCTATTTAACTAAACTTGTTATGTTTCAACCTCATTTGCGGTGTTTCATATCTTTCTCTAACAATGTTCATAAAACCAAGGATGTTTTCCTCGTGTTTGTTTTCCAATGCATTTATTAACCAGATGAAGTATGTTACCCGTTATTATCATTCCTAAAGCATTCTTTAAATTCTCTGCTGAATGTGTCTGTCAACTACAGGCCAGATGCTCCACAGAGGCAACATACCAGTACCTTCAGACCCTTGAAATGTTCCAATAGAAATTTACAATTTCCTCATGCCATAGAGGTGCACCTTACCAAGCAGTCAGTGTCATTGCGTTGCCCTTTCAATAAAGAAGCATCATCATCAGGTCTACAACATGAATTAAAGGCAGTGGACACTATTGGTAATTACTCAAAATAATTTTCAGCATGAAACCTTGGTAACGAGTAATGGGGAGAGGTTAATAAGATAAAACATTGTGAGAAACGGCTCCCTCTGAAGTGACATAGTTTTCGAGAAAGAAGTATTTTTCCATGAATTTAATTTTGAGACCTCAGAATTAGAATCGAGAACTCAAAATCATCTGAAAGCACACAACTTCATGCGACAAGGGTGTATTTTTCTTTCATTAATATCTCGCAACTTCGACGACCAATTGAGCTCAAATTTTCACAGGTTTGTTATTTTATTTTGTGATACACCAAGTGAGAAGACTAGTCTTTGACAATTACCAATAGTGTCCAGTGCCTTTAAAGGGAGTCAATGTGTGGTGAAGAGGTTTTCAACTTGTGGTTTAATCCCAACGAGGCCTAGTTCTTGATAATTTTACCGAGACGAAGTCGAGGTAAATTATAAAGAACCAGGCGGGTTTAAACCAGGCGAGTTGGAAACCGATTCAACACACTTTTATTCCTTTTCTCAAATACCTTTTTTAGTCAAAAACATCATCACTTTTTGGTCAAAAAGTTAAATAAATGCAAAAATCATAATTGTTAAATGATTTCTTTCAACACAACACCCCTCCAGCTATGAAATAGTAAAGCCCTCCGCTGCCCTCGGGTAAACAACTCCTTAAAAGGAAATGCCGGCGCGTATCGCGTGATGTGGCACAACTGTTTCAGCCGTTGCTCTCGACCAATAGGAATGAAGAAACTGTCTTATAAGAACAGGTGCAAGCTTGCGTGTCACGCCCATTTTTCAACACTTTTTACTGGTCATCAACAGAGGTTTATACACACCCACGTGACGCGCTCTCCACCAATAGGAATAGCGAAACTGTCTGAGGTATTTATGAATTAAGGTTTAAGTCATACTCATTAACTCATTCAATGTTAGCGTTGTACCAGAATCATGTTTAAGTGCATGTTTGACAGTATATATACATGTACAATATTCATACAATAAGTTTTCCTCATGACAAGGAACCCTCTCGGCTCATGAAAAGATACGTCAGGCATGATACACTGAGGCAACAAAGAAAATTGCCTCAGTGCCCCCCTGTCATTGTCTTGGTGCCCTTAAAATGCTCTGCCCATTAGTAAACAAGTTATACGTTCCTCATCATGTAGGGTGCCCTTTACCAAGGAGAAAATTACTTGGTGCCCTTGTCTTCTAAAAAAACAAAGCATGCAGGCCTAATACGTGACACTTGCCTTATGCCAGGATCAACATGTAGTAAGAGGACAGCAAAATAAAGAAACACAAAGCAGAATTGATATTCAGAACTTTTGATTTCACAAAGAGTTAGGACTAGTCCAAACTAGGAGATATACAAAACATGTGGTTAGTCTCGTCCTTACTCGAGTTAGTCTTATCTATTTGTGAAATCCACCCAGAACTTCTTTATAAACAGTGCTCTTTATAATGAGGGTTGACTTTCATAACAAAGAAACAATTAATTGTTTCACTTATGGTATAGTACATGTAGATGAAACGTACGTAAATATATGTACTAATTGATCCATATATGTTAGCAAGGGGTTCTGCTTGCTCAAGAAACATAATCTGTATTTCATCTGACATTTACCATTCATACAGCTGCTAAAACATGGGATGAGAGAAATTGATGAAATCAACTGCACTTGCGCGGTTATTCCTGGCTTGTTTCTTACGTTAGCAGGTGGAGGTTGTATTAGTGTGCCTCTGGACCTGACGTCTGCTTATAGGGGCCAAACTTGGAGATAGGGACGGAGACTGTTCAGGCAGAGTGATTCATAAAGGCCATTTTCTGCTTTGCATTCTCCCTACGCGTTACTATAGTAACAACAAATAAGATATAACAAATATTTAAAAATACCATTTGATTTTGGTATGGTGCGATATCATCATAGAAGTGACATTAACCATGAGAGAACAATCAAATGGCTCTCATCAGGATTTGAACCCAAGATCCCTGAAACTCTGGGCAGATGCTCTACCAACTGAGCAAATGAGGGACAGCGGTTTACTCCCCCGGGTTTTCCCTAACAACCACCAAGTGTAAGAAACACCAAGTGAGACTGTGTAGCATAAAATGGCATTTGAATCATTTACTCTGCCTGAACAGTCTCTGTCTCTATCTCCAAGTTTGGCCCCTATCAGCTGACGTCAGGTCCAGGGGCACACTAATACAACCTCCACCTGCTAATGTAAAAAAAACCAAGCCTGCAATAGCCGCGCAAGTACAGTTGATTACTTCGATGAGATCAATACGTGGACCCCCTGGTTCCAGCTTAGTAACAATCTTGTGTTAGTAAATAACGTCGAACTCAATGAAGCATCATCACCTGGGTGTGATGACAACATTGCTTACCCCCCCCCCTCTCCCCCTGCCCCTTTCGTCATTGCTTCCTGTGTTGTCCCCTTTCGCTATTACTCAGTAAGGGAGATCGGAATATGTAATTGCTTGATTGAAACCTACAATGTAATGTTAACCTTCATTTAAAGACGCAGTAGGCGCAATTGACAGAAAAATATATTGAATTTTATATGTTTGGTTTTTTATCAAAAACATTTCTTGGTAGGCCTATCTGAGTATTACGCTTGTTCTAATGCTAAATGGCCTAGGGAATTAGTTTCTTCAAAACATGTAATTTTTGTTGAAGTGGTACAAAACTATTCCTACTTGAGATACACACATCAAAAGGAGAAACAATATGATGTGATTGCGTACAGTAGGGGGCCTAAATAACTGAGAAAAACAATTTTTGCTGAATCGCAAACTGTCAACAGAACTGTAACAACCAAAAGGACCTACATGGTACATATTATGTAAATTAACTGTCAAATGACAACGCAACACCATACATGTACAAACTAGGCTGAATTGGCGGCTACAGCTAAGACTATGACTGTTTCTAAGGGTGTTGCTAAGGAAGTCCTATACTTCAATACGTGATCGTGATGACGTCGCAGAAATGTAGCCGTAGCTGTACACTGTTCATTGGCACAGGGCCCTAGTGTCAATTTACCGGTATGTAGCAAAGTAAATGAAAAGAGAGTATGCAGAATGCAGTTTGTAAAAGCTAGGCTGAACAAGTTTAACCGCAGAGGGTTTGAAAAAACGATAAAATCAAGAGTAAAATGACAGCAAAAAAGTATTTAATTTTAAGACGGACTTAAATGGGGGACATCTATGTAAAAAAGGAGCAGTGTGATGCATCAGTGGCAGGTGTCACTTGTCAAGGGGGTCCCTTTGTTTACAATAAAAGTTTGTTTACAATAAAAGTTTGTTTACATCCACACCGCCCTCTATTGAAATCTTTCTGGCAGAGAAACGTTTCATGCATGAATCGTTGCTCAGATTTCTGAGGGTTGGTGTCTGTTCGCTATTGCTGCGGCCAGAGATGAGGTTGGTGCTGTCACCTCGCTTAATAGACCTTTATCACGATGCGGCCATCTTGGTTTTACTCCATTCCAACTCATTGTAACCAAACTGAGGCTGGACGGACGGAATAATAGTCTGGTGCCATGTTTGCGGTATGAATGTTCATTACTGTTATTGGAAACAGGGAACAGGACCTAGATTGTGACAGTGTGATAAAGGTCTATATGCAGGGATTTAACGTTCTTGATGAAAATACCAGGACAGTCTTTTGCTCTTTTCTCAACAATTAGACACTGTACTCAGCTGAAACTTTCACATAAGTGACTTACATTGTACAGTAGGCCTATCCTCCTTTATAATTTTGTAGACACCCAAGCCAAACAGTGCACTTGTAGTGTCTGCCTTACCTAAACAAGGCTAATGGGGAAATGTGCATAACTTGTTTCCACAGCAGAAGCACATATTAGGGCACCACGATAATTGCCGGGTGCCATGTGTTATAATTCAAGCCCTGTCTATATAAATCAGCTTTACATGTACATTGACAAATCACCAATCTGTGACCCTACCTTTAAGGAACCTTAAATGTTGAATCCCCAGTGGGAATCAAAACTAGCTGTCAGTCATTAATTGGCAAGTAGCATTATGACTCAGCTGAGTCAGATTTCAGCTGACTTTGGGTTTCTCGAGATGCAACAAGCAGGTGGGGTTCTCTTCTGGAATGCAAAACACAAGGACAGACTGTGTGTACAGTACAGTACATGCGCAGTAACACACAACAGTGGATCATTAAACAGTTGTAAGAGTAGCTTACAACACTGTATTTTCTAAAGTCAAATTTATGCCACGAGAACTTTTACCCTAAAATGGCCGGAGAGGGTAATTCGATCAAAGTCCCCTTGGCAGTGACCCTGACTGGGTAAGTTTTGACCTCTTGACAACTGGTCACCAGTGTAGACTCAAGGATTTTGCTTGGTAGAAAGTGCACTACACAAGCACAGCATAATGTATGAACTGTGCACAGATGTACTTTTGTGCTGGTACATGTAGGTTTTTATTTATATTTTAATTTTTTGCTGGCAGTCTGTTTGACTGTAATCATATGAGTTGAAGGTTTTGTTACTTGCTCTCAATTGTACAAGGGTGTTAAAAATGCACCATGTCCTCTGTGTGTTCACATAAAATGTATCTGGGGGAAGGGATGCCATATGAAACATGAACAAGTTGTTTGGAGAAAGAAAGTTTGATTTCTTACAAATTTGACATTTGACAACACGAATCCACTGCAAAACATGCATGTTTGTCCACCACTGTACATGTAAATGTAACATGTTTAAAACATTCCATTTATTGCACATTACATCATGACGCATTCATGCATGCTTTACAGTCTAGCTACGCGTTTGTTCACAGTCACAGAATGTACCAGAACAGTGTACATTAGATGTATTACATAAAAGTTTCAAAAAGTACATACAACCATTCGTATCATTTCATGCAGTCACATCTGTGTACTGTACAATCTTATTTCATACGCGTGTACACTGTACACCAAAGCTGACACCCTCAAAGTTATTGTTTCCCCCCACTAAGACAGAAACAAAGACAAAGACACAGTACTACAAATAATAAAATCCTGATGAAAACAGCACATTTTAAAACAAAGAAGTTCTGTTGAAACGCACCATACAAATTTTTCTTATCTGAGCTTGAGTATCAAAAGATTGACCATTTGACATAAAGGCATAAAAGGTAAAGAACGAGTTAAAACAAGAAGGTAACATGCCTTATGGTTGTAATATACATAAATTTACTTAAATTTTATAAGTTAATAATACATGTAGATCGCCGATTTTATATATACAGGTATGTATCTTTAATTTCCACTATCGTATGTTTATGTAGTGCATGCAGTGTAAAATAGACGCCCTTGTTCTTATTACAGAGTAATCGTAACCTCAGTCCGGGTTATTTGTCATCCATCAATGATTTTAATTTCTTTTTTTTCCCTGGGTGGTCCGCTGGATCTTTTTTTTTATAGAGATAAAGCCAAAGGCAAGAACAACAATCGCTCACAGAACATGATGGGGGACAACCAGTCAACACAGTCTGGGATGTCGTTTGCGCCCAAGAAGCATGCCATCACCGAAGACTACGAAATCAGTAAGAAGGTTCTTGGTCTTGGGATCAACGGCAAGGTCTTGGAGTGCTGCAATAAACAGACCAGACAGAAGTACGCGTTAAAGGTGAGTACATTGGTGGCGAGGGGGGGACGGGAAATGTTAGCCTTACCCTAGATGTGGGCACTTTATACCCCCATCACACTTAACTCGTTCTCACTATGTTCTGAAAAAATGTAGTCTTGGTGCAAGACGCTAGGAATGTGTGCGGCGAGAAGGGAGCAAACAGGTGAACCTGTGAAAATGTGAGCTCAATCGGTCATCGAAGTTGCGAGATAATAATGAACGAAAAAACACCCTTGTCACATGAAGTTGTGTGCTTTCAGACGCTTGATTTCGAGACCTCAAATGCTAAATCTGAGGTCTCAAAATCAAATTCGTGGAAAATTACTTCTTTCTCGAAAAGTACTCGACCTCAGAGGGAGCCGTTTCTTACAATGTTTTATACTACCAACCTCTCCCATTATAGCAGAATATCAGGGGACTAAATGCCAAAGTTCAGGCGTGTACAGCTTTATTCCACTGTCTGAGTCAGTTGCTGTTGAGGCATTGCATCATAGCATGAAATGCCTAAATCGGTCCCAGCGATCACCACTGGATGCCAGGGGCTCTTATTGTAGTTGACAGTGACTTTTTTCCTGTTTGTTTGAGGGTCGAATGGTTCATCATATAGTCAGACCAGCATGGTTTCCTGTGACGGATTGACTGTAGTTGTTTGGTCATAGCACTTAGCTACATGTTCCCTGTAAATTGTCAGAAACTGTGCCTTGCCTCTGCAAAACTCCTGACCATACCCCCCCCCCCCCCCCCCCAGGACTAGTTGAACAGAATTCTGACTGGTCCTCAGGTGTTTTAACTGGCATGGTGTTTGGCCAGCGAACCACTGTAAAAGACAGTGCAGGTGATTTCACAAAACTCTAGGATGAATCCTGTCTCGCGTTAGGACGAGTAACCTGTCCTAACTTATAATGGGGTTCAATGCGTCCTACGTCTTTGGATACTCGTCCTAAGTACTAAGATTAATCCTTATAGTTGGGAAGAGTTTGGTGAAATCGACGGGTGGACACCTTTTGGTATTGTCAAAGACCCGTATTCTCACTTAAGTCTAGATTTTACCCAAACAAATTCGGAAAAAAAAGCATTTTTGAGTAAAAGTTGGTAACCTAAATTTGGGGGTGCTGATTCCGAAAATGATGGATACCAAGGCTAATTTACATTATAATAGCACAATAAATCTAGCAGACTTTACATGCAATACTTTGTACATGCATAAATTACTTCCTTCTCAAAAACTACGTTACTTCAGAGGGAGTTGTTTTTCAGAATGTTTTATACTATCAACAACTCTCCATATTGCTCGTTACCAAGTAAGTTTTTATGATAACAACTATTTTGAGTAACTACATGTACCAATGGGAGAACACTGCTGTCAAATTAAGTTCTCCTTTATATATTCCTGAGAGATTATTCATTTAAAAATAGCTCAATGACATCTGTTGGCACATTTACATTTTACCCTTTGTTCACACCTCTAGTCATCTGTATTACAAAACACTATAAGTGCCTAAAGTGGCAAATCCATTCAGGTCATTTGTTTGTCAAGGCAACATTATACATGTATTATAGGTACACTGCACTAGGTCCTACTCTCCTCACATGTCAAATACCATATCTTTATGAAATAAAAACACACAGGAACTTGAGCTCAGGAATGTCAAACATTAGACTTTTCCAAACTTTGTCGGCTTGTTGGACTTCTAATGACTTGGTTCACGCCTAAAGTTAATGAGGGTTCAAGAAGTAATATCTGAGGCCCTATGCTGAGGCACAGCCCATGCTGAAAATGTACTTACATGTACATGCTCTCCTTTGGCAAGGATTAGTAGCAACAGTAAGACTAGTTTGGGGGGGATAGGTAGGTTGGAGACTGTTTGCGACTTTTAACATTTTAATATCACATAAGGAGAACCAAATCTTAGTGTGAAAGACAAAGATGGACTGTTTGCAAACTTAATCTTGCAGGCCTTTGGATATGGGGAGGGGGGGGGTGTTTGCGGATCAAAACAAAAATATTGGTCTAATGTAAATTATGAGCACTGTGCTGCTGTTAATATTTTATCCCGGATATCTGAAAGAAATGTAAACGAAATAAGTCAAAATCAGAAGATCGCCCATGTCTGTGTGTACATCATACAACGTGTGACTCAAGCACGACTGCCAATCAGACATTTACACACCCAGTCGCAGTCGTGTTTGACCATTACGTTAGATAGAGGACACCTTTTGTACTTTCTGTTGTTCCTGTATTGAAGCAATCGCTATTGGTGAGGACCCATGAAAACAAAGAACCGACTAGTGAGGAACTATGTCCCTATTGAAAGATATGTCCTCGGAGAGTAGGCCATACAAACCCACACAGACCCAAATTTAACCCACAAAACCCACAGCATCTATCGTGGTGCCATGTGCTTTTGCTGTGGTGCCCTTTGCAAAGTTCCAATACAAATTTCAGATATCCTCTATGCATGTAGAAGTGCCCCTTACTAAATTGCAGCTGCCCCATCAAGTGCGATAGTTCAGGGCCTGCACACGTGTATGTTGTGATGTACATGTACTGTAATGTATTGGCATACAGGTTCAACAGTGGTGTATATAGTGGAGTGTGAAAGTTGGTGTACACTGTACACTGGACAACACAGGCTCTTTTTGAAACAACGGCTTCGGGTTTGGATTCGGCGTCAGTCTATCCTGGCCCCGCAAGTGATTTGACAATGCTTGTGCCTTGCGTCTATACATTGTTCATACGTGAGGGCTGCAGACGAGAGAAAGGAGCTGAAGCCGAAGCCAAAGTACATAAATATAGGCCTAGTTGCTGAATACAATTACTACTAGGCCTATATTTATGTACAATGTTGTATACAGAGTGTGGGTTCGAATCCCCAGCCGTGACACTTGTGTCCTTAAGCAAGACACTTGACCATTGCTGCGTCCTTCGGATGGGACGTAAAGCCGTTGGTCCCATGTGTTGTGTAACGCATGTAAAAGAACCCAGTGCACTTATCGAAAAGAGAAGGGGTTCGCCCCGGTGGTCCTGGCTGTGGCTGCTTAATGCGCCGTAGCACCTTGAAAACCCTTATAAGGTGCTAACTAATTGGGTCTCAAAATTCATCACTGCAATAACCTATCTTTCTGAAAGTTTGTATATATACTCAGCGCCTTGAGTACCTTGTTTGGTAGATATATACGTGCGCTATATAAGACTTCGATATTATTATTAGGTGTTCGGCCAACAGCCGAACAACTATTGTTATTGTTCTGTTTTTTTTTAGGTGTTCGGCCAACAGCCGAACAACTATTGTTATTGTTCTGTTTTTTTTTTTTGTTTTTTTTTTTCCTCGCGTTCTTCTTTCCCTGCGAACCTTCTCCAGCAATTTTAAACAAAAGTAAAGCTAGTACAAACTTAAAACTTACTATGTACATCGGCAATAGTGAGTAGACGAAACCGCCACTTTTTGGGAATGATGATGTCATTGATGACGTCATGGCAAGGTTTTTAAAGTTGAAAAACGACATTTGCTTTTCGCTGTATCTCAACGAATATTAATGCTATGATGTTCATACTTGGGCATCACATAGATAAAGACTTGGACAACATTTGAAAAGTTAACGCCAAAATCGTATGACCTCATCTTCCGGTCGTACCGGAAGGTTAAACTCTGCCTTTGTGTTTTTTGTGTTTTTTTTGTAAAAAAAGACAATTTGTTGTCATAACTCAAGATTGATATGGAATTTAACATTGAAACTCATCAGACAATTGAACCTTAATAATAAGACCACACAAACTTAATGATGTCATGATGACGTCATCAGGTTTTGAATTACAACAAATCAAAGTTAAATATTTTAAAGAAATCATAACTCCTGAACCACATGGTGGATTTTGACAATCTACATATCATCGGACAGGTCGATCAAACTTCAAAAAACGCTACACACAAAATGACCCCATTTGACCTTGACTTCCGGTTCAAACCAAAAGTTGAAAAATTTTACAATTTTTGATCTCTAAAACTACGTAACATTTCAACATAAATTTTGCATCCCGTTATAGATGAGTGATCCTGCTCAAACTTTCCCACAGAGATGATACCAATTTGACCTGAAACTCTGGTCGAAATCGGACGATAAAGCCCACGGATGTGTTGACCCGCGTGATAACTGCGTACACTGCAAAAGCGCTTTGGCTGGCCGTTCCGCTCCATTGATCACACCTTTATCAGTCCACGAGGCCTGTGTGTTCTGCTCGGAATAGTGCATCGTTTGACTGTACGCGTGATTTCCATTCATGTTTTGACAAGTCTCAGGTCATTGTACTTACAACGTAGCGCTAGTTTAATGGTGTACCAACATTTTACAATTGAAGTCCGCTCATATTCGGCGTCAAATTGTTTCCCTGTTCGCCCTTCTCATGGCTTAATTATCAAAACGGAATTAAAGACGAAGCTTCGCTGAGATGGCCACCTACTTCAGTGATTCGTATGACTTTTAATTATGTGAGAAAATGCAACCAGAAAAAGACGAACATTGGTTATGTTTTGATCAAACACCGGGAAGCGGATTCGTGACATCGACTCGTGATGGGTGTTTCTATCCGGCACTCACGGCAGTGTTTAGCGCGCTACATGGTAAAGCTTTGTGTACAAATCATTGCTTTTCAAAATAAGTGTTTATTTAATGCCTAACAAAATCTAACGTGCATCCCAGTTATCGTAGTTGTATCTGTACCCGTGTCGTACACTTGCGAAACCGCTGTAATACTTAATAAATAAGTCTTTTACAGTTATTTACTTCACAAGTCTAAAATTAGTAAACTGTTGTTTCGTATAAAGTTTCCCCAAATCCAGTTAACCTTACATCGCTTTAAAAAGTATTAACCTTAGCATTTGTTTTCTGTGCAAAGAAAGATATAAATGTAATAGATTTTCACTTTTACTTTCTGTGAAAATTAAAAAGCTATCAACAATCTGTTCATAGATTTAATTTTCCTCGTGTTCTTCTTAACCTCTGAACCTTCCCAAGCAATTTTAAACAAAAGTAAAGCTTGTACAAACTTAAAACTTACTGTGTACATCGGCAATAGTGAGTAGATGAAACCGCCACTTTTTTGGAATGATGACGACATTAATGACGTCATGACAAGGTTTTTAATGTTGAAAAATTACCATTTGCTTGTTGCTGTATCTCAACGAATATAAAAGCTATGATGTTCATACTTAGGCATCGAATAGATAAAGACTTGGACAACATTTGAAAAGTTAACGCAAAAATCGTACGACGTTAACTTCCGGGTCGTTACCCTGGATCAAAGTTCGCCTCCGTGTTTTTTTTTATAAAAAAAAAACTTTCGAGCTTATCTACGGAATAACTCAAGATTGAGATTGATTTGAACGTTGAAACTCAACAGATAGGTGAACCTTGGTATCAAGACACCACAGACCTAACTATGTCATAATGACGTCATCGGGCATTAAACTACAATAAATCAAAGTTTAAAATTTGTAAAAATCATATGGCGCGCAATTTGGGGGGAATATCCAACGGCGCTCTCTTTGGTCCAACGAAAGAGGGCGCGGTTGGGTATAAAGATTTTAGAAACATTGAGCGCTATGTGCAGAGCGGAAAATCGCAATAGTTGAGTGATAACGTCTCGCACCAAAACCACAACCTTTTTTGAATTGATGACGTCATTGATGAAGTCATTACATTAAATAGCTAGAAAATTTATATCTTGAGAATCACAAATGCTACCAATAAGTTATTTTTATGGTCTTTTCCACGACAAAAGTATTTTGTTAGTGTTTGACCTTGCTTTCGTTTAGAACCGGCTTTTTATCGTGACATACATGTAAGATTTTCAGTTGAAAAACTAAACCTAAAAGTGGCTTTGCATTAACGATCGCATTATGGCACACTTTTCTAAAACATTTTAAGGGGATTCTCAAATCTGTAATGCACATTTAACTATAAAATAACGACACACTATATAAAAAACATCTTTATGGTTCAATGTTTTTGAACCACGTCATCTTGTAACGTCCAACCGAACCCCGTGTTTTTGTAATTAACAAAAAGCACTATGTCTAGTTTATTATTATCAATGCCTTTATCAATCATGGGCTTTGTGTTGGACCATCCTACCATCCAAATGCATGCACAAATGCTGTGGTGTCATGAATGCATACTACTACAATGTAATGCCATCATAAGGTCAAGGTTGCTTGTGTGTTGAAGGGATATGGTCCCTTGTTATGTTTTTTATTAACAGTGGGCCATTCTGTTTGGCAGCTAGGCATGCTGAACTGAAACAAGGTCTTCAGAATGATTTCTACTTATTTTTTGTACATTTTGTGTTGTTCTGGTCAAATAAATAATAATAATAATAATACTTGATGTTTATCTTGGTTATTTTAGCCTATCTGGAGTAATCTGGAGCATTCTATATCATGGTTTTGTAAAATTATAAGAACAAATTTAATATTTATTTTTTGTATATCAGCGGAAATTTGTGCTCCATCAGCTCGACCTGCATGGTGAGAACCTTTGGGTTGATGCAATATTAGTACCAGAATCTTTTCAAGAAGGGAATAAAAGGTAGCGATGAGTTCTTACACGGCCGTTTAAAGCCGGCAGGGTCGAATTGCCGTGTGATAAAGGCCCGAGCCGAAGGTGAGGGCCTTTAGTGCATGACAACGACCCTGCAAGGTTTTAAACGGACGTTTAAGAATGAGTCACTGCTCTTTTATTCCCATTCATAAATGCCCTTTTGTTAAAAAACGTTAAAAGAATACAATTACATACACTTTGACAGTTGAAAATTTGAGGTTTGAAATAATTTTTTCAAAAACTTTGTGAAGAGTCTGTTGCGCGTGGATTCTGTGTACGCGTGCGCGCTTATAAATAGATTACGCGCCTGCGTAATAGCTATGAATTGCGTTCCGCGTGATAATCTTGCGCGCTTGATAGCGGAAGCCAGCTGGTTATAAACACTGGTCATTATCAACCGCTTAAACACCCCCACGTGATGCGCTCTCGACCAATAGGAGTAGAGAAACTGTCTGGTGTATTATGAGTCTACATTTAAACATCAACTATAAGAACCAGCATTGAGACATGTTAAAACTGCAACTGATTCCCTTTTAACATGTTTAACAAAGAAAAAGTAACATGACTTCACCTCTAAAAACAGTTTCTCCTTGAGACAGAATGTTTTATTGAACTTGTGTGTATCACCATGTACTATAGAGTAACTTACTCTATCGTATCATGTAGCGGAAATAAGAACTACGACACTTTATGATGTACAATGTATTATTTATGTGCAAAACAAAATGTATACAGTTCAAACATGTACACTGTATGATGTCACTTGTGCAACTTATATTTCAAATCCAAGACTAATTGCCCAGAAACACTTGTGCTGGTCAGTCAAAAACCATGTATGAAGATAAATCAAATTTAAAATCTGCAAATTTACACTACAATATGTGTAGTGTACACTCATATGTATTGTGTATTCTTGAGTTCTCCTAGGATTTTTGTATGCTCCTTCCATTCCAATACGTGTATCCAGTATTATACTATTAGAGCTGAACACAAAATTGCCAAATGACATCCGGGACTAACCGTTCTTATGAAACTAAATTAACTCACGTCCATTTATAGCCCGAGTTTTTTAGCCCAAGGTTTGTAATGATTTCCCGTCATGCCCAAAGCTGATTGTATCTGCTTGTTTTGGGGGGTTTAGTTATAAATCGTGATGGCATTATTAATATTTCAATCATAAGGTTCTTGGCGATGCGTGACTTTGATATAGTTCAGATTAGATTTTTTTAAATGTCAAGGAAACTGTTTGTTTGAGTTCAATTGAAGAGGGATAAAAACTCTTGTAATGGCTCATTTTGAATTAAAAAAACCAAACATGAAACCCTGATTAGTTGTTTTAATCAAATTCAAATAGGAGGTACCTTGTTCACATGGTACTTTTTAAAAGTAAACATCTTGCGCTCAAAAGGTATTTAAATTCTTTAAACCCTGTTTCATTGTGTGTGATACACAATAATTTTATGTCAACACTGAAACTATAATGTTGTTTTGAAAGAAGGATTTGTTTTACAAAATGTTTTTTGAAAGGTACTGAAGTAGCTCAGTTACATTATAGAACGGCGGAACATAAATCCAGAGGTCTTTGGTTCCCTCTCAATTTTTCGGTGTTTAAACCCAAATTATTTAAAAAGGTTAAAGACCTTGGACACTATTGGTTATTGTCAAAGACCAGTTTTCTCACTTGGTGCATCTCAACATATGCATAAAATAACAAACCTGTGAAAATTGCGAGATAATAATGAAAGTAAAACACCTTGTCACAAAAGTTGTGTGCTTTCAGATGCTTGATTTTAAGACCTCAAATTCTAAATCTGACGTCTCGAAATCAATTTTGTGGAAAATTATCTCTTTCTCAAAAACTATGTTACGTTGAGGGAGCCATTTCTCACAATGTTTTATACTACCAACAGCTCCCCATTACTCGTTACCAAGTACATGTAAGGTTTTATGTTAATAATTATTTTGATGAATTACCAAAAGAGTCCACTGTCTTTTAATGGTTTGAAGCAAAAATATTATTTTCAATAGATAGGTTCCAAATGGAGATCAATAGATCAATAGTAGAGACTGGTGCTCTAGTTAGTAGCAGTCCCTTTTGGCTAATGTGCCCTTTATTTTGGCTCTTGACCAGATTTCTTGGAAATCTCCCAATTTGGCAAGATTATAATAATAATGGGGCTGCCTAGCAACCTGATAAAAAATGTGCTACAAGGTCCTTTCCACATCCTGGTTGGATTGGAATTATGTACACAAAGCTTTGCTTTTATAAAGGTCAAAATCAGATTAGAACGTATCAATTGAATATGGACCATAACAATAGGTTTTACAAAACATTTTTATATGATGGCTGCTCTTCACACATGTACACGAATTCTGATAAGTAAAACACACTTGTGACATGTACATGTACTAGGGTTGGAGTTAGGGTTAGGGTTAATAAGATATTACACTGGGGATGTTGGAACATAGAGGTGTGCGAACATATGTAAAGGATAAATGGGGGATGTCGGAACACAGGGGTGTTGTAATACATAAGTGTAGGTTTGTCGGAACATACGTGACGTGTAGGGGTGTCGAAACATGTTGGGGTGTCCGAACATCGGTGTCTGAGTTTAGGGGTGTTGAAATAAACATTGGGGTGATGTTGTAACATACATGTAGGCCTACCTACAGACACGTAGGTTTGTTGGAACATAGGGGGTGTCGGAACATCTGCAACAAACAGGGGTGTGTCGGAGGTGTCAGAATTGTAGGGGTTTCAAAATATATATTAGGGGTGGCATAGAGGTATTACCACTTTTTTCAACAATCCGAATGGCTGACTACTTTGAGGATTCTAGCATCCCAATCACATGGAAATTGATTAAATAAGCTAACTCATTAGACATGATAATATCATTATATCAAACGTGTTTTGGTTCTTATGTTCAACTATGTCAGCTTAATTAAAAAAAACAAAAAACTTTGTACACATGTTCATGTACATGCTGTAGTACAATTTGTATCATGATAATTAAGCCTGTATAATTCTTTGTTTTTGACACCTTATCATTAAATGACAATAGGCCTACTCATAGTATTACATTGCTGCATACGGTACAACATGGATTTTTCATGCGCAGGCAGCCATGCATTTTAAACTACTGTACATAGTACATATGTGTACAGCTACTGGCTATGGCATGGATTACCATGTACATGTACATGTACAGTAGGAAGGAACAAGGAAGGATATCAATATATCTTGGTTTTGAAGAATGTTGACTTCAGCTTATAGTGATTTCTGGTAACATGTATTATACCCTACAGTGTAGAATATCATATTGTCGTTTGACCCACTTCACGTCAGATGGCGTAAATTTTTGCAAATTTTTTTCGTAAATGTTTGGCCAGTCATCAGTCAAACAGCTGTTTTTATACATGTACACCTCCCGAACAGTCCATTGCATAGTGTGTGCACAAAAATGCACGACTGAATAAACCATATTGAATATGACGTCAACGTTCAAATATCTGCCCTACACCATGGCGTTTGTGCGCGTGTGCATGTGTGTGTTCATGCATGCGCCGTAGAAACCAAACCGGAATGCTGCGTGCTTCATTGATGTTCGCGTTTGGACGCACATACGGTTTGCCCTACAAGGACAAGATGGCGACTTTCATAGCCAAAAAAAGGGTTTATTCAATAGGGTCTATTCCCTTTGTCTTAAGAGGTACTGGAATTCATGCTAGATCTTCCCTATTTCTGTGTTTTACAATGTATGGTCAAGAATTCCAGACCGTTGTGCTTAAATTGTTATACAAATGTGGCTTTCTATACAAGAGTGGATGTGATGCTCACCATTATCATGTATTCAGTTCAATGGGAGGTGAGTCCGAGCATGGTCTGAGCATTATTCTGAGATTCCAGTCCAGCTTACGGCATACTATTTATAGCCATGGCTTATGACCGAGGTATTGCGATTTACGGTGAGTGCGTGCTCATATTTTCTCACAAGAGAACAACAAATCCCACAACTTATTATGAGAACCATTGTTTTTTCATTTGTCAAGTCAGTGTTTCATTAGGACAATTCAAAGGAAAATGATGACGGCATAAGCTCAAAAAAGATCAGGCAAAAACAACACTGTACATGCATGACATGTAGGTGTGGTAACATTTTTTTTTGAAGGAGTGGCCAACAGTACACTTAGTGCTAAATACTACAAATGATCTAGTATACGTACCATGTACTGTAGATTGTGTAAATAAAATGTGAGAAATGTAAACAAACAATGTATTTATTCATGTTTGTGGTCAATGCTTAATCCTAGGAATGTCTTGTCAAGGGTTACAATTCCCCTTTTTTATGTTTCCACTTCCTTGTTGATCATCATCATTTGATATTTTGTATTGTTTTAACATGAATAACACATACATGTACAAAGGTATACGTTTAGTAATAACTCTTCTAATTATTTGTAATAACATCTTTTGGTTAGAGTTAGAAGCCTTTATTACTGCAGCTTTCCATAGTATTCGATACATTTGATAGCTTTTATGCCCCCAAATTTTGATCTGAGAGCAGGGGCCGATTTCACAAATCAAAACAAAATTTTTAGCCTTCAAGAAAGACTCTGACTAGGGTCGAAACGTCAGGCCATTAACCATTTTTAGCAATAAAATTCATCGCAAGACAAATTTTCAGTATCACCATAGTGATTTGTGTTGTGACATCACACTTTATTTTAGCAACTACAATTGATTTGCAGTTAAGATCAATGTTACATGTACATGTAGATCTTTTTGAAATCGACCCAGAACACTTCTGAGATTGTGTATTGCTAACGAGGATTATTGTTTTGCTCCAGATCTTCGGCGATATCTTAAAAACGCTACCCTTCTGAAATGAAATTTTCACAAATGTTAGATTTATTGTATACATTGAACATTGTATAAACTTTTATAGATGATGAAAACAATCGAACGGTTTCAAATTGGGAACAGCGCAATGGAAAGTCTATTCAAGCCTACGCAGGTTCATACGTTTAAATATAGGTCAGTCCTTGCACTCAATAAAACAGTCCTTTTTTTTGTGGACTATAATGCCTGGAATGATTTTTCTCCTCTTAAAAAAAACAACCCCACACAAACCCAATGATGTGCAGTGAAATAACATTACATGTTGTGGTGTACATTGCCTTCTTGCCCCTTGGTCTTTGCCTTGGTGCCCTTGAAATGTTCTAGTAGAAATTTAGAATTGCCTCAAAGGATCCCTTTACGAAAGGGAAAATGTCTAGGTGCCCTTGCCCTTTCAAAAGCGACACGAAGCATACAGGCCTGAATGTCATATGTATACGTACATGTAATGGCAATCAACTTTTGTTTTGAAGCCTACAGGAGCTTTCGATTGTATGAAACATTTTGAGAAACATTTTCCCTCAAAATAATAATAATAATAACCGTATTTATAACGCGCCTTTTGCCTAAGGATACAAAGCGCCAGGTATTATTACTGCAAGGAGTGGGGCGAATTTTTAGATATAAGACCTAATCCTTAAGCACCATGTAATGGTTGACGATGTGCTGTGGCGCAATATGCTGCCAATCCAGCCAGGAACACCGGAGCGAACCCCTTCTCTTTTCTATAAGTGTACTGGGTTCTTTTACATGCGTTTATACAACACATGGGACCAACGGCTTTACATCCCATCCGAAGAACGAAGCAATGGTTGTGTGTCTTGCTTAAGGATGTGTTGGTACACGTAGATTACACTTGTATGACAAAAAAATTGTTTTTTATTGCCCCAAAAATTTAATCAGAGACAGTAATGCTTCTCAGATTGTATGATTGTTCTTCCTGCATTGACATATTCATGCTAGACTTCAGCGATACATTGTTCTCAAAAACAGGACAACTTTTTAAAATGAAATGGTCACAGGTTTTCATTTACATGTAGTTTTATTGTATGTAGTATAGGACCGAAACAATTGAACAGTTCCAAAAAACAAAGGTATATTTCCCTTTAAAGCCATTGGACACTTTCGGTAAACAGTATTTTCCAAAGGTCCACACTTGCGTGTATCACAACTTATAACGAACCTGTGAAAATTTAGGCTCAATCGGTCATCGGAGTTTGGAGAAAATAACGGGAAAACCCACCCTTGTTTCCGCATGTTTCGCCGTGTCATGACATGTGTTTAAAATAAATCTGTAATTCTCGATATCGAGAATTGATAATTGTTTTAATGTTTTCTTAAAAAGTAAAGCATTTAATGGAATAATAAATTATTTCAAGAGAAGTCTTTCACCATATTACCTCTGTAAACCCTGTAGGTTATTTGTAAATCTTTGAACTTTTTTTTTGTTCTGTTCTGAAAGTGTCCAATGGCTTTAACCTGCAATGAACATGTGCCCATGTTATTATATGTTTTAGTACTCAAAGGTGAAATGGAGCAAGTCCAGACAGTATTGAACAAATTGCTTGTAAAGTCAGCAACAAACGCTTGGGGCTTAAAAACACATTGGGTTGAAATGGTCAAGGATTCTTCTGAAGTGTTTGGAATGTGCTGGGAGGTTTCAAGTGTTAACCAGGGCCCAATTTCATCAAGCTGTTTAACGCAAAATATGAGCGGACGATAGCTTGGCTGGTTACCTGTTTCTGCTAAGCAAATTTTGTCTGTGCTTAGTAAGATTTTTGCTTTACAGGCTTAATATGAAATTGAGCCCATCGCCAAAAAAACATAGAGTTGCTTAGATGTGGAAAGTACTGCCTAACAATGGTCTGCTAAGCAGAAATTAGCAGGATACCAGTCACAAATTGTACATGTGACATGATAGTTTGGCTGCTTACCTCATTCTGGTAACTCTACATTTTTTGTGCTAAGCTACTTTTGGGGGCTTTAGCAGCTCTATGAAACTGGGTCCTGGTCTGTTCCCCTTAGGCAATTACATGTATACTGTTTGGGAAGGTACACATTTGGTAATTACGCAAAACAAATATTAACTTAAAAACTGAATTGGTAACTAGCATTGGAGAGCTGTTGATAATATAAAACATTGTTAGAAACAGCTCCCTCTGAAGTAGCATAGATTTTAAATAGAGGTAATTTCTCACTAAAATAATAAAAGACTTCTAGCTAGAAGTCTTTTGTTCCTATCTAAAACTTTGAAAGCACATAAATTCATCCAACTAGGTGTTTTTTCTTTCATAATTTTCTCCCAATCCGATGACAGATGACCAATTGAGCTCAAATTTTCACAGGTTTGTTATTTAATGCATTTGTTGAGATACACCAAGTGAGAAGACTGGTTTTTAACAATTACCAATAGTATACCTTCCCTTAAAGCCATAGGGTGTTTAGGCACCTTTTGACTGCCATCTTTTTTATTTTTCACACCATACATTAAAGGCTGTTTCCGAATGAACGGTTGAGGCTTGATCCTCACGTGAACATATGTTGAAAATAGGATGCCAGGGCTCTCATTTGGTGACTCAGCAACCAGAACTTGGGTTCAATGCACTAATTAAACCACTCGACCACGACACGCAAGATCTTGTAAAAAGAATTTATAGTGCGACTTGTGGGAAGTGTGTAGATTTTGTTGCCTTCACATTTGTTAATTTCAGTTCATTTTCTAATTATCCCGGATGGGAAATTCATTTTGGCCTTTTATACATCAAATTTACAGAAATTTCATTATATTTAAAATAAAAATAGGTTTTACTATAAAACAGTATAAAATACACTACACGCCATCATGTACTGTAAAGCATAGTATGCTGAAATTATTGAGATATAAAGTAGGTGTGAGACATGCACTTGTATATTTAGGCATTGCACCACTGCCAAAAGTTAAGAACAACTTTCATTTGACACTGTCATCTGGCCTTTGAGAGTCGCCTTTCACAGACTGGTTACTTCTGTCAAAGGCCAGCGCCTATGATTCATATTGTGTGTTTACATGAACAGTAAATCATTTCAAAAATCAGTTTTTACTTTTTGTTTTGTTCAAGTAATGTCTTCCTTGTTTCGTTCTTCACTCCAAACAACGGTGCATTGTCAAATTGAAATGCAAAACACTTGTAGCATTCACCTTAAAGGCACTGGACATTACTAAAAATAATTTTTAGCATAAACAATTACTTAGCATGTAAAACATTGTGAGAAATGGCTCCCTCTGAAGTGAAGTAGTTTTTGAGAAAGAAGTAGGCCTAATTTCTCATTAAAATATTTGAATTGATTTCGAGACCTCGGCTGAGGTCGCACAATCATGCACCTGAAAGCACACAGCTTCGTGAGGCAAGTGTGTATTTTCTTCCTTTATTCTCTCGCAACTTCAACGACCAATAGAGTTCAAATTTTCACAGATTTGTTATTTTGTGCATATGTTGAGATACACTAAGTGAGAAGACTAGTCTTTGACAATTACCAAAGGTGTCCAGTGTATGTAACAGTGGGCCACTGGGGACTTTCTATGCGCCAAGGCAACCTGTTACCAGCGGCAACAGACTGAGGCCAAGGCTTCTGTTTCCTCCGTGTAATACTCCGACCTGGTGTATTGACCCATTTCACCTGACGTCGTCATCAGAAATCTTTTGAATGCGCCATACTGGTGGGCAATTTCACTGTGCGTTTTCATTATAACTCTATGCTGTGTGTTATGGAGTGAAGTGTGCATTTTAGAAGACGCGGCGACAATAAATGTAAACCAAACTGCCCACCAACATGGTGAGCGTAGCATCAGTCGCCGCGTGTGATGCGCGTGTAAGGGGCCAATACAAATATTGAGGTGCATTTATTGGATGCATTTGCCAAAGTTGACTGTATTGTTTGTTTTGATGATCTTCCCTTCAATGGAACTATTCAAACTCCCACAAGGGGATACAACTGGCAAGAGCCGATATCTCTCATACTTGTACAAACATTGGTTTAACTGTTTAACAGATTATGACAGATTAATACTTATTCTCTAGTCCTTGTTAAAAAGCAGCGGGTAACAGAGTATGATTCAAACCCCAAGTCTTGTTATTGCAAATCCTGCTGTCTAATCAACTGGACCAAAAGGCAAAAGGCTGTTGTTCATTGGCCAATCCTGTGCGCCATGCATACGAATATGTGCGTATCAACTGTTTCGTCAGCATTTTACCAGCAAGATGCCAGTTGGATGACGTCATTGCATAAAAGTCTGTGACCCCTAGCATATATGAATATTCCTGATTCTATTTCTCTTCATCAGGTGCTACTTGAAAACCAGAAAGCCCAGAGGGAAGTGGATCTTCACGTCCGAGCTGGGAAGAACTACAACATCGTTGGCATCGAGGACGTATACGAGAACATCTACAATGGACACAGATGCCTTCTTGTCGTCATGGAATGGTACGTACGAAAGCAACCAATCAAAAACAGCCAGCCAGGGCTCAATTTTATAAAGCTGTTATAAGCAGAGGTACTGCTTAGCAATTTCTTTGCTAAGCAATAAATGATTGGGGCACCAGTTGCAACATTTATTACTAGTTGGAATTATGGCTGGTAAACAGTTTCTGTTAAGCAAGATATTTCTTTGCTTAATAGGCTTTGAATGAAATTGTGCCTAGGGCTCTAATTTGGTGGTAAAATCCACAATATTATGCATGGCTTGCAGCTCCAAATTTTCACTGGCCAAGATTTTTCTTACAAGAGTAAATTAAGGTGAGATAAAGATCTAAATAGTTCAGCAGATAGACCCAAACTGTGATTCACAAGTATGTCAAGCACTAAGACTAGATTGCTATCATTTGTCTCATAGCAGTTAGGCCGTTATTCGATACTGAAAAATTGAAAGATGGTTGAAGTCAACAATGTTTACTTTTAACATGTTAGTTTGTTCGCAGGGCCCAAATGGAAACCAGTTTTTTACTGATTTGGCTCACCCTGGGTAAATAAATAAATAAATAAATAAATAAATGTCTGTACATCCACATTTTTTGTTAAAGATATTACACAGTGAGGTATTTTTTCTCTGTTTGTTAAAAACCCACAAGACCATCGGACTCAAGTCTAGTCGTGAGTTTACTGGCCCGATGCTAAAATCACCAAAAGACCATCGGACTCAAGTCTAGTCGTGAGTTTACTGGCCCGATGCTAAAATCACCAAAAGACCATCGGACTCAAGTCTAGTCGTGAGTTTACTGGCCCGATGCTAAAATCACCAAAAGACCATCGGACTCAAGTCTAGTCGTGAGTTTACTGGCCCGATGCTAAAATCACCAAAAGACCATCGGACTCAAGTCTAGTCGTGAGTTTACTGGCCCGATGCTAAAATCACCAAAAGACCATCGGACTCAAGTCTAGTCGTGAGTTTACTGGCCCGATGCTAAAATCACCAAAAGACCATCGGACTCAAGTCTAGTCGTGAGTTTACTGGCCCGATGCTAAAATCACCAAAAGACCATCGGACTCAAGTCTAGTCGTGAGTTTACTGGCCCGATGCTAAAATCACCAAAAGACCATCGGACTCAAGTCTAGTCGTGAGTTAACTGGCCCGATGCTAAAATCACCAAAAGACCATCGGACTCAAGTCTAGTCGTGAGTTTACTGGCCCGATGCTAAAATCACCAAAAGACCATCGGACTCAAGTCTAGTCGTGAGTTTACTGGCCCGATGCTATAATCACAAACAAAAATTAAAGAAACATTACAAAGTTGTTTTTTTAGCAAAAAATTGCTGGCCGTGTAAGCACTTTATGTAATCCACCATATATATACATAAACAGACAAACCTGTAGAAGTTCAAGATCGATCGGCCATCTGGGTCATGAGTAAATAGTGAAACACGATGACAAATTTTGCATTGCTTTGATGGCAAAACAACAATGAATAAAACGTCACTAATCGATAAACTCCAAATGCGAAACAGATTATGGGATGTTTTCTACTATCATCATCTTTAGACCATCTAAGTTTTGTGTAAATCTGTGATCTTTACGATTTTTGCTTCTTACCAGTTCTGTAACAGTACTTTAAGGTCAGGTTTTAAAACTAGGGGCAGTCTGGTAATCGGAAGCAGACCCTTTTTCAGACCTTTCGACCCATAGAATACCTTGAGTTTTAGGGCGCCGCAATGTCGCCATGAAACTGGGCCGAGGTTTTTTTCTGAGCACCCTGCATTTTAACTCAGTTGAAATATAACCCTCCAAAAGGCAGTAAAATGAGCAGAGGATTCTGTTGCATTGCAAAGTGAACTGGTTTAAAGGCACTGGTCACTATTGGTAATTACTCACAATAATTATTAGCATGCAGCCTCACTTGGTAACAAGTAATGGGAAGCTGTTGATAGTTTAAAATATTGTTAGAAACGGCTGCCTCTGAAGTAATGTATTTTTTCAAGAATTTGATATTCAGACCTCAGAATTAGATTTTGAGGTCTCAAAATCAAGCATCTGAAAAGTACACAAGTTTGTGTGACAAGGGTATTTTTTCTTTCATAATTATCTCGCAACTTCCATGATCACTTGAGCTAAAATTTTCACAGTTTTGTTATTTTATGCATATGTTGAGATACACCAAGTGAGAAGACTGGTCTTTGTCAATTACCAAACCTGTCCAGTGTCTTTAAGTGTTGGCCCTGACACTTGATGTTGGAGCTGCTATGAATGTACCAATTATGCAGGGGAGTTTGGTGGGGACTTTTAAAAATATACATTCCAGGGTTGCCTGTACCCTGCTAAATACAACTTGGTGTGCAACAGAGTGTGGCATTTAGGTTGACGACCTCTTGATTAGTACGAGAATGAAATTGCATATAAGGACCTTATAGCATTGAGCCAACAAAATGTTCTGAGACCAAAACCTACAAGATGTATCTAGACCAAAACCTCGAACAGACACATGACAGAGATCTTGAGTGGATTTCACAAAGAGTTAGGACAAGTCTTATCTTGATATACATTTGTAGAAAGAATTACATGTACTCATCCTAACTTAGGACTAGCTTTTCCGTTTTTGATATCTCTTAATTCTTTGTGAAATCGACCCCAGAGTCTCAAGCTCCAGTTTCATAGACCTTCTCAACAGTTACATACACACACATGTAGCAGACTGGGAACTAGTCACCAAAAAAAACAAAAAAACATGGTATGTTAGCTGGCACTCATAGACTTTAATTACCTGCAAATTAAAAATGTTCTTTGGGCCAAGGTCTTTATAATAAAAATTATAATAATAATAAAATGCAATTTAAAAAGTGCAAAACTGCAGATCAGGGCCGCAGATTCGTGGAGCAGCTTTTAAAAGTACAAAAAGTAGATACAGTAACACAAATACTCCTTGCCAGATAAAGATTTCCAACCAAACCAAACTACCTTGTCACATAATTTGTGCTAAGCAGAAGATTGTAAAGCAGTATTTTTTGCTTTAGCAGCTTAATGAAATTTTGCCATGCTCCACCTCAAGTTCCACCTGGATCAACCACTTTACACAATGAGCTGCATTTTTGTTATTTAAAGAGGAATTCTTTTGTATCAACATAGGCTTGTAAAATAATTGAACGTTGCAGTTTTACCTCGATTATAATTATTTTACAATCTTTTTGTGGCTCCACAAATGCACACAAGTTTTCATGAAATGCATATGTAAATTGCACATAGCGCCTGCACACTAACATTTTGGTTGGCAAAAATGAGGGAACATTGCGTTGTTTTATACACGGCTAATGGCTGTAAGATGTAGTACTATTGTGCGTCTGCTTAGTGCACAACTCTATCGCATTTGCCAACCAACAGAGTCTGTAAGCATGCATGATGTACGTGTAACTAGCATGTTTCATGAAAAAGGTCCATTAGCTCATGACGGGGGCTCACCCAGATCTATAAGCACACCAGGGGTTGACTCAGGGAAGCTAATGGAATGCAGCCGTAGTGCCATTCAAACCAATAACTTACATGTAATGTAAAACAAAAGGTCTATGATTGAAAGGAAAACAATGGCATGGGGTTCATCCCTGTGATAGGCAGGACAAGCAGGTACTTAAATGAGGGTGTGAGATGTGGAGACCATTACATGTACATACATCAGGACTGAATTACACAAAGGGTGGACTGCCTCTGTTGACCCTTGTCTTGGCCTCAGTCGCTTGGGAACATGGCGCTTTGAAGCTATCAGAAGGTCTCAACAAAAGTGGAAATCTTTCCTTGAATTACTTGTGCATGAAATGCTGTAGTTAAAAATGATTCAAAAAATTAGTGTTGGTCTTCCTGGTCTTAGGTCTGATGTTTAAAAACAGTGAAAACATCCAAGTTTTTTCCCTGACTATCTATCTGACTATTTTCTTGTGACTTGAATGACTGATTGAGCTTAAAAAGGCAGTGGACACTATTGGTAATTACTCAAAATTATTGTTAGCATAAAAACCTACTTGGTAACGAGTAATGGGGAATTGTTGACAGTGTAAAACATTGTGAGATACAGCTTCCTCTGAAGTAACCTAGTTTTTGAGAAAGAAGTAGTTTCTCACTAAAATATTTAAATTGAATTTGTGACCTCAGCTGAGGTCTCGAATTCAAGGCACCTGAAAGCACACAACTTGTGCGACAAAGGTTTTTTAATTTTGTTATTCTCTCGCAACTTCGACGATCAATTGAGTTCATATTTTCACATGTTTGTTCTTTGATGCTTATTTTATGCATATGTTGAGATACACCAAGTGAGAAGACTGGTCTTTGACAATTACCAAAGGTGTCCAGTGCTTTTTTATAATTGTTTTTTTCCCTTGTTTGTTGTACCTTGTATTGGTCGAATAAATAATAATAACAACAATAACAAAGTAAAAAAAGTAAACAAAGAACTTGTTTTTGTCTTTATTATAGTATGGAAGGTGGAGAATTATTCAGCAGAATACAGGAGAAGAACTCCTTCACAGAAAGAGGTAGGTTGAAGTTAACAAATACATGTAACTTACAAAAACGGAAATTGTAAGTTGAATTTTAATCAACTCATGGAAACCAGCACTAAAATGGAACACAATTAAAGGAAACAATTTCAAAGGCAGTATTTTTGTCTTTTTTCATTTTGTAAATTCTTTTGTGTTTTTACTCCCTACAGAGGCAGCTGAGATTGTGCGTAACATCGCTTTAGCGATCCAGCACCTCCATTCCATGAACATCGCTCACAGAGACCTGAAGCCAGAGAATCTCTTGTATAGAGACAAGACCAGCAACTCGGTGCTGAAGCTGACTGATTTTGGCTTCGCTAAGATGACCACGACCGCCACGCTGCAAACGCCATGTTACACACCTTACTATGTCGGTAGGTGACCAACATCATTTAATCAAGTTTTCTTCAGATCCTTTTAAAAGGTCTTAAAGGAATTGCATACGTTTGTAACTCAATATTTGCCTCAATCACATGCCTCAAATTAACCCATGACACCCACAGCCACTGCTGTGGTGCCCGGTGCTTTTGTTGTTGTGCCCTGTACACAGTTTCAATACAAATTGAAAATTTAACTTCATTTCAAAAGGTGGTAAAGTTTTCAGATGTTGCTGAAAATCTGGACCGGTTCTGCCAACAAGAAAACTACAACATTATTTTAGGTTGAACAGAGGAAAATTGACTAGAGCAGGACATGAACATGGCAAAATTTCATAAAGCGTGTAAGCACAAAATTTTTTGCTTAGAATGTAATTTCTTTCTTTGATAAAAATAGGATTACCAACCAAATTTCCATGTGATTTTCAGGATAAGCAAACAACAAGCTGATTATCAGTATCAAGCAGTATGCAACAAATGGAAAGTTGGTTGGTAATCCTGTTTTTATCGAGGAAGAAATTTCATGCTAAGAAATTTGTTTGTGCGTACAGGCTTTATGAAATGGGGCCCAGATAAACGTACCGGCGCTCTAGCAACTGAGCCATCTAGCTCCAATGTTGGCTGTCTTCCTTCTTTACCAGTCAATACACTCATTTTAAACTTCATCACTACAGGAAGGCCTGTTCTATTATATTTAATAATAATATTGAATGGTGAGACTCGGGGTTATGTTCTAAAATGGGGAATGGCTATAAGCAGCTACAAGAGGGCAGCATACATTAAATTGTTGTGGCTAGGACCTCTATGGTTTTACTGTACAGAGTGCATGCAATATACTTAAGGAAACTTGTGCGCCATGTCTGTCTTTGACACTCCTAGCAAAGCAACAACTAAAGGAACTAATTAAACCAAAGAAACAGAAGGAGATGCAGCTTGTGTGAAGAGGTGGGTCTTGAGTTGGTTCTTGAAAGTGTTGAAGGAAGTTTCCTTTCTGAGTTTGATGGGGAGTGAATATGACACATACACTGGGTGTAAATATAATGAACGCATCCGTAATTAATGCATGAAATTGTTATTATTATTACATCTGAGAATTGAAACTAAGGGACCCCCCCCCCCCCCCCAACAGACAACTGGCACTGTGACCCGTAGGCCTGCAGATTACCTGTGTAGAGAAGATTGTGAAATCTCAGTTTAAAGACACTGGACTCTATCGGTAATTGTCAAAGACCAGTCTTCCCACTTGGCGTATCTCAACATGTGCATCAAATAACAAACCTGAAAAAATTTGAGCTCAATCGGTCATCAAAGCTGCGAGATATTTATGAAAGAAAAAAAACACCCTTGTCGCACCATGGTCACACGAAGTTGTGTGCTTTCAAATACTTGATTTCGAGACCTCAAAATCTAAATCTTAGGTCTCAAAATCAAATTTGTGGAAAACTACTTCTCTCTCGAAAACTACCCGCTTCAGAGGGAGCTGTTTCTCACAATGTTTTATACTATCAATCGTAATCATTACTCGTAATTAAGAAAGGTTTTATGCTCATAATTATTTTGAGTAATTACCAATAGTGTCCACTGCCTTTTAGGGCCATGTTTAAGTACATGTACATGAGGCAGTGAACAGGCAGTTTGGTCCATGCAATCTCCCTTCACATTGAGACATTGTTTTTGAGACATTGTTTGAAAATTACTCATGTGCTACTAAAGTGGTCCTGTAGCATGCACTGCAGTCGTTGCCTCCAAATTGCTGAAAAGGTTGCCTCGTGTGTCGAGGCCCTAATTAAGGTATGGGAGGAAAACCTCAAATGGGGAAACCCATGTGATCAGGTTGGGACTGAAACCTAATCCACAAGCAAGGCTCTGGTTTGGAATTCAAACCCATGTGATCAGGTAGGGACTGAAACCTAATCCACAAGCAAGGCTCTGGTTTGGAATTCAAACCGGGGTCCATTGAGGTGAAAAACAGGGAAGAAATTATGATGCCAAACTGATTGCCCAATAATGATTTCCATTGTTTTGTGTCTTTCAAACAGCACCTGAAGTTCTTGGCCCGGAGAAATACGACAAAAGCTGTGACATGTGGTCATTAGGAGTCATTATGTACATACTGTGAGTACTGGACGCTATTGTTTGCTTGTCAGTTAAGCATAGAAACAACTGCTTGAGTACTGGACGCTATTGTTTGCTTGTCAATTAAGCATACAAACAACTGCTTGAGAAATGCAGTTGTCAAATATAAGTTAGGCAGTGTCCGAATGGGCCATATTTTTGACTGCGTAAGGGCGCTCTCAAGCACTTCCGTGGGTATATTCATTCATACCCAAAACAGTTATTAAAGATTGAAACACATTACCACCACAGACATCTAATCCATTACGGACAATAAGACATTTAAAGGAGCTGATACAATCCAACTCTAAAGCAACTTAAACCTACGGCGCAACAAAAGTGACGGAACGCCTATTGAAACTGAGCACGACAGATCACATACCCCCGGATTTCTGCCTCATCATGTATTGATGTAAAGGCCACCTTAGCAACAAAAGTGTCCACTGCCTTTAAGTCATGAACCAGTACTAAACAATTAAGATACTGTGGTAAACAGGCTTATTACATACAGATTGTTTCTGAGGTGTGTAACAGTACACTCTCATTTCAAATGAACGTCCTGTGCCAATGCACCAGTGTATGAGTGAACAAACCAAACTGGAAACTTTTAACATTGAGAGTTAAAGGCAGTGGACTCTATTTGTAATTACTCTAAATAATTGTTAGCCTAAAACCTCACTTGGTAACAAGTAATCGGGAGAGGTTTATAGTATACAAAATTGTGAGAAACGTCTCCCTCTGAAGTAATGTAGTTTTGGAGAAAGAAGCAATTTTCCACTTAAATACTTGAATTTGATTCTGAGGCCTCAGAATTAGATTTTGAGGACTCGAAAACATGCAACTAAAAGCACATGTGTGACAAGGGTGTTTTTTAATTTCTTTATTATCTCGCAACTTTGACGACCAATTGTTAGGTTGTGCATATGTCGAGATACACCGAGTGAAAAGACTTGTGTGTGACAATAACCAATAGTGTCCAGTGTCTTTAAAAACAATGACTTTATGAAGGATACTCTGACGTCCAAACCCACCACCAAAAAAATTTATGCTGCTATGGAATGTTAATCTAGTGAGATTACATGTAGTATCTTCTTACTGGTAAGATTTGAATAATGAAGTTCTGGAAATTTGTCCGCCCTAGAAACGGACCCACATCCAGGATTTCATTGTGGTACTTATGTAAGGGAAAGGCCTTGAGAGCAAAGGCAGGAACATTATTTTTGTACTGAAGCGGCTTCATGACTCAGCTTACCGTATGCAAACAATCAACACTTACGGAAGCAGGGAATTCCGCGCTTACGTCAAGCGTACTTCATGGATTAGCAGGTTTGCTTGTGCTCATGCAAAGAACGATGATCGTAAGTGCAGAGTTTCGATGGTAAGCAGATCCATGAAAGTGGGCCCAGTCAGGTATGGAATGACCTTCTATCCAGTTCATTCCACCCCTTCAACATCTATCTCTATCCTTGCTCCCCTGTAGGCTGTGTGGCTTCCCACCCTTCTACAGTAATCATGGCCTGGCCATCTCCCCCGGCATGAAGAGACGGATCCGTAATGGTCAGTACGAGTTCCCCAAGCCGGAGTGGGACCAGGTATCCATGGAGGCCAAGGACTTAATCAACCAGCTGCTGAAGACTGATCCCGTTGACCGTCTGACCATCACAGAGTTCATGAACCATAACTGGGTCAAGGTGAGTCAGGAATTCATGTTGGGACTAGACCGAAGGCTGGGGTTGTTGGTTTAAGAGCGGGTGCCAGTAAAAGTTAGACCCGGGCAAATCCGATGGTCTGAAATTCTTCAATTGAATAATAATATCTCACTGGACCACAGGCTAAGTCTGTTGGTTTTAGAGCCAGCAGCCAATTTCACATGACACCACGATTAATCTTGAGTTAGGACGAGAAAATTGTTTTTGATTTCCTTTTACAGTGCATAGGGACCTCACGGTGATATGCGCTATATAGGAATGGTTTATTATTATTAATATTATTATTATTATCTGAAACAATCACATTCTAATTACTGCAATTTGTTTTCTCCTGATGTGCAGAAATATAACGAGGTACCCGAGACACCTCTGTGCTCTGTGCAAGTTATGAAGGAAGAGAAGGATCAGTGGGATGATATGAATGTAAGTCCAATTTGTAATATTGATAATAATGTTACCTATTTATTGTCAATAACCAGAGCAAGTTTTTAATGTGTTGTGAAACGCATGTAAAATGACCCAGTGCATACACTTATCAAAAAGAGAAGGAGTTTGCCTTGGTGTTCCTGGCTGTGGCTGCTGAATGCGCTTGTAAACCATTGCTTGGTGTGCTAAGGATTAGGTCGCATAATTTTCAAAATCTTCGTCCCACTTACATTGCAGTGAAAATAAAAGGAGCTTTGTATCCTTTCAAAAAACTTGGTCTTTGAGAGAGCACATTGTTTTTGGTCTGTTTATGCTCTAAATTTTTGTAGGAAGCATTATTTATCTGGGAGGGATGAGTTCAGATTATTTTATATTTAAAGGGACACGTTGCCTTGGATTGGGCGTGTTGGTCTTTGAAAAGCGTTTGAAACCTGGTTGGAAAGAAGCTTTAAAAGTAGTATACAATGATCCACACAAATAAGCCTCGAAATTGCACGGTTTTCCTTTTACTTTGCGAACTAACACGGTCAGTCATTTTATGGAGTCAAAAATTTTATTCCACAAAATGGCGTGCCGTGTTAATAATAATTTGGGGGGCTAATCGTCCTTACTCGCAGCTAGAGCTGAATTGCGAATGACGCGGCTACAACGTGTTCGAGAAGCAGGCATGCAAGGGCGCATTCAGCTGCCAGCCACATCAACCCATTGTGACCATGGAGCACAGCCAAGATCGAAAGTGTTTGATTTTTTCCTGAGGGAGGAAAACCGGATAGTCTGGAAAACCCTTGTGGCACAGCAGAGAACCAACGCACAACTCAACTCACATATGGCCCATACCGGGAATCGAACCCGGGTCACTTTGGTGAGAGGGGAGCGGTTTACGCACAAGCCAATCGTGCCACCCCTAAGTTAGTTCACGACTTATAAGAAAAACCATGCAAGTTCGTGGCATACTTGTGTGGATCATTATATTCTACAGTTTCCGTATGTTCTCCTCCCGCGACAACAAAGAAATTTTAAAAGTAGAATAAATTTATCCACACAAGTATTACTCCAAATTGCAAGGTTTTCCTTTTACCTCGTCGACTAACACGGTCGGCCGGCCAATTATGGGACTCAACATAAATGGCCGACCGTGTGAGTTTGCAAAGTAAAAGGGAAACCACGTAATTTTGAGGCAAATTTGTGTGGATCATTGTATTCTACTTTTAAAACATATTTTTAACAATATGCATTTTATAACAAACAGTCACAAACGCTATTTAAAGACCAACTCGACTGATCCATGGCAACCTGTTCCTTACATGATATTTTGTAAGCAGTGTGTCTATCCCTCAAAACCATACTGAATTATATTCAATGGTCAAACACAGTAATAGAGTTAATATTATTGTAAATTTCCACACCCAGGATGAGATGACGAACGCGCTGGCAACGATGCGAGTCAACTACGACCAGATCAAGATTAAGGACATGACGGACGCCACCAACCCGCTACTACTGAAGAGACGCGTCAAAGAGCAAGACGTCAAGTCGTGATTCAGCAAGGACCCTTTTTCTTGAGCACCGTCTTTTTGCACTGGCTCATCTCCATTTCATACCCTCTCCCTATTTCTGGCGCCTGGATTCTTACAAGAAGTTTATTTGAGATTGGAAGAGTTATCAAACCTGTTGTGCTGGAGCAACTGGATCGTTACACTATGATGGAACCTTTTGTGCATCATTTTGTTATTGCTCAAGAGGTGGTATCAGTTTTTGTGTGTGTTTTTTGTAACATTCCTTGTTTTACACTTTGAAACCAAAGGCTTTGCGATATGACCTTGTGGCTTTGAACCAATAGAATGTTTGAAACTCTTCAAGATGTGATCTTTTTTTGTATAATAAGGTTTTGACATTCATCCTTGTGGCAAACTGCCCTTTCACTGAGGTACCCTATCGCCATGGACAAAAACTGCCTGGCCTTTACAGGAAGAAAAAAAATCTTAAGCCTGGTGATATTTTTGTGAGCAGTCTTTTAGCAGAGGTTCTGTTTTTTCCTGACGTCAGGAAAACACATTCTATTCTGAAGAATCATTTTCATGTTCTTCACGTCATTTTTTAAACCTCAGGGTAGGGTCATGGCAGACGGTAAGGCTTGGAAGTCCTGGGTATGCAACTCTAACTTCATTTATCAGTGATTAAGTACATTTGTATTTGTTTATTTGGATGACGCTCATCTATAGTACCTGATGTTGATGGTACGACAACCAACCCTCATGTAGGTCACAGGCACCAGTCTAAAAAACCAAAGGACCCATGCTTCATTTTAACTTCATGCCATGTGTGATTTAATGGCTTCGTCCGTGGCTGTGACTACATTGCTGGAGAGTCCCATACTCCATTGTTGTCAATGCAGCCAATGGCTCTAGCAGTAGCCAGAGTCGCTTGATTCCAACGCAGCTTTACGCTGACTTTTTGTGTGTGTGTGCTGGAAAGAAAGATGGTTGTCTTGTGGTAAACGTTTGCAAACGAATAATTAACTAAATAAAACTATTAAAAAATCAAAAAAAATCTTAGAACTTTCAGTGTACAAAATAAATAGGAGTTTTTTCGATGAGAATATTTTAATGTTTTTTATCATGTTTTAATGATGGATCCTACATGTATGGTCTTTGTTAAAAAAAAAAACGACGAAAAACGAAAGAAGAAAAACATTTCTTTAAGAGAAATCATTGATCTTCTTTTATGCGATCAATGATTGTTTTCCTATACATTATTTGTATATTAACTGCCTATTTGAATAATTGAAATAAGCACTGGGATTTCGTGTAAGAAACCTCATTGCAAGATTTTACCCGTGTGTGAGGAAACTATCAAGGTTTGGGTTTTCGGCATCATGAACTTATTTTGAAATTCTTTCTAATGTAAGCGATCTTGCAAAAGAATTCCCCTCTTCCCCTTTTTGAGTAGGTGGCAGCAGACTTTCCAAGTAAACCCATTGTTCGTGGAAGTGTGCCCATGCTCAGAAGTACGTCAAGGATGGAAAGGTTGTGTTATGTATGCTGCCAAACGCTTCTACTAAGATCCAATGTCTGAGGTCGGTGCTCAATTTCATAGAGCTGCTTAAGCACAAATTATGCTAACCAGAACGAGGTAACCAACTAAATACCATTCCACATACACCATATGTGACTGGTATCCTGCTCATTTTTCCTTGGCAGGAAATCTGTAAGCACTATTTTCTGCTTAAGCAGCTCTATGAGTCTGAAGCCAGGCTTTATTTCACAAAGCCGTGTACCAGAAAATTCTGCTTAGCAATAACCCCCCAAAAGTGTGGTACCGATGGCAACAGTATAAACTTTATGGAATGTTGGCTGGTAACCCGTTTCTGCTAAGCAAGATTTTGTTTGTGCTTAGCAAGTTTCTGGGAGTACAGTTTAATGAAAAAGGGGCCCATGTAAATTTAGGTCAATCTACTTTGTGATTGTTGGAAAGACAAGTTCAGGTTTTGGAAAGATTTAAATCATAACGTGCATTTGTATCAAATTTGTACCAGTACCAATAATTCCAAGTAATATTCTGTCTTTAAAGCGCACTGATTTTGCAAAACATTTCTAAAAGCAAATTTTCCTTGTATTCTGAAAAGTAATTTTACTGTTGGGTTGGTCGATACTGTTACTTAAATAAAATTATGAAACTGAAATTTCAGAGCAGATTAATGTCGACTTCTGTTTTGCCAAAATTTTGATATGGGTAATGGCTGTGGATGTAGTTGATTATTTCGAAAGGATAGCCTCTTTAAGTACACTGAGATTCTTCTGTTCTTATGTTGTAAAATAATGTCCATATAGCTTCTTAACCTAGACACATTATTTTAAGATCTTATTAATTGACTTATTATATATATATATATTATATATATATCAGACTTTGTATTGTTTAATTTGTAACTATCGTTTCATGCTGTACATGAAAATTAGTTCTTCTCTGGTACCAAGAAGTCTGCACATACCATTCAACCATTAGATTGCACTGAGCTAGGCAACTACTGTGGATTGTAGAACCAGACTGAAGTATTAAATAGTTCATAGTACATAACACTCATAGTATACTAGTTCCTGTCTTAAGCTTTATCGCTTTGTTAAGAACTGTCACTGCAATGGTCCATGGTTCGGATCTAGTTTCTGTTCCTCGGTTACTTAAAAAACATGTCCTGAATTGCATTGGTCCAGGGTTTAAGTTCAGGTTCAATTTCCAATTCTCGGTTAATTATGCATATCATGTATTGCATTGGTGCAGGGTTCGAGTCAAGTTCCAGTTCTGTACCTGGGTTACTTATAAATATCCTATATTGCAATGGTCCAGGGTTCGAATCCATGTCCAGTTTGTGCACATTGGTTATTTATTCTTAGTTTGCAATGGTTCAGGGTGTGAATCCGGAGGAGTTTGTTCTGCAATGCTCCAGGGTTCAAATCCAGTGTCTGTATCTGAGGTACTTATGAATATTCTAAATTTGCATTGGTCCAGGGTTGGAGCCCTGTTTATGTACCGTGGTTTGCAAATAATAAAAAATAGCATTTATTGCAATGGTTTAGAATTTGAATTCAATTGAGATTGCCAACAAATTGGGGGTTCTCCAAATGGAGCTGATAAGTTCGGTTTGTCGGAGATACAAATTTGTCACTCTCACTCTCGCTGCAGCGGTTCAGGGTTCAGATCTAGTTCAGGTCATGAAGGTGTGATCTCCATACTGGAGTGGATTAGATCATTGGTGCTTTCATTGGTGCAGGGTTCACATCTGCACCGTGTTGATGAAAGTGATGTTTAGTTTTGAATAGTTAATTTTAACATATTTTAGCTTATATCACGCAGATACGGAAACAGTCACATGCTAAATTTTTAGTTCGTAAAGTTTTCCGTTTGTAAATGTACAGACAGCTCATGTGCACACCTCATTATTAGTTTAACTGCAAAAGTCACATGATGTGATGTTCTAGTCACATTATCTATCACGTGTCTGTGTTAAGGTTTTATTAGTGCGACGTATACACTTTAAATTTTCAAAAGAGAAAAGAGGAAGTATAATTTGATTTGGTCAAATCTCAACTCAAACCACCGTTAATGCATGCCCACTTTCCCACGCTGCTTAAATTATGCAAGTTATGACGAGTGAGCGTCTTTCATTGGGTACCTGATTTGGGGAGGTGTTTATTCACCAATTATATAACTTTTTAGTTTCCTCCAAAAAACAGTGACTTATAGTGTAAAAATTTAATCGGTCTGTTTTGAAAGTAAGAATTGGAACCCGATGTTTTTTGAAAAAAAGTAAGCACAAGCTGAGCCAAAATTTGTTCTGTGTTTTTTTTTCGAAACTTGTTTAATTCTGGTTTTAAAATTAAACCATAGCCAGAATCCATTGTTGACTTGAGTGTTATATTCAATTTCATTTGTTACTCTGGAAATCATTTTGTTAAAGGGAAGTATACTCCGAATTGTAATTAATATCCATTGTGGATTTATTTTGTTTATGATTACTTTACATAAAAAACCTTAACCTGAAAAAAGGGGGAAAAACACCTTAAAAGAATAATTCTAACTACCCTAAAATGTTTCAGTTTGTCTTGAAATACAGTTATTATAAAAAGAAAAAGATATTATTGGCTGAGAATTCTTTCCCCCCAAATAGATTAGGAACTTCCTTCTGGTACCAATTTCATATATCCATTAAGCACAGAACCTTACTAAGACCAGATAAATCTCGCTTAGCAGAAACAAGTATATAACCAACCAAATTTACATTAAGACTCACTTGTTGCTGCTTCCTCACTCATTTCTTGCTGAGCAAGGACATTTGCTGAACAGTACTTTGTGATAAACATTGCTTAACAATTTCCGCTAAGCAGAAATGAGCAGAATACCAGTAACAAATTGCACTTGTGACATGGTAGTTTGGCTGGTAATCTTATTCTGGTAAGCATGATGATGTGCCTGGGTACTTTTTGGGCTAAAGCAACTCATGAAACTAGGCCCTGCTTTATGAAATCGGGCCCGGCGTGGGCTGGGGTAAAACTACAATATTCCATGACTTGTGACCCTTACACCGATGTGCGATGAGTATACACAATGTGCAAATTGTAAATTTGTATAAAAGGCCGAAATGAATTTCCCATCGTGGATAATAAAGTGAATTAAAATTGAATTGAAATTGAAGTGACTGGGTTCTGTGGTCCTGCTGAGAAAACAATCCACACTCTGGCAACCGAATACTCCTCATCCCACCCAATATCTGAGTAAAACAAAACCATCACATGGAGTCAGCTGAAAACTTTTCAAAATTGAAAGTAGTTGAAAACCTAATTTAAAAGTTTTGTTCACTCCGCGCCGCGCCTCGCCTCGCCTCATCCACAAAATGTCGGGGCGCCATCCTAAAAATGTAAGTTTATTTGGTATTAAGAAATCAGAGCTTCATTGTTTAGTATTAACAAAGAGATTTGTACACCTCAACTGATTGTTTTGAAGACAGAGACTTGAAGGAATTTAGGAATATTGATGTATAGTTGCAATTTTATAATAATAAAACCATGCTGTAATCAAGACCATTTTAAAAGTGTCAATTTTGTAATAATCCGTTTTTGAGTGTGCGTTTGTCCCACACCCCCGCACACTCGCCAACTTACGGGGTACTTTCACACTGCTTCACCACAAGGATGCACACCACTAAATAGTTTTATATAACACCCAAGCAGATCCTTGCCATTTGATTGGAGGATTGTCCGTCACGTGATAGCAAATAAAAGTACCATTGCACGCTGAGTCACTCGCCGTGCTTTTTCGTTCCATCCGAAAAGTACCATTGCACGCTGGCACGCTGCCAGCGTGCAATGGTACTTTTCGGATGGAACGAAAAAGCTGAGTAAAAACATCACTGCGTGCGCGTGTCTTTGGTAACGCAGCAGGTGTTACTGCAAGAAGGCATAGTAAAATTACTAGCATTCGGCTTCTACAGTTGAAATTGTTTGTTTTGAAAGTTGTTTCTTTCAATCAAAATGACAAAGTTCTACTTGGATGTTATATAAAACAAATAATGAATGTTTTTCATTCGTGCAATGGTGCGAATATGTTCATTCGTTGAAAGCTGGAATGTTCCATTCAACTCGGCTCCGCCTCGTTGAATAGAACATTCCATCTTTCAACTCATGAACATATTCGCACCATTGCACTCATAAACATTCATTATGTGTATAATAGCCCTCAAAATACCATAATTCTAGACAGATTTGAAACCCCAAGAAATGGGATACAGTGTAATGGTTTGCCCAATGTTGTGACCTGGGGTTGTTGACCCCCAACTTGAGGTATTTTGGAGGACAATATGGGCCCTGAAATAAATGGTACTATTTGCCGAGAGATCGGGACTTTTCAAGATTGATGCTCGGACGTTTGGAAAATTACACCCGTCTAGTAGTCTAGACAAGATTTTAAAAAAACCAACTTCGAGCGGCATTTTTGAGTAAAAGTTGGTGACATACCTGATTTAACTAATTTGGGGGTGCTGAATCCGGAAATGATGGATACCAAGGCTAATTTTTAGTCCTTCACCCTGAAAAATCAAATTTAAAACAATACAGAAAACCTAGCAAACGACGGACTTCTCACGTGAAAAATAGTCAGTTTCTGCTGTGGTTCCATATTGATGTTGTCGGGATACCATACAGGGCAGGTACCCGGGTGTTGGTCAGATATCCGTAACAAGCTTGTGAGTGTACTTGATAGGTCTGCAATAAAATTGCACTTTCAGAGGGACCAACAGGTGCTTTCAATGTCATTTTGAAAGTATTTGAGTTCGTGTTTTTTCTAATAAAGAGTTATTTATTATTTGAACATAATTTCTCTGTTGTTAAAAGCACAAACCGTTGATTATTTTCTCTTATAATGTAGACCTATATACACTACTTAACCAAATAGGCCTACCAGGTGTAGTCTAGACTCAACAATGATACTTCATGGCTTGAAATTATCTTACCAGTCAAAAAAAAAAATTATTTTAGAGGATTTTAAAGTAACTTATTTTTCGATTACAATTCTCCCTCGTTTTAAAAAGTATTCTCCACAATCTAACTGTTGTAGGCTAACAATTGAAAAAAATCCAGTTTGTTTGTTTGTTGGCAGTTTAACGCATTGTTCGTGTTTGTACACATGGACAAATTTCACACAAGAAGACGATAGTAAGATTCCGAAACAAAGGACAACAAAATATGTATCCCCTCCATTGATAAAACAAGCCACCCTCTCTTTTCAGCTTGGTGTGAAGAACAAGGAAAAAACAAATGTCTCTTTATTCATTATTACCGTTCAATCCATCAGTGTAGACTCCTACTTTATTTTTGTATGTCAGCTTTTTTGGGGTCAGAATAGTTCAAGATACTTAGAGTGCGAAAATCAAGCAATATTTTAAGGTGTTTCAGTTTGATGTCACTAAATATTATGTCCAATAAATAACCCAATGTATATAAATTATAAACAAATATTTGGGCTCCCATCCCGGTCCTTACAGAGACATTTCTATAAAAGAAATTCAGAATTAATAGTACACAACACATTGCAATTCGATTGAATAATGACTTGCTAAAAAACACAAATCATCATGCAGATGGACTAGCACTCAGGAAACTGATAAGCAAACATATAATGTTACAAACATGTTTTTTCCTTTGGGGAGATACAGTTACATGACATTACAAAAATGCCTTTACGGAATCGACGCATCAAAGCATTCCATTCAAGCTGATATTTCCCAAAATCCAATTGTGTTTTTCCTAAAATTAACCTGATTTTATGTTATATTATGATATAAGTATACCGGAGAAGGTCCTTGTGGTACTGAAACAACACTGAAACACATACAACAGCTTGGTGCAAGGAGGCATCTTCTTTTCAGTGTATGTCATCCTTTCCAGCATCCACTTAAACCCTATACTATAACATGTACAGAGTCATCTAAATCAAAAATCATATACTGTCACATTGCAAAGAAGTCCACTGGGTATTAGACATTTTTACGATTAGGTCCATTTTTAACTTACTATTTTCATTTCTGGGGGGTTGAAGACTTTTCTTGAAGTTAGTTTTAAATGTTTAAACTCCTGTTGTTCTTCCCAAATAAAATATTGCTGGAAAAGCAAAGTAAGAGTCTGGTGTACTTGGCCAAAATTAAAACAGTCTTTTGACTTAAGCTTTTTTGTTTGGCAAAACAATTTGCCTCAGTTTGTACTCCAAACTATGATTGCTAATATCGAAGATACGCACACCTTTCATGAATGATTCATTGCTGGGAACCGTCCTAGCTGACATACAAAAATAAAGTAGGAGTCTATACTTGTGGATTGAGCGGTAATAATGAATAAAGAGATATTTGTTTTTTCCTTGTTCTTCACAGCCAGCTGAAAAGAGAGGGGTGGATTGTTTTATCAATGGAGGGGGTACATATTTTGTTGTCGTTTGTTTCGGAATCTTACTATCGTCTCAATTCTTGTGTGCAATTTGTCCGTGTACAAACACGATTAACAATGCGTTATACTGCCAACAAACAAACAAACTGGAATTTATTTTTTCAATTGTTAGCCTACAACAGTTAGATTGGTTCGTCAACTGTGGAGAATACTTTCTAAAACGGGGGAGGATTGTAATCGAAAAATGAGTTACTTTAAAATCCTCTAAAATCAAATTTTTTGACAGGTAAGATAATTTCAAGCCATGAGTGTGAACACTAAAAGCTAACCTATTCAAAAACAGGGAGCACTGAAAAGTTGATATACAATACAATTTTCTGTATGATTGTTGAGTCTAGACTACACCTGGTAGGCCTACCTGTTTAAGTAGCGTAGGCCTACATAATAAGAGAAAATAATCAACGGTTTGTGCTTTTAACAACAGAGAAATTATGTTCAAATAATAAATAACTCTTTATTAGAAAAAACACGAACTCAAATACTTTCAAAATGACATTGAAAGCACCTGTTGGTCCCTCTGAAAGTGCAATTTGGTTGTAGATCTATCCAGTACAATCAACAGTTTGGTACGGATACCCGACCTGCACCCGGGTACCTGCCCTGTGTGGTATCCTGACAACATCAATATGGAACCACAGCAGAACCTGACTATTTTTCACGTGAGAAGTCCGTCGTCTGCTAGGTTTCTGTATTGTTTTAAATTTGATTTTTCAGGGTGAAGGACTAAAAATTAGCCTTGGTATCCACCATTTTCGGATTCAGCACCCCCAAATTAGTTAAACCAGGTATGTTACCAACTTTTACTCAAAAATGCCGCTCACTTAGTTAACTAGAGCCCTTTTTGGAAATCTGGTCTAGACTAGAAATCAAGCATGTGAAAGCCACAACTTCGAGTGACAAGGGCGTTTTTTCTTTCTTTCATTATTATCTCGCAACATCGATGACCAATTGAGCTCAAATTTTCACAGGTTTGTTATTTTATGTATATGGTGAGATACACCAACTGTGAAGACTGGTCTTTGACAATTACCAATAGTGTCCATTGTCTTTAACTTGCTCGAAGAAAATAGGTCTATCTGGGTTTTTCATGGACGCTCGCAATCCTAGCCTGATGGTAAAAAGACACAGGAGAGACTGCTACGCAAAACAGGTAGTAACCCTTCATCTAATGTAAGAACAAAATGAGTGGAATGGGAGTAAGTTTAAGCCGGATAAGTTGGTGGCGAGGTGCGGAAAATTATCCCAGGGCAGTTTTAGTATCCAAAGCACGTCCGGGATCTCAAAAGGAGGAACAATGATCTTCAGACGCCCCTTGAATCCCGCCAAGGTGCCCGGGAAGCAAGCGGACACGACACGCCGTATAAGGTAGGCTACGATACATTATATATACTCAGTCAATTTTCCTAATATTGGTCTTGGCCGGTGCGTGACAGGAGACTCTTGCAGTTTACCGTTCATAGGCCTGTATTTGATTTTCCTTTTAAGTTTTCCCGGCCAATTTAAACGAAAATGCATTCGTTTTATTTACCAAGCTCATTCTGGAAACTCGTTTGAAATTGTACTCCCATTAAATCAGCTCATTTCAGAATGTGTTGATTTTCTTTTGGGGTACCGGTCACTTCGGAACCTTGCAAACTCGGCACCTGCAAACTCGGCACCTTGCTAACTCGGCACCTACAACCTCGACACCTTGCAAACTTGGCACCCACAAACTCGGCACAATCCATGTACAAATACAAACTCGGCACCCAGTTGAAAAAGTTAGATTTTTACACTGCGTGAACCTCATTATTATGTAAAGTCCAGTTACCCACCATAGTCGCATAACAAGCTTGATCCTGTTACAAAGCTATTAGTAATAAAATTACAAATATTATTGGAATATAGTTATCGTAAATTTTACCAGTAAATAGAAGCGACGTTATAAAGTACGGGACGGAACAAAATAACACTGACGAAAGGAGTGTGCACCGTCGATAAATAATTAGTCCCCCCATCCACGGCCGGCGGCTATCGGCAAATCACGCTCTGTTAAAAAGCAACAATCCATTATAAACCCTCAACCAAACTAAACAAACCCTTGTAAAAAATTTCAAAGCCCAGAACACAAAAATGGCGCCGCACTTTCACCGACATGGACGCAATTTCAGCCTATAGGTCCGTGTAGTCTAGTAGCCTATAAACAGCGTTTTATAAACTTGTTGACTGAACATGGCGGGCGGACCCAAATTTTCTCGAAAGTTCGGGGGAATTCTTATCTTGAAACAAATTTGTTTTTGTTATTGTGTACACGACATTACTTTATTTTTTTAACCACTTGACTCCTCGAGTTCGAGGTGACTTTAATTGCTTGGTGCCGAGTTTGTTAGTCAATGTGCGAGTATACTCCAGAGGAGGTTTCTGCACAGTATGGGAAGATGATGATAAAAGGCCGGTGCAGAGTTTTTATGGTGCCGACATTCTTGGTGCCGAGTTTGCAAGGTGCCGAGTTTGCAAGGTGCCGAGGTTTGAGGAGAAAAAAAACAAAACAAAAACAAAACCCCAACAGTTTATTAAATCCAAGCCCCTTAAACAGCTACCTCGTGATCAGGATGAAATAAGGGGATTGTTAGATAATTAAATAGTCACTTGAGGCTTAGAGAGCTGTGGCTCTATTGGTCCAATGCCGACCCATTTCCATGATAAATAGTTATAAAGTATCATATATTGTTTGTTTTATAATTATGGAGTTCAGTAGAATGAAGATTCTCTTTTTCATGCGAATGAGCTTTAGCGAATATTCATGGAGGCCTAACAGCCGCTGTTGGTGACACGGGCTCAAAACGATTGGTTTCAATGGGGCTTTTTTGTGGTACATATGCCTATACACTATCACATGATTGCGCAACCATTTACAAAAAAGCTTCATTCTTATCATTTTTTTACCACTGCTGTTTTGCATACGAACCACTTATGCGGGTCACCGAAGTTCACTATCATTCCTGTCAATATGTTCACGCGGCACTGCTTCCCGCCACATCACGGACAGGAACTGACTTTCACTTTGCTATAAAGTAGTTCTGTGTGTACCCTGCTTGCTTATTACTCTAAAACGTAGTTAGCACTGTCTTACAGTTACGTATGTTATTTTAATAACAAGAAAATTATTTGATTTTTGGGGGTAAATGCAATGACACCATGTGTCGGCTTTGATTCTTAAAAAAAAAAAAACTAGCGCATTGATTTCAAATGGTGGTCTGAGTGAGCGGCCCCCTGGAGTGACAGGACGCGCCATTTTGGTTTTCCTTATTTCCTGGTTTAGTGTTGGGTAGAAGAGATGTTTTTCTGAAGTTTTCTGAAGTTATATTGATTTTCATACCTTCGTGGTATTTGTTTTCTCTGACATTTTACCATATTATGTAGTCGGGTGCATCTTGTAGAAAACAGAGGTGAGTGCATTTTGTGTTTAAGCTCCAAATTAATGAATAACAATTCGTCGCGTTTTTCTTATAGTGGTGAATCGGCAATTTTGAGCAAATTGGGGTTTTTGTAGACCCAGTAACTGGGGCGCAGGGCGCTGTACTCCTTTTTCGAATGTTGACATTTTTTTATCGGTCGAGCTAGTTCGACCGATCGAGCTAGTTTGACCGATAATGTCAAAATTCGAAAAAAGGAGTACCGCGCCCTAGCCCCATATAAATCGGTGGATTCATGGAGGAATTTGGACTGCCGGGCTAACAGCGCCCCAGTTACTGGGTCTAGGGTTTTTGCAGGTTTGGGGTTAGTTTGTCTTCTGAATTCATTTCTGAAGGTTTTGAACAGAAATAATGTTTCCTTCTTAAGATATAAAGTCATAAAGTTGGTGAATATTTTAGAGGCTAATAAATGGTTCTTGACATACTGACGAATAAGTAACTCGCCACTCCATAAACACATACAGTTTTGTTTTTTAGATAGTGACGAATAGGCAAATGCGCTGGTAACCACTCCATGTATGATTATGAGTGACGTATCAATGGTATGTCAGGTACCATTGGTTTCTCTGAAATGAGGTCAGTTGTTACAGTTTCAAAATGCCGGTCACTCGAAGCTAATAATTTTAGATAAAAGGAACATAATTTTGAGGTAAGCATAGTTCTGAAAGTGAAAGACAGATTATTTCAAACTGACCTAATAAATTAGTTTGTATTATTCAGTCCGTTCAATCTTCAAGCTAATCTTATTAATTCAGGCACCTATCGTGCCGAAAAAGTTAATTGTTGGGATTTGTATAAATGTAGTTGTTTAATTGACAAGTCTAAAAGACTATGCTCACGATGAGTATTTTTTATCAGGATTTCTTTTACTTGAAGAATGAATAATGCTTAAGTTATACTGGTTTTTTTTCAATAATGTGGCAACATTGAGTGAGGCCTCGAGTGTGGATGGAAGAAAATCAACAGTAATATGTTTTTATAAATCAGCGGTTTTACCAATAATTGTTTTGGAGCATATATATAATTCCTATCGTATATCAGAATGTCCTGGTGTAGCCTAAACAAGCTCTGATTGTTAAATGAAATCCTTCAAAAGTAGTGCAAACAAAATCAAATGATTATTCCAAAGAGGAATAACTTGGACAAATTACATTTGTCTCCCAATTAAAGTTATATCTGGAGGTTAACAAGACCAAAATGAAATGGAAAATCTCATGTGTACTCTCTTTTCATGGAAGTCATGCCTGTGTGTGTGTGTGTTTTTTTGTTTTGTTAAAACAGGTCTGAATATACGTTAACCCCCCCCCCAATCCACGCTGTGCCAACTACACCCATCTCATCCGACCCCATCCACCCCACTCTCTCCCCTCCACCCCCCCCCCCAAAAAAAGAAGGAATTATGGACAAGTGATTCACCCAGAATTTAACAGTTAGTCATCATTATTATTATTGGTTTATTAAAACACATTCAAACATCGCAGCTACAAGCTGAATTGAGTTTAAAATACAGAGATTCAGACAAATCGAAATATTAAAAAATTACAAAAAAACATTAAGAATTACAATTTGTTTTTATACATTAAAAGTGCAAACTGGCTAGTGCCAGTAACAAATTAGATAAAACAAAAAATTGCACAGCAAAACAATTTCACAACATCATGTTTAACACAAATGAAAAACAACGACACGTTAAATTACGTGCATTGAACGTGATATTACTGACGAATAAGCCAAGCGCGTATATTTATTTTTTTAAACCGACGCTAAAATCGGGCACAAAAAGTGACGAATAAGCGCGTAAACGAGAACAATGTTTTTTACATACTGACGAATAGGTTTAAAATGCTATAATTGTTTATTTTAGATCGTTTCATAAAAAAAAATACCTTATATACATTCTTAGAAACATACCTTCCATTTTGCAAATGATAATGTAAGGTAGAAAGATATGAAAGCAACGGATAAATATACGCGTCATAACTTCAAAGGGGATTTACTCGAATGCACTTTTTCCCGATTCGTCACAGAAAAACGCGACGAATTATGTGAACATTTCTGTTTCAAGCCATTAGTCTAGTCAATCTAAGCCAAAATATTGTGGCGGGCACGGGTCGTTATCGGATCCGCGCTTAAATACAACTTGACCCTGACCCTTGCCGACTCAAGTTGAAGTCACTAAGCGGACTTGAGGCTGAGTGGCGAGGTTCGTTTGAGAGGAAATATACCGCCCGATTATAAAAGATGGTAAACCTCCCTGTCAAGACACACACAGTTCCCAAAATAATACACAGTTCCACAAGAGATTTATGAAGAACAAACAGCAATATAGGTGGTTTAATAATTGTCAACGCTCCAGTAAACAATGAACATAAGAAAATGTGGTTTAATTGTCAACCTCTCCAGTAAACAATAAACATGGAGTAAATGTGGTTTAATTGTCAACCTCTCCAGTAAACAATAAACATGGAGTAAATGTGGTATAATTGTCAACCTCTCCAGTAAACAATGAACATAAGAAAATGTGGTTTAATTGTCAACCTCTCCAGTAAACAATAAACATGGAGTAAATGTGGTTTAATTGTCAACCTCTCCAGTAAACAATGAACATAAGAAAATGTGGTTTAATTGTCAACCTCTTCAGTAAACAATGAACATAAGAAAATGTGGTTTAATTGTCAACCTCCCCAGTAAACAATGAACATAAGAAAATGTGGTTTAATTGTCAACATCTTCGGTATCCAATTTGCAATGAGAAAATGTGGTTTAATTGTCAATCTCTGCAGTAAACAATAAGTAAATGTGGTTTGAGTGTCAACCTCTTCAGTATCCACCACAATCAATGACCAATGCAGAGCTACAGAAAATTAAATAACAAAGTACCAGTTACTTGCAAAAGACACCTACGTTCTACTCAACTATTACCCGTGATTCTCGCGCCTATAAGCAGCACCAGCAATCGTCTAGTCAACCACTTTCAAAGTGGTCACTGCCCCGTTAGTGTTAACAAGCACCAGCAATGTCAACCACATCAACTTTATTATAGTCCAGTTTTGTCAACCACACCCCAGGTGTAAAGCACAAAAACCGACACTGTCCGTCACAATATGGCTTGACGTAGACAAAATTGACAACATAACTTTTTTTGCAAGTGTCTCCTTAAACCCTCTAAAACAACATATCAAAAAAGTAGGAAAACAAGTAAGCAGGGGAAATATGCATAATTTGCATAAATAAAAAAATACCGTTCTCCCCCTAAAATACTTTTAAATGCACACCATACAATGCAGATTTTTTTGTTCACATGATGATAATTTTTTTTTTTATGAATCATGGGAATGGTCACTAAATATTTTCCAAACACATAATGAGCAAGAACAAATCCAAGATGACGGCCATTTTTCCAGTTAACACAATGTAAGATAACTTTACAATCTATTTGATTTTGAAGGTGATCCGATGCAAAATGCAAAACAGACTGTGATACCTGGAGATGTCTGCAAGAAGCTGGGCTTGGAATGCTCAGTAGTGTGTGGCGAATGTAAGGGAAAAACTGTACGAGTTCACATCAGGTAGCCACTGGCAGCTTGAGCGAGGAGCTCTAATGTTCTTTACCCCATTTTAGTTCTCAAAACTCCTAAAACCATGTACTACGAAGGTATATCCTGTTCGCACTGGACTTAATTTGGGTAAAGAGCCAATGGGTAACTTACCCAATTTAAGTCCAATGCCAACAGCCCAAGAACTTTTCCTCCCAGGTAACTTACCAACCCGAATGGATAGTTTAACCGAGCCAAAGGTGCCCAGGAAGATTGACCAGGTCAGTTTAACCGAGTCAGTTTAGAGAAAGCTGCCAGAATGGCAGATGATTATGAACTTACTCATAAGCAATCATTTGGCTCTGACAATAGACATGACACCAGTCGCTCCAAATCGACAAAAGGGTCGAAGAATAGTGAACGGTCTGGTGATAAATCTGTCCAGTCCAGTGACTCTAAAACAGAGTCAGATCCTACAAAAGGGAAAGAAAATCCCACCGGGGTTTCAGAAAAGCCACATTGGCGGAAAAACCGGCCTGTTTGTAGTTTTTGTGGCAAAATTGGCCACACATTTGAAAGATGTTTCAAACGGAGGGACCAACTGGAAAAGCCCATTGCGTTTATTGCCAGTGAATCTTGTGGCGAAGTTGTCCTTCCAAAACACAATGTTGAGAAAAATCACATTGTTGAAATTCCTCTTAAAGTTGCGACTGGGGAAGAAAGTCAAGTAACAGTACTGTCTAAGACCAGTATCCAATTTAATGCATTCAACAAACCTGTGAAAATGTTGGCACAATTGGTCGTCGAAGATGCAAATATCGGAAAGGAAATATACCCTGTTGCATTAGTAATGTGTGCTTTAAAGGCAGTGGACACTATTGGTAATTACTCAAAATAATTATTAGCATAAAACCTTTCTTGATTACGAGTAATGGGGGAGCTGTTGGTAGTATAAACATTTTGGGAAACAGCTCCCTCTGAAGTAACGTATAGTTTTCGAGAAAGAAGTAATTTCCCACAAATTTGATTTTGAGGCCTCAGATTTAGAATTTGAGGCCTCGAAATCAAGCATCTGAAAGCACACAACTTCGTATGACAAGGGTGTGACAAGGGTGTTTTTTCTTTCATTAATATCTTTTCTTTCATTAATACTTCGACGACCGATTGAGCTCAAATGTTCACATGTTTGTTATTTTATGCATGTTGAGATACACTAACTATGAAGACTTGTCTTTGATAATAACCAATAGTGTCCAGTGTCTTTAAGATCCACGAGAACCTATAAAGCATTCATGCCTTAAACTATGTGACAGTGTCTTAAAAAAGTCAACAGCTCGTCAGTTTGTATTATGGTCTCTTGTTTGAGAGTCAGGTACAACTTCAGCTAATACTTCGTGATTATGTTAACCACACGTTATTTATTTTTTCTCAAACTTTACCGCTTCCATCAAAGTAGGATTTACCAAAGTTGAAGTTTTCAGTCCAAATTTTGTAAATCAAGACCCGAACCATTGAGTCTTCATCCATGTGAGTCCATAACTAAACGAGTTAACAAGTAATATAACTACAAATTATATTTTAATTTTAATGATAGATCGTGCAGGAAACCAACAGGTAGACAGTCATGAGGTGTCATCACTAATCGCAGAAGGTAAATACAAAACATTACATCACAATTGTAAGGAAAGATAAATGGCATTTTTAGATGGTTCTTTATTTGACTAAATGAAATAACGAAACTGGATTCACTCTGTGACAAAACGCCTGAACTTGTATTATTTGTGACTTTACCAATCACAACATTTCACCGGGCCCCATTTGCCTTAGAAATCTGCTCCAACGGATCACTGTTAATTAAATACCACATTTTGTGTGCTATAGCTGTGTCAATGAAGATTAAAAGGCAGTGGACACTTCTGGTAATTACTCAAAATCTTGATTACGTAATGGGGGAGCTGTTGGTAGTATAAACATTGTAGGAATCAGCTCCCTCTGAAGTGACGTAGTTTTCGAGAAAGAAGTAATTTTCCACAAATTTGATTTTGAGGCCTCAGATTTAGAATTTGAGGCCTCGAAATCAAGCATCTGAAAGCACACAACTTCGTATGACAAGGGTGTGACAAGGGTGTTTTTTCTTTCATTAATATCTTTTCTTTCATTAATACTTCGACGACCGATTGAGCTCAAATGTTCACATGTTTGTTATTTTATGCATGTTGAGATACACTAACTATGAAGACTTGTCTTTGATAATAACCAATAGTGTCCAGTGTCTTTAAGATCCACGAGAACCTATAAAGCATTCATGCCTTAAACTATGTGACAGTGTCTTAAAAAAGTCAACAGCTCGTCAGTTTGTATTATGGTCTCTTGTTTGAGAGTCAGGTACAACTTCAGCTAATACTTCGTGATTATGTTAACCACACGTTATTTATTTTTTCTCAAACTTTACCGCTTCCATCAAAGTAGGATTTACCAAAGTTGAAGTTTTCAGTCCAAATTTTGTAAATCAAGACCCGAACCATTGAGTCTTCATCCATGTGAGTCCATAACTAAACGAGTTAACAAGTAATATAACTACAAATTATATTTTAATTTTAATGATAGATCGTGCAGGAAACCAACAGGTAGACAGTCATGAGGTGTCATCACTAATCGCAGAAGGTAAATACAAAACATTACATCACAATTGTAAGGAAAGATAAATGGCATTTTTAGATGGTTCTTTATTTGACTAAATGAAATAACGAAACTGGATTCACTCTGTGACAAAACGCCTGAACTTGTATTATTTGTGACTTTACCAATCACAACATTTCACCGGGCCCCATTTGCCTTAGAAATCTGCTCCAACGGATCACTGTTAATTAAATACCACATTTTGTGTGCTATAGCTGTGTCAATGAAGATTAAAAGGCAGTGGACACTTCTGGTAATTACTCAAAATCTTGATTACGTAATGGGGGAGCTGTTGGTAGTATAAACATTGTAGGAATCAGCTCCCTCTGAAGTGACGTAGTTTTCGAGAAAGAAGTAATTTTCCACAAATTTGATTTTGAGGCCTCAGATTTAGAATTTGAGGCCTCGAAATCAAGCATCTGAAAGCACACAACTTCGTATGACAAGGGTGTGACAAGGGTGTTTTTTCTTTCATTAATATCTTTTCTTTCATTAATACTTCGACGACCGATTGAGCTCAAATGTTCACATGTTTGTTATTTTATGCATGTTGAGATACACTAACTATGAAGACTTGTCTTTGATAATAACCAATAGTGTCCAGTGTCTTTAAGATCCACGAGAACCTATAAAGCATTCATGCCTTAAACTATGTGACAGTGTCTTAAAAAAGTCAACAGCTCGTCAGTTTGTATTATGGTCTCTTGTTTGAGAGTCAGGTACAACTTCAGCTAATACTTCGTGATTATGTTAACCACACGTTATTTAATTTTTCTCGAACTTTACCGCTTCCATCAAAGTAGGATTTACCAAAGTTGAAGTTTTCAGTCCAAATTTTGTAAATCAAGACCCGAACCATTGAGTCTTCATCCATGTGAGTCCATAACTAAACGAGTTAACAAGTAATATAACTACAAATTATATTTTATTTTTAATGATAGATCTTGCAGGAAACCAACAGGTAGACAGTCATGAGGTGTCATCACTAACCGCAGAAGGTAAATACAAAACATTACATCACAATTGTAAGGAGACATAAATGGCATTTTTAGATGGTTCTTTATTTGACTAAATGAAATAACGAAACTGAATTCACTCTGTGACAAAACGCCTGAACTTGTATTATTTGTGATTTTACCAATCACAACATTTCACCGGGCCCCATTTGCCGCATAAATCTGCTCCAACGGATCACTGTTAATTAAATACCACATTTTGTGTGCTATAGCTGTGTCAATGAAGATTAAAAGGCAGTGGACACTATTGGTAATTACTCAAAATAATTATTAGCATAAAACCTTGCTTGGTAACGAGTAATGGGGAGCTGTTGGTAGTATAAACATTGTGAGAAACAGCTCCCTCTGAAGTGACGTAGTTTTCGAGAAAGAAGTAATTTTCCACGAAATTGATTTTCAGACCTCAGATTTGGAATTTGAGGTCTCGAAATCAAGCATCTGAAAGCACACAACTTTGTGTGACAATGGTGTTTTTCTTTTATTAATATCTCGCAACTTCGATGACCGATTGGGCTCAAAATTTTTACAGGTTTGTTATTTTATGCATGTCGAGATACACCAACTATGGAGACTTGTCTTTCACAATTACCAATAGTGTCCAGTGTCTTTAAGATGCATGATAACCTATAAAGCCTTCATGCCTGAAACTATATGACAATGTCTTGTAAAATCAACAGCTCGTCAGTTTGTATATATGGTCTCTTGTTTCTGGTACAACTTCAGCTAATACTTTGAGATTTTGTTAACCATACGTTATTTATTTTGTCTCAACTTTACCTAATCCATCCAAGGATTAACCAAAGTGTTCAGTCTGAATCTTGAAAATCAAGTCCGAACCATTGAGTCTTTATCCATGTGAGTCCATAACTAAACGAGTTAACAAGTAACTACAAATTATATTTATCTTTTAAATGATAGAGCTTGAAAGAAGCCTAATAGTAGACGTTCATGAGGTGTCATCACTAACCGCAGAAGGTAAATACAAAACATTACATCACAATTGTAAGGAAAGATAAATGGCATTTTTAGATGGTTCTTTATTTGACTAAATGAAATAACGAAACTTGATTCACTTTGTGACAAAACGCCTGAACTTGTATTATTTGTGATTTTACCAATCACAACATTTCACCGGGCCCCATTTGCCGCAGAAATCTGCTCCAACGGATCGCTGTTAATTAAATACCACATTTTGTGTGCTATAGCTGTGTCAATGAAGATTGCTTAAAAGTGAACATGAAGTAGACCTGAACTTTTGTACCAGCTACAAAGAAGATATGACTTGGTAAATTGATATATTTATCAACCAATCAGGGGGGTGGGGTCACCTGAACCCTGTTTGTAAAAATACCAGAGTCTGACTGGTAAACATATAACAGATCTTGCACAACCGTTACGTTTGAGATTTTGCGTCACGTGGGGGTGTTTAAACGGTTGATAACGATTAGTTGGGGTTGTTTTATGACCGGTTGTTTTCGGATAACATTTTGTACGGGTTAGCACACAACCGCGTTCCTCGGGGTGATTTATCCCACCGCGCAATTAGCCCATATACATGTACGTGGATGCATTACTACGCGCATGAATGCATATCCGAAAACTGTCTCAGAAAAATGCACCACGCGTACAGTACAGGACTCAAGGACTTCGGAAAACAGAGATATTACAGTAACTTGTCAAAGAATTACATCAGACACATTTGCATACCTATTTCTTGCTTACAGTATGGTTAAATAATAATGTTTATGAAACGCGCCACTGTATCTTCCTGTTTCTACAAGTACTTTATGAGCTGAACATCTAAATTTAGCCAGATAATGTCTGTATTGTGATTGTTGAAATAAAAAACATAAATAAAAGAAATAATGGTTCAACTTCATACCCTTCAATATCCGGTAGATTCTTAGTTAATTTTATTTTACTCCACGTTCTAATAACCTACCTAAGCCAGCTAGGTATAGTAATCATAGAATTGGAAATGGATGTTAAAGACACTGGACACCTTTGGTAACTGTCAAAGACCAGTATATATTCTCACTAAGTGTATCTCAACATAAAAAATAGCAATTTTGTGAAAATTTAAATTCATTTGGAGACTAATGCAAGAAAAAAAACACCATTGTCACACGAGTTGTATGCTTTCAGATGCTTGAATTCGAGCCCTCAGCTGAGCTCTCGAATCTTTTGGTGAGAAATTACTCTTTCTCAAAAACTACGTTACTTCAGAGGGAGCCGCTTCTCACAATGTTTTATACTATCAACAGCTCTCCATTGCTCATTACCAAGAAAGTTTTTATGCTAACAATTATTTTGAATAACTACCAATAGTGTCCAGTGCTTTTAAAACACATTAAACTCCAACATTCGCCCCTTAACAGTGGTTCGCTGGCCAAATGGTTGTTAAAACACCAGAGGACCAGTCAGAATTCGCATCCCTGTTCAAAATGAATTACGGACTAGTGAAAAGGTTGATGGACTAGAGAATGGCTAGTTGGTAATCGCTGACAAAGTTAAAGGCAGTGGACACTATTGGTAATTACTCAACATAATTATTAGCATAAAACCTTACTTGGTAACAAGTAATATGGACAGAATGTCAGTATAAAACGTTGTGGGAAACAGCTCCACAGTGGTTTAAAACCCTATGTGACCCCGACATTGACAAGTTTCTGTACAATAATCGGTCAGAATACCTTTATAATATCTCAAGCATGTCTCAATGTCATCTTTAGGTAGATAAAACGTGAAAATAATCCACAATTTGTCGATCCGTGTCGTGATTCACGAATTATTTTAGAGGAATTGCGCCCTCTTGTGACAATTTTTATGATGTGTGTAATGTTGATGTACAAAAATGGTTAAAAACAGCGTTTTGAAAACTTAGTTTTTGGGAGTGAAGGCGATCTTGCGGGATTTCGGCGCTATTTTATTTTCAAAGCTAAGTAGTCACTCTATCATTTTATGGAAACAAATACAAAAAATATGTTGGCCGTTGGTGGCCGATTGGGAAAATATCCAAAGTTTGGATTTTTATTTATTTTCCTTAATTTTGCGATGTAAACAATTGTTTTTTTTTTAAATTCTCATTTTCAGGAGTAAAAACGAATGGTTACTTTATTAATCTATTACATATTTTTAGCATTTTGTCCATGCCCTTAATGGCTTTTTTTAAAGATGTGTGGCGGTATTTTTTTTTATAAGTAGCATTTTTTGACATTTTAGTCGAAGATTTCAAAGCATTTTTGCCGTATCCTCAAAACTTTGGTCCGTAGTTAATTTTCTATAGTGCGAAAGGTCACTTATACAGGTAATTTAAAAACAATATTTGTTTTCTCAAACACTTTTTATATGCCTATCCAGGTATTTTTTTTAACATAAGGGTTTGAGATTTTTGCTGAATACAAACGTATGTCACTGTATATACGAATTACATACAATTGCTTAAAAAACCGGGGTAAGAAATTTCAAAAAAATTAACATTCTTTACGAATTAAACCACTGTGAGCTCCCTCTGAAGTGACGTAGTTTTCGAGAAAGAAGTCATTTTCCTCGAATTTGATTTCGAGACCTCAAATTTAGAATTTGAGGTCTCGAAAATCAACCATCTGAAAGTGTGTTTGTTTCTTTCATAGTTATCTCGCAACTTTGATGACCAATTGAGCTGAAATTTTCACAGGTTTGTTATTTTATGCATATGTTGAGATACACCAAGTGAGAAGACTGGTCTTTGGCAATTACCAATAGTGTCCAGTGTCTTTAAAGGGCAAACCCTGCCCTTGATATCGAATGGTCAGGCTCTAGGTTTTTATAATAGACGATGTTTTAAGCCATGGTTTACCATTCCAGAAATAATAGAGATTCATTTCTCTGAAGGTTGTTCTAAATATAAGTTTGTTGCTGTTAAAAGATGCTTGTTGTTCTATAAATGTCCATACTGTTTGTTTGAACCAGATGATGGAATTGTGCATGGAGCCCATCCAACGAGAGATCCAGCCCAGGTCGCTGCAGAAAGCTGTAGAGAGGCAATAAGAACTCATTATAGGGACAGCTATGTGCAACTGACACCATTGGAGGATGACACAAAACACATCAAAGATATCTACACAGAATTAACATTGGAGGAGTCTGGACAGAAACTGGAATCGTATAAAGATATATTCCTTCAGACAACAAGGCGTGGTGATCCAATAAAACGGGTTATTTTGAATGGGGAACCTGGCAGAGGGAAGTCTACCCTCATAGATAAGATGGCACATGATTGGGCATGTGGTGAAGCACTGCAGCAGTTTGAGCTTGTATTTGTTTTAAGAATGAGTGCAGTTGAACAAAACACACAGCTGATTGACTCAATTTTTGACCAACTTTTAGACGAGGATACTGGTGTAGATAAGAACTTGTTGAGTTCTTTTATCAGTCACAATCCAGGCAAAGTACTGCTCTTGTTGGATGGCTTTGATGAGTTAAAGACCCGTGCCCTGAATGAAGACCTATTTGGTTCAATTCTAAAGACCATGAACCGTAAGAAAAACAGAGAGTGTTTTGTTGTAATTACCACTCGTCCCTCTCACTATCATAAATTAGTGACAAAGTCATTAATTAGAGAGCCTTTCACAAAGGTCAGGGTTGAAGGTTTTGATAAGAAAGCTATCAAGATGTATGTGAAGAGATTTTATTCGGATGAACATGACACAGCTGAAAGGCTCATGCGGAGGATCAAATCCTCAAATGTTTTAGCTGATATGGCAAAGAGTCCGATGCTACTTCAGTTAATGTGTATTTTGTGGAAAGAGGATTCTAAACTCCCAGGAACAGTGTCCCGTATCTACAGTGAGGCATTGGAGTACATATTTGTCAGAAAAAGTGACAGGAATCCTGATATGCCTCCAGATGAATTACTAAAAGTAACAAATGAACTCGGAAAGATTGCCTTGCATGGTCTTCTTGCTCCAGAACAACAGCTTGCTTTTCCCGAAGAAGATTTTGAACCGAGAGTACTCGAATCTGCACTAAAAGCAGGTATTCTTACAAGAAAAAAGGTCTTGAAGGGAAGAAAAAGTCACACCAGCATTCAGTTCCTGCACAAGACGTTTCAAGAGTTTTGTGCTGGTAAATACTTACAAAGATTATTTGAAACAGACACAACGGAATTTAAGAAAAACCTGAAAAAGTTAATCAAATCTGGAGGTAATGATTACGTTTTTTGGTTTTGTGCTGGTGACAATATGGCATGTACATGTAACATTTTACAAATACTGGTTGCATCCAAGCAGTTCAAAGAAGAGCAACTAAGAAGACAGGAACGTGCACCCCTAATGCAGTTAGGCCTAAACTGCTACTTTGAAGGTCAGTCAAAAGATTTACCTCCAGTGAAATTTATAGAGTCTGTTCTAACAGAAAATGTAAACATTGGTAAATGGGACAGGGACAGTCTGAACTCTTTCACAAACTTTCTTCAAAATGTTCATGCCCACGCTGACAAACAAACTGTTTATCTTGACAAGGTACAGTCGGTAGAGATAAGTAAATGTCACTTGGGTGGGTGTATGTCAGATTTGGTCGACTCTATGAGCTTAATGGCGAATCTTTCATCAGTGAAATTGTCAATGTGCAAATTGAATGAGAGTAGTGGAGAATACTCTGCATTATCAGGAGCAACACTTGGTTCTGCTGCATCATGGGCCCAACACTTCAAGAAAATGGAGAACCTTCAGAAGCTACACTTGGTTCGCTGCTCATTGACAGATAAAGATATGACACATATTGCTCCTGCACTCTGTGATCTGCCCAACTTGGTGGAACTGAATCTTATGGAAAATGATGCTCTTGGTGGTTCTGCTGCATCATGGGCCCATCACTTCAAGGAAATGAAGAAACTTCAGAATCTTGACTTTAGTTACTCCTCATTGACAGGTGAAGATATGACACATATTGGTCCTGCACTCTGTGATCTGCCCAACTTGGTGGAACTGAATCTTATGGGAAATGATGCTCTTGGTGGTTCTGCTGCATCATGGGCCCATCACTTCAAGAGAATGAAGAACCTTCAGAAGCTACACTTGAGCTGCTGCTCATTGACAGGTGAAGATATGACACATATTGCTCCTGCACTGTGTGATCTGTCCAATTTGGTTGAATTGAGTCTTGTGCAAAATAAAGCTTTGGGTGGTTCTGCTGCATCATGGGCCCATCACTTCAAGAGAATGAAGAACCTTCATAAGCTTTACTTGAGTCGCTGTTCATTGACAGGTGAAGATATGACACATATTGCTCCTGCACTGTGTGATCTGCCCAACTTGGTTGAATTGTTTCTTGATGAAAATAAAGCCTTGGGTGGTTCTGTTGCATCATGGGTACATCACTTCAAGAGGATGATGAACCTTCAGAGTCTTGTTTTTACTTGCTCCTCATTGACTGGTAAAGATATAACACAACTTGCTCTTGCACTTTGCGATCTGCCCAACTTTGTTGAATTGAGTTTTTGGGGAAATGAAGCCTTGGGTGGTTCTGCTGCATCATGGGCACATCACTTCAAGAAGATGAAGAAACTTGTGTTTCTAGACTTTGGGGAATGCTCATTGACAGGTGAAGATATGACACATATTGGTCCCATACTGTGTGATCTGCCCAACTTGGTTAGGTTAAGGTTGTTCTAAATATAAGTTTGTTGCTGTTAAAAGATGCTTGTTGTTCTATAAATGTCCATACTGTTTGTTTGAACCAGATGATGGAATTGTGCATGGAGCCCATCCAACGAGAGATCCAGCCCAGGTCGCTGCAGAAAGCTGTAGAGAGGCAATAAGAACTCATTATAGGGACAGCTATGTGCAACTGACACCATTGGAGGATGACACAAAACACATCAAAGATATCTACACAGAATTAACATTGGAGGAGTCTGGACAGAAACTGGAATCGTATAAAGATATATTCCTTCAGACAACAAGGCATGGTGATCCAATAAAACGGGTTATTTTGAATGGGGAACCTGGCAGAGGGAAGTCTACCCTCATAGATAAGATGGCACATGATTGGGCATGTGGTGAAGCACTGCAGCAGTTTGAGCTTGTATTTGTTTTAAGAATGAGTGCAGTTGAACAAAACACACAGCTGATTGACTCAATTTTTGACCAACTTTTAGACGAGGATACTGGTGTAGATAAGAACTTGTTGAGTTCTTTTATCAGTCACAATCCAGGCAAAGTACTGCTCTTGTTGGATGGCTTTGATGAGTTAAAGACCCGTGCCCTGAATGAAGACCTATTTGGTTCAATTCTAAAGACCATGAACCGTAAGAAAAACAGAGAGTGTTTTGTTGTAATTACCACTCGTCCCTCTCACTATCATAAATTAGTGACAAAGTCATTAATTAGAGAGCCTTTCACAAAGGTCAGGGTTGAAGGTTTTGATAAGAAAGCTATCAAGATGTATGTGAAGAGATTTTATTCGGATGAACATGACACAGCTGAAAGGCTCATTCGGAGGATCAAATCCTCAAATGTTTTAGCTGATATGGCAAAGAGTCCGATGCTACTTCAGTTAATGTGTATTTTGTGGAAAGAGGATTCTAAACTCCCAGGAACAGTGTCCCGTATCTACAGTGAGGCATTGGAGTACATATTTGTCAGAAAAAGTGACAGGAATCCTGATATGCCTCCAGATGAATTACTAAAAGTAACAAATGAACTCGGAAAGATTGCCTTGCATGGTCTTCTTGCTCCAGAACAACAGCTTGCTTTTCCCGAAGAAGATTTTGAACCGAGAGTACTCGAATCTGCACTAAAAGCAGGTATTCTTACAAGAAAAAAGGTCTTGAAGGGAAGAAAAAGTCACACCAGCATTCAGTTCCTGCACAAGACGTTTCAAGAGTTTTGTGCTGGTAAATACTTACAAAGATTATTTGAAACAGACACAACGGAATTTAAGAAAAACCAGAAAAAGTTAATCAAATCTGGAGGTAATGATTACGTTTTTTGGTTTTGTGCTGGTGACAATATGGCATGTACATGTAACATTTTACAAATACTGGTTGCATCCAAGCAGTTCAAAGAAGAGCAACTAAGAAGACAGGAACGTGCACCCCTAATGCAGTTAGGCCTAAACTGCTACTTTGAAGGTCAGTCAAAAGATTTACCTCCAGTGAAATTTATAGAGTCTGTTCTAACAGAAAATGTAAACATTGGTAAATGGGACAGGGACAGTCTGAACTCTTTCACAAACTTTCTTCAAAATGTTCATGCCCACGCTGACAAACAAACTGTTTATCTTGACAAGGTACAGTCGGTAGAGATAAGTAAATGTCACTTGGGTGGGTGTATGTCAGATTTGGTCGACTCTATGAGCTTAATGGCGAATCTTTCATCAGTGAAATTGTCAATGTGCAAATTGAATGAGAGTAGTGGAGAATACTCTGCATTATCAGGAGCAACACTTGGTTCTGCTGCATCATGGGCCCAACACTTCAAGAAAATGGAGAACCTTCAGAAGCTACACTTGGTTCGCTGCTCATTGACAGATAAAGATATGACACATATTGCTCCTGCACTCTGTGATCTGCCCAACTTGGTGGAACTGAATCTTATGGAAAATGATGCTCTTGGTGGTTCTGCTGCATCATGGGCCCATCACTTCAAGGAAATGAAGAAACTTCAGAATCTTGACTTTAGTTACTCCTCATTGACAGGTGAAGATATGACACATATTGGTCCTGCACTCTGTGATCTGCCCAACTTGGTGGAACTGAATCTTATGGGAAATGATGCTCTTGGTGGTTCTGCTGCATCATGGGCCCATCACTTCAAGAGAATGAAGAACCTTCAGAAGCTACACTTGAGCTGCTGCTCATTGACAGGTGAAGATATGACACATATTGCTCCTGCACTGTGTGATCTGTCCAATTTGGTTGAATTGAGTCTTGTGCAAAATAAAGCTTTGGGTGGTTCTGCTGCATCATGGGCCCATCACTTCAAGAGAATGAAGAACCTTCATAAGCTTTACTTGAGTCGCTGTTCATTGACAGGTGAAGATATGACACATATTGCTCCTGCACTGTGTGATCTGCCCAACTTGGTTGAATTGTTTCTTGTGGAAAATAAAGCCTTGGGTGGTTCTGTTGCATCATGGGTACATCACTTCAAGAGGATGATGAACCTTCAGAGTCTTGTTTTTACTTGCTCCTCATTGACTGGTAAAGATATAACACAACTTGCTCTTGCACTTTGCGATCTGCCCAACTTTGTTGAATTGAGTTTTTGGGGAAATGAAGCCTTGGGTGGTTCTGCTGCATCATGGGCACATCACTTCAAGAAGATGAAGAAACTTGTGTTTCTAGACTTTGGGGAATGCTCATTGACAGGTGAAGATATGACACATATTGGTCCCATACTGTGTGATCTGACCAACTTGGTTAGGTTGAGGTTGAGGGGAAATGAAGCCTTGAGTGGTTCTGCTGCATCATGGGCACATCACTTCAAGAAGATGAAGAAACTTGTGTGTCTAGACTTTGGGAACTGTTCGTTGACATCCAACGATGAAACACATATCAGGTCTGCATGTTGTGATCTGCCCAACTTGAAAAGTTTGGATATTAAGCATAATAAACATCCAAGTTTCGAAAGTTTGGATTACCTTTTCTTCCTAGAAAACGAAGATAAACCTTGGTAAACCTGACTTGTTGGATCCCCACCTCCTCACTGCGTGATCGGCCTAACTTTGTTCGCTTAGATATTAAAGGGGTAAAACTCATTAGATGATGGAAAAGACAACACTGTGTCGGACAAGACTTTGATCTCGTTGGTGCTTTTGTAGTTGACTTTAATAACAAACTCTTTACGTAGGCAGTGAACTTTCACATGATCTTACTTGGGCAAAACACATCACAATAACAGTGATACGATTTTGGTGGTGCTCCACAAGACCAAAGATTGCATACAAAACTCCTGTTAGACTTAATTGAAATATTTGGGATCACAAAAAAACCACAAAGACAACCCTGAAAAGGTACAGAGACGTGCTGTTAGATTTGTTAAAAATGACTAAAACCGGACAAGTAGTGTGTCAAATATTCTGAATCAACGGAACTAGGATGAAACAAGTCTCATTTTGATTTTTGGGTAAAATTGCTTGTTTTGAACTTTTTAGAAATAATCACGTTTTCGTTTAAATTTGTCATTTTCCTCCCTAGTCGTCTAGCCTTCTAGCATATACTTTACGCTTTTGTGTTTTGGTGGTGTGTGTTATTTATTGTGGATGAGAACAGCAATAAAATAACTATAGAAAATGAATGAGTATGCTTGGTTTTAGTTCCAGAAATATATAATAATAAGAATATTTTGTTGACATAATATTAAACAATTATAGCAAGTTCTCTAGTATTAAATGTTTTTATGTTTTCAGTGCATCTTCGTGAGGACTCACTGAAACATCTTAGCAGTACCAGCCTACTACCAAAGGAAACCAAAGGTTCACTTATTATCCGCTGAGAACTATTATGAAACTTGCGGGATGCCGCGCTCGCGCGGCATCCCTGCTGAATGATGAAAATCCTTTACACAAATATTTCGAAATGTGATGTGGTAGAGGGTATTATACGCCTCTCTTAATATTTATGCATGACGTCATAATTGTAACCCAAAATGAAGCTATGGCCTGTATGACGCACGTCCGCCACTACTCGTTTTGGGTTTAGACGACGTACCTGCATACTTATTAAGAGAGGCGTTTTCGGAAGGACATAGGTTATAATAACTTCGCATAATTGGATTGGGAATTGTATTAAAAATGATTGATGATTTTAAGCTCTGAGAATCTATACTTTTATTATTTGGGTTTTTCTTTGATTTTGTATTTGTGTTTGTCTCCTTTTCATTGTGTCTCCCCAAAAAATTATATCAGTGTTTTGCCATTTGTTTCTCTTTATCCATGCCCTTTAGACTAATTTTATGTACACTGATTTCGACTTGATTGTTGCTTGATGTTTTGGTGTATAGTTTTGGTAATTCCCCATTGGAGCGACTTATTGATATAATGTATGTTTCTTGATATCGATGTTAAAGTTTAGTTGTGGATGTAATGTTGTAGGCCCATTATTAGCTGTTCCGACGTAGTGGTCGGAACAGCTGTTGAAATCGTCAAGATTTTTATTTGTTATTATTATTTATATTATTAGCTGTTCCGTCGTAGTGGTCGGAACAGCTATTGAAATCGTCAAGATTTTTATTTGTTATGATTATTATTATTATTATTAGCTGTTCCGACGTAGTGGTCGGAACAGCTATTGAAATCGTTAAGATTTTTATTTGTTTGTATTAGCTGTTCCGACGTACTGGTCGGAACAGTTATTGTTTTTGTTAAGATTTTTATTAGCTGTTTCCGACGTACTGTTCGGAACAGCTATTGTTTTTGTTAAGATTTTTATTAGCTGTTCCGACGTACTGGTCGGAACAGCTATTGTTTTTGTTAAGATTTTTATTTGTTATTATTATTATTTGTATCCGTCAAAAGCCCACAGGTTTAACCAGGGCATTTAGTTAAAGCTAAAAGTCATACTTATTCATGGTTTATTTATTAAAACACTGCAATACAGCGGCTAAAAAGCCGAAATGCACAGTTTACAAAAAAGTCATTGAAAAACATTACTATTAAAAAATATTAATGTATAAACTTAAAAAGAGCACAAAAACAATTTGATAAGATTAGAAAACCAACCATCGCTCACTTAGAAAAACCAATATAATTGTCATTAAAGTTACAGCAATGATTACTTATGAGACTAGGAGTCGCTACATGGCAAAAAATAAAGAAATGGCAAATCACAGTTGGCAAGAACACATTTGGTAATAACAATTTAAAAAAAAAAGTCAATTTACAATTAAACCATCCATTGCTATAAAAAAAGAAGATAGATATTTTTAAGCTGAGGGGATTTGGCCAGAAGTTCACAAAATGCGGGCAAGAGCAGGAATAGTGGATCGTTTGTACCTTTCAGTACGACACTTGGGAATGTGAAGCCCGGTTACTGTGCTGGGTCGAAGTACCCTATCACGTGTAGTAGTTTTTTCCGGGGGGAGCATGTTCCTAAACTTAGAGGATCCAAGTAAGTTCTTACCAAACTTTATAAAAAGGTCTTCTCTTCTAGACTTGAGTGATGAGATGCCCAGTAATTCAAGTGCCATGGTGTAGGATTGATATTGAAGGCCAAGAATAATGCGGGCGGCACGTTTCTGAACATTTTCAACAGCAATTACCTGGCGCTCAGTAATAGAGCTGTGCCAAACTTGACTAGCGTATTCCAGAACAGGTCTAATATAACAAGTATAAACTGCCACCATGTCTGTAGTAGGTACTTTGGATTTACGTAGTACGCACGGATGAAGATAAAGTAAACGCATTATCCGCATATGGATTATTTTGTCCCCGACTTTTGAGCATAATTTTAATTCAATGGGCTATCATGTCATTGTTTTTGTATTAATGTTATTTTCTCAACTGCACTGAGTATTTCCCCGCTAAGCCGAATGTAAGGGTAATTACCTCGTCGACTAAAAAATATAACACACTGCTATAATTACACACTTATTTTCTTGTACTGAGCGCATAACGCGCCATGTCTGTCTAAAAGACACTCCTGGCGCAGACAGTTCAACAATATTATATCTTCAAAACGTTATTGAAAATAAACACATTGAATGATTGGTTGCTTTGTTGAATTATTACTTTGTTGTTTTGTTTCCAATAACGCTTCGCGATTTTAGAATCTTGGGCCCTTTACTTATTCATCGCGACTTGCGTCACGTCCCACGATTTTACATAGCGAGTTGTACGATATAGGGTTTCTAAATAAAGCGAGTTTTCGGAATATGCTGTGTGCCACAAATCTAATCTACTTTTTTTTTTGGGGGGGGGGGGGGGGGTGGGTGTGGGGGGGGGGGGTAAGAGCGTCGGCTTATTTTTAGTTTATTCTCATCTGAATTTGTCATATAAACTTTCTGGTCAATAGGCTGCACGTCGGGAGCACTAAACGCGTATTGTGTATTGTCACTTTGGGCTTATTGCATCTCGCGAAATTTTAACGACACAATTTCTGACCGTTCATATTCACGCTGCTCAAGGACAAACCTCCATACATCCCATATCTCTGGAACCCTATATCGTACAAACTAAATAAAAACGGCAAATTCGTCCTCACTCCTTAATTTTCTCTCACTTATTTCACTTTCAGAAAGCATTTCAGGTTATTTTTTAGGGTTTGTTCGTCCAGTATGGTAAATTTTGTAATAAACAAACTCCTAAAAATGTACCCCATTCAGCCGCATGAGGGCTCTTTTGTTAACATTATCTCCAGTAACCAACCCGACGGGCCGATTGCTAAAGTAGGCTACAAAATGGATTTGGCAATTTACATTCTGAGACCTGACCGACACACTGCTCTAACCAATTTTGTGAATGGACTTATTCAAAAGGAAACTTAATGTCGTTTTGCTTCACAGCTTTGACCAAATGCAACGTTCTTTTTGACAGCTTCAAAACAGCCTTTTTGACGTACGTATATAAGTTTCACAAACTTCCGTGATGGGGTAAACTCTGACACTGAAACACTATACCTCCATGAACAGACCGTATTCTAAAACGGTATTCATGTACTCATTTGAGTTTACTGGCAAAACCTATACGAAAAGAATGTTGCAATTTCTGTATGGAGATTTTGGAAGTCCGAGGTCGCCACCCACTTTCAACCTAAAGTGATCCCACGGCGACCTCCTTCACCAAGCAACAGGTGGACTGTATCAAAACCAGACAACACACCACTCACAATACACTGACCAGAATGTATGGATAGGTTGGGCTCGATGGCTTACTTTATTTGTGTAAGCCCGTATATTATACTATCCTAACTCCTCCGCCTCGTTCCAACCTCAATTATTAGTTGCTGGTGACGTTAATCCTAATCCGGGACCTGATCATGATACCAATGACAATCATAATCGCAATCCTATATCCTCTCATCAAAAAATTGTATACAGCAGGACTCAGCTGATGAATATGAACACTGGAACATTGACTGTGCCCTTAAGTACATGGTTGAACATAGCGTCTCTCGGAATACAATCCAAACCTTCAACTCATAGAGGAGTGCGTGCAGGGATCCGTAAGCATCGAAATAGATCTGTTGACATTTTACATTTCCTTAAATTTAGTTTGTGGAATGCGCATTCAGTAAGAAATAAGACAATCAGCTGTTCTGAGTATGTGCTAGACAAGGGGATTGACGCATTATTTCTAACAGAGACCTGGCTGAATGACTCTGATAATGTTATTATTAGGGAACTCTGCCCTCCAGGCTATAAAATATGTTCATCAATCTTCCGAGAGATTCCGATAACTATGGTGGAATTGGTGTCTTGTACAGATGCCCCCTGAAGTTTCAGATTATACCATTCAATTTCAAATCTGCTACTTTGAGTACACAATCATTTCAAACACAGGACGCAAGATCTACTATATCCTGATCTACAGACCTCCCCCATCCAGAAATAATGGTTTGTGAGACTTCACAGTTTCTTGATGACTTTGCGAACTTTCTAATATTATGCGTGAACTCGCTAGCCGGCAAAGTCGTCCTGTTGGGAGACTTCAACATTCATGTCGATTGCCCGGAGAAAACAGACGTCACCCGTTTTCTGGAAACTGCTGAGAGTGCTGGTTTTCAACAATGATATTCATGGGGCAACCCATATATGTGGCCATACACTGGACGTGGTCCTGTCTCGACCTGAAGACAACCTCATCATGGACTGTACAGTTGGTGTTAGGCTTTCAGATCACCATAATGTTGATTTTCAGCTCATGCTGGACAAAGCAGAAAATCCAAAACAAGTTACTACTAATCGGAACTTTCGCACAATTGATACAGCCAACTTTCAGAAAGAGTTGAAATTGAAGTTTAACAACATTATAGCTGGAGTTGATAATATCGATTGTCTGACGGAGGCATTTGAAGAGTGCACAATCAATTCCTTGGACCATTTTGCCCCTGTCTCTATGAAAACTCGTAAAACAAGAATTAGACAAATTTGTCTTTGCAGTACTTCGAGTATTATATGAATGGACTTTTGAAGTTAAAGTGAAAAATAAACTAAAACAGCTTGGTAATGCGTTAGTCATAAATTTATACATAACTTTATCCAAATTAGGATGATAAAGGTCGATGATTTGTAGTATTTTAAGATTGAAAAATAATGGAGCTGTGTGTTCGCGAAAACCAGCATTGGAAATTATGCGAACAGCCAGCTCTCTTTTGCAATGTAAGAAGTTTATTGCATTGTGACAAGGAACCACCCCATGTAAGAATTGAGTAATTTAGATACGGCAGAACTAAAGAGTTATAAAGTTTTAGTAAAATATAACCGGGTACGAATTTCCTTAGACGATTAATTATACCAATATTTTTAGCTATTTTACTAGTAACTTCACTAATATGATTTCTCCAGGATAAATGTTCATCAATTTCTAAACCAAGAAGTTTAGTGTGTTCCAATTTGTTAAGCCCCACACCGTCCAAAACTAGAGGAACAGACTGATTGTATCTTTTCTGTGCTGTACAGAATATTATATAATTACATTTCAACAAATTAATACATAACTTATTAGCTTTAAGCCAAGTACTTATTTTTACAAGCTCAATATTTAAATTATTGACAGCTACGTTAACATTTTTGTGGCTGTAAACTAAACTTGTATCATCAGCAAAAATACAAAATGATATAATGTCAGAGGTGTTGCATATGTCGTTGACATAGATAATAAATAACAAAGGTCCTAAAATAGAGCCTTGAGGCACTCCACATGTAATAGGTTTCTCTAATAGTAGCAGAGTTATATGAGACTGATTGTTTCCTATTTGATAAATAACTTTTAAACCACTCCAGAGCTATACCACGGACTCCACAGTGCTCCAATTTATGTATCAAAATGTTATGGTTAACCGTGTCAAAGGCCTTAGAAAGGTCCAGAAATATGCCAATAGAAATGTTTCCGTCCTCAATGCCTTCGAGCAGTTTGTTTGTTAAAAAGGATGTTGCTAACTCTGTAGAGCGATTTTTTCTAAATCCAAATTGAGATTTAGAGAGAAGGTTATGCTTAGATATAAAGCCTATTAGTCTTGCATACATTAGTTTTTCAAAGGTCTTCGAGAATGTCGATAGAACTGATATGGGCCGATAGTTCCCGATAACATTCCTATCACCACCTTTATGAATTGGAGTAACTTGAGCTATTTTAAGACCATCAGGAAATATTCCATGAGTTAAAGACATATTGAAGATCTCAGCAAGAGGTTTTGCCAAGGAATACCTTGCTTGTTTGATAACAATAGGGCTTAGTGAGTCGCAGCCTGTGGCTTTACCAGGTGTAATTGGGCTAAGAAAAAGAGAATTGTGACATTTACCATCAAGAAATGACTCAAATGCAGTGTTACATGGTGGGAGCTTACTGGCAAGCTTAGCACCGACACTAACAAAATAATCATTGAATGCATCGCTAATTTCTTTGTCACCTTCAATTGTCACACCATCTTGAATAATGCAGGAAGGGTTTGGCTTGTGTTTTCCTTTATTTAAAACCGAATTTATCACATTCCAAGTACCTTTGACATTTCCCTTTCTAGTTTCGAATTGAGAACTAAAATACCTCTATTTGGATGTTCTAATTAAAGAATTTAATTTGTTTTTATACAGAGTATAAGTTGATTTATTTTACAGAGTTGTGTTTTTAAGGAATTTTTTATATAGAAAGTTTTTCCTCCTGATTGAATTATAGATACCAGCAGATAGCCATGGCGATTTACATCGGTTATACCTGCATTTGACTTCTTTTAGGGGGAAGTGTTTATCATACAATTTAAGTATGTGGTCTAAAAAATTAGGCTATCGGTAATGGGGGCTATACTACGAGTGTTTTGGAATTAAAGTTTTCTTTTGGGTAAAGCTAGAAGGTTAATATGCATCATAAGTGCTTATAAAGTGTGTCAATTTCTCTGTTTTTAAGCATACGGAGGCTTGATTTTCCACCCCTCAAAACGTCAAAAGCTCAGGAGCTTCTTGGGTCTTCACCCTGGACCCCCACCGGTGCCAGATGCAATTGTGTTTGCCATGCAATACTGTCCGCTCCGGACACTTTTGCACATGCAATCGTGTCCGGGGCTATGCAAAAACCGTCCGATGGACATGTACATGCCTGCACATGTAGTAGGTGCGCGCGTAAGCGAGCGTGCATGCACTGAACTTACGTATAATATGCAGCATGAATATTCACGTATTTTATGATTGAAGCGAATACCCAACGGCCGAACATTCCCCATGTCATTCATGAAATGCACTTCGCTTGTAAAAAAAATGGCAAACGTGTTCCGTCGACCAAAGGCGTTTAATTTACTGCAAGGACGGTTTTGCACGGGGGCGGACACAACTGCAAATGCAAATGTGTCCAGGCGGACACAATTGCATTATGCAGCAGCGTCCGGGTGGACACGATTGCATATGCAAAACCGTCCGGCGGACATATGCAATAATGTCCGTCGGATAGTATTGCAAAGAGGACATAATTGCATGCGACACCGGCGCTTCAGATTACCCCTGGACCCCACTAGACCCAGTTACTGGGGCGCTATACCCCCCCCCCCAAATGTGTCATTACAGCGCCACAATAACTGGGTTTAGGACCCCTACCATTTGTGTAACAGAAATGAATGTTTCCGGTAAGTTAAAGACTCGTGACACCTTTGGTAATTGTCAAAGACCAGTCTACTCACTTGGTGTATCTCAACAATGCACAAAAAAACAAACCTGTAAAAATTTGAACTAAATTGGTCTTTAAAGTTGCGAGATAATAATGGAAGACCCTTGTCACACGAAGTTGTGTGCTTTCAGATGCTTGATTTCGGGACCTCAAAATCAAATTATGAGGTCTCGAATTCAAATTCGTGGAAAATAACTTCTTTCTCGAAAACTACGTTACTTCAGATGAAGATGTTTCTCACAATGTTTATACTACCAACAGCTCTTCATTGCTTGTTACTAAGTAAGTTTTTATGCTAACAATTATTTTGACCAATGGTGTTCACTACCTCAGAAGATCCACATGAATGTGGATCTGAAGTGCTAAAAATGTGTGCCTATTTTAACAGAGGCTTGATTTTTCACACCTCAAACCCCTGGAAGTATGACTTGCTTGCAAAACTCGCCAGACTATACAACTCTGGGCATTCAGTGCATGCCATGCTGGCATACTGATGACCATGTACACATACCCATAGAGTAAGACGAGTTCGAGTGAGGCACTATAGTCGACCATTGGTTGATTTTTTGCCTGGTTCCCAGAATGTGATGAATGTATAAGTAGCCATGGCACATTGACCACTGGTTTACAATGGTCGCCACCCGAACTTGCTATAGGCCCTTTTTGAAACCACGGCATCGGCGAGAATATTGAGCGTGCTATTTGTACGCGCTCAGGGTTTCAGACGAGACGACGGAGCTTGAAGTAGAATCCAAGCCGAAGCTGTGGTTTCGAAAAGGGCCAAAGACGCCAATAGGAGCATAATCACGCCACCAAGCGTCATCATTTGCATGGTGCGAAAAAAATAAAATAAGAATTGACTAAACTTGCGGGTACAATCATTGTGAAAGGGTCTCTTTAGGAGAACTAAACTTACATGTAGTGTTGGCTCCGAAACGAACCGGACATGTGGTATCGACATTTCGAACAGTATTCTCTGCCATTCTTGTACCACCTTCAAATTCACTATTACGTTAGTTCTTATACTAATAATGGCAATGCTAATAAACAGGTAGGCGCCAATGATTAGTAGAATAAAGACGGTGGGGGCAATGTTGAGTACCAATGAGCAGTCGGTGCCCAACTGTCCAGATTGACAATCAGATAGTTTGGGAAATGAGCAGTCTATATACTTTGTAGTCACCAGTGCTTCGAAAACTACGATCATGTGTGAACATTATATACATAGTACCGGTACCGCCTCGAACAAAGACTAACTTTTACTTTTTGGATACCTTCACTTCGGAAAGATGAAAAGGGGTGATTTTGGCACTTTCATTTTCAAGCGATCGTTCAAACAAGCCGCCTGGCGTCGTCCCCATTACTAGCTTGCAGTGAATAAGCTATATATGTTATCTTGTTAGTAGTTTATTAGTAATATGAACATAATGGGAGACTTTTTGAAAGCTCTGCCACTAGAGGGCAGCAGACCTACCAGGTAAGGGTGCACAACTCCTTTAGCAAACAATGGTAAATGCTAAAAATTAAAAAATACTCAAAAAATATTTAGAAGTCTCTCAGCCTCTTGAAAACTAAATCAGATACATTGTCATACACTAAACTTCAGATTTCTTCTCAATTTGTTTTGTAGGTCAACATTTTGGAATTTTTGCTAATTACCCTAGAAGAAACACTCCCAAAAACTCATGCACACCACTTGTTATCCTTGGGGAACTCGTGTCCGGTACATCCTGTTCCAGAACAGTGCGGTTTATGCTGGCATTGTGTTATGAAAAACAAAATACAGTTTGGCTAAATCTAAATACAAAATCAAAAACACGCAAAACACAATGTATTTGCTGTCAGTGACCGTCACTCATGCTTCTCCTATTCCTAAGTTGTTGACATTACCTGGTGAAGAGCGCCCTCTCTTGGTGAATGGCAGATAGTCTAAAGTTTCCCATTGATTTGGAGCGCATCCATAAGAGTTTTTTTAAGGCAGGCAGACGCAGTTTTGTTGTCAGTCTCGATCTGAAAATATTAGCTGAGAATGATTTCTTTTACCGTCCCGGAACGGATGTACTGGGACAGTCAAACGCATGGACCGGTAATCTGAGAGTTCGCTTTTTGTGTATAAGGAGTGTATAATAGGAAAGTTCATTAACTCAGAACAAGGTGCTACATAAAGCATTAAACCCAGTTTTAGATTAAAATTCATAGTATTAGAACACTATTCATTATAAAGGTAGGCGACATTTGATAATGAAATGCACAAAGCGCTAAAGCTGTGTTCCCATTGAACTTTTTCGGCCCGTGTAGTTTCACATCACGGTCGCGGTTAGTTGACAGGGAGGGCAGTTAACCTTGCGTTCCAATTTGATTTCATATTGTCATTCTACAGAAAAGTCGCGGTACTTAAAAGAAAATAAAAACAATCCAATGGGGACATGGCTTTAGAGTGTTAATTACAAAGGGTTGTATTAGCCTATGTTACCGTTGTATGGCAGGCAAAATTGTGTCTGGTCAGTCAATTGAACGCGCGCCCATTTAGAACTGGCCCTAAGTTTCTAACATCTCCTAGGACTATTGAAATCGACCCTTGACCCACTTCAACAGGAAATTGAAGAGAAAAAAACAAAAACAAAAAATAATGAAATTCTGCATAATTTTGTTGTACTTTTTTTCTGGACCATTTTGACCGGATTCTGGGTCATCCCAACTCAGCCAGCTACATGGGACCTAGCCTTTTGCCAATGCCTTCGTGGAATATGCAATTTGGCTTGATGTAAGCTTAGCTTGATGAGAACGGTGAACAAGTAAAACTAATAATAAAGCAGATATTAACCTGTCCCACGATACCGATCATTATCGAATACCAAAGTCAATTATTTTGTAGTGGATTTGATTAATTAGACGCGGTCGTGATGATTTGCTTAACTAGTAACTGCATTTTAGAAAAAGCAGTCCAAGGTCATCTTTTGAAAGGTTCTATGAAGGGACATGTTACAGGTGCACTCAATTATTTCAAAACTGTAGAAACAAAGTCTTGTACCCGCACCCCGATTGTATAGTGTATTTCCAAAACATTCTATATAAGATGATTTTTATAAGGTTTCAGTGTAAACATGTTGCCCAAATCGTGACTTGGCTTCCAACTTGATGTGTTTTGGGTGACATGGGCCGTAAAAATTGTCCCATTTTGCTGATAGGCGTATTGTGAAAATTGTTCGAGATTGATGCAAGGACGTTTGAAAAATCACACTTATGTAGGTGTGATCATTATTCAGTTCCTTCTGGAGACTATGGAGACTATAAAGGACAAAACAAAAAGGGAATAACAGGAAACCTTAGAGAAATTCTTAAGACCAGGGAGAGTGACCCACAAGGAATTTTGTGTACAGAGTCTATGGGGAAATCTTAAGTACATGGACAATGAAAAGAACAAAAGATGTCTTCTTCAGGAATGCATATTTGAGAATGTCTGTTTTTTATTTTGAGGGAAAATAACTTGACGGGCCCACGGGATTAACCATTATTAAACTCAGATCGGGACAAAAGTTCAACAGTTCATGGATAATTCCTCTTAACAGAAAACAACTTTGATACTTCTAAGTATTTTTGTTGTTGTATTTTTGAATATTTAGTATTTACTATTATATTTATTATATTGATTGACCAAACCAACAGCGAACGAGCCGCCAATTACAGGAAAGGATAAAACAAAAAATAATAAGGAATATTCATATAGCCTATATAAAAACAATCTGATATGTACAAAGTTAACAATTAAAATAGAATCATCTTAGGAAAGAAAATTAAAGCATACATTGAAGATTAAGTAAAATAAAATAGGGAACAGAAACAGACCACCATGAACGACTGTGAAAATATATTTAAAATAAATTTTAAAGGCAAAAGCCTACATTAAATTATAAACAGAATAAACGATAAAAAGACAAGGAAAAAAAAAATAAAAAATAAAAATAAATAAATAAAATAAAACAAAACACTGTAAATACATGTATACATTAGTTACTGGAAGAGGATATGGCACTCAAAACCTGACCACGAAAGGAATTAAGAGAAGGGGCTCCGAACACATCACAAGAACCATGGATACTATTATAAAAATGTGGAGGAAATCCTTGACAAAAAGCCACGCTTTGTCACATCTACCCGATTCCTTGGCACATAAAAGATGTGTTTAATAGACTGTCTAGTATTACGGTTAGGAACATGTAAGGCAAAGGGGTTGAACTCAGTGTTGCTAAAATGATTGTGGAAAGATTTGTAGAGAAATAGACAGTCATTCAATATTCTTCTCTGTCTAAGGGGTGGAAGTCTGTACATTTTACATAGGTCAAGATAATCCAAGTTATAAACAGTGCCATTATTTAGTGTCCTATGAATAAAGTTGAGAAAACGAAACTGAACTCCCTCTAGTCTATGTGCTTGATGGGCTGAAATAGAGTTAAATACAATGGTACAAAATTCAAGATTAGGTCTGATGAGAGAACAAAACAAGGTACGTAAAACATGCTCATTCTTTAAGGAGCGAAAGTTACGCCATAACTTAAACCACTCATGCGATTGGCTTTTTTGATAATAGTATTAACATGCGAGTTGAAAGTGAGTCTGCTGTCAATAAAAATACCAAGATCTTTTTGGACATCAACACGAGTAAGAATATTATCACCTTAGGTATAATCAAATTTGACAGGCTTCTTCTTAAGAGTCAGGGTTAAAATGCTACATTTGTTAACGTTAAGAAATAGACGCCATGTTTTAGACCAGTCAATAATTCGATCTAAGTCAGCCTGCAAAGAAATAGTATCGGATGTGCAACCAATCTGACGAAAAACCTTTAGATCATCAGCATAAAGTAAACATTTATTACTTAAACATTCAGGAAGATCATTAACAAATAATGTAAATAAGAGAGGTCCTAGAATTGAACCCTGTGGAATTCCAGAGGGCACTGTTTTCCATTCGGAAGAAAAACCATCCACAACTACTCTATGTTTTCTGCCAGTTAGATAACTATGTAACAAAATTAATACATTTGGATGAATAGTGTAGGAATTCAGTTTGTACAAAAGAAAATCATGGTTGACTCGATCAAATGCCTTGGAAAAATCAGTATATATAACATCTAACTGCTCTCTCTGATCAACAGTGAGGTGCAGCCTGAGCGATTGAGCGGTGCGCAATACAATGTGGAAGTAAAAACTCAGTTATTTACAAGTACCTGTAACATAAACTCGTTAAAGGCAGTGGACACTATTGGTAATTACTCAAAATAATTATTAGCGTAAAACCTTACTTGGTAATGAGTAATGGGGAGCTGTTGATACAGTATACAACATTGTGAGAAACGGCTCCCTCTGAAGTAACGTAGTGTTCGAGAAAGAAGAAATTTTCCAAGAATTTCATTTCGAGACCTCAGAATTAGATTTTGAGGTCCCGAAATCCAGCATCTGAAAGCACAAAACTTCGTGTTACGAGGGTGTTTTTTCCTTTCACTATTATCTCGCAACTTCGATGACCAATGAGAAACGGCTCCCTCTGAAGTAACGTAGTTTTCAATAAAGAAGTAAAATTTTCCAAGAATTTGATTTCGAGACCCCAGAATTAGATTTTGAGGTCCCGAAATCAAGCATCTGAAAGCACAGAACTTCGTGTGACATGGGTATTTTTCCCCCGTTATTATCTCGCAACTTCGACGTCCGATTGAGCTCAAATGTTCACAGGTTTGTTATTTTATGGGTTGACAATTACCGAATAATGTCCAGTGTCTTTAAATCAGATCTGCTGCAAATTGTATTTTGTGTGTGAGATATTACTCCAAATAAATAATTCACAAGTGGGGCAAGGGAACACGATACAGCCCCACTTGGCAATTATAATGCTGGTGTGACGTAAACAACGTAAACTGAACAGGGTGTTCCACAAATTCTGATTTCTAAATGCTGGTTTATTTAGTGTTCAATTCGGGTGATTTTTTCTCTATCTCACCTTTCAACGTCAATAAAAGACGAGTGCATTTTGTTTCCGTTTTGCCTCAAAGCCGATCACTTGAGAAAAAAAGCAGGAAGTCACGCAACAAGTCTCATGCTACTTAATGAAATAAGAGAGTACATTAAAACAAAACTATTTGTATTATTTGTCACGAGTGACCATTGCCTAACAATATTTGTTGCTTAAAGGCACTGGACACGTTTGGTAATTGTCAGAGACCACTCATTTGCACTTGGTGCATACCAACATGTGCATAAAATAACAAACCTGTGACATTGGACTTGATAATTACTCATCCAAGTTGCAAGAGAAACACCCCTTGATGTATAAACTTGTGTGCTTTGCTTTCAGATCTTTAACAAATGGCTTCGGACCGTAGTTTATTATTTGAGTGAGAAATTGAGAAGTTTCTTTCCCAGAAACAACGTTTAAGGGAGCCGTTTCTCAAATTGTTTGTATACTATCATCAGCTCTCCATTGCTTGTTTATCAAGTAAGTTTTTATGCTAACAATTATTTTGAGTAGTTACCAAAAATGGATCCCTCAACATGCATGCAGTGTCACTTTTGTTTAGGCGCATCTGGTTCTAGTAACCTATGTGATGTGAAACATTTACTTTGTAATGATTCCTATTATGAATTATACCACCCCTTACCACTATTCTGCCTTTTCATTGGTTTAGAGCGCGTCACATGATGTGTCTTAGTTTTGCTAGACCACGGCCGTGTGATAGTGCATCGGTTTGCCGTGCGCTAGTCCGAAAGACTAGCACACGGCGTGCAGTACCCAGACGCCCGTTGCGTGTACGAGGATGATACATTAATAGTCTGTAACCATTTCGAATTACATGACACTACATTAGTAAAAGTTTTCGCAATCTGTATTCGCGTCGTCTGTGGATTGTAGCATTCAGGTCTGTAACTTAATAGTTCAGTATGTAGAAATGTTTGGGGTGTTATAAAACAAAAATTGGCTGCTTTTACTCGTGCAATGGTTTAAACTATGACTCCCTCGGTGATCCACGGAGCGTTCTATTTTCCCTCGGCTTCGCCTCGGGAAAATAGAACGCTCCGGGGATCACCTCGGGAGTCATAGTTTTAACCATAGCACTCGAAGCAGTCAATATTTGTATAATACAGAATGCTCAACACATAGAGGTGAAGCCGAGTTGAATTAAACCGTCCAATCTTTCTACGAGTGATTATCTCCATTGCTTGAATGCAAAACGTTCAAATTGCTTCTTTCTAGTGGTCTAGTGGCAATACATCTGTTCCAGCAATACCAAGGTCACGGGTTTGAATCCCACCCGAGTGATTTGCCTGTGGTTTCTTTATACACAACCCTGAAAAGTATCAAGTTTACATTTATGTGACGTCTGTGTGTAAGTATGGGTAAAAAAACCAAGTTATATTCTTTTAACAATTAAAATCTAACGAAAACGAGCATTAAAATATTGACACTATTGGTAATTGTCAAGGGGACCAGCCTTCTCACTTGGTGTATCTCAACATACGTATAAACTAACAAACCTGTGAAAATTTGAACTCAATTGGTCGTCGAAGTTGCGAGATAATAATGAAAGAAAAAACCTACCCTTGTTACACACAATTGCTAACAATTATTTTGAGTAATTACGAATAGTGTATAAGTATATCTTTCCTTTAGTCGCTTTTATGATGTTCTGGTAGTCTTAGCGAAGAGGAGCAAGCATTATTAAAAGGTCGATAACCAAATTTTCCTTATGTGAATTTGTGTAACTATACCAATTAAACGAACAAATGGATAGTCCTTGAGCAGTACAATTTGAATGTCATTAAAGTCGATCAAGTAGTGTACAGGCAATTAACACTCAGACAAATTGGAAAATCTATTCACCGGGTACCGATCTTAATATAACTATACAAGGTTAAAGAGTGATCATCACAGACGCAATGACTTTGTATTATTGACTCTCAAAACGCTTGTGGCCGTCCCTAATGGTAAAACAGATGTGGGAAGGCAGGTCTATGGACCACAATAATTATTTTGCTTTTGTTTCTCCTAGCCCATCTGGAAGTATTTTTTGTATTGTCAAGTATTGTTGAAATGGCTGAATAAATAATAATAATAATAATAATAATAATAATAATAATAATAATAATAATAATAATAATAATAATAATAATAATAATAATAATAATAATAATAATAATAATAATAATAATAATAATAATAATAATAATAATAATAATAATAATAATAATAATAATAATAATAATAATATAATAATAATAATAATAATAATAATAATAATAATAATAATAATAATAATAATAATAATAATAATAATAATATAATAATAATAATAATAATAATAATAATAATAATAATAATATAATAATAATATAATAATAATAATAATAATAATAATAATAATAATAATAATAATAATATATAATAATAATAATAATAATAATAATAATAATAATAATAATAATAATAATAATAATAATAATAATAATAATAATAATAATAATAATAATAATAATAATAATAATAATAATAATAATAATAATAATAATAATAATAAAAAAGGCAGGGTTGTGTATAGTTGTTTTCTGCTGTAATGTGCAAATAATGCCTAGGGGGTTTCTAGCTGAAAGAAATGTCACAAATCACTGAACTCGAACGTAACAAAATAAAAAAATAATAGTAAGGGCCTTGTCACACATGGGGCAACTTTTGCAGGCAACGGAGGCCACCAACTGCAATGCATGTTGCACTGCAGGGCCACAGCATATAGGAGAATTGTTTTCAAACAGATGTTTTACGATTTCCAAGAAAATTATGTTTAAAAAAAATATTTGTTTAAAAGCAGTGGACACTATTGGTAGATGTCAAAGACTAGCCTTCACAGTTGTTGTATCTCAGCATATGCATAAAATAACAAATCTGTGAACATTTGAGCTCAATTGGTCATTGAAGTTGCGAGATAATAATGAAAGAAAAAAACCTTGTCACACGAAGTTGTGTGCGTTTAGATGGTTGATTTCGAGACCTCAAGTTCTAAATCTGAGGTCTCGAAATCAAATTCGTGGAAAATTACTTCTTTCTCGAAAGCTAGGCACTTCAGAGAAAGCCGTTTGTCACAACGTTTTACACCATCAACCTCTCCCCATTACTTGTCACCAAGAAAGGTTTGATGCCAATAATTATTTTGAGTAATTACCAATAGTGTCCACTGCCTTCAAACACTTCAGCAACTAAAAATCGCCCCAAATTGTTTGTTTTTGAATGCAAGTTCCTACCGGGAGGAGCTATTCCCCTATATACGCTCCCTCAATATCAATACTATTTTTCACATCCTACACTGGCCAAAGATAGGATTTTAAGAAAACTCACGCAATGATTGTTTTTTGGGTTTAAAGATAGCCGTAAGAAGGCTGACAAAACAATTCCGCGTCCCCTGGTGGTCATTCATATCCTGGGTGGGGGGGGGGGGGGGGGTGTTGAGATGACGCACTTGTGTGGTTTGATGAGGCAGAGGACAGTGCCTTCTCGGGCATTGATAGAACCTTATGTCTTACATTGATTATGAACTTGAATCCATTTGAAGTATCTTGCAAAACTATTACAGTCTATTTGATAAGTATACGGTTTTTGTTGTACGTGCATTCACAACACACGGGACCTACGGCTTTACGTGCCATCCGAAGGACGCAGCAATAATGGTTAAGTGTCTTGCCTGAAGATCCAAGTGGTGACTGGGACTGGAACCCACACTCTGCTGAACAGAAGCACAAGGCCTAATTAAGTAAAGCTGTTTACCGGTAAGCAAATTTGTTTGCTTACTGTAACAGAACAATGTGCGTAAGCATTCGTAAACGTATTTCACCATGATTTCTCCAGCAAGCAGACCATTTCTAGGCGTTCATCATTCACGATGGATTTGCTTTGTCATGTCACTCATGTGCTTTCCGCGGGTTCTCAAGCATTTACCCTTCCATACGGTAACAGCTTTATGAAAATAGAAAGTCCGCAAAGGAACGCTCGGCAATCACAAAACGGATGCTTATTATAACAGATTATAAATTTGCAACGGGGATAAAGAATATTAATTTTGGTTTTACCCTTACACCGATGTGTGTTAGCACTGTATATTCAGCACTTTCCCGAGTCCTGTGAAAAAATATCACAGGCATATTACCCAGGTTGGATTCGAAACCACGACCCTATGAAATTCGGCCCATGCAGAGCTTGATTGAGTTCGGTGCTTGTGCTTGTATCTACTCGGCCACGACTCACCCTCGATTTCCTTGGGACTATCAAACTAACGAGGGCAACAGTCTCTAATTTATCAAGCAATGTTCTTGTTCTATGGATAGCTCAGCAACAACCTCTTAATGCCCATGCACAAACTGTCATTTTTTGATAATAAGAAAGAACTCCGTTCCGATGAACCCTTTTAGTCTGGCCCCGGGCAGGTCATCATCGTGTATACGAATAATTATGTGATGCATTTCCCTCTAACATGAAAAGTGTCACTCGTTGCTTTCTCTAAATTGTCAAGAATGGAAAATCCATGGTAATAAAATATCTTGCTACAGTGAAGTGTATAAAAAGAAGAGAGAGGTGTCACAATGATTCGTCACGTGGAACTTTCAGGAAGAAATTCAATTTGTCATAACACCGTGAACCATATCTCATAAATGTGTCTCTTTACATTATGTGGATGTCGTAAGAGGTATAGGGCAATCATTATTTCAATAGCAATTTTGTGGGTCTCTTTTTCACAACCTCTTAAAGACACTACAGACACCTTCAGTAACTGTTATAGATCATTCTTCTCGTAATTCTGGTGTATCTTAAAATATGCACAAATAAACAGACTTGTGATAATTCGAACTCAATTGGTCATCGCTGTTGCAAGATAATAATGGAAGAAGAAAAACCCTTGTCATACGAAGTTGTGTGCTTTCAGATGCTTCGAGACCTCAAAATCAAATTCAATCTCAACATCTCTACATTGATTGCTAACAAGTAAGTTTGCTATGGTAACAATTATTTTGAGCAATTACAAACAGTATTCAGTGCCTTTATGCCCATGCACAACCTGTCATTTTTAATAATCTGAAAGCATTCCATTCTGATGAACCCTTTTAGTCTGGCCTCGGGCGGGTCATCATCGTGTACACGAATAATTATGTGGTACATTTCCCTACAGCATGAAAAGTGTCACTCGTTGCTTTCTTTCATTGTCAAGACACAAATTCGCAAAATGAATATCTATTAAAATCAATTTGAATTAACTGTTTATTATTTTATTAGTTTAGTAGCGACGAGTCAAAGCACCATGGAAGAAGACACGCCACAGCACAGTATACGGTCATTGCTGGATAGGCACTATTACATTTCACACAGTGATTCATAACAATGTATCAGATCTGGGGTCGATTTCACAAAGAGTTAAGACTAGTCTTATCTAGAGTTAGGACGAGTTACTCGCCCTAACTTCGGGTTACTCTTACAACAACAACAACAACAACAAACAACAACAACAACAACAACAACAACAACAACAACAACAACAACAACAACAACAACAACAACAACAACAACAACAACAACAACAACAACAACAACAACAACAACAACAACAACAACAACAACAACAACAACAACAACAACAACAACAACAACAGCAACAGCAACAACACCAACAACAACAACAGCAACAACACCAACAGCAACAACAGCAACACCAACAACAACAACAACAGCAACACCAACAGCAACACCAGCAACAACACCAACAGCAGCAGCAGCAGCAGCAGCAGCAGCAGCACCAGCAACAACAACAACAACAACAACAACAACAACAGCAGCAGCAGCAGCAGCAGCAGCAGCAGCAGCAGCAGCAGCAGCAGCAGCAGCAGCAGCAGCAGCAGCAGCAGCAGCAGCAGCAGCAGCAGCAGCAGCAGCAGCAGCAATAACAATAACAATAACAATAACAATAACAATAACAATAACAATAACAATAATAATAATAATAATAATAATAATAATAATAATAATAATAATAATAATAATAATAATAATAATAATAATAATAATAATAATAATAATAATAATAATAATAATAATAATAATAATAATAATAATAATAATAATAATAATAATAATAATAATAATAATTTAATGAGCTTATTATTGCGCTCTCTCCAGGACCAGCCTGTTCGAGAGCGCATAACAGTTTAACACAATACCAGTAAAAACAAAACAAAACTGAAAAATTAAAAGCGAAATTACATCAAAAATCCATAAAAGGTTACAGCAATCCATTAAAAGGTTACAGCAAATAACAAACAATAACAAAACAGACTTAAAAACATAGAGAAGCAAATTGCACAAATATCAAAGAAACTGTCACCCACACAATATATACAAGTGATTACAGAGCGGTAAAAGCCTCCCTAAATATAAAGTGAGTCTTTAGTTTGGACTTGAAGGACCCCAGCGAAATACCTCCCAGTAAACAAGGCAGTAGTGCATTCCACAACTTTGGAGCAGCAGACACAAAGGCACGATCACCAAAAGAATGCAGCGTTCTACCCTTAGGATACTCAAGAAGTATTTCACCTGTTGAACGCAGGTTATATCTATGCTGACTTTTGACAGTGAGAAGATCGCAAACATAGTCAGGTAGCTAAACAATGTATACATTTAAAAACAAGCAATAACAATTTAAAATGAATGCGAAATTGAATTGGCAGCCAATGCAGTTCCTTCAGAATGGGGGTTATATGACAAAATCTGTTTGTCTTTCCAACTAGCCTTGCAGCAGCATTCTGAACTCTTTTTAATTTTGCCAGTTGAACAAGTGGAAGACCAAAAAACAAGCCGTTACAATAATCGAGACGGCTAGTGATGAAGGCATGAATTAAGATATTAAGAGAATTGTGAGATAAAGATTTTTGTGAAATCGACGGCAGGGGTCGATTTCACAAAGAGTTAAGACTAGTCTTATCTTGAGTGACTTAGGACTAGCTATACCGTTTTTGATATCTCTTAGAACTAGTCCTGAGTTAGGACTAACTCTTTCGTGAAATCCACCCCTGATCCAAACCCACTTTCGAAGAAACTTGCTAAGCTCAGAACAATGTTATAGGAAAGGTTTGCGCTCACACCATGTCATTTATTTTATATTTATTTATTTCCTCAAAATCTCAATAAGTGGAGAAGGTAAAAATATTTATAAAGTTACATCAAATCTACAGTATAAGGGACATAAACACATAAACAAAACAGGGTTGACCCTGACACTCTATAAATGGGTTGGGTGGTGTGTGTTTGTGTGTGGTGTGGGGGGGGGGGGGGGGTGTTCTGAGAAGAACCGTTGGTTACAACTTGACGTTTCGATCAGTAAGCTTCGATCGTCTTCTGGAGAAATTCAAGCATATCATGCTGCATACAAATACACAACAAACCTTTACTATGTATTCCCAGCATACAAAGATTCCAAATCCTACAGACGCATGTTGCTCTATAAAAACAGGTAATGAGCAACAGTGTTACACAAAAATAATCTGTACCACACGCGCCCCCACGCCCTCAATGTTGTTATTTTATTAGAATTTTTTTCAGTCGAAAATAGTTCCCTGGAGGCCGACTGGAAAAAGATTTTCTCGGATTTTATATGACTTTTAATTTCATTGATTTACTTGAAAAAACCTGTAGTTTCTCTAAAGAAAAATTTATCATTTGCAACCTCAAAACTAATGTTTCATATAGCCTAACTATAGATAGACTTCAGCCTACCTCTAACTACGAACAACATTACAATGTAGGCTGGCAACGTAGGTTGTAGAAGGTCAAATCCGATTTCCCAAAAAACGCACAATTTTTATTTATTTATTTATTTTTTAATCATTGACTGCGGGTTATTTTTTTTGTACGGGAACTAGCCCGTGTATAACGTCTTTTAATCGGTTGTTAGTTTAATTTTAGGCCTTGCTTCTTCCGGAGAAAGGAAATTAAGACACTCCAGTTCAATACTAAATCCCGGTTGAACTTTCGGTTTTAAAGGTCCATGTGTTGTTTTTCAGTGTTCTTGATCCGTGTAGGCCTACCTCTAGTTTATAGATTTTATAGTCCTGGCATTTTGCTTCAGCAAGTGGTTTATGTGAAAAGCGCTCGCAACTTTAAATTGCAATTCACTTTGTAGGAGTCTTAATCACTTTAGCTTCAATGCCACTCCCACCCTCTTCACACAACTGTGAGCGTCTTTGCGTGTTCGCATGGAGTGAATTTTCTTGCATTTTTCCCCCAGAAAAGTTTGCATCACGACCTGCCCCCGCGAAACACACACTCTGTGAATCCAGAATCTAAAAGCTCTGCCATGCTAACTACTGACATGAAGAGCGCCACCATTTGAATTATTGTTTGTTGTACGCATGTTTTACAACAATTGGGCACGGATAACTGTGTCATCCTATAGTATTATACCTGCTAGCTTTATGTGTGAGATAGAAAAGAATGCTGATGAAAATACCACGGATGCCCGCATGTTAATAGTCTACGTGGAGAACAAAACACAATGACCAACGTATGAGACCAGCATAACGACACGGCGCTACTAAACTGCTCATCAACAAACTAGTAACAGTGACCATTGACAGGCGTTCTACTCGCCAACAGAAAACACTTGGAACTGTGTTTCTGTGAGACTGAGTCATCTTTATAGTCTACTTTGAGAACAAAACACAATGACCAACGTATGAGACCAGCATAACGACACGGCGCTACTAAACTTCCCATCAACAAACTAGAAACAGTGACCATTGACAGGCGTTCTACTCGCCAACAGGCAACACTTGGAACCGTGTTTCTGTGAGACTGAGTTATCTTCATACCTCACGGAGAGCACATACCTCAATGGTTTGAATGACCGACTGGAGGTTTTTATATTGTCACCGAATTGAACAGATTGTGGCATGCACATAAAAATTGCCTCTTCTTGTCGATTTTGAGCAACAGTAGTGTACAAGCCTCGCCTGCATGCTGTGCATGGTAAGTCTATTTTGGAAGTTAATTTGTAAAAGAAGAACAACTCCACGATCTGTGCACAATTTTCATCGAGCTGCTTAAGCACGAAAATAGGCCAAGCACAACAAAAGTTAGGCTAACCAGAATGAGGTTACCAGCCAAAACATCATATCACATGTACAATCTGTGACTGGTATCCTGCTTATTTTTGGTTAGACAGAAAACCCTTTTTTTAAGTTTGTCTATACTCAGCACATTGAGTACATCGTTTGGTAGATACGTGCGCTGTATAAGACTTCGATATTAGTATTATTATTATTATTATAAATCCCCCCCCCCAAAAAAAAAAAAAAATAAAAAAATAAAAAAAAATAAAATGGAAACAAAAATGCGATAAACAATAGACCTTCAATCATTCCATTCTAACCAAAAATATAACGACAAGTGATGTATGAAGGTGTGCTTTTGTTAACTTTTTTTCTTGCCCCAAATGGCCGGGTAATTTCGTTTGGTGAAAGGCCACCCATAATAACATGTGAATCTGATTTCATTGGAATATCAAAATATTTATTTGGGTATTTTACGCTTGTTGTGACGTGACGTGTACGCGAACGATATACTTCACTCGCAAGTTGGTATACATATCTCGCATGCGTGGTTTTTATTTTGACAGTGCATGGTGTGTACAAATAGACTATAAGCATTTTGAAATTAATGACTGTAAATGAAAATGAGTACATCAAGTCAGAAAATCAGTTTTCTGAGTGCATGATTGTGGTCAGACAGTTTAAAAAATCAATACCGAGTAGGAAAGGCGTATTCTCTTTGCCTAACCTGGGCTTTGACCTGGTTTAAAACGAGGTCTTTTTCATAAGTGGAACTTCCAAATGTATGAAGTCGACCTAGGACAGAACAAACCATCTTTCGTAGGCCTATGAAAATGTCTTGGTTAAGAAACCCTACAACAACTTATATAAAACCACACCATGTAAAGGCATGGAATACCTTTGGTAATGTTGTTAAAGAACAGTCTTCTCACTTGGTGTATCCCAAAATACGCGTCAAATATATTTGTGTCAATTTGGACTCAATTTGTCATTGAAGTTGCAATAGAATATTATATGAGAAGAACACTCCTTGGTTGCACATGTGTGTGTGCTTCCAAATGCCTATAATAAAATACTTCAGGCCTGAAGTCTTTTATTTTTTGGAGTGAAAAATTTCTCAAAATCTACGTTACTTCAGAGGGAGCCGTTTCTCACAATGCTTTATACTATCAACAGCTCTCCATTGCGTGTTACCAAGTAAGTTTTTATGATAACAATTATTTTGAGTAATTGCCAATAGTGTACAGTGCCTTTAATCGCATCACGGGAGGACTGAGAAACCACTATACACTTGACCATTTCACTCAGTTAGCCCGAGCCCTATGATAGCCTGACCTAAATGTAGCCCCAAACATGTACCTAGATGTAGCCCGGACTTAAATGTAGCGCCAAACATGTACCTAAATGTAGCCCGGACCTAAATGTAGCCCCAAACATTAGGTCCGGGCTACATCTAGGTACATGTTTGGGGCTACATTTAGGTCCGGGCTACATCTAGGTACATGTTTGGGTCTACATTTAGGTCCGGGCTACATTTAGGTACATGTTTGGGGCTACATTTAAGTTCGGGCTACATTTAGGGCTCGGGCTACATTTAGGTGCCGCACACTTGTGAATAGTCTTTTATGTTAACTAGTTCCACTGGCCTCATCAGAGACTCAATCACTTGGCTTGACCATTATTCAGAAACCTATTCCAATAAGTAATCCGGAAAAAAGGAAAAAACTCCTTGGATATAAAGGAATCTAGTCTAATTTGACCTCCAGTATAGATAGAGGGGAAAACCAATTGATGGGGGTGACCGAACAGGTAATATGTTCCTCTTGGATGAACCGAGTAGTGTTCCTGCAAACCTTACTAGATTGTATCTCCACCATGCAAAGTTTCAAATGCTACTCATGTACATGGTGTTACTGCAAACCTTACTAGATTGTATCTCCTCCATGCAAAGTTTCAAATCCTACTCATGTACATGGTGTTACTGCAAACCTTACAAGATTGTATCTACACCATGCAAAGTTTCAAATCCTACTCATGTACATGGTCATGATGGTGTTACTGCAAACCTTACTAGATTGTATCTCCACCATGCAAAGTTTCAAATCCTACTCATGTACATGGTGTTACTGCAAACCTTACTAGATTGTATCTATACCATGCAAAGTTTCAAATCCTACTCGTGTACATGGTGTTAACTGCAAACCTTACTAGATTGTATCTCCACCATGCAAAGTTTCAAATCCTACTCATGTACATGGTGTTACTGCAAACCTTACAAGATTGTATCTACACCATGCAAAGTTTCAAATCCTACTCATGTACATGGTGTTACTGCAAACCTTACAAGATTGTATCTACACCATGCAAAGTTTCAAATCCTACTCATGTACATGGTCATGATGGTGTTACTGCAAACCTTACTAGATTGTATCTCCACCATGCAAAGTTTCAAATCCTACTCATGTACATGGTGTTACTGCAAACCTTACTAGATTGTATCTCCACCATGCAAAGTTTCAAATCTTCCTCATGTACATGGTGTTACTGCAAACCTTACTAGATTGTATCTCCATCATGCAAAGGTTCAAATGCTACTCATGTACATGGTGTTACTGCAAACCTTACTAGATTGTATCTACACCATGCAAAGTTTCAAATCTTCCTCATGTACATGGTGTTACTGCAAACCTGACTAGATTGTATCTCCTCTATGCAAAGTTTCAAATGCTACTCATGTACATGGTGTTACTGCAAAACTTACTTGATTGTATCTTCACCATGCAAAGTGTCAAATGATGACAATACTATTTTTTTGATAATAGAAATGAGCAAGTTACCTTTATTTGCCGCTGATACTAAAGATTGTGTTCACCTTTAAATGAAACCTCATTTGTTTCTGACAGTTCTTAAAGACACTGGACACTATTGGTAATTGTCAAAGACCAGTCTCCTTACTTCATAAACTTACAAAACCTGTGAAAATTTGAGCTCAATTGGTCGTTTAAGTTGCGAGATTATAATGAAAGAAAAAACACCTTGTCACATGAAGTTGTGTGCATTCAAATGCTTGATTTCGAGACCTCAAATTACCGGAAAATTACTTCTTTCTCGAAAACTACGTCACTTCAGAGGGAGCCGTTTCTCACAATGTTTCATACCATCAACCTCTCCCCATTACTCGTTACCAGGAGAGATTTTATAAAAATAATTATTTTGAGTAATTACCAATAGTGTCCACTGGCTTTAAACACTAAATCATTTATGAATATTGTGCCTCCCAAATCGGTTACTTCTAGTTGTCAGAAAATCATTACAGCCTTTAAAAAATACTAATGGACATTGTAACGCGCACGAACTATCCGACGCGCGTAAATTCGACAAAGGACACGTCAATTATGTTTGCTGCCGCTTACGTAATAATAGACACAGAAAGTTACACAAATTACAAAAGGGCAACCACAGACAGTTCCAGTCAAAAAATGATTTGGCCACCCATTCGCAACGTTATCATTCCCTGTTTACTCTCCACTGACAATAAACACTTTTTCTCCTTCCCAAGTCTCCCTCCCCGTTCCCCGCCCCCGCTCAATGTTGATGGGAACGCAGATACCCGCATAATAAGAGCAAACATCGAAAACGGCGCGGCACGGGGGTTCAGTGAGTTATGGCCGAAACTATTATGCAGAAGGGATTTGCCAGAAATGATTTAAGTTGTAATAGGCAATGTCCCATCTTGTTTCCCATCTTACCCCGTGTCCCATCTTACCCCGTGTCCCATCTTGTGTCCCATCTTACCCCGTGTCCCATCTTACCCCGTGTCCCATCTTGTGTCCCATCTTACCCCGTGTCCCATCTTCCCCACTGTACCCCTACTGCGACTGTGTGCCAAATTCGATGGATGTTTCAAACAATGGCCTTCATGCCCCCGATCCATTTTCCCCATCTGCCCGTCTGTTTCTGTTTCGTGAATCAAGCCCTGCTCTCTTTCGCTGTTACTACATCTTTAGTTCCGGTCAGTCGTGCTTCTAAACTTGGAGTAAGCCGCGGAGGAGGGGTATATATCCCCAGGGGCTCCTTCCGCCTGTTTGGATTGTATCACGTTTCTCATAATATCGGATAGTATCACCTCGATCTCATCCTCTGGAGGGTCTGACCATTTTCACAGGATATTAACTGAGGTGATGTGTAGACATTTTGGAAGAACTGGACAAGCCGTTTTTGTCAATAACAATCAATGCAGTTTACACAACGCAGGTAGCCTCAGTGGAATTAACAAACACTTTTCAATTTTCCTTTTCGGACGATTTAAAGTTTAAACGGAGCCACTTTTTGGGACAGTAAAGACACTAATTGAACACGTGGAAATACAAAGCAGAGAAATATATTTCGTTCACTCAAAATATTAGTTCGTTTCCTTGAAAAAATATTATAGTTTGTGCACATGAAGTATTAATTAATTTCTTCCAAATCAATTCGTTCTCTCAGTATAATATTTTGAAGTAAATGTGTATTGTTTCGAGGGAACGAAAAAAAGAAAGATTTATGTTGGTGTTGCTATACTATCAGGGGCTGCGTACTATTAGCGTGTCAAAGAAATGTTACGTTGCAGTGAAAAGCAACAAAACCTTTATTCTACATTTTGCGTTGAAGAGGAAGGCAACAAAACCTTTATTAAGGGAATCAATGTGTGGTGAAGAGGTTTTCAACTAGTGGTTCTATCCAAACGAAGTCTGGTTCTTGATAATTTTACCGAGACGAAGTCGAGGTAAGTTATCAAGAACCAGGCCTTGACGGGTTTAAAACACTAGTTGAAAACCGATTTAACACACTTTGATTCCCATTCATAAAAACCTTTTCGGTCAAAAACATCAACTTCTGGTCAAAAAGTAAAATAATTGCAAAAATTATAATTGTTCAATGATTTCTTTCAACACAACACCCCTCCAGCTATGAAATGGTAAGGCCCTCGGGTAAACAACTCCTTATAAGGGAATGCTGTGCGCGTCGCTCTCGACCAATAGGAATAGCGAAACTGTCTGAGGTATTTATGAATCTAATTAATGTATGAATACTATAGACCTATGCTCTGATCGTCTTTAGGATGCGAATGATGTAACCACTTTCGTTAAAGCAATGATATAATATTGTACATGTGAGACTGAAGGGTGTCAACATTTAGGAAAGGGTTTTCAGCAAAACCGCGCCGAGAAAACATTCGTCTTAACTCTGTAGGTGTCACTGTCTCCAAAATCCCATCGATATATTTGTCCAAGTGTCACTGTCCCCCAAACCCATTCGAGATGTTTGCTTTCCTCTTGCCTTGTGATCGGGGTAAGATGTTTTTGTTTGAGAACATTTTCACAAGCTGTGTTTCAGGAAGACCCGTGGCGTATTGCTACAAAGGGCTCGATCTACTGGATGCTGTAAGATGCGTAGTTTAGCCTGGCCCTATACGGGTACCTTTCTGTTCCATTCGGCTTTGTTTAGTTGTTGTTGTTGTTGTTGTTGTTTTTGTTGTTGCTGTTGTTGTTGTTGTGGTGGTGGTTTCTTTATTCCGGTGTGGCGGTTTCAACAATTTGGGGTCACTGAGAGAACTACAGTACTCGCCAGGGTACTCGCGGTGGTATTTTTGTCTGGCTACGTCACCCGGAAAACTGAACACGCCAGAAAGCTTAAACCGTTCGAACAACGTGGTGAAATGTCCGGCTACGTCACCCGGAAAACCGAACATGACGGAAGACTGAAACCGCCACACCGGGGTGGGGGGGGGGGGGGGGGGGCTTCGGCGAATACATACCTTTTGGGGGCCATGTAGCTATTATGTATCGAATCAGTCAACTATACACTTCCTTTCCTTTTATTGGGGGGGGGGGGTAGGGGCGAATGTTCAGAGGTTCTGATGAGTGGTGGGGGTATATGCCTTACCCAATCTGGTTCCGCCACTAAGTAAAGGACGAGAAAGAGAAAGAGAGAGAGAGAGTCAAGTGACATGAAAGGTCCATCGTGTTCAATGACCTCGTTTTTCGAATTCGCTCAGCCAAAAACAGGTAGTCGGAACAAAACAAAACACTGACATTTGTTTTTTTACATCAAACCACAGCCCCCTTATCCCTAAGGAAGAATGAGATTGTGGACGAAGTCATGCCATACTCTTGGAGCAATTAGAAAGAGTAACCAGAGCGGAGATATTTCCCCCCATCTCAACGAGCCTCTAGGCAATTCTTATCATGCTTTCTTAAAGGATTATGTGGTTTAGTTTCCCCACACAATCTTTTGTTTATGATTTTGTATGTACGTGGTACGTTATATTGATGTTATTCTAGAATCCCTTGCACAACTGTTTTTGTCTAGCGGGAACCAATTTTGGCAATATTCAGTAATGCCTATATAGACTGCTTGTGTGGGTATTGGGGGAGATGTATTTTTGCATTTTTGGGGATTGAACAAACCTAAAGACAGTTAGTTGGAGTTAGAACGAGTTTGACCGACAGTTTTCTCAGTCTTTATGTAACAAATGCCCATTGTCCAATCAAAAATTTAATTTGCTTCTTCTACATGACACAAGTCTCATGACACTTCGATAACTTTGTTTTTGAGAGTCATGTTTTTGGGAAATTTATATTTAGCAATCTTGTTTTTCAAGTTTATGTTTGGCGATTGTTGTTTTCGCAAGCATTTGACAGTTTGGGGAGTTTGTTTGAACGTATCTTTCGTTTTCGCGAGTCTTGCTCTTTGTAACTCTATATGTATATTTAGCAAGTCTAGTTTTGTTCAAGTTTGTTTTTTGCAAGCACAGTATGTATGACAGTTTGGAAGTGTTATTTTAAAGTATTTGTTTGGTGAGTCTTGCTTCTTGGAAGTTAGCAAATACTTTTTCTTGGCAGTAAAATGTTTTGCAAGTCTTGCTTTTGGAAGGATAGGGCCTATGTTTGGCGAGTCTAGTTTTATGAAGTCTTTATAGCAATATTGCGCTCAGCATTTTCAAAGTTCCCATAATGTAACAAACGTGTTTATTGGTGAGACACGTAAGGCATATTTTTCTTCTAAAAGCAATTTATTAATATTAAATATGTATATATGATTTGAGGCATTGCATGGTGAGGTATCAATGTATATTTGGTTTGCGGTAACACCATGTGTGTATCTACTTGCCAGGTAGAGTTGTTCTTAGAGAACTGTCTTGCTTTATTCTACTGCCGCGGAGTAGATAATCGGTGGTTCGGGAGACTTCTCAGTTCTGAAAAGACTGTCCTGCTTTTTAACTATTACCAGGGCGGATGGTATAGAAAATAGACTGGACTACTACTTTAGCTTATAGGATCGTAATTAACTGTACTGCCGCGGAGTCAGTTCTGAATTGGTCTCAACGTTTCGACTAGCTTGCTCTAGTCATCGTCAGGAGACTGAAGAGGTAAGAGAAGAGTGGGCTTATCTATAGGGGTTCAGTGGATCCACTGCAGGTCAATCAATGCTCTGATTGGTTGGTGGTTGGCGGGCTCAGGGCTATTGTTACATTCGTTTCAGTTTCGGATAGCTGGCGTTGACTGAGGTTTACAACTGATTTATGTTTAATTCCCTGATTGTTTGTAACGGGACAAACAAAACATTTTTATTATTATTATTTACATATCACAATGTAAATGTTTACAAGGTGCTGTGTCACAACCTCATAGCTAATAACCCTACCAGAAAACACCGGCGCGAAACCCCTTCTCTAAGATTGTGTCCATAGGCGATGTTTTCCTGATTCCGGAAAACCGTTCCAAGGCATCTTGCATTACGTCTTAAAATTACATCTCGACAAAAGGTACGCTATATATACAAGGAAATTGGAATAGGACATGTATAAAATGAAGATGTAAACGAAATCAGAAGTAAATTTTATACAAAGATAGACTACCCTTGAGATGTCTTCAAGGGGGACTCTGTGGGGGTAGACCCATGGGGGCTGATCAGCCTTTCTTGTTTTCAGCGCCTTGTGAGAATGATGAGGTCTGGGCATAATAATAGATTCAAAGCACCGGACACTAATGGTAATTACTCAAAATAGTTTTTAGCATTAACAAAAGTGTTTATGCAAGGAGCAACAGAGATGTTGATAGTTTAAAACATTATGAGAAACGGCTCTATCTGAAGTAAAGTAGTTTGGAGAAAGAGGTATACTCACACTAAAAATTATTAAAAGACTATGGGCCTGAAGCCAGTTTATTAGGCATCTAAAAGCACACATATTTATGCAACAAGGGTGATTTTTCTGTCATTATTCTTTTGCAACGTAGATGACCAATTGAGTCAAATTTGTTATTTTATGCACGTGTTGTGATAAAGTGAGAATACTGTTCTGTGACAATTACCAATGGTATATCCAGTGCCTTTAATTCCTCGGATTTAAGTAACAAGATACTTACAGATACACTAAAATGTGTTTATGGAGTCTACATTATTCCATCACGATTTGCATGGGCACCGAAGAGAAATTAAAAAAATGTGTTATACAGTTTGTGATCAATTTGGATTTCAGATGGTACCAGTACAATTTTGTACATTGACCCAATTTACGTGACGTCACCATTTATTACCATGATCGCGGTCGCGCCATTTGGGGAGTCAGTGCCCCCGTGTACCTGCCATATAAACCCGTAAATACACCGTCAACACGAACAGAACAGTCAACACACTCCAAAACACATTCTAAATCAACAAAGTCGATATTTAACCTTAAATGCACGTCAATTTTACAAAGAGTTAGGACTCGTCTTATCTCGAGTTAGGACGAGTCCTAACTTAGGATTAATCTTAAGGTCTGCATGATAAAGTGCAGGGTTTGGACTCGTCCGAAGTCATAAGATTAATCTTAAGTTAGGAAGAGTTTTGTGAAATCGACGGCTGGGGTGGATTTCACAAAGAGTTAAGACTAGTCTTATCTCGAGTTAGGACGAGTTACTCGTCACAACTTAGGACTAGTCTTGCGTTTTTGAGTTATCCTAGGACTAGTCTTAGTTAGGACTAGTCCTAACTCATTGTGAAATTGACCCCTGGACACCTTTGCTAATTGTTAAAGACAAGTCTTCAAGACCACTTAATATATCTCAACATATAAATAAAATGAAAATAAAAACTGTGAAAATTTGAACTCAGTTTGAATAGGTCATCGAAGTTGCGAGAGAATAATGGAAGAAAAAACACCCTTGTCGCACAAGTTGTGTGCTTCTTGAGAAACAATTTCTTTCTCAAAAACTACGTTTCTGCAGAGGGAGCCGTTTCACAACCCGTTACCAGGTCAGTTTGTATCATGCTAACAATTATTTTGAGTAATTACCAGTGAGTAGTGGCCACTGGCTTAAGTACAGTGACCCGTTAATCCAGAGAAAGGCACTCTTTGTGCATGGCTTGGTCATATTATCTGTCGGATGGTTTGCTAAACGCTAGGTAAACATTATTCAATGGCTACTGGTATGCCCCGTGATGTTTCTCTAAAGAGAAACTAAGTCGTCCATAAGAATTGAATAACGAAGTCTTGTGCAGGTCTTGCCTCAATTATCCGTTAAATGGCTACTGTAATGTGTATTTTTACAGCCTCTTCCTCTACGATGTTTCTCTTAAAGGAACATTACACAATTAGTTTTTGCTAACAAATCAGTTGCTGGCAGTGTGTACACTTTATGTAATCACTTCCAAACCCGTAAGTTTGAGATCGATCAGCCATCTTTGTACCAACAAATTTGACAATCTCAACATTTTGTATATCTTTGTTCGCGGGTGCCATGCCAGTCAAATGAAAAATAACAATTAACTGTCGTGTAGCCAGGGATCACACCCAAGTGTACGATACAACATAGCTCCATGATGCAACCCACGAAGCTTGCAGTAGCCAGGGATCACCTGAAGGGCATGCGAATTTTTATTTCATATAAAATTGACTGGGTGTGAATAAGAAATGATTTTGGGTTAAACAAAACAGCTTCTTAGAGGACATCAATAACGGGGAACCGGCATTTGAGTCACGGTCGAATTCCCAGACTCCAATAAAGCCCTGCCTCATCAGCATTTCTATGTTATAACGGTTTAATTTGCATGTGTTTATCCTTGGGCCACCAGACAAGTGTCTTTCAGTAAGTACCTTTTGGTGCTTAATCCATCAGATACACTGATTAAACGGGTGCCCTGTCCTTTTCGCATAATAATGTGGGTTCCACTCCTAAGACTGTCTAACGTGCACACGTAATTATTAACCTGTCCATTATGAGTGTCGCTAATTAGGCCGTGTCCGAATTGGCGACTTCGGCTACACCTACGGCTAGATCAGCGCGTCTGTCATTGTTGAAGAATAGGCAGATGCCCTAGCCGTTGCTGTAGCCGAAGTCGCCAATTCGGACACGGCCTTACACTCATTGGAGCATGAAGACACTGTTGGTTGGTTAAAGCCATTTGACACTTTCGGTATAAACAGTAATGTCCAAGGCCCACAATTCGTGTATCACAACTTATATATAAAATAACAAACCTGTGAAAATTTAGGCTCAATCGGTCATCGGAGTCGGGAGAAAATAACAAGAAAACCCACCCTTGTTTCCGTACGATTCGTTCTGTCATGACATGTGTTTAAAATAAACCCGTAATTCTCGTTATCGAGAATTGATATTGTTTTAATGTTTTCTCAAAAAGAGAAGTCTTTGTGTAAACCCTGTAAATTATTTGTAAATCTGTGAACTTTTAGTTTTTTTTCTGTACCGAAAGTGTCCAATGGCTTACATTGGATATTATTGGTAATTGTCAAAGACCAGTCCTCTCACTTGGTGTATCTCAACATATTTATAAAATAACAAACATGTGAAAATTTGAGCTCAATTGGTGAAATAATGAAAGAAAAAACATAACCTTGTCACATGAAGTTGTGTGCCTTGAGATGCTTGATTTGGAGACCTCAAAATCTAATTCTAAGGTCTCGAAATCAAATTCGTGGAAAATTACTTCTTTCTCGAAAACTAACGTTACTTCGGAGGGAGCCGTTTCTAGCAATACTATCAACCTCTCCCCATTACTCGTCACCAAGTAAGGTTTTATGCTAATAATTATTTTGAGTAATAACCAATAGTGTATACTGCCATAGTGCACAGGGAGACCAAAATATTGTGATTAGGTCGTGGGTTCGAAGCCCACACGAGTAACATCGGTGTATATGGGTAAAACCAAATTGAATATTTTTGTTATCCCCGATGCAAAACAAAAATCTAAGGTTCCATTACTATTCCTAATCTTTTTTTCATTTTTTGTTTGCGTCGCGGTTTTTTTGGTTGCGTCGCATGAAATTTTTTTAAAATATTTTTTCAAGAGCAGTTCTTGTAGCTTCAAAAGCCTTAAGTTTTCCCCCTGTTTTGCCTTTAAGACCTCTTTTTAATCTAAATTTCTTCCGTCGCATCCCACCCTGTTGCATTAAAATGCACTGATTTAGAAACTGACGCAAAATTCTTCTCTTAAAAAGGAGTCTATTGTGTCGTGTCTTGGTCGAGCGGGTAAGGGCATCGGACTCAAGCTTTGGTGTTTCTGATTAGCAAAGGGTTGGTTAGAATCCCTGTGTCCTTAAGCAAGACTCACTTAACATGATGCTTCGTCCTTAGATGACAAAGTATTCGCATAAACAGGGTTAGTGTTTTGTGTGATCGATTGCAGGCCGTACATGAATTAGCAGACACGTGGAAATTTGGGCTAAATCCGTTGGGTGAGTCAGGACAAAAAAAACTGTGAAAAAAACATGCTATTTTCAACATATATAACACACGAGAACATAATGTTGCGTTTTGAAGGCAGTGGACACTTTATATTGGTAATTACTCAAACTGATTATTGTCATAAAACTTTTCTCGAGAAAGAATTTGGTTTCGATACCTCAGATTTTAGAATTTGAGGTCTCGAAATCAAGCATCTGAAAGCACACAACTTCGCGTCACCATGGTGCGACAAGGGTGTTTTTCTTTCATATCTCGCAACTTCGACGACCGATTGAGCTCAAATTTACACAGGTTTGTTATTTTATGCATATGTTGAGATACACCAACAGTGAAGACTAGTCTTTGACAATTACCATAGTGTCCAGTATCTTAAATGAAGGTTTTTCGGTTTTCAGAAACAGTTTCCCTGAATATAACTTCATTCTATTGACGGGAGTTACAGAAACAAATGTTCTAGTATGAACTACACAATCAGTAAAGCTGCCAGACTAAAATAAAACAATGATATTTGCTTCCCGTACTAATCCTGTATACATTTAATTAGTGTTTGATTTGCCTTAATTGTTGAGTCTGCTGACAAGTTAATTACATTGCATAAGTTGTTCCATAGGCTAATCAAGCCAATCTAAATTTCGATTAATTTGAATCTGATGAAAGCTGATTTGACTTCGTTATTGGATATTCTGCCAAGGACGAATCCACACACACATAAATGTCAGTGATTCTACACACATTGGTCCACTTTTAAGGCACTGGACACTATTGGTAATTACTCAAAATATTTGTTAGCATAAAACCTTACTTGGTAACAAGCAATGCAGAGAATAAAACATTGTGAGAGACGGCTCCCTCTGAAGTAACGTTGTTTTTGAGAAAGAAGTAATTTCTCACTTAAATATTTGAATTGATTTCGAGACCTCAGCTAAGGTCTCGAATTCAATCATCTGAAAGCACATAACCTGCGCAACTTCGCAACTCCGACGACCAAATTTAGCTCAAATTTTCACAGATTAAATTGTTATTTTATGCATGTTGGGATACACCAAGTGAGAAGACTGGTCTTTGACAATAACCAATAGTGTCCAGTGCCAGTCCATATGTGGAGCGTTTTGTTTGTTTTTCTTTTTGACAGGTTCATCTGTCAAAAAAAGTTCAGAAAAATAATTGCATGTATCCCGTTCGCGCAAGCGGAATTGTTTTCTTCTTCGGAGTGTGACGGTTTCGATCAAGTTTTGTTCCGTTTTTCTACCAAGTTACGACACTCCGATTCCGTATGTGGTTCAGAAGTTAACACAGAAATTCATGTTTTGTTTACTTGTGAAAAAATAAAAATGTATTTGAAAAATTTGCCAGACGTAAACTGAAAGTCCTCGATCACAGAGAGCCACCCAACCGCCCAACGTGATAGACTGCAACACCAGAGGGGGTTTTGTCTAAAATATAATTGTTCTTTGTCACAAATGATTCATCGATTCAATTTGAGACATTGTTTTCGTAGGTCATTCTTAGCATGTATGTGTCCCCCACATTTAAAGCCATTGGACACTTTCGGTAAAAGTATTGTCCAAGGCCCACACTTCGTTTATCACAACTTATATATAAAATAACAAACCTGTGAAAATTTACCCTCAATCAGTCATCGGAGAAAGCAAGGGAAAACCCACCCTTGTTTCCGCACGTTTCGCCGTGTCATGACATGTGTTTGAAATAAATCTGTAAATCTCGATATCTAGAATTGATAATTGTTTTGATGTTTTTCTAAAAAAGTAAAGCATTTCATGGATTATTTCATATAATTATTTCAAGAGAAGTCTTTCACCATTACCTTCTGTAAACCCTGTTAGTTATTTGTAAATCTATGAACTTTGTTTTTGTTCCGAAAGTGTAAAATGGCTTTAAACATTATGGAACACAATGACAGTGTACGCGAGCAAGCTATTGAATTGCCGATAGCTTTATTTTTCGATCACGCTTATTTATACGGGCCCAAGTGACATGTTTTTTTTATATTATTTCATTCCATCGAGATCGAAATCACATGTCGGGGAACAAAATATAACAATGGGAATAAAAAAGTATTTCAAGGGAATAAAATAATTGTTTGCATAGGCTTATTAACTTGTTTGTTTGTGCTTTGCTTTTTCAATTTATTTGTCACATGTCCCTTCAGGGGTTCCGTACATTTTTCATGAAATTGGAAGTGGGAAAATAGTTAAATACTATTTGTCTTTTTTTAGCAGAAAATGTGAAGTGGGAAAATAGTAAAATTCTATTTGCCTTTTTTTGCAGTGTGAAATTCGTTTATGTTCGAAGACACCAAAGCAATTGTTCAGAAACACTAATCGTTTGGGAGGAGGGAAGTCAATACATGAAGTGTGCCCCCCCCCCAAAAAAAAAAAACCCCAAATATATATATATATATATATAATAATGATATTTTCTCCATCTGGTGTGGTGACCAAGACAGCTTGGATGAGTTTATTGACCATATCAACTCATTTCACCCCACCATAAAGTTCACTACCGAACAATCTCTCACCAGTGTGAACTTTCTAGATGTGACAATAACCAAGTCTCCTAATGGCCTTGTCACAGATGTTTACAGTAAACCCACCGACACCCACCAGTACCTTCTCTCCAATAGCTGTCACCCTAGTCACTGTAAGAAGGCAATTGCTTACAGTCAGGCCTTACGTATCAGGCGTATCTGTTCCACAGATACCCTGTACAAGAGGCGCTCATCAGAGCTAAGGAAACACCTTTTCTAGGGGACACAGCGAACGTAGGGTCCAACTTGCTATCAACAGGGCTCTCAACGTACCTCGTCATACTCTGTTGACTAAGCTCCTACCAATAGAGTTGCTTTGGTCACCACCTTCCACCCCAAACTACCCAAACTTCCCTCAATTCTCAATAATAACATGCCTATACTTCACTCCTCCAGCAGGTTACACTCAGCAATCACTGAGGTTCCCATGGGTGCATTCCGCCGCCCTAAGAACCTTGGTGACATACTAGTCAGGGCCAAACTTCCCCCAGGTACAGTCCAAACACAACCCCTGACAGATATACTGGGCTGTCACAAATGTACCCGTTCCAAATGCAAAACGTGTCTGCACATTAAGCCCTCACTTAAGGTGAAGAGTCATACCACTGGCTCTTCATACAACATCAAGACCGACTCTGAATGCAGCACGTCTAATGTGGTCTATGTCATATCATGCAAGAGATGTGGGCTACAATATGTGGGAGAGACTAAGACCAAACTTAGTCTTCGCTTTGCGAATCATGTCTCTTCCATAAAGACTAAGAAACCGTACCCAGTCTCTATCCACTTCAACAGCCCCAATCATAGTGTCATTGATGTTGAACTTCTGGTGATTGAAGCTTGCAATGGTGATGACACACACCGCAAGAATAGAGAATCACACTGGATTCACCAACTCAAGACAGTCAAACCCTTTGGACTTAAAATAAACACTGGTGTTAAATAACTTCTCATTACCCTCCACTTCACTTCTGCCTAAGAACTTATATGTTGTATATATTCTGTACATAAAGTATAAATTAACCTAGTTTAAAGTTGTTTTTATAAATTCATCACTGTAACTATCTGATGTAAGTAACCCCCCCTTTTTTTCCACAGGTCCCTCATACCTATTTTTAAAATCATCATACCTTTGATCTTGCTATTCTTATTAATTGACCATTGTTAGTTGCATCATGATGCAACTTGCTCTCTAATCCTACCCTTTCATGTCTCCCTGCATTGTTGTCGAACAATACATTTACCACTTTTATGGTCCAGTAACCCTTCATTTCATTCTAAACATCCCTTGTCCTCGCCACTTCACTCCTATTGGTTCATAGCCACCAATATTGTTTCTGAAATAGGAACTTTGATTGGCTGTTATTTTCCCGCTTCTTTCTGGATCCTTTCCTTAATCCCTTTCCCCCTCTCTTTTTCTATAAATGGATATGTATTTGTTTGTACTTGTTTTATGCCTCTGGAGAAGGTCCGGATTGGATCGAAAGCTAAGGCCATCTACCCTATTCATTATATATATATAATAATGTAATGAATAGGGTAGATGGCCTTAGCTTTCGATCCAATCCGGACCTTCTTCAGAGGCATAAAACAAGTACAAACAAATACATATCCATTTATAGAAAAAGAGAGGGGGAAAGGGATTAAGGAAAGGATCCAGAAAGAAGCGGGAAAATAACAGCCAATCAAAGTTCCTATTTCAGAAACAATATTGGTGGCTATGAACCAATATATAATTGTATAAATAAATAAATAAATAAATAAATAAAAATAAAATAACAATAAAATTAATAAATAAATATAATTATAATGTGTTTTTTACCCAAAATTCGTTTCGTCACATCTTGAGTGTTAATTTTTCAGTGCAATTACAGTTCTGTTGTATGGTTTACAAGAGACCAGCAACAACGACAAAAAGCCTTCGCTGCAAGTCGTTATATAAATGGCTCATAATTCACTCAAGCATAACCGTGACTGCATGGATTTACTATTGCCTACCGTATAACTTACCAGTATAAATTAATATCCATATGCTACTGATAAACTAACCTAAAAAAAATTACCGACAAAACATAAAAAGTAATCGTTGTTTTTGAATAAAAACTGCACATCAAACTTCATGACAGTTTAACAACTTTGTTGTTTTAGTTGACTTAAATCACATGGGCGGTATAACATTTTAATTATGTATGTAAAATCCAATGAGTTTTTGCGACATGTAAAACTTAAAGAAGCTGCCTCTATAATATCTGTGTCCAGCATTTTATTAAATCACCTTTCGCTGATGAAGCGTGTAGACAATCAAGTAAATTAAAGTAGTCCGGAGCTTCAGCCTCTTCAATATTCCAAGAAACAATGACTGTACCGATCGGGAAATGCCCGAAGCAAGACTGATTAAACGACAGTGCTTTGGGCATCGCAGGACATCATTCCTTTAATCCAACGGTTCTTTTCAGAACCACCCCAACTCATTGAGAGATTGTTATTACATGGTGTTACCGCAAACTTTTCTATATCTTACTTCCACCATGCAAAGTTTCAAATCCTACTTATCATTCCTTTATGCAAACCACACGTGGGAGTCTGAACATCTGACGTCACACTTCGAAGCTCGTGAAGGTCACGCCTGAGAGATAGCTGCCTTGAGCCTACGTCTACCCCCGTCCCAAAGCTTGACCTCACAGTCAAATCCTGCGTATAACGTGCTTACAATAAAAACACAAATGCATGCTGCTTCATGCAAACGACCGAAAGTGCTTACGTCACTTCACGTTTATCCAATGAAATCGCCGATTCTGTAACACCAATACCTGTCTTTATTCTCAGGATCGACCAATGCAGTGAGGGCGCTATACCCCATGTTGTGACGTATTGCAATGCAACAACGCCGCGTGTTATTATACAACTTAGCTCTTGGCGGGAAACTGTGGGACATAACCGTCTGCTTCGAGGTCGTATCTTAAGTATCGTGATACCATTTTGGTACTTATTTACTCCTTTCTTGGTCAGCTAGGAAACATCTGCTCTGCGACTGTGGTGAGTGTTTTTACTTTGAGATTCGATAGTGTATTTTATTTTATACACGACAATTATTTTGATATCGCAGTGCACATGTACAAATAAACCCTTGTATGACCCTCCTAAATATTCAGAGACGATGAAAATGTGCCACTAATCCAGCGATTCGTCTATTTTATGTTTTTTTAATTCACAATAATTCAAAATGAATTCCAAAACCTTTTTAATCAAGTTGACAGATACAAAAGTAAACAAAATGGCAACATCTAGGTCCGGAGACAAGCAATAGCTTTTGTTCCCCGGCCTATGGACGGACAGACAATGACAGACATGCATGAAAAGACAGGGGGAAAAACAGGTGTAAGACAGAAAACATGGCCGTTATATACAAAAGCACTTACAAGGAATTAACAATTGAGTTTTCAGGTTTTAAAGCCATTGGACCCTTTCGGTACAGAAACCAAAAAAAAGTTCACAGATTTACAAATAACTTACAGGGTTTACAGAAGGTAATGGTGAAAGACTTCTCTTAAAATATTATTCCATGAAATGCTTTACTTTTTGAGAAAACAGTAAAACAATATAAATTCTCGTTAACGAGAATTACGGATTTATTTTAAACACATGTCATGACACGGCGAAACGCGCGGATACAAGGGTGGGTTTTCCTGTTATTTTCTCCCGACTCCGATGACCGATTAAGCCCATATTTTTACAGGTTTGTTATTTGATATAGAAGTTGTGATACACGAAGTGTGGGCCTTGGACAATACTGTTTACCGAAAGGGTCCAATATGGCTTTAAGTGAAAATAGAACACAACTTGTGCATTGTGGTTATATAAAGATTTGTCAGCAGCAGTGTTGCGGGAAGAATGCTTGAGGTTAGTGTAAAACATGGGTGGAACAAAAAGGTCAAGCATTACTCGTATTACTTATACATAAATTTACCGAAGTATATTATTATGATAATAACTGCTAGCTGGGAGGCAAGACTTAAATAGTGAAGGAACCTCCTCAAAGAAATGAATATTCATGATGTGGCAAAACGTCACCTCCGGCTAGATCATTAGATCATTAGGTTTTCACGGGTTTCAGAAAACCCTTTTATTTGACATTTAGGTTTCCTAGGCGAATCTTCATAGAGTTAAGTCTTTGTTGATTGTGCTAGGTGGCATAACACAATGACTATCTGATGAATGGTATTAACGCATGCTACGGAGATAGATAGTTTGAGTGGTAAAGCTGATGCAGATTTAGAGTTAAATCTAATTTTAAACCACTTCGGAAATAAATCAGGTCCTCCGGTCACGGTTTCTTCCTCCATGGTAGGAGAGGAGAGTGTGTGGAACTGGAGGATCCTCCGGTCACGGTTTCGTCCTCCATGGTCGGAGAGGAGAGTGTGTGGAACTGGAGGACCCTCCGGTCACGGTTTCTTCCTCCATGGTCGGAGAGGAGAGTGTGTGGAACTGGAGGATCCTCCGGTCATGGTTTCTTCCTCCATGGTCGGAGAGGAGAGTGTGTGGAACTGGAGGATCCTCCGGTCACGGTTTCTTCCTCCATGGTCGGAGAGGAGAGTGTGTGGAACTGGAGGATCCTCTGGTCACGGTTTCTTCCTCCATGGTCGGAGAGGAGAGTGTGTGGAACTGGAGGATCCTCTGGTCACGGTTTCTTCCTCCATGGTCGGAGAGGAGAGTGTGTGGAACTGGAGGATTCTCCGGTCACGGTTTCTTCCTCCATGGTCGGAGAGGAGAGTGTGTGGAACTGGAGGATCCTCCGGTCACGGTTTCTTCCTCCATGGTCGGAGAGGAGAGTGTGTGGATCTGGAGGATGTTGAATTTACTCTTCAATTGAAAGGCATAACAACTCAATTGGCCCTTGTATCAAATGACTCGAAATATAGGTTTTCCCGGCCAATTTCAGCAAAAAATCATTTAATTTCATTAACATGCATTCAAATTCATGCATTTTCTTGTAATCCCCTCGAACTAGGGTTTCTTTTAAGCTCTTAATGCACATACAATTTCATTTAAGGGCATAGACGACTATACATTGACCATTCTTAAAGGTCACTTTAAAGGGTATTTTTGTAATACAAAACACAATGTCTACAGATTTACATTAAACTTACACCGTTTGAAGGTAATGATAGTATAGAAAGCTTCTCTGAGAATATTACTTGCTGAGGTGTGTACTATTTTTTTTTAAATGAGTAAAACAATGTCATGAAAATACGATTTTACATGCTAAAATAATTTTCGTCTCATGATCACTGAGACGAAAAGTATTTTCATGACATTGTTTTACTCATTTTTAAAAAACTACAGTCCCTCAGAATTACCAAATAAGTTTCATTTAAAGCATCTGCCTTGAAAGGCAGCTTTACAAATCAGAAAGCACACATAACGTAGAATTTGAATTTGAATGCAAACTTTTCAAAAATGTTTACTCATAAATTAAATTGAATGATTGAGCAGTTCTTGCTGCTGGCTTTTGCGATATTTAATGATTCTTGCTGCCTATAATTAAATGAGCCAGAAGTTAAAATGACCCGGATTTTGATGAAATTGGCCGGGAAAACCTATAATAAAAAATTACATTTTTTAGACAATGATTCTTTAAAACACGTTCTAACCACCAAGTTGGCGTAGCCATGCTTCTTTGTTTAAACTGTCCTTGGAAAAACATTCAAAAAGGTCCCGGCTCTCATGAAAAACTATATTGTGCAGGTATCATTTTGTTTGTGGCATAATCATTGTACACGGAATATCATGTAGTACAATAACACAATACAGCTGTCACAAATGGACACACGCGTCAGATGTTCAATTACAATTGTCTATTTCTGTAAATACAATTTTGGTGTTAGGAGACGACATCTGCAATTCTCGTCAAAACCTTGCCAGCAGGAGAATACTTAATCCGAGCAAAGATTTTTGTCAAACACTGTTATCGTATCAGCCGTCCGTCCCAAAATTGTAACTGACAATCTAATAGTATCTTTCCAGCAGCTTTCACAAACATGATTCCGAATGTGTCAACTGTAAGTATAATTTGACAAACATGTTTCCGAATTGTAAGCTGTAAAGTATATTTTTTGACAAGTATGTTTCTAGACTTGTGGACAAGTCGTTTATGGTTCCACGCGGTGAGATAGCCGAGTTTTAGCGGTGCTCTCTCCGCGCGACTACTGCGCGTTGCCCGACTTCAACCCATAGATATAGAATAGAATAACTAGATCGGCCGCGCGTACATACGCGGGTTCTGGCATGGGGGCCGCCATTGCCTATCTTCCGTGTAGATTTTCTGTGCGTTACCGTCAGCACGTGACCTTTTGCCGTCAGCACGTGACATTTAGCGCGTCAAGGCCTATCTCCCGTGTTCATTTTCGCGCGTCGCCTTTCGAACGTGAATTTTTTACCACGTCCATGGCGAACAAAAACTGTTTCTAAACAGGCAATGGCGCGTATGTACGCGCGACCAGTCTAGTTATTTTAATTCTATGTCTATGCTTCAACCCTGCTCCCAGCGCAACAGTCGCGCAACCAGCAGTTCGCGTGGAGAGCACCGCTGCAACTCGACTATCTCACCGCGTGGGACCATAAACGACTTGTCCACAAGTCTAGTATGTTTCCGAATTGTGCAAACTGAAAGATAGGCATAGTTTGACAAACATGATTTCGACGTGTGTAAACGTTCTGCAAGTAGTTGACAAACATGATTCCCGTGTCAACTGTAAGTTAGGGCGCTCTTCAAGTGGGCTGCCATGTTTTTGATTTCGCTCTCAAGTTTCATTTTTAAATCCGTCTTCATCCGTATCTATATTTGCTGCAATTTCCAAATGTTTGTGTTCATTGGTGATTTGATGTATTTTACTTTTAATTTTACGGTCTCTATTTGAGTGTTGCTCTCTTGTATCAAAGTTGCATTGCTTTTACAGCCTTTTTATTGTTTTATGGTGTTAAAGCACTTTTTGGCTTGTAAAATTGTTTATCTATTTTGCTTATATATTTTTACGGGTGTACTTTTTACACTTTTAACTTATTGTATGTCATTTTCTTAATCTTTTGCAATTTTTTTCTGTCATGCGCCCTCGAACAGGCTGGTCCTGGAGAGAGCGCAATATAAGTTCAATAAATTATTATTATTATGTCTAAGAAAGCAGGGTGGTTGGCTGTAGATCTATAAAGAACTTTTCATATTTTCTGAACACACAATGCACAAGCGTGACGCCAAATATCACCATTTGTCTTGTCGCATTGTGGATAACGAAGAGAGAGAGAGAGAGAGAGAGAGTCAAAATTAACATTGTTGCGCTCGATTAGCTTCCCTGTGTCGACCCCGAGGTGCTCACTCGGGTGGGCCCCTGACAAGAGCTAATCGAGCGATCACTCACCCTCTCATGGTGACGTCATGCACCAGCCCCAAGTGACATGCTCCACAAGCAGGGCACCGGGGGCTGACCCGGGGAGCCCCTAGAATGACGTCAAAGCTATTCAAACGTACCAGGGGAAGACCGGGGTCGACCAAACCCCAGGGAAGCTAATCGAACGCACCCAGTGTCATCATCATGTCCCATGCGTTGCGGCCGTTGGGGCGCTCTGCATTATTGACGATTTTTTTTCCAATTAAATTTGATTCACACCAAACTCACATTTTTGTCCATATTTCATAAAGATTTCTCAAAAAAAAGGCCAAAACAACAATTTGTTTAAAGAAGTTAGCAATAAGAAAAGTTTTTTTTCACAAACTAGATAAAATTTGTGTCTACTCGGTTTGCAGCCACCCCGATGAGTTCCCCTGTCGTTTCCCACTTCAAGTCCTTGGTGAAATCAACCCTTTACAATAACACCAATGTTTTGTAGCAATAAGTGTTATTCTAAAGATACTGGACACTATTGGTCATTGTCAAAGACCAGTCTTCTCACTTGGTGTATCTCAACATATGCATAAAATAACAAACCTGTGAAAATCTGAGCTCAATTGGTCGTCGAAGTTGCGAGATAATGACCCTTGTCACACGAAGTTGTGTGCTAAAGATATCTGCTTTCAGATGCTTGATTTCGAGAACTCAAAATCTAATTCTGAGGTCTCAAAAGCAAATTCGTTGAAAATTACTTCTTTCCCGAAAACTATACGTCACTTCAGAGGGAGCCGTTTCTCACAATGTTTTATACTATAAACCTCTCTCCATTACTCGTTTTTTAGTAAGGTTTTATGCTCATAATTTTGGGTAATTACCAATAGTGTCCACTGCCTGTAAACCATGGTGTATGTATTTGCCGCACAGTCACTACAGTGTGTTTAAAAAAAGTATACATTTGGAAAAATGTATCCCAATTGGATTTTTTATAAGTTTATAAAAATTTGGCACTAAGTATTGGTGGACCAAGGTCATAGCTTTTAAATTTCTACCAAACCAATCCTCAGCTGTTCCGCATGAGTGAGCACTAGATAATTACTTTTGTCAGATTTTAATTGGCTTGCGCACAAAGGTGAAAGGATTTTAACCGAAAACAAACACCTTAGTAGGGAAGGTGGGGTATGTGCTTTGCTGCCCACAAATTTTCAATGATGTGACATGACAGAATGTCAAGCTTTGGTATAAACTGCTAGTCATCTCTGTACATTTCAACATTTATGCACTGAATTGAGTACTTTTGTAACATGGATCGTTCACCGCACCGATCCTTTCTGGTATCAGAGTACCATCAAACTAACAGCATATCTGCAGTGCTTCAAGGGTTCCGACAAACATTCGCTGTTCAACACGAGGAACACTTTACAAACATTTTGTGAAGTACCAGGCTACTGGTGCAAGTCGGAATCTGACAAAAAACGATCTGGTCGATCTGCTGCAAACATCCAATGTTGCATTTCCAATGATGATTTCAATTTGGTCTGCGTCCGAACTTGGTAGACTCATGGAGGACTGAGGAATCATCCAATTTCTTAGCGAATTTGTGAGCAACAAAGCACATGCCTCACCTTCCCTACAAAGATGTTTAATTCTGTTAAAATCCTTTCACTTTCGTGCGCAAGCCAATTAAAATTTGACAAAAGTGATTAGCTAGTGCTCACTCATGCGGAACAGTTGAGGATCGATTTGGTAGAAATTAAAAAGCTATGACCTTGATTTACCAATACTTAGTGCCAGATTGTGGGGAACTTAACAAAAATCCATTTGGAATACATTTTTCAAAGTGTATACTTATTTTTGAAACACCCTGTATACGGAAGTAGCAGACCTCCAGGGTCAAGTTTGGCTGCCGTGTCGCATCACGCTTGCAAAACCTGACAAAAGTGCTACATAAAAACCATTTTTTAAGGAGACTGCACTTCATTTTCATCATTCCATTATCATTGTCTATTCCTATTACTCTTCGTGTTGTACCAGCAAGACTATAAGGGACTTTTCGTTTTCGACGACGGATGGTTCTGCGACGGGTAAGATGACATTTGGCGTCATCTGCGCATGCGTCGGCTTTGAGGACGGTCGTCCCTCAATTTCTACGACAGTACTTTGGATGAATCTTCGTTGTGCTGAAAACGACAACGTTTAGCTGAACAACCGTCGCAGAACCATCCGTCGTCGAAAACGAAAAGTCCCTATAGCCTCAGCATCCGACGTCACTCTTATATGAGGCTCGTGAATAGTGCCCGATACCTGCCTGACCGGATGCTGCCAGTATCTTTGACCTCACATTTATTTCCGTGGAGATTCACAGTCAGCTCAGTATAAATAGACGATCTCACGTCACTGACTTGGACATGTTTACAAAAGAGCCACAGAGCCTGGACTTCCTGCAGGCACGATTTGTACACAGCTCAATGGAAGAAAACATAAAATCGTATATGTTATGCAGATTGCACTGTCTAATTCTGATAAAATTTTGATATAATGCAAGGGGGCACATCTCAAAAACTTGTCAGCTTTTACTTTCACAACTCTTGGTGTTATTTTATTTATTTATTTTATTTATTTATTTTAAATCTTTAGACATACACAATAGTTACAAGTTGTACAGGGGCTGTCAAGGTTAAAACAAAAGTATAAAACTGTCATCAAAAGATGTGTAAAACCAGACCCCTGCCAACGATAAAAATATAATTATACAATATAAAAAGGAGATTACATTGAAACATTTTAGAATCACAAAATAGAAATCATTAAAACACTAGCAAAACCAGACTATTGAAAACAAAAAACTACACGCACAACAAAACACCGCAGCGATAAGAGGGACAACAATTGAAAATAAAAAAACATAGAATGGACTAAAAACCCTCAGAAAAATAAAATAAAAAACAAAATTGGCACAGAGTGCACCCTCACAGATTCATGCCAACCCACTGGGCCCGAGGACAATGATAGCAGAGAGCCTCCCCAAACACCACCCAAAAAAGCACAAAGACCCCTTAGACAATTATTAAAGAAAACAACAATTAAAACCACTAGCACTATTAACATACTAAAAATTCCCCCCTCAGCTTCATACGAAATGACTTGTACCCCTCCAAAATCAAAACATTCCTGGTATCCAATGTGAGCTCTGAGAACATTTTAGGAAAGCGAACAATGGTAGAAAATTTATAAGCATCCGTCCTAGGTTTTAGGTGATGAAAAGTGAGCAATTCTGTGTGACGGGAGTTAACTTTAGACAGATTAGTTAAGTCATTCATAAAACTATACCGAGTGGACATCAACAGTTTTATGTGGAAATTATGACACAAAATGTCAACTTTCCCATATAGGACCAGTGTATAGTATCTTGCCTGCCAGAATACTCAAAGAACGTCAAGGTCACACTTATTGTAGACAAAGATCACATGGTCTATACTCACATTGTTGAAAAGTGAGTTACTTGCTAGTAAGCTTGCCTTATGAACACTACGAGTACTTTGTAATCCTTTCTTGATGATTAGTGTTCACATTCTGTGTTCCTTAGTCATATTTTACAGGAATAAATTGTAGATGTTTTAAATAAGCTCCCTTCTGTAAGATACCTGGTTGTGACTCTTTAAAAAAATTGTAATCAAGAAAGCCAGGTTCTCCTTAGCTAAAAAACCACTTGCAAAGATTTCATTAGGTCATTAAGTTCTGGAGTTTTTCCAGACTGACTTAAAGGAACACGTTGCCTTGGATCGGTCGAGTTGGTCTTTGAAAAGCGTTTGTAACCGTTTTTTATAAAATGCATATGGTTGTAAAGATGTTGTAAAAGTATAATACAATGATCCACACAAACATGCCTCGAAATTGCACGGTTTTGCTTTTACCTCGTCGACTAACACGGTCAGCCATTTATGGGAGTAAATGTTTTGACTCCCATAAATGGCCGATCGTGTTAGTTCGCACAATAAAGGAAAACCACGCAATTTCGAGGCAAACTTGTGTGGATCATTGTATTCGACTTTTAAAACATCTTTCCAACCATATGCATTTTATAAAAAAGGGTTACAAACGCTTTTTATTGACCAACTCGACCGATCCAAGGCAACGTGTTCCTTTAAAGGGTCTATGTACCTTTTCCCAAACACAAAACAAAATGTCCACAGATTTACATTAAACTTACACAGTTTGAAGATTATTATAGTAGAAAGCGTCCCTTGAAATTTTACTCACTGAGGTTCTGTAGTTTTTGAGAAATGAGTAAAACAAATAATCTTCGTATCAGTTTTAGCAAGTAAAACGTGTTTAAACAGTTATGCCCTGGTTTTGGTATAATATCATAACTGGTTAATGGGATTTTATATGCTATAATAATTTTCGTCTTCCTGAGACTAAAACTACTTTGTGACTTGTTTTCCCATTTCTCAAAAACTACACAGTACTTAGTAATAACTGAAGGGAAGCTTTCCACTATCATTACCTTTAAACCCTGTAAGTTGAATGTAAATCTTTGGACATTTTGAAAAAGTACCAGAATCCTTTGGGAGGTGATAAATACGTCATTGGTAGTTTCAGACTTTCTCTGTTTAATCTATGTTTTCCCAAGTAGTGTTCAGATTATTTTGTCTTCAAGATTGTTTTTCCGGAATATTTCTTCAGCATGAGTTGCAGGTGGTTATTATACCGCATGTCAGTTTTCTTGAGATGTGAGGTAAATCAATCAACGGAGTATTTAATAAAGCGGCTTTTCCTTACGGTCACCAAGCGCTGCGATTACCATTACGGACACTTATACCGCAATAATATAAAACCTTTATACACGAAGCCAGCTGTGCGTACAGCTCTATGGATTGAACCACTCAAAAATGCCAGCGACCCATTATCCAGTGATCGTATTTTAATTGTATTGCAATAGGATGATGTTTTAATGAAGTGTTCGTTGACGCGTTTTTGAAGAATCCCGTTTAATTCCTGCGAATGCGATGCGATTTTGACGTCAATAAGTGGTAAAGGGGGTAATTGCAGAAGGGCAAAACAGCATGTGAGAATGAGCCACACATTGAAATTCGAAGACCTCATTTAAAGGCACTGGACACATTTGGTAATTACTCAAAATAATAATATTGTTAGCATAAAAACTTACTTGGGCCTGGTTCTTGATAATTTACCTCGACTCCGTCTCGGTAAAACTATCAAGAACCAGGCCTCGTTGGGTTTAAACCATTAGTTGAAAACATCTTCACCACACATTGATTCCCTTATGATTGTATTCAATTTATGGATGATAAACCATAATTTCTAAGCTCTGATTGTATTATTTATGATAAACCTCAAATGGTTTACATCTTGGTGTGTAACAAACCGTGGTAAACCATTATCAAGTGTCTTCAGATGAAAGCTAATTTAATCAATCAACAGAAGTTTTAATATAGCGCCTTTTCATTACGGTCACAAGGCGCTGATTTACCGTTTCGGCCACTTTATAGGATTTTTTTTTGATAAAAAATCATTAGACACAAAGCCACATGGACTACTCTTTGATTGTATTACTCATAGTATGTAAACCACTACAAATTTGACAGCACTTTCTATGGTTGATTTCTTAGTGTTCATGGTGAGAACACGTTTCAGTTGTGATGCAAACCAATCATTCAATATAGCGTATTCAACAAAGCGCCTTTTACGGTCTCAAAGCGTTGCGAGTACCATTCCAGCCACTTATATCGAAATACAAGAATCATTATACACACAAGTCGTCTGAGCTAAGTGTTGATTGTATTATTCATGGTATGGTAACCACAAAATAAATCAATGTCTTCAGATTTGCGCTATATCAATCATTTTCCGTAAGGTCTCAAAACCGATGATTAACTCAGTTTTTGGTTTATTAGACCATAAATCCTAAGCGTTGATTGTGTTATTCATGTTATGTAAACCTCAACATATTTGACCGCACTGTCTGCGGCTTACATCTAAGTTTAACAAACCACGATGAAAACAACATGTTGAAAAAAAAAAACTCCGCTAAACAATTAGTTGACATACGGCGCCCCATAGACCCTAACCCTAATGTGTAAACCACGCGGGATTATTCGGGAAGTGGTCGGAACATAGGGATATCAGAATAATAGAGCGGTCTACTAATTATTGAATGAGGCAGGCTGAAAGGGTGAATATCTGTGGTATCTTCTCCCGCCTGCCTCATTTCCCATCTTCCCACCTTGTTATTGTCCTTTGTGTTCCCATCTTCTTGTGTGTGATGGTCAATCCAGCCCCTTCCTCTCATCTTCCCTTTTGCCTCCATATTCATTGTTTACACCTTGCTCCTTTCTGTGAGCTCTCTATAACCCCATTCATGTATTAGCCTTTGAGAAAGACACTACTAAGGGTCGAAACGTCAGGCCAATAACTATTTTTTTTTGCATTATTTCAAGGCAGTGGACACTATTGGTAGTTATTCAAAATTATTATTAGTACAAAAACTTACTTGGCAATGAGTAATGGGGAGAGGCTATAATACAAAACATTGTGAGAAACGGCTCCCTCTGAAGTAACGTAGTTTTGGAGTAAGAAGTAATTTTACTCGAATTTGATTTCAAGACCCCAGAATCAGAATTTGAGGTATCGAAATCAAGCATCTGAAAGCGCAAAACTTCGTGTGACAAGGGTGTTTTTTCTTTCAATATTATCTCGCAACCTTGATGACCAATTGAGCTCAAATTTTCACAGTTTTGTTATTGTATGCATATGTTGAGAAACACCACAGTGTCCAGTGTCCTTAAACAGAAAACTGTCGTAGGTCCTGACCTCGGACACAGCGTAGCAATGTTGGACAAGATGTTACACGGGACCCTGGACACTCCAATACTTGCCCTTTCACACGAGGTACATTTTGTAAATTTTTACAACAATGCTCCAATTTATCAAGGGACCCTTGCTAAATTGCTCTCATGTGAAAGGGACTATATGGAAGGTTTGTGAACGTTTGCTCTGCAGAGCTCTGGAGCCGACGACTTCACAATTGTGCTTGAAACATAAACAGGAAGTTCTTTAAAAATAGTACAAAGTATAAGAGAAAAGAACAAAGCTATTTACAATTCTGCTCATTGTGTACCAAAAATTTAATGATATTCAAAAACGCATTTTTACTGAATTCTGTAAGACGAATGACTAGGTTGAGTGAAAATACTTCCCACGCATAAAATACATAAACCACCCCTTTTCAAAATCTTCTCTTATTGACAACAACCTAATGAAATTCAAAAGTGCGTTTTACAGTCTGAATTATGAAAATGAATAACCAGGCTTAGTTTAAAACATATTACCTACGCATGCATAAACCACTCTTCATTAGCTCACAGCAATAAAACACTTAAAAAGAAACACAGCCTACGGACTGAAAGACGATCAATAACGCATTACTGTCGACACATTGACACTTTATCCCGGTCGAAGCTTGGTGATTTGTGCAAGATTCAAGTGCCCCTTATAGCGAACATAATTACTGAACATATATTACTCCCCGGAAGCAGAAGTGAAGACTGATATTGAAAAGTAACGGTGAATTGCATTCCAACCCAAGTCAGGTATCCTTTATTTCCAACAAGGTTTTCTCTTTCCGATGGTAGACTTGTTTACAAGTCGTTAAATGTTTGTCGAGTTGACTGACGGTGACGCTTCATATTGGGTGCGATCGTTTATCCCCGGGTCGACCCCGCAGTCCTCACTCAGGTGAGCCCCTGGCAAGAGCTAATCGAACGATCACACTAGCCCTCTCGTGGTGACGGCATGCTCCCTGAGGTCACCCCAAGTGACCCACTCCACAAGCAGGGCACTGGGGGCTGACGCGGGTGATCCCCGTCAAAGCTATTCGAACGTACCGGGGCAGACCGGGGTCGACCCAGGGAAGCAAAACGAACGCACCCATTATTCAGCACTGCGCGATCGAGGACCGCTCTTCTAAGACCACTGCTCTCATGCAAGGTTGTTGGCTCCCATCAAAGCCCCATACGGGATCGACCGTAGTCGCGAGAGCATGTCTCTCGGGGTCAGGAGCATCATCGAATACTATGGGTGCGTTCTGTTAGCTTCCCTGGGTCGACCCCGCGGTGCTCACTTGGGTGAGCCCCTGACAAGAGCTAAACGAACCATCACTCACCGGGGTAGTGACGTCATGTACCTGGGGCCAGCCCCCAAGTGACCCAGTCCACAAGCAGGGCACTGGGGGCTGACCCGGTGAGTCCCTGGAATGACGTCAAAGCTATTCGAACGCACCGGGGGAAGACCGGGGTCGACCCACAGGGAAGCTAAACAAACGAACCCATTGTGGAGAGATGGACGCTTTCACGGTATTTATTAATGACTTGTCCACAAGCCTATTAAAATGGGGATTAAGACGTTTCTTATAAAACACATAAGTATTGGTCACGTTATTTATTGCCGACAAAAACTAATTTTGAGCACTTTATTCCACTGCTACTAATAATTGGCGGACTTTTTCGAGCAATGGCTCAAATGAAAGCTTGCAACTTTCTCGACCCCCATCAAAATACGTATTGAATTTCAAATCAAAAATCTGACATAGTATCTTTAAACTAGGCGTGGCGCAGATAGAGTTTTATACAACTTTGTTGGACCCCCTTCCATCTCCTAAATTGAAACAAGAGTCGTTATGGTTTATAACAGGTTGAACTTGGCTTCAGTGCAGTTTTGCTATGTTGCGATTAATATTCAGTATGCTTTTTATCTGACTATAATACGATACCGTTTAAAGACAAACAAACGGCCCGAAACCCCTAAACCGACTAAATATTGATATACAACAATGATATACAATGATACCCTTCTATACAGAACCTAGCCACCTGACGTACTGTTTAAAATCGATCTTAACTCTTTGTTAAATTGGCTCTTGATCATTTTCACATCGTTTAAAGGGATAAAGACGCCAAATTCAATTTTTCAAATGTCATGGGATATTTCACTCCAATGCATCCGCACTTAAGGGGAAAAACACGCAATTTCGAGGCATGTTTGTGTGTAATAATGGGTGCGTTCTTTAGCTTCCCTGGGTCGACCCCATCGTGCGGCGTTTTGTTTCCCAGGACGAAAGTGTGCAGATAATTACCCACGTTTGTCCTGGAAAAAAAAATCCGCCACACACCGGGGTTGACCCAGGGGAGCTAAACGAACGCACCCATAGTTATTCCACTTTTAAAACATCTTTCTAAATGACTCTTTCATATGCATTTTTATAACAAACGGATTCAAAAGATTTTAATTGACCAACTCGCTCGATCCAAGGGTCCCTTTAAGCATATGTTCTTTATATCTAACCCCAAAAAGAAAAAAACTAAAACAATGATGAATTGCCCCTTTTGTATAAGAAGAGTCTAAACGTTTTCTTTGAGAAATATTCTGCGTGCTTTTGACTCATTCGTAAAGGGAAAAAATGGGGAAGATCTGTGATCACAAAATAAACATGCCAACTTCCAATTTTTGTTCTTGATTTAAAAGCCGATACTTTCCGCAAGTACACTCACTTTTTTCCTTTTCTTCTAAGAATGTATTAATTTCTGACCGTTTATACCTATACAGGAAAGCGTGCATGAAACCTTATCCGCTTAAATGAATAAAAGCAGGTCTCACTACATGCTAGTTCAGAATCAACCTTTGTATCAATATTTCTGTGTTTAATATGTAGGCCTATCATAAAAGGGTGCCCGCATAATTCTGCTTATAAGACCTCGCTTTGTCCAAGTACATTACTTTAGTGACCATCTTGAAAGTACAAAGCATTTATAAGCCTAAACAATGTATGTATCTAGCCAATTAAAACAAACCTAAACAAATATATAGTATTCCGAAGGCCACCAAGTCCGGTGTTTATTCCAATTTCATTTTAATTTGTTGTTCTTCATGTGTTGATGTGGGTCTAGGTCACAAAGAAATTGGTTACTGTTTCAACCAGTTTCCCTCATAATTATGATGATCGTAGCATGCCTATCGCCCTATTGCTCTAAAAACTAATTGTTTTAAATTCAACATTTTAAAGGGAGCGGTAAAAAGGTATACACTTTCAGACCGGGTACATAACAAAAGAGAACAATGGGGTCCACAGTTCGGCAAGGGTCAATAGTTGAAAAACGTGTAAAAAAGAAAGAGACAAGGAGGTCCACGGTTGCAGGCGTATACATACAAGCTTATGTGAGTGTGACAACTCGTTGTAAAAGTAAATTCATCTGGATAGTTGCAAGATTAAAGTAATTGTATATTATTTGTTGAAATATTATCGTTATAAAGTTGTCACTGACTGCAGTTTAAGTGTGAATTCAACACTTCAGTTTAAAGAGTTTGTATCATTTCACACAGTTCGAACGCGCACGTTTGTTAAAAAAGAAAAAAAGAAAAAAAGAAAGAACAGGGAGCCGTAGGATTGCTACGTGTAACATATTTTGAACAAATAAATAATTAATGTCGTTCAGGTTTTTAAGAATTATTTTCTTAAGTAATAAGTAAATACGTGTTCTGATTCGAACCCACGACTTTTGCCATGACTATTCTAGAGCATACTGCCAACTAGACCACCGAGATTGCCCGGTGAGACAGTTCAAATCTACCTTTTTTAAACAGTGGGTACCGTAATAAGCTAAATAGAAAACAATATACGTCTACACTCTTTAAAACAAACTTCTAAATTTGATCGGCCTTGGTATGATCTTTGTGTCGATGTTTTGACTCTTAAAGGAGCCGGTGGTTTTTGTTTCGATGCTCAACGTCTTTCGCCTTGGCTAGATTTATCAGTACCCGCAGAAGCGTGCAATTTGGGTTCAAAACAGTTCGTTAACATTAGTTTTGTTCTCTTTTTTTCCCGGCAGAAGTGAAGTTATTTCCTTTGACGGCCGCAACCAAGAACCGTACCGTACCGTCTTGAGGTGTCTGATAACGGTATAGTCGGGTCCTTTGCATGGACCACCACGGTTTCGTCTCGTCTTGGCTCATCGTTATTGGTCTGGCGCTCTGTGCCGAAGGTAAATATTATCCAGAAGTAAAATGTACACAGGCATAATGTTCTTCCTATACTTTTAAGATCAGACTTAAAAGTCTGATCTTCGATTTTTTTTTTTGCCCTTGGATTTTTTTTTACCAATTTGGATTAAATAACATGAGCCTTCACAAAAAAATACATGCAAGTATTTAATAAAGTTTTCATTTTCGTTTCTTGTGGACCGAAATGTCATGCCTGGTAGTACATTGTATATAATCAATCCCAAATATACCACTGGTTACATGTTGGGGTTAGGCCAGGGCCCAATTTCATAGAGCTGCTTAACGGTAAGAACGGCTTACTGAAATTGTGTGCTAAGGTGCAAGCATATATCATAGGTTAGCAGAAAAAAGGCGGTCATCTTGGGCGTTCTTATTGATTTTTATTGTTGCAATAAACACCGTATGGTTAGCACGCCTTTTCGTTTGCTTATTACGGTTAGCAGCGCTATGAAATGGGAAATCGTGCAGTAAGCACAACATCGGCCGCTAAGCAGCTTTATGAAATTGGGCCATAGGACGGAACTGTTACACTCCTACTCATGAATACACACTCTGAGAATCGTTACTGCAGCAACGCTTCCCAATATCACAATGTGTGGCATCAAAACTGACATCCCATGATGATTTTGATTCTCAAAATGGTTTAATCGAAAGCTGTTGTAGTTTTAATTGACTTAATTGTATGAATGGTTACCAAACGAATATGTACCCCGTTTAATATAGTGATTGTACCATATCAAGTGTATCGAGTTCGTGACTATAGGTCCCGATATTATGCAAAGCAATAAAGATTGAATTAGATGTGCAGTAGAATGAGGTTATATCAATGGGATTGTTTACATGTGTCGTTGGATTACGGAGCTTAAAACGGATTTTCCCATTAATCAGTGCAGCAACGGTAGACTCTGCTACGTTGAATTAATACGTGCAGTTGTAAATTGCGGACTTGCCGATAATGCGTCTGACATTGAAACGCAATGTCTGACAAACAATTTGACCAAATCTCAACAAATTATTTTGTCCGACAAACCGTATATAATTTCAAACTATTAAGTGCAACCCACTGTCACGAAGTGAATTAGTTTGAGAAATTACTTTTTGTACAAAGTTAAGTTTGCGTTACAGAGTAACAAGATTTTGGGTTTTATTGCCAATGGGCCCGTAAAGTTCTTAGACTTCATTTTTATGAATGAGAGTTACGTAAGGCTGATAGAATCGTCTGTGATTGGCTGTAATTTATATGGGGCCAGTAGTGCTTCTGTTTCGATGATGCACCCCTTTTGGTAACAATACATTGAAGTCACGGGGTACACCTTTTCGCGGGTTTCAAAAATCCTTCGTCTGGAGAAAATATTAATTGAGTGGGCACTTGCGACTGGAGATCAGAGGAGAGGACGGTGTATTTGTCAGCCTCGAATGTCAGCCAGTTATTGAGAACTGAGCTGTTTCCAGATTAAATTCTGTATATCTTATTGATTGAGCAATTGAGTGCTCCGAGAGTGTCAAGTGCAGCCTAAATAATATTGTGTAAACTGATCATTAAAAGCAGTTTCATTGGCGTACATATACTACTCTATGCCAGGATCGAAAGGACGACCTGGTCCCAATCTGGGAGAAGAAACCCCACTATTACCCGTGAAGGGAGAACCGCACATGGTGGAAGAGAGAGATAGATGTAGATAAACCGGAAGGACGAAACGAAAGAGTTGTTATAGACGGGAAGGACTTGGTGTTCGGCGGGCCTGGTGCCGACACCCCACGTACCGCACCCAAACAAACACTACGGGTGGAGCCTCCGTGTGGTGACAACTTCTAAGCAGATTGTGTTATTATTGCTCTCGTGTATAAATAATAATTATTGTGTTGTAAATAGAGAGATTTGTAAATAAATGTAAATAGTTTCATTCGTAAATGAATTTGTGGATATTGCGTGTGATTGACCCTCTCCTGTGTGTGTATGAAACAAAACTACCGAAGGTTATGTCTCGTTTTTGCTAAATTCAAATTCCGGGATGTGACACCCACCGTGTCCGACAAACAATTCGTCGCTTTTATAACCTATCTGTCAAAAAATCACAAATATAGGCAAATCAATTTTTATACTTGTCAAATTCTTAACAGACTCGTACCATTAACATCTCCAGCAAACTTTTAATAGCTATAGTACGTAATGGCTTCGTAGATACACGATTAAGAATAAGCGACGTATATCACTGAGATTGCCAGTTGTCAGACGTTAACGCTGCGTACGTTCGTGTGTAATTTATTTTTTTAAATCACCCATTTCATCAGTCAATAACATTTCTTCTGCCAGAATCTTGTTATCACGAGAAGACCTCTAAGTCCGTTGAAAGGTGCGTAAAAAAGCGACGTCCATTAAAGATGCTATGGCAGATTTTTGGCCCCCAACATTAAAAAATTGATTGTTTTTGAGTGAATGGTATTTCAAAGAGTATCACCCGCTCTAACGAAAACAAGTTTAGCTTTTACTTTTAAAGGTCAGGAACCATGACAAAAACATTTAGCACTTTATTTTACTGCTACTAATAATTGGCGGACTTTCTCGAGCAATGGCTTAAATGAAATCTTGTAACTTTCTCGACCCCCATCGAAATACCTATTGAATTTTAAATCAAAATTTTGGGGTCAAATCAGCCAAAAATCTGACAAAGCATCTTTAAACTGTTCTTGCATACATCATACAAAACCTGAGTATTGTACACAGTGTGAGTCAGTGTAAAAAGTGGGCTTGGCTTGCACTGCAGATCCAGGATATAAACTCACTACATTACTTCCTCGCAACGTCTCTCTCATTTTATTATCTGTTTCACAAAGATGTTTAGTTTTCAAGCTAAGCTTAAAGGCAATGGACACTATTGGTAATTACTCAAAATAATTATTATCATAAAAAATTCACTTGGTAATGAGTAATGGGGAGAGGTTGATATAGTATAAAACATTTTGAGAAATGGCTCACTCTGAAGTGGCGTAGTTTTCGAGAAAGAAGTAATTTTCTGCGAATTTGATTTCGAGACCTCAGATTTAGATTTTGAGGTCTCGAAATCAAGCATCAGAAAGCACACAACTTCGTGTGACAAGGTGTTTTTTTTCTTTCATTATTATCTCGCAACTTCGACGACCAATTGGAGCTAAAATTTTCACAGGTTTGTTATTTTATTATGTTGAGATACATCAAGTGAGAAGACTGGTTTTGAACAATTACTAATAGTGTCCAGTGTCTTTAAAATGTTTTGCTTAGCAAGACTAGTATGTTACAGTGTACCTACTAAACACAACTTGATGTAAATTGCCCGTAGCTATGGTTCTCTGCTCATTTGTGCATACATTTTCTATAAACGTTTACTGAGACTATTCGTACGAATTGGAGTGTTCCTTTTCTGTTGCCTTTTTACACCTCATTTTTGCTTCAGACGACCAGGAAAAACTCACACAACATTACCCATGGGCATCAAGCATCTAAGCCATTACCTAAATCAGCAGCTTATCTTTTGCACTTACGAAACAGTCGTACCTATATTTGGGCCGCAAGAGAAGATCAAAGCGACTGCTGCCGAGTTATAGGCCGACTACTTTGTTGGGGATTTTGCGGGAATTTACCTCAGCGAATGGTTTACGGACATTCAATACGACAAGATGTAAACTGATCACGTGTGTACAAGGAAGTCTCATTGTGTGTGATCAATTTCTTAAAGTGTGAATCAACTCTTGTCCGGACATGGAGACCCGGTCTTGTAATTCCTGGCTAAATCTCGTTCATTTCTGTTTAGAATAACAACCATTAAGGGCATTGACCAGTAAGTAATATCGCCATACGTTCTAGTTTCGCTCAAGGCAGTAGCAGTTCTCCCTCCTAAACAGACGGAACCTACATTGTTGTCATTGTTGTCCCTTGTTGTCCCTTCCTCTTATCGCTGCGGTGTTTTGTTGTGGGTGTAGTTTTTTGTTTTCAATAGTCTGGTTTTGCTTGTGTTTTAATGATTTCTATTGTGTGATTCTAAAATGTTTCAGTGCAATCACCTTTTTATGTATAATTATATTTTTATCGTTGGCAGGGGTCTGGTTTTACACATCTTTTGATGATAGTTTTATACTTTTGTTTTAACCTTGACAGCCCCTGTACAACTTGTAACTATTGTGTATGTCTAAAGATTTAAAATAAATAAATAAATAAAATAAATACATGTAGGCCTACACGTAAACTTGACACAGTGCGTAATGTGTACCACACTGAGCACGACGCCCGTACTACTACTGTGCGCAGGTCATCCGCACTCGTATTACTGTCCGCATATAATAGACCTTATGCACATGACGTCATTTCAGTAGGGCGCCCTCACCTAGAGGTCAAAAGGAGGTTGTTCATTGGCCAATACTATGCGCCGCAAATACAAATCTGTGCGTCTCGATTGTTTCGTCACCGTTTTTTTTTTCTAATTTCAGTTCGTCATCATTTGAGCGCTGAATCGGTTTTCCCAGGGTGATTTGCACTGAGGCTTGAACAAGATGAAAGTTGTCGAACCTTTAATTTAGAAACACGTTGCCTTGGATCGTTCGAGTTTGTCTTTGAAAAAGCGTTTGTATTCATTTGTTATAAATAGTATTATGATTAGAAAGATATATTTTAAAAGTAGAATATAATGATCCACACAAGTATCACTCGAATTGTGTGGTTTTCCTTTTACCTCGTCGACAAACACGGTCGGCTATTTATGGGAGTCAAATTTTTGACTCCATAAAATATGGCCGACCGTGTTGGTTCGCAAAGTAAAAGAAAAACCACGGAATTTCGAGGCAAATGTTTGTGGATCATTGTATTCTACTTTTAACACAGCTTTCTAACCATATGCATTATATAACAAACGTATACAAACGCTTTTCAAAGACCAACTCGACCGATCCAAGGCAACGTGTTCCTTTAAGCGCGATATAAATGTACGTTATTCTTAATTTGAGGGTTCTGTGTTATATATCCAGTTTCAATACCCCTTTCAAATTCCGCTGTTTAGGTGGGGGACAACACAAAAACACTTAAGGCACTGGACACTATTAGGTGGGGGACAACACAAAAACACTTAAGGCACTGGACACTATTGGTAATTACAATAAAAAAATTGTGAGCATAAAATCTTACTTGGTAACGAGTAACGGGGAGCTGTTAATTAAAGAGCCTCTGAAGTAACATTAATTAGAGAAGTAATTAATTAGGAAAACATTCACGCCTGAAGCCTTTTATTATGCAATTGAAAGCAAAGTTGTGCAACACGGGTGTTTTCCTTCATTATTCTCTGCAACTTCAATGACTAATTGAGGCAACATTTTCACATGTTTGTTAATAAATATGTTGGGATATACCAAGATACTGGTTTATTTATACAATTTACCAAAGGTGCCTAGTGCCTTTAATGCCTTGTTTCGACTTGTACTTTTTTTCACAATTTCAATTCGTTATTTTCTTAACGACGCTTCTTTCCAGGGCGATTTGCTCTTATATGCAATTGAACAAGGTAGAATTTTTTTAATATTTCATGTGACAGTTGTGTGTTACCTATTAAGATTCAATAACCCCTTTTTCAAAGCCCCCCGTTTTAGGGGGATAACACAATATTAAGATGTGATTTTTTAAAACGATGGATGGTGATTCCCTTATTTTATTTACAGCTCAGTGGGACTGCGTTAATGTATTTACACGACAGTACAACGGGACGGCGGGCGGGGCGTGCGCCAAGAATGCCTACGGGCTCGATGACTGCTTCGAATGTCTGCCCTGGGCAAATGTCTCGGACATGAAGTACGGGCCGGGGAACTATCCGAACTCAGGTTGGTATTACTTGAAGAGGATATAGAGCCAATTCAAGTGTTGTCATATAGCGTCACAACAATCTTAAGATTATGTTCTCGTGTGTTATAAAGTGTTTAGAGTGACACTCTTGAAGGCATGGGCACTATTGGTAGTTATTCAGAATAATTGTTTGAGTATAAAATTACTTGGTAAAGAGCAATGGAGAGCTACTGATAGTATAAAACATTGTGAGAAACGACTCACTCTGAAGTAATGTAGTTTTTGTGAAAGAGGTTATTTTTCACTCAAATAATAAAACACTTCAACTGAAGCCATTAATTTGTGAAACAAAATTATGCGAAATTCTCCTGCAACTTCGATGACCAATTGAGTCCAAATCTTCACAGATTAGTTATTTTATGCATCTGGGATATACACCAAGTGAGAATAATGGTCTTTGACATTAACCAAGGGTGTCCAGTGCCTTTAAGTGATATCCTTAACATTTTGTACGTGCAGTTTGACAGCCACGTAAATTGCAAGTGTGTGGCAGACGGTATAGCCTGGTATGGTAGACGGTATAGCCTAGTGTGGCAGACGGTATAGCCTGGTGTGGCAGACGGTATAGCCTGGTATGACAGACGGTATAGCCTGGTGTGGCAGACGGTATAGCCTGGTGTGGCAGACGGTATAGCCTGGTATGACAGACGGTATAGCCTGGTATGACAGACGGTATAGCCTGGTGTGGCAGACGGTATAGCCTGGTGTGGCAGACGGTATAGCCTGGTGTGGCAGACGGTATAGCCTGGTATGACAGACGGTATAGCCTGGTATGACAGACGGTATAGCCTGGTATAACAGACGGTATAGCCTGGTGTGGCAGACGGTATAGCCTGGTGTGGCAGACGGTATAGCCTGGTATGACAGACGGTATAGCCTGGTGTGACTGTTGAACAAGGGAGTCAAGAGGCAGTGCCTCTGGCCCTTTTCGAAACCAAGTTATCCACTTCGGCTGGGCTGCATATGTAATTTAAAGCGTATACATTATGTACGTCATGGAGCCGGAACCGAAGCTTGGGTTTCGAAAAGGACCTAGAACTAGAAGATTATATTCGTGACGAAAATTCTTTGGAGGTTTTAACAGAGGGCTCTGTTTCAAAACTAGTCTCGAATCCATTTTTTCAGGTCTCGGTGATCTTGGAAAAGAGGGGGAGGGGAGCGGGAAGAAAAACCGAAGTGGTGGGCTATAGACTAACAAAGCAACTTCATGGTGAACGTGCATGCGCGCCTAGCTAAAATTGTTCTGCTACCTTGAGAAATAATTGTGAAATACGTAATGCTTATACGCACACTTTTTCCTGCTACAGTACGCACAAAAAATTGCTTACCGGTAATCAGCTATATGGAGTTGGGTGCTGTTGTGGCGTATCTAATCTTGCTTATTCCTTGTTTTTTTGTTTTTTGTTTTTTAAACAGATTTGGTGGAGAACTATTGCCGTTTCGTTGGTACCCGCTACGGTCCAAGTTGCTACGTACAGAGATCAACCAGCATCCGCATCTTTTATTGTTCGAACTTAACTCCATGCCACGGTAATTTGCCTACGTTGATTATGTCCAAAGAGTCGCATTCTTAAACGGGCTGAAGTGTTGTTTTTCCCATCTAGTCCGAGTACGAATGTTAACGGTTTCTCGGTGGCTGAAAAGGCCTGATGTTGCCATCCATTGAACTTGGACATCGTTTCGTTCTTGGGCCGCATCCAAGTTGCTTCACTATGAATTTTGCTGAGATGTAATAATGCCCTTTTCAAAACCACGGCTGTGCTCGGGCCCGGGCTTGGGCTCCGTCTGCCTGCTTGAACCCCAAAAGAAAGCGAATGTTTTCTAAATAACTTGTAAAGCCCAAGCTCAAGCCGTATAGTTTCGAAGCCTCTCAGTGGTTAAGGGTCGCGTATAACGACGTCGCTATATGCGATATCGAGAATTTTGTGATTCAATTCAATTCAATTCAATATTTATTTGTCAATGGGAGACTTTGAGGCGCTAGGTGGCAGCAGACTTACCAGGTAAATTTCCTTTGCTTTAGTAGTTCTGACCATACGCACTTTACCGATTTTACCTGGCAAGTCTGCTGCCACCAAGCGCCCTAAAAGTCTCCCATTAAAAAGAATTTTGTTTGCATGTCTAAAACATTCATAAAAAGCTATAAAACAGAACACTAAAAAAAATACAGAAATAATGATAAAACCATTAATTACACATACACTGAAAGATAAGTTAAAACACAAAAGAACCGAACACATATATGCAAACTGACTGTCGTAACTATTCAGTGTATTATGGTTGCACTCTTTTCCGGGTCAGCTGACTCTGAGAGTGGTTTTAGGTAATACCAAGACTCAATGTGTTAGGCTATAATGGTATCTAACACAACGATGTCGCTAGATACCTTTATCATGCTGGCCTCCCGTTGGTCATGGTCTCCTATCCAATAACAAGAATGAATGCTAATAATCATTTTGCAAATAGGAACCAGACTGTTTTGTTCTTCCAGCCTCGGTTTGGTAACATTAATATAAATGGGAGAAATTCAAGATTGCTACACCATGAAAAAGGTCTATATGAATTTTTTTCCACCGAGGAAATTACAAACACGCTGAAAATCCATAACATTAACAGCAAAGAAACAGTGGAATCATTGGTGATGGAGATGTATTTATCCAAAGTATCATACAGTTTTAAATTCAGTTTCAATAATGCAAGAGAAGGTCTATTCTCACTCATTTTCATTTTATAGATATGGAAACGACACGAAAGGAGGATCAGATTAAGAGCACTCCAAGACTTTTTTGTAAAACCAATAGCCTCATTGTCTAATGTTAATATTAAGAGTAATCCCTTTCCAATCCCCAAATTGGGTCCAAAACATAGTTGAAAACTTGCATCTAAAAAACTAAATGAATCAGGATTTGTAAACACTTCCTACATCATCTGTACAGACTGATTAGATGTTATCTCTTTATAACGCAGCTCACTCAGGCTGTGTGACCGGTGACGGAGCAGACTACCGTGATATGGCGATGTATACAGAGAGTGGTCATAGCTGTCTGCCATGGGATAACATGACAAGTCAGGATGCCAATCCAATGTTGTATCCGGATGCAGGTAAGGATCAACGTCGATATAAAGGGTGAAACGTAGTAACAAACACAAACACAAACGCTATTGGTAATTACTCAAAATAATTATTAGCATAAAACCTTTTTGGTCATGAGTAATGGGGATCTGTTGATAGTATAAAACACTGTTAGAAACCGCTCCCTCTGAAATACCATAGTTTTCGAGAAAGAAGTAATTTTCCATGTGTTTGATTTCGAGACCTCAGATATAATATGAGGTATCGGAATCAATCATCTGAAAGCACAAAACTTAATGTGGCAAGGGTGTTTTTTCTTTCATTGTTATCTCGCAACTTCGACGACCAAATGAGCTCAAATTTTCACAGGTTTGTTGTTTTATGCACATGTTGAGATACACCAAGTGAGAAGACTGGTCTTTGACAATTACCAATATTGTCCACTGTCTTTAAAGAATGGCATAAAAGGGAAGCGTGCTTGTGAGGCGTTTCAAATTGTTTAATTTCTATACAAACTTGACATTATCAGTTTGGGGAGCAAACGTGGGACGCAATGCAGCTCCATGCAAAATAAAGAGCAGTTAGAGAAAACATAGATGAGGCCACATAAACAAAAAATTGTTGATTGTCCCCGACCGACCGTTCAAAACCCCCGACCCCATTTTTTATTTTTTATGTTGGCAAAGCAAGAACAACTCTTCAAATATTTACTTGGGCTACACTTTGCTTAGTTGTTTGAAAAAGTTTACAGAAAATGTCATGTAGGAGTTAAATGTGTTTGAAAAAACTATTGAAAACATCAAAAACACACAAACCCTCTGTTAGTGATTGTGATGATTTCTTTATTCTTGATTTCATATTTGGCATGTCAACAAAACTTTAAAAAAAGAAAGAAAAAAAGAAAAAAAGAAGACAAAAATACCTCCCTCCCTCCCCCATCCGCAAAAAGGACGATCAACATTTTGTTGCGGCCTAAAATGGCGCCAAAGGTGCAAGACACGGGAACGGAAGCTGATGCTGTATCAATGTTGAAAAATAGAAACACACATGCATGGGCGTAATTTCAGCGAGCACATGCAGCTGTATTGCTATGTCATTGATAGCAAAAAATCATTGTCAACACTTATTGTATTGCTGTATCAAATGAGTTGCTTGCTAAAATGGCGTCCAGTGAATACAGGGTGCGTTTGATTAGCTTCCCAGGGTCGACCCCGGTGTGTGGCGTTTTCTTTTTCCAGGACGAACGTGTGCAGATAAGTACCCACGTTCGTCCTGGAATTAAAACCCGCCACACACCGGGGTCGACCCAGGGAAGCTAAACGAACGCACCCATTGTAAACCCTCCGGCCCTCAATAATCTTTGGCTGGAATTTTTTTAAAGACAGGTTGTACTTTCGGTATAACGCAACAAGTGAATAATGCCCATAAACAAACTTACTTGGTAGAGAGCACTTGAGAGCTGTTGATGTTATAAAACATTGTTAGAAACAAACCCATTGATTAAGTGATGTATCTTTTGTTCACCCCAAAATATAAATCTGAGAAAGGCTTCACGCATGGAGCTTTTTTTCGGGCATCTGAAAGCACACAATTCTATGCAACAATTGTGTTTTTATGTCATTACTTCCGTGCAACTTAGACAACCAATCGATCCCCATGTTTTCAAGGGTATTTTAATTGATGCATAATTGGGACATACCATGGCGAGAATACCAGTCTTTGGCAAAAGTCTACCCCCCCCCCTGTAAAATCATTATATTTTCCTTCTATTCCCACTATTCAGGTTTAGACTCAAACTTCTGCCGAAATCCAGACAACAGCAGTCGACCCTGGTGCTACTTCAGAGATCCAGGCAATATGCAAATTAGGAGAGACTTTTGCCCAATCGCCGTCTGTAAGTATTCCACCGACGGCTGTTCATGTACTATAAGCCCAACCCGCCATGCCAACTGCCGCCTACGCCCCGCGCTTTGTCACAAAAACTTCGGAAGTTATAGACATTTTTATCACAACGTCACAGCCCGAGGTTTTTGCCAACCGAGGTTGAAAAACTATGGAAAGCTATAAAATGCAAAAAAAGAAAAAGAAAAAAGATGGCCACCAGTTTGTAACAATGGTGTTTGACTTGTTGAAAAACGAAGCATGGCCTGAGCATGTATGGTCTAATGTGTTCTAATGTGGGGCTGCTTCATGCGCCGTAGCACCTTGTAAACCCTTAAAGGCAGTGGACACTATTGGTAATTGTCAAAGACTAGCCTTCACAGTTGGTGTAAAATTTTAGCTCAATCGGTCATCGAAGTTGCGAGATAATAATGAAAGAAAAAAACACCCTTGTCACACGAAGTTGTGTGCGTTTAGATGGTTGATTTCAAGACCTCAAGTTCTAAATCTGAGGTCTCGAAATCAAATTAGTGGAAAGTTACTTCTATCTCAAAAACTATGGCTCTTCAGAGGGAGCCGTTTCTCACAATGTTTTATACCATCAACCTCTCCCCATTACTCGTCACCAAGAAAGGTTTTACGCTAATAATTATTTTGAGTAATTACCAACATAATAAATTGGATCTCAGAATCCATCACTGCAATCTTTCTGAAATGTTGTATTTACTCGGCACCTCGAGTACCTTGTTTGGTAGATACGTGCGCTTTATAAGACTTCGATATTATTATTATTATTTAAACACAATTTCCATCAACTATTTTGTAAAACTCGCAGGTGAATCGGACGCCCTGACAAAGTTCCAGCGTCACTTTAAGACGTACATCCCGTCCCACAACCGCAAGTACGTACTGGGCTGGTGGGAAGAGCTGACGGCAGAGGACTGTGCCCGTCACTGCCTCGAGGAGACGTCGTTCGTGTGCCGGTCCTTCGAGTATAGGGAGGTGTACTACGCCAACAATCGGCGATGCATCCTGACTGATCAGAGTCTACATACGTTGGATACATACCGGACTCCTACGACTGGGATTGCTATAGACTTGTTCACAAGGATCGATACAGGTGGGTGTAGTGTTTAAATTTGGATAATACCGCTCCCGATATGGGGCAGTACTGTTATCCCTCAACGTTTATAGTCTACCTATATATATATATTTTTTTCTTCATATCTAAATGTTTGTTTGTATGCAAGTTGCCAGACACACAAGGTCTGAAGGCCAGAGTTCTCCATTGATCGTTTATCAAACCGTATAATCTGTGGACGTTGTATTTTGCGTCCTAAATAAGATTACACAAACCCTGTAATGCCTCGCACAGTCTATTTGTGACGTCATCACTACAATGTGAGGAGTGTCACATTTGGTTTGCAATCGAAGCAATATGTTTCGATGCAATTTAAGAGCGCGAGTCACCCCTTTAAAAAAAAAGTTAGTATTCAACTGCTACAATGGAATTGGGTGACCCTTTTTAATAATTGAATATATATATTTTTGTTTAAGGCAGAAAATATTAGGTCCGATGAAATTGAATTATTCAGATCATTTATTGATATAGTTATTGATATAGGCGAAACTGTTGAAATATAAATGCTTCAAATGCATTTGAGCTCACGTTTGATGAGAACAAACATGCACAGTCAGCGTCTTAAAGACACTGGACACTATTGGTAATTGTCAAAGACTAGCCTTCACCCTCTCATGTAGTTTTTGAGAAAGAAGTAATTTCTCACTAAAATATTTCAATTGGGTTTGAGATCTCAGCTGAGGTCTCAAATTCAAGGCTGCTGAAAGCACACAGCTTATGCGACAAGGGTGTTTTTTCTTCCATTATTCTCTCGCAACTTCGACGACCAATTTCAAATTTTCACAAGCTTGTTATTTTTTAAAGGCCCTATATATATGTTTAGAGAATACTGGTATATTTTGACATTACCAGAGATGTCCGTTGCCTTTAAATCAGCTGACATTTCTGAGTTGAATGACAAGTGTACACTTATAGTCGCCAGAGAGAGAGAAAGTTAATGTTGCAGTTTTATAACTACTTCTACAAACATTTATCACGTAAGATCACATGAAGAACAAACATTAATTCTGATTTAGAAAGCAATTTCGGCATCAATGACAGCGCACAAATTGTCTTATTAACAAAAAGCAATTTTTGCGCCTTTACTTGTAAGATCCATGCGGCAATATTAGCGATCAATCAATTTTTGTGTGTGCTATGGAAATCGAGTAAGTTGACAGCTAACGTATTTGCAATACCACGAACTGCATGAAAAGACCGGGAGAGTTGTTGCTGGGACTGAATGTATTAAGCAGAAATATGGCCAAGTATTGAGTATTAACAAATCGATGTAAGCGTAAAAACGAGATCTTTCTGTCTATATTTCTTTAAATCAATGCAAAACTAACATCTAGTTTTAATCGCCGCGACGCCCGCTGCAACACATGGATCCATCATCGGTGGTCTAGTAAGACATCTGCTGTATATAGCAATGCAAAGGTCATGGGTTCGAATCCCACCAAAGTAATTTTCCTGTGGATTTTGTTTACAGATCTCTGTAAATTACTAAGTATGCAGTGCTTTAAACAATTCGTTGGAAGGGTTAAAACAAATTAGTTATTATACCCGATGCAAAACTAACAAAATGTAGCCAAAAAGCACAACCAATATACGAGAATAATATAAGGTTAACGGCAAAACTACCATGTCACATGCTCAATTTGTTACTGGCATCCTGTTCATTTTCGAATCGGAGTTGGGCCCCTGCAGGTGTATTGAAAATTGAATGGATTGTCTGATACAGGCTCTGTTGTTGATGCAAATATAATGGCTGTTTGAAGGGGGGGGGGAAGTTATAGCTTGATGGTTGCTTATTATAAAATGATCACATACAAAACATGATGGAATTGGGCACAGTTGTGTATAGGTTGAGATGGGGGCTCTGTTGTAAATGCAAATGACCGTGTGGGCGGGGTGGTGGTGGGGGGGGGGAGTTAGATTACTGCTTATTTTGTCATCATAACCCCCCACCCCCCCCCCCCCCCCCAAAAAAAAAAAAACACCCAAAAACTACAACAATATGCCTACTGCAGACACTACCCCCCCCCCCCCCCCAAAAAAAAAAAAAACACACACACCAAAAAACCCCAAAATGTTAGGCCTACTAGAGACACTATTACTGATGATGGCCGTATAACAAAACAAATATAACAAAATGGTTCATTTTCTAATTAATAATGCACATTATGACAAAGAAAAGTACAAAACTCCCACATGATTGATGTATAATGAATGGGGCGCCACCCACATTCTAATTAATAAATTGCTTCCTACGCCAATTAGTATTGATAAGCCTGATCTTTGTCTAACACACCGGTAACAGACGTGCTTTAACAAGATGTGGGCTTTGACAATAAGGGATTCGATGAAGCTGTGGGTTCAGTGTCACGGCCCATTAGGTGTCATACCTGAGTAAGGACAGCATACTAGTTGAAAACCAACCAGCAGTTAATTATTCTAGATCATGGTCTTAAAGGCAGTGGACAATATTGGTAATTACTTAAAATAATTATTAGCACAAAACCCTACTTGGTAATGAGTAATGGGGAGAGGTTGATAGTATAAAACATTTTGAGAAACGGCTCCCTCTGAAGTGAAGTAGTTTTCGAGAAAGAAGTAATTTTCATCGAATTTGATTTCGAGACCTCATATTATTTAAAATGTGAGGTCTCGAAATCAAGCATCCGAAAGCGCACAACTTCGTGTGACAAGGGTGTTTTTTCTTTCATTATTATCTGATTCATCTCGCAACTTCGATGACCGATTGAGCTAAAATCTTCGGAGGTTTGTTATTCTGTGCATTTGTTGAGATACACCAAGTGAGACGTCTGGTCGTTGACAATAATGTCCAGTGTCTCTAAGTTTCGGTTCAGTGGTTCAAGGCTAACTAATGAGGGTTGACAGAGGAGTGTGGGTTGGCATAAAAAATGAAATTTAGTTAATAGTCACTAATTATCTGTTATCAATGCTACTGCGCACGGACACAATCATAGGTAGGCCTGTACAGTTTGGGGTCCATGAACAACAGGTGTGCGTTTTCGCCAGTAACCAATGATTCTTTCGGTTTAACTTGCCGTTGGTTGATCAATGGCAATTGACCGAAACAGTTACGACTGTGAAAACACACCCAGTTTGAAAACCACTGATGTAGCAGTTATCTTATTTTTTGTTTGTTTTGTTTTGGAGCTTTTATCAATGTTTTTACATGTAAATTTTCCATTTTGATCTTTCTTTAATGGACAAATCAATTAATTGAATTGAACTGAATTGAATTGAATCTCAATGTTATAGTATCAAGAATCGCATTGTCAATGGAGAGTAATACGTAGTCGAATAAGTCAAACACAAGATTTACTCAAATACTCAACATTTATCTGTTGTTCGGTTGACGTGCGTCTTTACAGACAGTGGACACTATTGGTAATTACTCAAAATATGTGTTAGCATAACAAGCAATTGAGAGCTGTTTATAGTTTAAACAGTGTGAGAAACGGCTCCCTCTGAAGTGACGCATTTTCGAGAAAGAAGTAATTTTCTAAGAATTTGATTTCGAAACTTCATAATTAGATTTTGAGGTCTCGAAATCAATCATCTGAAAGCACACAACTTCGTGTGACATTGATTTTTTTTTCATAGTTGACGATCAATTGAGCTCAAATTGTCACAAGTTTGTTATTTTATGCATAAGACTGGTCTTTGACACTTACCAATAGTGTCCGGTATCTTTAGACAAAAAGTGTATCCATTATAATTGTGGTTGTGCGCATGATCTGGTAATGGCGGCTGTGGGAATGATTTATTAAAATAAATTAACTTTCTGCATTGGCACGCCGCCATAATCGTTTCGAATCTTCGCTGCCGCCCTCGCGACCCTCTCCTTGATTATCCAATTAGAGTGCTTCACAGTAATTAAGTTATAGTTAATACAACAGGGACATGTTGGGCCTTACCAGTTCCTTTCTTGGAGATTTTCCTCTCACTAGTCTTGTGGACAAGTCCTCATAAATGTCTGTCTCAGTGAAAGCGAAACGGCTCTCTCGTAGCCTTACTATCTCGCAATGGGGCTGCTCGGCGGAGACTACTTGCTTTTACGACAATATGCTTGTGTAGTGACAGCATCAGAACCTATTAGATGAGATAGCCGTTTCAGTAGACCGCGACACATTTTAACGACTTGTCCACAAGTCTACCGTCTCAGAGGTGTAGCAAGTAGAAGTCACTGTAGAATCGGCTCACAATTTTCAGTCCATTTTGGGTCTCAACTCATAATTTTTTCTCTCAGGAATTAGCTTCAACTGCCACTGGGACCACCTGTCTCACCCGTGTCTACTTTGATTAACTTTTCATGTAATACAGTTATTATTTCTTTATTTTACAATTTAGTGCTGTTTATCCTGTATTGTTGTAACGGGCACATCCATAAACCATCACAAGCCTCGGCTTTTAGGCCTAATGCCTCCATGTGCAATAGACCTTATGCATTGACGTCATCCAGCGGCCATCTTAGTGGAAAACGCTGACGAAACAATCGAAACGCACAGATTTGTACGCGCGGCGCACAGGATTGGCCAATGAACAACCTCCTTTTGACCTCTAGGTGAGGGCGCCCTACTGAAATGACGTCATGTGCATAAGGTCTATTATGTGGAAATAATGTTCTATTGGATTGAACTGAATGCCCCCCTTTTTTACAGAGCTTTAGGCCTCTGTGCAGGGGCGTCAATCCGTCTTGAAGTGTGGGGGGGGGGTGGGGACACATAACATTTACGGCGTGGGGTCCGGGGCCCGCTTTAGGGCCCCGGATTTGTTTTAGCCCGTAGATGCTCTCTGGTGCAATCTGAATCTGAGGGGTGATGTGCCCCCCTCTCAGATGTTGGAATTTAATGCCTATTTCAAGCTATGATGCACCTATTCTTGCTATCATGGTTATTGTACCTAAAAAGCAACTGAATTATAGCTTCGTTATATCAATATTGTTTCTGCATTCTAATGCTCAGACGGCGTTTCATCCCTATCATCACCAGACCTAAGACACAAGTTATATGGGGCAAATCTGTCAGAATGGAACAGAACATCTGTAAAATGTGAGCAGCAGTAGAACCTTTTGGGTTGACAGCATCTTCAAGTGCGGACCTATGAACCAAGTTTTAGGGGGGAAATCTGTCCAAGAGTGAGCTCAGGGGTGCAAAATCTTTACGGCATGGGTCCGGGCCCGCTTAAGGGCCGGGGACAATTTTGCACTTTAGATGCTCTGTGGTGCCATCTTAGGCCAAAAAGAGGCATACAGAACGGAACAGAACATCTGTAAAAATAATGTAAGCAGCAGTAAAACCTTTTGGGTTGACAGCATCTTCAAGTGCGGATCTATGAACCAAGTTTTAGGGGAAAATACTTAATTTTGTATTTTTAGATGCTCTGTGGTGCAATCTTTAGGCCATTTAGCGGCCAAATGGCAAACGAAACAGAACAATGAGCTGTGTGAATATTTGTGTTCTAGTGCTCCACAGTTCCTCAGTGCAAAACACGATTTTCATAATAAAGGTGGTCAAACGACACGGGGACCATTTATACTGTGTCCCCCACCCTTCGAAAATGGGGTGGGGTGGGATGGGGTGGGGTGGGGTACACGTCCCTTCCACTCTTTCAAGGGGGAGGTGCAAATCTGTCAACGATGGAGCATGCGTGCGAGAAGCCTTTACGGCTCGGGGTGCGGGCCCGATTAAGGCCCGGGAAAATTTTTCATTTAAGATGTTCTGTGATGCAATCCAGGGCCAATTTTGAGAAGGGATATTGTGTCATCCTTTGCCCACAGGATTAATGCCCATATAGGGCCACAGGGTTTCGTCTTACACAGTGCAAAACTTGGGCTGCATGATAAAGGTGGTCAAAAAGGTGGGGGGGGGAGGGACATTTGATATTGTGTCCTCCACCCTCCAAAAGGTGCACGGGGGGACATGTCCCCCTGTCCCCCCCCCCCCTGATTGACGCCCATGCCTCTGTGGCCGGCTGTTTCGGCAGCGGTGTAATTTGGTTGTTCATAGCTGACAGGGAATCATGACAGGAAGGGGATAAAGAGCTTTCTTGCCACCTCCGACAGATCTGGGAGATAATTAGGTCTTGAACATTCGCCCGGCTGTCCTTAGGCGAGCTATGAAAGCATGGCGGTAATTTCTGATGTGATGATGAAAAACACCGGCTGTAATTGCAGCTCAAATAATTTCGTGGAGGTGTACAACTACGAGGCTTAATTTGCAGTGGCCTTAAAGTCATCCTATGTTTGACTTAGATTCCTTTTCCGGGTGTTAGTTTGTTTTCGACTGGACCAAATGACGTTTTCAAATCTTCATCGCGGAAGAATTTCGACGGTCGGATGTGGTCGTGAGTTTTAACCGAAGTTCATATTTTTCAACATTCTCGTTGCAATCGAGCCGTAGCCAAACTTGCCAAAGTCGTTTGAATTTCAAAGTCGCTTGGATTTTAATCGACCGTGTTCTAAACCAATTAAAGGGTTATGCTTTGCCTTTACAAACAAGTGGTGAAGAAAGAGAGGTATAGTCACATATTGTTTTCAACGGTCTATGAGTCGACCTCAAGAAAAACATTTTTGAAAGCTAATCCCTCAATATAGGCCTTAACATTTTTTTACTGGCCGAGCGGATAAGAGCATGGAATTCTAGCTCTGTTGATTCTGTTCAGCGGAGTGTGGGTTCGAATCCTGGTCGTGACACTTGTGTCCCTGAGCAAGACAGTTCACTGTAATTGCTTCTCTCCACCCAGGGGTAAATGGGTACCTGTGAGGGCAGAGTTGGTTCTTGTGATGGATAAGCCTTGATCGCGCTACATATTTGGCGACACAGGCTGTCCTTAGGGAGCTGTGAGATGGTTTAAGGAATGATTTAAGGCCCACGTGACCCGGGGTAATAATGTTGAAGCGCCGTGAGTGTCACTGCATGACGGACCTGAGCGCTATATAAGAAGCCACTATTATTATTATTTTAATTAGAGACTAACTTTTTTTATAATAAAATTAAAAAAGTGGTGGCTCAGACATTTTTCTAATGTGCTGCCCAAGTGTTCGTCTTGCTCCAAGTTGCCTGAAAAATTGCCCTGTCTATAGGCCTAGGGTATTATGTCCTGAGCATTTTTTTCAGGTTTTAGCTGGAAAACTCTCCTTATCCTGCCACCTCCTTTTCAGTAATTTATACCCAAAGAAATGTCTTATTTGAGTAAACTAGATGCTATTTTATTTCATAATGAATGAAAAAGTGGTGGCAGGATACATACAATTTTCCGGTAAGAATATGTAAATCAGTAGAATTTGAGCTGAATTTTGGGTGATAAATTGGTGGCGATATGCAGCGAAAAAATTGCCTAATACCAATATTTGAGTTTCTTTGCATTACAAGTCCCACACTTCGTGTATCACAACTTATAAAATAACAAACCTGTGAAAATTTAGGCTCAATCGGTCATCGGAGTCGGGAGAAAATAACGGGAAAACCCACTCTTGTGTCCGCGCGTTTCGCCGTGTCATGAAATGTGTTTAAAATATTAAATCCGTAATTCTCGCGAACGAGAATTTATATTGTTTTAATGTTTTCTCAAAAAGGAAAGCATTTCATGGAACAATATTTCAAGAGAAGTCTTTCACCATTACCTTCTGTAAACCCTGTAAATTATTTGTAAATCTGTGAACTTTTTTTTTTTCCGGTACCGAAAGTGTATAATGGCTTTAAGGCAGCTATGACAATGTTTAAAAAAAAAAATTTAAATTGACATTTTGGCTTACTTTATTTGTTTTCTTCTTTGTTTTTTCTGTACAGTGTGTGATGCTTACCAAGCAAATGCGGTTCCAGGTCAGTAAATAAAAGCACTTTGTTGATATTGTTGTTTATTTGTTGATAATCCAACCCTAACAGGTTTCACCAGTAAAGAAAAGTAAAACCAACATTTGCAAAGAAAAGCAAAATATTACATGTTTCCTTCCATACTACATCCTATAGGCTGTTTTAAAGAGGAATATCAATTCCTACCTTTAGCTCCCCTTTAGTTATTTCATCTTAATTAAAGACACCAGACACTATTGGTAACTGTCGAAGACCAGTCTTCTTCGATCAAGTTCCATGCTTCTCCTCATTGAACCCAAGTCTCGACACTCATGGGGTGACAGGTCTTTTTCTTCAGCCGCGCCACGCATCTGGAACTCTCTACCACTTAATCTTCGATCTTGTGTTTGTACCGCAAAATTCAAGTCTCTTCTAAAAACTTATCTTATGTCACAGGTTTTCAATGACTTATTTTGTTGTGTCTGTTTTTCTTTGTGTTGTGTTTTTGGTTTTACTGCGCCTTGAACACCCAGCAGGGTGGATATGTGCGCATTACAAGTCTTATTATTAGGTGTTCGGCTTTTAGCCGAAAACCTATTGTTATTGTTAAGTTTTTTTTTTTTTTTTTTTTTTTTTTTTTTTTTTAGGTGTTCGGCCAACAGCCGAACAACTATTGTTATTGTTCTGTTTTTTTTTCTTTTTTTTCCTCGCGTTCTTCTTTCCCTGCGAACCTTCTCCAGCAATTTTAAACAAAAGTAAAGCTTGTACAAACTTAAAACTTACTATGTACATAGGCAATAGTGAGTAGATGAAACCGCCACTTTTTGGGAATGATGACGTCATTGATGACGTCATGGCAAGGTTTTTAAAGTTGAAAAATGACATTTACTTTTCGCTGTATCTCAACGAATATAAAAGCTATGATGTTCATACTTGGGCATCAGATAGATAAAGACTTGGACAACATTTGAAAAGTTAACGCCAAAATCGTATGACCTCATCTTCCGGTCGTACCGGAAGGTCAAACTCTGCCTTTGTGTTTTTTGTGTTTTTTTGTAAAAAAAGACAATTTGTTGTCATAACTCAAGATTGATATGGAATTTAACATTGAAACTTATCAGACAATTGAACCTTAATAATAAGACCACACAAACTTAATGATGTCATGATGACGTCATCAGGTTTTGAATTACAACAAATCAAAGTTAAATATTTTAAAGAAATCATAACTCCTGAACCACATGGTCGATTTTGACAATCTACATATCATCGGACAGGTCGATCAAACTTCAAAAAACGCTACACACAAAATGACCCCATTTGACCTTGACTTCCGGTTCAAATCAAAAGTTGAACAATTTTACAATTTTTGATCTCTAAAACTACGTAACATTTCAACATAAATTTTGCATCCCGTTATAGATGAGTGATCCTGCTCAAACTTTCCCACAGAGATGATACCAATTTGACCTGAAACTCTGGTCGAAATCGGACGATAAAGCCCACGGATGTGTTGACCCGCGTGACAACTGCGTACACTGCAAAAGCGCTTTGGCTGGCCGTTCCGCTCCATTGATCACACCTTGTTCAGTCCACGAGGCCTGTGTGTTCTGCTCGGAATAGTGCATCGTTTGACTGTACGCGTGATTTCGATTCATGTTTTGACAAGTCTCAGGTCATTGTACTTACAACGTAGCGCTAGTTTAATGGTGTACCAACATTTTACAATTGAAGTCCGCTCATATCATATTCGGCGTCAAATTGTTCCCCTGTTCGCCCTTCTCATGGCTTAATTATCAAAACGGAATTAAAGACGAAGCTTCGCTGAGATGGCCACCTACTGCAGCGATTCGTATGACTTTTAATTATGTGAGAAAATGCAACCAGAAAAAGACGAACATTGGTTATGTTTTGATCAAACACCGGGAAGCGGATTCGTGACATCGACTCGTGAAGGGTGTTTCTATCCGGCACTCACGGCAGTGTTTAGCGCGCTACACGGTAAAGCTTTGTGTACAAATCATTGCTTTTCAAAATAAGTGTTTATTTAATGCCTAACAAAATCTAACGTGCATCCCAGTTATCTTAGTTGTATCTGTACCCGTGTCGTACACTTGCGAAACCTCTGTAATACTTAATAAATAAGTCTTTTACAGTTATTTACTTCACAAGTCTAAAATTAGTAAACTGTTGTTTCGTATAAAGTTTCCCCAAATCCAGTTAACCTTTTAAGAAGTTTACTCTTGAGTTAAACATCACAAGGATCACAAAACCTTCAAACTTTGCACATAGTTAGCTCTTTACTAATAAAATACATCGCTTTAACAAGTATTAAACTTAGCATTTGTTTTCTGTGCAAAGAAAGGTATAAATGTAATAGATTTACACTTTTACTTTCTGTGAAAATTAAAAAGCTATCAACAATCTGTTCATAGATTTAAATTTCCTCGTGTTCTTCTTTACCTCTGACCCTTCCCAAGCAATTTTAAACAAAAGTTAAGCTTGTATAAACTTAAAACTTACTATGTACATAGGCACCAGTGAGTTGATGAAACCGCCACTTTTTTAGAATGATGACGTCATGACAGGGTTTTTAATGTTAAAAAAGGACCATTTCCTTGTTGCTGTATCTCAACGAATATAAAAGCTATGATGTTCATACTTGGGCATCGGATAGATAAAGACTTGGACAACATTTGAAAAGTTAACGTTAAAATCGTACCACCTTAACTTCCGGGTCGTTACCCTGGGTCAAAGTTCGCCTTTGTGTTTTTTTCATAAAAAAACAACTTTTGAGCTTATCTACGGCATAACTCAAGATTGAGATCGATTTGAACCTTGAAACTCAATAGATAGTTGAACCTTAGTATTTTTAAGACAACACAGGCCTAATTACGTCATAATGACGTCATCAGGTATTGAATAACAATAAAATGTGTAAAAATCATATGGCGCGAAAGTTTGTGGGGGAATTCCCAACAGCGCTCTCTTTTTGCCCACCAAAGAGGGCGCTGTTGATTATCAAATCTGTGTACAGCATCCAGTGCAGGGGTGAGCTAGATTTTTAAAGGGCTTTCATAAGTTGCAAACAAAAAAACTGATGTCAATCTCACACAAACATATTGCATTTGTGAAGAAACAAGGCGTTCAAAAGTGTGATACAAGCTTAACTATAAAATAACGACGCATTGTATAAAAAACATCTTTATGGTTCAATGTTTTTGAACTACGTCATCACGTAACGTCCAACCGAACACCGTGTTTTTGTAATTAACAAAAAACACTATGTCTAGTTCTCCGTCTTCTTCTTCTGCCTGAACGTTCTCCGCCAATTTTGAGAAAAACTGAAACTTGTATGAACTTGAAACTTCTCATGAACATCAACCTCGGTGAGTAGACGGCACCGCAACTTTTTTGGAATGGTGACGTCATTGATGACGTCATTACGTTAAATAAACGTGAAATAAACCTTAAATAATTAGAAAAATCATATCTTCAAAACCAAAAGAGCTACGTTCAAGATTCTTTTTTTACATAAAACCTCTTATAAAGATCTACAAATGCGGTGCACAACGTGACCCCATTTGACCTTTACTTCCGGTCGAAACCGGAAGTTAAAGTAACAAATCATGTTATTTTGGGCTCTAGAGCCTAAGTGAATAAAAATATGAAAAAATGTCCAATGCATAAAATTTTTTTAAACTCAAGAGCATTCTAAAAATATAATGTGTGACGTCATAGCTACGTCACAACGAAAATGGTACACGAGGTCGAAAAAAAAATTATTTTGCTATCTCAAAAAATACAGCATGTACGGACTTGAAACTTACCACGTACTTAGACCAAAGCGTGTATATGACAAAGAACAAAATTTGGAATGATGACGTCATCGATGACGTCATTATATTAAATTGAAGTTTTTTATTAAAATACTCATATCTCCAGAATCAGATATGCTACATACGTGATCTTTACACCATATGAAAGGTCATGAAGTATTAAACAAATCTTACACAGGGTGTGACCCCATTTGACCTTTACTTCCGGTCGAAACCGGAAGTAGTAGTTTGTTTTATAAAAAATCGTATCTGAATAATATTATTTTGTGTATTAATATAATAACTTAATTTTAAGGCCCTTCGACGATTCTACAAATGTTTACAATGTGTGACCTCATTTGACCTTCATTTCCGGTCGAACCCGGAAGTATAAGTTTGTACATACAAAATTGTGTATCTTATTAATGAAACGTGGTACATTAATAATCATTACATCAATTTTGAGCTCTCTGGCAATTCTATATGTTTTGCACAAAGTGTGACCCCATTTGACCTTTAAATCCTGTCAAACCGGAAGCTGAAGTTTAATATGACAAACCTTCATTTCTCCGTCTTCTTCTGCCTGAACGTTCTCCGCCAATTTTGAGAAAAACTGAAACTTGTATGAACTTGAAACTTCTCATGAACATCAACCTCGGTGAGTAGACGGCACCGCATTTTTTTGGAATGGTGACGTCATTACGTTTCATCTAACCAACGCTTTTTTACGACCAAAACTTCATCCAAAAGGTCACCCACAACTGCGAACCCAATTTGACCTTGCGGTCTTCAGGTTTAACAAAATTTCAAACATTCCTATCTCAACAACTGCTCGTCATATTTTCACAATGTTTGCATCAGTTTGCAAATTGTTGACCGTGCTCAAACTTTTGCATTGACATGACCCCTGTTTGACCTTTATTTCCAGTCGTTTAAGCGCACCTGCGTATTATCCCCATTGGTACAGCACTAAAACCGTATGTACAACGTACAACGTGTTACACCTATACAAACCCCAAGTGTGCTGCAACTTCCTGTATAGTTTCTGCTCAAAGCGTTTTGTCACTTAATCCTTCCCTTCGGTTAAATCTAGTCTCTTCTACAGTCGTCAATATTCATAAATTCATATTTCCTTAACTACACAAGCCATCTCGACAATATACACCATATGAAAGGGCTCCACATACTTCACAAAAAAGAATATGTTGATGACCTTGTATTGACCTTTTCACCTGTCTAAACTGGAAGTTCTAAAAAACGCTTAGAAAAAAGGTTATTTAATAGCTATTCACTTTGTTTTCACAATAACACACAGCATAGCTCACTATCTCCCCAGTCAACTAAACTTAAAAAGTGATGGCTCGTTAATTCAGGCCAGAAATCCGAACACCTCGAATTTGTTATCAAACAAATTCTTATGTCTAGTTATTATTATTATTCTCACTTGGTGTTTCTCAACACAGATGCATAAAATAACAAACCTGTGAAAATTTGAGCTCAGTTGGTCGTCAAAGTTGCGAGATAATAATGAAAGAAAAAACACCTTGTATGCTTTCCGATGCTTGATTTTGAGACCTCAAAAATCTAACTCTGAGGTCTTGAAATCAAATTCTTGGAAAATTACATCTCCCTTCTCTACCTCCCTTCACAATGTTTTATACCATCAACCTCTCCCAATTACTCGTTACCAAGTAAGGTTTCATGATAATAATTATTTTGAGTAATTATATCAATAGTGTCCACTGCCTTTGAATGTTTTCTTTGTAGGGAACTTTGGGGTGATCTATACGATTACCATTGCCTTGACGGGTACCCTACTCATTTCCTGCTTAGCGTAGTAACTTGCTGAGCAGCATTTTCTGCCTAACAGCTTTATGAAATAGGCCCTGGAATGAGCCTTGGCAGGTTCGGCAAGCGTGAAAAAACAGTTAATCATCGGCAGGTGGTCGTTTCATCCCTAAACGCTTTCCCTCAATATAATCACATACTCTTAGCCCACCATGGATGAAATTGACTAATAGAACCACATATCACTCAGGGGACATCCGGAACACAAAGCGTGAAATCAGTTTTTAGTATCTTGGGTAAAGAGTAATGAAAGAAAAACAGGGAATATTTTGTGATATGAGCTCGAAAGATTTCTGATGGGAAAGATTTTTGATGGGACTCTGGGGGTGTGTTTTATGTATTCTTCAAATTCCAATGGCGGTTTCCTTATTCAGCTATACATAGCTCACGAGGATGCTGCAGAAGTGTATGTCACATGCAAAGTGCATAAAAAAATATATATAAAAGGGAAGATAAGGTGGCGACAAGGTGATTAACCAACGGCAGTTTCTGTGAAGTATTTTTTTGCTTCAATCCATCAAAGCGTGGTAACCCTCACTCCCTAATTGAGTAATTTGTACTCTTGTTTTTTATCTTTACTGGTCTCAAGATGAGTGCCCTCTACTTCTCGGAATGGAGGCCGGCTCGATCCCGGATGCCTACATCTCGGCCTCCAGTTTCGCTACTACTGACCACCTGCCGGCATTCGGTCGCCTCGGCAACCACTCGTACTGGAAGCCCGATGTGAACGACACCTCCCCCTGGCTGCAGGTATGCTTTCCAGAGAGGATGATTGTGTCCGGGGTCGTCGTGCAAGGTGGGGGAGACGAGGACCAGGCTGGCTGGGTGGAGAACTTTGAGTTGGATTACTCACAGGATGGGGATTACTGGTGGAAGTATAGAGATTTCCAAGAGTTTGTTGACGTTCCGCCCATTATAGTAAGTTCAAGCAAAGTCTGAAATCCTCAGAACTCAGGTCTTGTTAGCCTTTAGTCAAGGCGCACGCGGCACACTGGATAGCACGCACAGCCCCAAAAATGTAACGCACGAAAAAAGACTTTACCAACTCGTTTTGGGGGCCTTATGTTTTTCTTTGCATTTGCCAACGATTTTGGTGGGAGAAAATGTAACGAATTTGCATCGAACGTTCTTGTGACGTCATGCAAGTAAATGTGGCTTCTTATTGGCAAGCAACTCACCACGCTAATGCATTATGCATTAGTTTCTCCCACCAAAATCGTTGGCAAATGTAAAGAAAAACATAAGGCCCCAAAACGAGTTGGTAAAAGCGCTTCGCGGCTTTGCCGCTCGCGGTGATAGTCTTTTTTCGTGCGTTGCATTTTTGGGGTTGTGCGTGCCATCCGGTGTGCCGCGTGCGCCTTGACTACCAAGGTCAAAATTCCAGTTGAACCTAGTTAAACTGGGTTTAACTGGAACTAGTTGAAAACCAGTTGATAAACTAGTTAAACACAGTTAAAACCAGTTGGTTTAATATGGAAAATGGACAGACACCAACTGGTTTATAATTTAAACCTAGTTGAACACAGTTGAACCTAGTCCAAACCAGTTGGTTAATATGGAAAATGGACGACTTTGGTCACTATCCAGTTGAATCAGTTGACCCCAGTTAACTAGGTTCAACTGGAATTTTGACCTGGGTAAAGGCTAAGGCCGTGTCCGAGTTGGGTACTTTTGGAACGCTAGGTGGCAGCAGACTTACCTGATAAATCAATTGTTCTTGGTAATGAGCACCTGGGCCCAATTTCATGGCTCTGCTTACCGCCGAATTCTGCGCTTACGATCGCGATTCCCCGCTTACGTGCAAGCGCCGGATTTCTGCGCTAGCCTTGTAAGCGTAGAATGCTGTGTAACGTGGAGTACGCACGCGCAGAAGACCAAATTCGCCGCTAACCTGTGAAATACACTTGCCGTAGGCACAGAATTCCCTGCTTCCGTAAGCGCAGATTCTGTGCTTACGGTAAGCAGAGCCATGAAATTGGGCCCTGCTCAGGACCATGTGAATAGTGGAAATTTACTTGAAAGTCTGCTGCAAATTCCAATTCGCGAAGCCCTGTTAGGGCTTTGGCAGACCTGCCAACCTGTACGCATTTTGCGTACCATGCACGCATTTTCACCCCTGAGTACGGTGGTACGAGATATTCTGCTGAACGTACGCAAAAAGCTATATCTATATCGCGGTGTTTTAAAACTGCAGCACGAACGGACAGTTTTGTTCTCAATTTAATCAACTGTTATTCGTTCGACCCCAAGTGCAAAAACAACAGATCAAAAACACCCCACATCTGAGTGATAATTATGTGCTTCGATAAAAAAGAGGTTATGCTTAGAATTATTTTTTAAATTCTTACTCCCGCTGGAAAACTAATAAACCAATGCGTAACAGAGGGGGTGGGAATGGCGCATACCAGTTTGGTCAACCTGGTATAGTAAATGTACAGCCTTATGCATGGATGTACATGTACATGTACGTGCACACAAAGCACGTGTTCGGCTCAAATTCGTTCGGCGTCGCCGTGTGTTTATACTATGCAACATGGACGCCGATCGAAGGCGAAGTGCCAGTGATGGGGGAAAAAGTACTCCTCCACCCGGAAAAAAGAGAATGCATGCTTCGAAGAAGTTTCTTCCTAAACGTGGAAAATAATGCATTTTGCAAAGTGCACGTGTGCAGTCGGCAGTGCACACACTTCATTTGATTTAGACATGTCACTCAAAGAGCGGCAGCAGTTTAGGTCAGGAGGTAGTCATGTTATTATTTACGTCACGATTTTTCCCAACTCCCGAGAATTTGGGAAGGATAATGGGAATTTAATGGCCTGTAATCTTTGTATAAGCCTGATAAGGGAAACAAATGAATTGAAGCATGCCTGAATTGAAGTGGAACTGGAAAACTCTACGGTGGGCTTTCGTTTGTCCGTTTACTGGGCAACCAAAGATGGATACCAAGTTATAATATTTGCATGCCGAGTTTAAGTTACTAATAATTTAGGAAGTTACTAATAATTTAGGAACATTGTTCAACAGAGCTTGTCAATGCGAAATTAATATATGTTATGAATCAGAAATGTGTCAAAATGGGCTCACCGCCCGTAGGGAAACCCCTGGCCATTTTTTTGTGATATTAAAAAAAAAAAAAAAAATAAATAAATTGCCCCTTCTGTTTTAATCCTTGATCTAGGCATTTGGAACATAGTTCCAGCAGTCAACTGGTTATTTCTTTTTCATTTTTTTTTCAGACTGTTAAGGTCACATGCACAAAAAATCAGAAAAGGCCACATCAACCACCCCCAAGATAAACACTGATATTATGATACAACTTTTGTTTTTATGAAGTAGCCTGTATTTTGCGTGAATATGATATATAATTACATTAAATGAATGGTTCATCTAAAATGAAGTGGTCCATGGTTTTTGCTGACTGACCGTAAGCATTGTACCATATGCCGTTGTGCACTGGGCGATCATGTTTATGCCGCTGCGATAATGTGGTACTCAAATTTTTGTTACAAGGTTGGCAGGTCTGCTTTGGCTGGATTGTCACGTCAGTATGCGTTGAAGTATAGGATGCCCTTAATATAAGGCCAAGTAAAATAAATAACATGTTGCTCGTCCCCGCTCGCCTCGGTTTTGGCGGCTGCACTGATTGTTTTGTTATTTGTTATTAAACATTTCAAATATTTCAAATGTACCCTTTATTTTGATTAAGCAGTTTCATCATCTTTCTTACAAGTAGGCCTACTAGATAAGCTATTGCAACGCGCATAAGGAGAATCCTTTACTTGGAAACGCTTTGCCCTTCAGGTTTGCATGCCACAGTTGTTTGCACAAGGACGCGATGAGCAAAAGCAAGAATGACTCTTTAGAAATAATTACAATGTATCAAAATGGACACAGAAACACACACAGAATTTCAGGACATACAGAACATACTCATAAAACCATAAAACCATTCTTCATATACGATATGGCGGCCATCTTAGACATGGTGGCCATCTTGAAAAAAAAAGATGAAAAAATTTAAAATAACAAATAACAAGGACCTCACTCACCAACTTTTTCAAAAAGACCGAACAAGCAACATGTTATTTATTTTACTCAGCCTAACCCCTCGCAACAGCCGTAGGTTAAGCCGCCAATTTGGAACTGGCCTAATTATCTATGACTGTTATGTTCAAACACAAAACCATCAACCCTCGTTATTAAGAGCAGAGCTTGTTATAAACCAGTTCTGGTTAATACATTTAGTGGCGTGTCATGGTCGAGCGGTTTCAGAACCTTGGACTGGAGCTCTGGTGTTTCTGATCAGTGTGGTTGAGTCCCGGACAGTATACTTGTATCCTTAAGCAAGATACTTTACCATAACTGCTTTGTCCTTCGTAAGTCCTGTGTACTAGGGTTGGTAGGGCACATAAAAGAACCCAGCCGTCGATTTCACCAAACTCTTCCTGACTTCAGATTAATCTTAGGACTTAGGACGAGTCCCAACCCCGCAATGTAGCATGCAGACCTTAAGATTAATCCTAAGTTAGGAGGGGTTACTTAATTTTAGTGTTTCGTGAAATCGGCTGCAGAACACTTATCATGGAAGAGTAGGGGTTCACTCTAGTGTTTCTGGTTCAATAGCAAGCACCCTTGTTTATACTGGGTCTTTTAAGGCTAGTGAACTACAGTGATTAAGTTCACTAATGATGCTTCCTTAGTTTCATTACCAGAAATATAATAATTCTGCAGTCCCAAATCTCATTTTGCTTTGGAATGTTTTGTTTTGCTGTCCCTTTATAACAATGTTTCTGTTATTCTGGTATTCTATTTTTTTTAACAGGCGTTCAGAGCGAATGGAGAAACATCTTGTGCTAGGCCGGTGATCCTCCCGAGTGCAGTCCGAGCCAAATGTGTAAGAATAATCCCCACTCTCTGGAACCACAATCTTCACCCCACTCTCTGGAACCACAATCTTCACTTACGAATTGACTTGGTCGGATGCTTAGACAATGGTAAGAGTTGAAAAAGATGTCGCGACTTAAAAAGTAACATGTTTCAAGAAAAACACCAAATTTTTCCCAATTTGAAGATTTTCTAAAAGTTTCCTTTTAAGACTTAAAATGTCTTTAAAAAAGTGAATCACTAGTCACCACAGGGAGAACGAAACATTCCATTTTTAGGTCCTATGGGGAAATTGGTCGTGAGCACACAAGGAGAGTTTCACCCGCACAATGAAGTGTTATTTCCTTTTATTTTTTGTCGAGACGAAAATTATTTTAGCATGTAAAAACGGTTTTTTTTATGACATTGTTTTACTCGTTTCTCAAAAACTATCAGCAACTAATATTTTAAGGTACGCTTTCTACTACCATTATCTTTAAACGGTGTAAGTTTAATGTAAATCTGTGGACATTGTGTTTTGTTAAACGTTAAGCTTCCATACCAATTCCTCAAGAGCAAAATTTAAAAGAGGGAAATAAAGGGAAATAAAGTCCAACATCAATTTAAAACTTCAAACAAACCCCTTAAAATGTGATGGCCGGGTTTTGAATTTTTTCCAAATAAATAGTTCACATAGCTGTATATTTGTATTTCTGGTGATGCACCATTTTGTTAGCACTAAAAAAGTGTCTCCCATTTCTCATTCCACTCTAGACTGTGATAAAGTCTTAGGATTGTCCACAGGTCTGGTGTCGGACTCCCAAATCACCTCCTCCAGTAGCGCGAATGAGACAAACTCATCCAAGACTGCACGACTCAACCCGCTGCATGACTCGGGGACCGGCTGGGTTCCACGTGCCAGCGACCATCAACAATGGCTGCTGGTGGACCTCAAACGCAGACACACCATAAAGGCAGTGCTGACACAGGGTTGCGGAAATGGGAAATTATGGGTGACACTCTTCAAGATGTTCCATGGAGATTCGGAGGACGGACTGTATCCTTATTTGGATCAAAATAGTCGTCCAAAGGTGCGCCGGAATCAATGATATAAAAACCTGGTTCAGGCATGCAACTTCAAAATCGACAGAATTTTTTAACTGCAGGTTGTTGGTTCTGGAAACTTTTTTTTTCTACCCCAAATCATTTAAAATTTACCCAGTAAGTTCCCTTGTGGTTTATGACTTCAAAAGTTTCATCCCCTTAAGGTACGATCCCTGGCCATACAGTTAATGATTGTATGGCTTCTGTCTGACACCCCAATATTTTTTTCACAGAACAGGGGACCGCCAACATATGGCTATAGCTCAGTTGGTAAAGCGCTGGCACATTAAACCGGAGGTCGTTGTTAAAATCCTGCTTAGTAGTTTTTTATTTGTTCAACCCCAAATCCTTTAATCAAAATTTGTAAACATTTTGTCCCCTCCAGGAATTCATGGCCAATTCTGATCAGCACACCATCGTCAGAAATGAGCTCCACCCTGAGATAGTTGCTCGTCTTGTCCAGATCATGCCATTTATGTGGCACCCAGACGGTATTGGTCTTCGCCTTGAACTCGTCGGGTGTGTCTATCTCAGTAAGTTATCTATTTTTTTTTTTACATTCCTTCTCGTAAGTCATGCTTAATATATTTATTTAAGGAGAGTAGGGCCCAGCCCATAGAGCTATATATTGACTAGAGCGCTAACTTGCTCTGCGTTTTGAAGCCACCCTGGGCGCAGACATGTTTGATGTGTTGCGTGAATTCGGAATTTTAAGAGAACACACATTGCCGTGATTATTTTACATTCTGCGTGTGCGTATACGTACGCAACTGTCCACTCGCGTACGTCCGCGCTACGAAAACCGTAACTTTGACTTGATTGACGTACTAAAAAAAGTAAACGCGCCTTTTAATCATGACGCACATGACGCTCGCAGTTTGTGCGCTGATCAGCAGATTGTGCGTTCACATTTACTGCATTTTTTGCTTCGGTGGCACATAAAAAAGAACAAACGCACTATCATGCAAATAGCCGTACAATTGCCGTACAAAATTTCAAGCTTTTGTATTGGTTTGTACATAAACATGGATACGCCCACACGGCTTCAAAACCTTAGTGCGTGTATAACGGACTGTTAGCGCTCTAGTCAATATATATAGCTCTATGGCCCAGCCTCGCTTCCATATTGTGTCGATACCTCTCATCATCAATGCTGACTGGTTAAACCAGTGATTGCTTTGCGTACGTGCCATTGAAAAACTTTCATGGGCGACACAACGACACAATGTAGTTGGGGAAAAGATTTGGTTTTACTTAAGTTTTATACAACTTAATGAGAGTGGTCTTATACTTTGTGACTTGACTTGACTTGCAAAAATTTGACTTGTGACTTGACTTGACATGAGGACAAAAGACTTGGTTAAACACTGACTATCTCCACATACTCCATGCAGGGAGTTTAGGCTCTTTCATTAGAAACTGTAGATTTTGGGCGGGACAGTGTGCGCCCGGGATTCCCCTCCAACCCTTGCAGTGTCACTGGCCAATTTTCCAGACTGTCAATTGAAAGAGCCCAACTTATAACGTTAGTTTTGTTTGTACTGTTCATAACACACTGACTGACCTTAACGACACAGGACACGTAATTGTTAAAGACTTGTCTTCTCCCTTGGTGTATCTCAACATATGCATAAAATAACAAACCTGTGAAAATTTGAGCTCAATGGATCGTCAAAGTTGCAAGATAATGAAACAAAAACACCCTTGTCACACGAAGTTGTGTGCTTTCAGATGCTAATTTTGAGGTCTCGAAATCAAATACATTTAACTGCATTAATTCAGAGGGAGCCGTTTATCACAATGTTTTATACCATCAACCTCTCCCCATTACTTGTTACCAAGTAAGGTTTTATGGTAATATTTTGAGTAATCACCAATAGTGTCCACTGCTTTTAAAATGACCTTTGTGCATGTTTAAACTGTGGCTTAAGTAAAGTTTTGAAAGTCAACTTTGAACTTTTCTATAAGCAATTATAGTTTTAGAATTCTTGCGAAATGTGCAATATAAAAAACAAATGTCCAAAAATGTCTGCCACATTCTCTATAGAACAAGTGAATTATACAGTAAAATGTCTGCCACATTCTCTATAGAACAAGTGAATTATACAGTAAAATGTCTGCCACATTCTCTATAGAACAAGTGAATTATACAGTAAAATGTCTGCCACATTCTCTATAGAACAAGTGAATTATACAGTAAAATGTCTGCCACATTCTCTATAGAACAAGTGAATTATACAGTAAAATGTCTGCCACATTCTCTATAGAACAAGTGAATTATACAGTAAAATATTTAGGACTGTCAGAAAACATCTATCAAAATCCATTATCCTTGAGAGTGGGCTCCATTTGTGGTCATGTTAAATTTTAAACCATCTATCAAGTGTCAGAATTAGTCAGAATATGACTATATCTCTTTGAACAACAATATGACTGCTGTGATTTTTTTCACAAAACTCGGGTAAGTACTGAGTACACAGTGCCAACACACATGGGTGATGGGTAAAAATACACTAATTTTGCTTTTTTTATTCTTGAAAAAAAAGGGGAAAAAAAGGAAACAAAAGAAACAAATCAAAATGGGCCGCTCATCTAATATCAAGTTGTGGTGTGTTGTGGCTGAGTGTCTAATAGCGAGACAGATTCAAGCTCTTGTGTTTTTGAGCAGCAGATTTTCAAATTAACTGGAATCCCTTAAAGTTTCGTAGTCACTCTTACAATTAATGGGAATCAAAACTTACTTGGATATATAATATAATAATATCAGAGTCTTATATAGCGCAGGTATCTATCAACAAGGTACTCAAGGTGCTGAGTATATATATGTATACAGAAAAGAGAGGTTATTGAAAGTTGTATAAAGTAGCCCCTTATGGGTATACAAAGTGCTATAGTGCACTAGCAGCCACAGCCAGGAACAGTGCAGCGAACCCCTTCTCTTTTCGATAAGTGCACTGGTTCTTTTACATGTGTTAAACAACACATGGGACCTAAAGCTTAGTCCCATTTAAAGGAGGAAGCAATGGTTAAGTGTCTTTCTTAAAGACAAGTGTCACGGCTGGGGATTTAAACCCGCACTCTGCTGATCAGAAACACCAGAATTTGAATTTGGTGCTCTTAAAGGCAGTCACTATTGGTAATTACTCAAAATAATTTTTAGCGTTAACACATCGGACCAATGGCTTTACGTTCCATCTAGAGGACAAAGCAAAGGTTAAATGTCTAGCTTAAGGAAACAAGTGTCACGGAAAGAAATACTGCAGCTTTCGATAGTGTAATGCATATTGAGAATCATTACCGTTTGAAGTAATGTGGTTATGCAAACAAATATAAGTTTATATCCCACCAAATTTGAACCTGAGATGCGTTTCTGTCAGATACGCTTCTCAGATTGTGTATTCCAATGATCATTAGATTATCAAAAGATTAACTTTTATAGCATTTTTTTGATTCATGATTATGATTTTGTTTGTTCAGGTTGCGGTACACGTCTCGGTGTAGAGTCAGGTCTCATCACAGCCGATCAGCTCTCAGCATCAACAACCTTCAGTTCCTCCCCCGTAGCCAACGGACGTCTCCACCTTGAAACAAGTTTCGAGTCGGGCGAGAGACCCTACAGCTGCTGGGGTCCAAGGCACGAACAAGGTGTCGCCGAATGGTACCAGGTAGATCTGGGTGCCATGCACACCATCACTGGGGTCATAACCCAGGGGGATGGGGATATATGGAGGCACTACTGGGTGGAGGAGTACAAAGTGCAGTGGTTGGTACCCGGTGCAGCTCAGGCTGATCAGGTGTTCCGTACGTACAGAGACTTGGAAGGGAGCGATATGGTGAGTTGCGATGCTCGATGTTTATGAACCTTACACAAATTTGTGGCGCGTCATGACCTAGAGGTTAAGAGCACTGCCGTTGAGTTTACAAAGAGCTAGGACTTGTCTTATCTTGAGTTAGGGCGAGTAACTCGTCCTAACTTAGGATTAATCTTAGGGTGTGCATGCTACAGCGCAGGGTTGGGACTTGTCCTAAAGTCATAAAATTAATCCTAAGTTAGGAAGAGTTTTGTGAAATCGACGGCTGGTGTTTCTGATTAGCAGAGTGTGGGTTCAAGTCCAAGATGTGACACTTGTGTGCTTAAATGGTGAGTTGCGTTGTTCTGTGTTTATGAACCTTACACAAATTTGTGGCATGTCATGACCTAAGAGGTTAAGAGCACTGGTGTTTCTGATCAGCAGAGTGTGGGTTCAACTCCAAGGCGTAACACTTGTGTCCTTAAAGACACTGGACATGTTTGGTAATTGTCAAAGACCAAGTATTGTCACTTTTCGTTTATCCAAACAAAATAACCCATGAAAATTTAGGCTCAATTGGTCATCAATGTTGCAAGAGAATACTGAAAGATAAACACCCATGATGCACAACTGTGTGTGCTTCCAGATGCATAATAAAGTTAGGCTTCAGCTGAAGTCTTTTATTATTTGAAAGAAACGATGTCACTTCAGAGGGAACTTTTGTGAGAACCTTCTCTCTCTGAAGTAACACAGTTTTTGAGAAAGAGGTAATTTCTCACTAAAACATTAAAAAAACTATGACCTGATGAGGCCTATTTTAGGCATCTAAAAAGCACATGAATTTGTGTAAAAAGGGAGTTTTTTTTTCTGTCATAATTCTTTTGCAACTTCGATAACCAAATGAGTCAAAACAGTCACAGATTTGTTATTTTATGCTTATGTTTGGATACACCAAGTAAGAATACTGGTCTTTGACAGTTACCAAAGATGTCCAGTGCCTTTAAGAATAATTTTTTTTTTTAGAACATGATGTCACATCTCTTTCATTATTTATTTTCCCCTTCTAGATTTTTGCAGGGAACAGTGACCAGAATTCTGAAGTTCGCAATAATCTGGACAGGCCGTTCATAACCCGGCGAGTACGCATTCTGCCACACTCATGGCACAATATCACGGCGTGCTTCCGAGTTGAGGTCGTAGGTTGTTTGCTAGAAGGTACAATCTTGTTGGGCAGTTTCTCAATGTGTTTTTTGTAAATTTCATGACTTTGCGGAAAACCCTTTAAGACCTACTGAGTGCGTCTGAAGCCTGGTTCATACTTCTTTGCAAGTGTGAATGCGAAGACTGAGAATGTTGATGACAAAAATTTGCATAATTCGCAGCAGTTCAACTCTTGGCAACTCACTTGCGAATATCGCTGCGAAAGAAGGGTTGTGACGTCAAATTCGTTTCCCATTCCGCATTCGCATAAAGTATGATTCGGGCTAAAGTTAACAATCGATTGCTTTGTACATGGCATATTACTCCCTTGTATAGATTGCTTCTGGGTTAGCTCTCTGGAGTCAGAGGAAAGACTGGTTTTCCAGTCTACATGTAGGTTTTCCTCAATGATTTTTATACTGTTGCGAGTTGTGTGTGTTAAGCCTAATATTCAAACAACAGCACTTTGTCTTGGGTCCCTTGCTTAATTTTAGCATCGTTGTAAAATGTTGCAATGTTTGACAATATTTACATGGAAACTTGGGCGTCCTTTCATCACTTGAGGTAAACTTTTACAACCATGCTACAATTTAGCAAGGGGCCCTTGCTAATGACACCTGTGTGAAAGGGGCTTGAGAGTTCACAGTCTGTGACCTCTGGAGTTATGTGTGGAAGTGAAGGATATTTAGGACAACCAATTAGAGCAAGACTTTCATAAGTTTTTTGGCTTGACTAACAAGATTGACCAATAAGGATTGGTCTTGCAAATGAGTGGCTGAAAGATAGCCTTAGCATACTTGTTGTCACTTTGTCAAAGCTTTTTTTGAAAAGATGTTTGCAGGCCTTTTCCACACACCGGTACTTTTTCATTGTTCTTAGTGGCAAGAACAACAGAAATGGAGTAGTAGTATGCCTGAAATAGTTTCAGAAGTCTCCCATTAATAAAATGAAAAGAAAGTTCTTGCCAGGGCTCCATTTCATAGAGCTGTTTATCAGCAGAAAATAATGCTCAACAACTTCTTCTTGGAAGAAATAAGCAGCCAGTCACAAACTGTACATGTGACGTATTTTGGCTGGTAACTTTATTCTTTGTACCAAGTTACATTTCTTTACGTTACGGGAAAGCTTGTTGACTTTCAGCCACTCACTGTAACGTTTTTAATGTAAGTCATCATCATTTTTGTAAGATTGTCATAATTTTGTGAAATGGAAATAAATGTTGTTGAATATATCTGGTAAGCACAATTTTGTTGTGTTTAGCTACTGTTTTGTGCTTACACACAGCTTTATGAAATCAAGCCCTTGTTTTAATGGAAGGATTTTTCAACCCCCCAAAAATTGTTCCAGGTATTGGAAGAGTTTGTGGTAACCGTAACCTTGAGCTTGGTGGTTACTGCTTGGGATCCGTAGACAGCCAGGATCAGCTGGCATGCGACCAGATATTCAGTGTGGGCAGTGGGCCGCTGATTGTCAACTCAGCCGATCAGCAGAATGTGCTTTGGGATAATAGGAATACACTTCAGATCCAGAGTCAACACAGGTATGGTTCTAATCCCACCCAAGTAATGCCTGTGTGATTTTTTTCACAGAGCAGGGGAAAGTACTGAGTATACAGTGCTAAAACACATAGGTGTATAGACCCCTTGCTAACGCGCAGTGTACTATACCATCTCAGTGCTTATCCTGGGTGTCATTTTGGGGGTCAAAATTTTATACAAACATGCACAGAAGAGAGTTGACACCCAAAATTACGCGCATTGTTCGGAGGCCCCTTTTTTGTGTGTGTAAGAAATCAATAGCTCCCCCTTGCATAATGCAAAACGCTACATGTTGATGTCCTGCGCACGTTTTTACGCACAGAGAACAGCTATTGTCCAATGATCTGCCTTCTTTTTGAGTGTGACGTCATATGCAATGGGTCTATATGGGTAAAACCAAAATTAATATTCTTTATCCTGATGCAAATTTCCATCTATTAAATGTGGTATCATTTTGTTGCTTGATATTTTTCTTTTACAGTGCTTGAAATTCTTTTCAAATGTCACTGTCAACACAATTATTGTTATGGTTGCGATAATGTAGAAATATTCATAGAATCTTGGGTTCAAATTATTTTCTTTTGTTAAATCTTTAACTTGGATTTATTTGCTTTTTATGCAATTAAAGTGGAGACCCTGTTCCGCCCTATTGTTCTTACAATTGGAGTTCTATCACTGTATCCTTTTAGAAGTCTGTGTTTTTATGGTCAAAGGAAAAACTGTAAACGATATGGGCATTTAACTTTTGGTAAAACAGAACAATAAACCTGGCTTTTTTCTTTTGATTTGCCGTTTTGATGCTTATGAAATGCTTCATTCATAAAACTAACTAACATTGTCATCAATGTGACAAGAGGTCAGTTGTAAAGGTGTTTTTTCTTTCATGATCCCTTTTTTGCGATTCCTTTTTTACATCCATCTTTCATCTTCCTGCTTCCTCACCTCTTCAATTTTGTTAGCATGCAATCAAGAAAGTTTTCAATAAGATTTTAAAATCACAAACACAAAAGGTAATACAGATCATTTCGGCTGGTAAGCAGTTTGCAAAAGTTAGTTGTTCTCTTTTTCTTAAAGTCAGACAATTCAACCAATAAGAGAACGGTTGTCAAGTCGCAAGTCATAATGAACTCTCCACTCTCTCTATCAAGGTACCTGATTGGTCTAAGTCTACGTCTCACCCAAGGCAGTACCATATATGAATGGGTCGATGGCACGCCCCTCACATTCCATAAATTCAGATGGCCTCTTGATAATTACAACCATACGTTTGATTACTGCGTTTCCATGGATATGGAGGATCTGTTTTACTGGAGGGAGGATGAGTGTAACTCGGAGCTTGTCAGGAGGGCACAGATTTGCCAAATCGGTGAATATTTTCATGAAGTTTTTTAGTTTCTGAACTTATTTTTGACAACCTGTTGCACATAGCCTGTTGATATGAGGTAATTAGGTCGATTACACAATAATAATACTAACAATAATAACAACTGTATTATAGTGCATAACACCTTCGGAAGAAAGTCTCAAGTGATAAAACAAAAAGAAAATTCCATTGACGATGAATTGAAAAGAGATGTTCTGAAAAGAGTCTTGGATGGTGGTAGCTTGTTCCATTTATGAGGTCCTGCAAACTGAAAAAATCACATTGATACGTTTTGTGGTGAGCAATAGTTGGAATAACAATAGTGTCTTTGTTTGCTGAACGAAAGTTTCTTGCATGTACGCGTGGGCAGATTTTTAAAGAAAAATGGAGCACTTCCATGATAGCATTGCAATACTTGGAGGAGAATCTTAAAGATAATCGTCTCCTGACGATGACTATAGCAAGCTAGTCGAAACGTTGAGACCAATTCAGAACTGACTCAACGGCAGTACTGTTAATTACGATCCTATAAGCTAAAGTAGTAGTCCAGTCTATACCATTCACCCTGGTAATAGTTAAAAAGCAGGACAGTCTTTTCAGAACTGAGAAGTCTCCTGAACCTCCGATTATCTACTCCCCGGCAGTAGAATAAAGCAAGACAGTTCTCTAAGAACAAACTCTACCTGGCAAGTAGATACACACATGGTGTTACCGCAAACCAAATATACATGGACACCTCACCATGCAATGCCTCAAATTATTGAACAACTGGAATGGTTGGTTCATGTTTTTTTTAAACGGGTAATTAAGAGACAGGCCGCTAAGCTAGTTTTAAATACTATGGAGTTTTGGAGGACGCATGAATGAAGGGAACACAATACAGTGAGCCCTTTACGCGTTGCCCAGGAGACCTGTTTCGTTGAGTATCTTGGGAAAAGCTTGAGAATGAGAAGTGTGTTTGATCACCATGCTGCTGGGCTTGGTCCGTTTGTTTATTCACAGTGACAAGCAATATCAAAGAAAAACTTCTTTACTTTATTTTACTCAGAGGAACTTTAGAACTCTTGCTATCTAGGTCTGCTTCTTGTTCTCTTCTTCTATACCATGCAAACCTTCAAGTTGTTCAACTACAAAATATTTAAGGCAGTGGACACTTTTGGTAATTACTCAAGATAATTATTAGCATAAAACCTTACTTGGTTGTGAGTAATGGGGAGATATTGATGGTTTAAAACATTGTGAGAAACGGCTCCCTCTGAAGTAACAAGGTCTGAATATCAAGCATATAAAAGCACACAACTTCGTGTGACAAGGGTGTTTTTTCTTTTTATATTCTCTCACAACTTTGACGACCAACTGAGTTAAAATTTTCACAGGTTTGTTATTTTGTGCATATGTTGACATACACCAAGTGAGAATACTGGTCTTTGACGGTTACCAATAGTGTCCAGTGTCTTTAAATAATCTTTACAAATTTCAACTTTCCTCTTCTTTTTGTTCAGATATTGATGAGTGTATAACGACCCATCATGGCTGTTCCCATTACTGTACCAACACCCCAGGGTCATACTTCTGTAGTTGCCCACAGGGTTATCAGCTGAATCAAACAGACCTGAAAACATGTATAGGTAAGAGATATTTTTGTCTTTATTTATTCCTCCCTGACGTCCTGCTCATAAAAAGGGTAGGGTTCACATCGTTGGCTCGAAAAGTTTTCAGATATCCGCTTTTTTATTGATCAGGACAATTTTTTATTTCAATTTTCAATTTGTTTTTATTTATTTTAAATTATGTATTCCCTTATGTAAGCTTGGCATGCCCTATATAAGCTTGACACAAATAATGTACAACTACAAGTACGTGGGATTAGCCTAGTAACTGTAGTACAACTACAAGTACGTGGGATTAGCCTAGTAACTGTAGTATAACTACAAGTACGGGGGATTAGCCTAGTAACTGTAGTATATAACTACAAGTACGTGGGATTAGCCTAGTAACTGTAGTATAACTACAAGTACGTGGGATTAGCCTAGTAACTGTAGTATAACTACAAGTACGTGGGATTAGCCTAGTAACTGTAGTATAACTACAAGTACGTGGGATTAGCCTAGTAACTGTAGTACAACTACAAGTACGTGGGATTAGCCTAGTAACTGTAGTATAACTACAAGTACGTGGGATTAGCCTAGTAACTGTAGTACCCTTACAAAAAAACTATAGAAATTCTATACAAATTTCTATAGAAAAGGGTATAGAACCCTTGTAAATAATTTCTATAAAATTTCTATACAGAATATATACAATATCTATACACATATCTATACAAAATCTATACAATTTCTATACAATTTCTATACAATTTCTAAAGAAATTCTATACAACCTATAGAGTTTCTTTAGAAAATTGGGCCACTTTTCTATACAATTTCTATAGACATCTATAGCAACCTCTATAGAATGTTTAATAGAAATGTATATAGATATATATAGAGTTTTATAGGGCAGTGGGGGTGGGGGAGATAACAACTCAGTCTATTTTTCGTGTTATGCTGAATGATTAGAAAATGGGAAAGCAATAGGCATCTTGAATTACACAATTACAAATTAAAACGCATCTAACGTTTATTTTAGTCAATTCGCTCAGTTAGCAGCTTGGGTTTTCAAAAATCAGTACAAAATCTATTAAAGAAGACTCTCTCTTTAGAGAAATTCAGCGCTTTGTAGAATTCTATAGGACATTTTCTTTACTGCAATATAGCACTACAGAGAATTCTATAGAACATTAATGTCTTTACTGCAATAGCACTACAGAGAATTCTATAGAAAATTTTCTTTACTGCAATATCACTACAGAGAATTCTATAGAAAATTTTCTTTACTGCAATAGCACTACAGAGAATTCTACAGAACATTTTCTTTACTGCAATATCACTACAGAGAATTCTATGGAGAATTTTCTCTATAGAGATTTTGCCTTCACATTTCTATAGACATCTATAGAAAATAATTATTCTATAGATTTATTTTTGCCTTTCTATAGATTTTCAGGATTTCTATAGAGCTCTATAGAGCTCTATAGACCCTTCTATAGAGTTCTATAGAACTTTTTTGTAAGGGTATAACTACAAGTACGTGGGATTAGCCTAGTAACTGTAGTATAACTACAAGTACGTGGGATTAGCCTAGTAACTGTAGTACAACTACAAGTACGTGGGATTAGCCTAGTAACTGTAGTATAACTACAAGTACGTGGGATTAGCCTAGTAACTGTAGTATAACTACAAGGTGGGATTAGCCTAGTAACTGTAGTATAACTACAAGTACGTGGGATTAGCCTAGTAACTGTAGTATAACTACAAGTACGTGGGATTAGCCTAGTAACTGTAGTATAACTACAAGTACGTGGGATTAGCCTAGTAACTGTAGTATAACTACAAGTACGTGGGATTAGCCTAGTAACTGTAGTATAACTACAAGTACGTGGGATTAGCCTAGTAACTGTAGTATAACTACAAGTACGTGGGATTAGCCTAGTAACTGTAGTATAACTACAAGGTGGGATTAGCCTAGTAACTGTAGTATAACTACAAGTACGTGGGATTAGCCTAGTAACTGTAGTATAACTACAAGTACGTGGGATTAGCCTAGTAACTGTAGTATAACTACAAGTACGTGGGATTAGCCTAGTAACTGTAGTATAACTACAAGTACGTGGGATTAGCCTAGTAACTGTAGTATAACTACAAGTACGTGGGATTAGCCTAGTAACTGTAGTATAACTACAAGTACGTGGGATTAGCCTAGTAACTGTAGTATTTCAGCTCTTTTTGAAGGGTCCATTACAGGCCTGAGTCATACTTTTTAGCTTGAAAAACAGGAAATGATTATGTGATGCTGTGAAACAAAATGAGTTACTTGTCGAATCAGGATGTTTGTTGTTTGTTTGTCCATTTAAAAAAAGCATATTCCTTGCAAACCCCATGTGGATACCACTTCTTGGTTCAAAAGTTGTAAAAGTAAAGAAACACCGAGAGATGATAGAGAATGAAACTTAAATTTCACCCATATTGGCCAAACAGTTTCTTGCCGTTCTCCATAACAAACTATGCATTTAGCTTGATTGCATCACAAATTTTCTTCTAGTGAAGCTAAGGATATCTTGAGTTGTTTTTAAAGACAGCACAAAAGGATTTTCATATTCAAACTTTTCAGCGTGGGAAGGTTTTATTATTTAAGATAACCAGATGGTTTTGTTTTCGTTTGAGGGGGGCAAGCGTGAACAAATACATAACTTAGACAACATTTTTGCTTCAACATTTTTTGCTAGGCAAAAACTAAGCAGGAAGCCTTTCAAAGACAGTAAGTGTGGTTTTGTATAGACTGTGCAAGTCTCGCACATGTCTCGCGCATATTTGAACTTCCGGGACCATTGTGGTCCCAACCTTATGGAGTTTTACGTTATGGAGATTTTGTTTCGTCCATTACTTTAGTTTAATGTAGTATATGACCATAAAAATTACATTGTTGTTGAAAATTGTAATACTAATTAACAACATATATAAAAGTACAAATAAATTCAACAAAATAACAAAGAAAAACCGTTATGAAAACTTGACCTCAGGTCAAGTTACTTGAAACAAATTAAGAATTTTTTCCCATCTCCGATCCAGAAACATTTGTTATGTTAAGCGTCAGCTTCCTCTTTAAACTGCGTCACGCATTAATGTCACGCCCTTGCGAACATTGTGCGTCCGTGTAAAACCCAGCTTTTGATAATTTCAAAATCGGGCGTAGATTGGCGACAGGGGTTTCAAACAATTTAAGATCAAAATAAACATTGATCCTTGTCCCAAAGTTTTTCTTTTGTCTATACGTTAACTATAACCGATTAATTGCATAAAAGTTTTAAAAGCTAAAACTAAACTAAGCAATCTCTAATGAGTATTTTTGTTGTTTGAATTCGGTGTTTAGAATGTTTGAAAGCAAAGATTTGATTTGTAAAAAAGCAAGTTTTCGTTTGTGGAGTTTTCTCGCACCGTTGCGCGCGAGTTGGCTGGTAACCTTATACTCTGGTAAGCAATGTGCCTACTTACTATTGCCTTTAATCTTAAAGTTAAACCTGCTTTCCAAAGTCTACAAATTGAGACTCAACAGAGCCTGTGTATACAAATAATAATGCTGCCCTTAAACATGTAAAAGGTAACAATGATCTCGTTGCTCAAAACATCAATTTTTTGGGGGGTAAATTTCATTCTGCAAAGGTTGAAGTGGTTTGATTCCGACTGGATTCTCCATGGCTCAGATAGTGAAGAGGGCCATTAAACTGCTGGTTGTCCCTTATGTTAGAAAAATAGCACAAAACACACAGACGAATTTGGTTGCAAGTAAATTGTTTCCCGTCATTTACAATTTAGAGTAATTAACTTTTGAAGATATTTGCCAATCTCAGGAGCATAATCAGACGTCCATCTATTTTGAAGGAGGCTTAGAAAGTATGAGAGGATCACAAAGTTACCCATTGTCCCTGATTGAAAAAACAGTTAGCACAATATACAGAAATTTGATTGCAAGTAATTTGTTTCCCTTCATTCACAATTTGTAGTCATTCATTTTTCAAGATGTTTGCCAATATGAGGAGTTTAATCAGACGTCCATCTATTTTGAGGGAGGATCAGAAAATATGCTTTCAGTAAAGAAGTCACAAATTACCCATTGTCCCTGATTTTACAAAACGAATAGCACAATATACAGAAATTTGATTGCAGGTAATTTGTTTCCCTTCATTTACAATTTGGAGTCCTTCATTTTTCAAGATATTTGCCAATCTCAGGAGCGTAATCAGACGTCCAACTATTTTGAGGGAGGATCAGAAAATATGCTTTCAGTAAAGAAGTCACAAATTACCCATTGTCCCTGATTTTACAAAACGAATAGCACAATATACAGAAATTTGATTGCAGGTAATTTGTTTCCCTTCATTCACAATTTGGAGTCCTTCATTTTTCAAGATATTTGCCAATCTCAGGAGCGTAATCAGACGTCCAACTATTTTGAGGGAGGTGGACACAGCTGCTACAGTATCTCAGACCACAATGCTAACTGGACTGAGGCCATTGATGTGTGTCAAGAAACCGACAGTCATCTACTCTATGCTCATCAGAGCACCTTGCTGCTGGTAAGAAGAAAAAAAACCATTTCTGAAGCGATCAAGCTAAATGGGTTGTTTGTTGAAAACAGACTTCTGGGCTGAAGTTTTCAACAAATCTTTTTTTATTTTTTTATTCAAGTTTTGAACCAAAGGTGGTATCAACATACATGTAGGGCTTCAACATAATATAGCATAAGTGATGTTTTTTTTTTAAAAACAAATTCTTAAATGATCTGGGTTGGCAAGTGAATCATTTTGCTTTTATGAAGGTGCTGGGTCTGTTTTTTTCTTGGCCGATTCAACCCAGAAAATAATATTAAAACTTTATATATATATATCAAATAATAAACCACAAGGGAAACTGCCTGGGAACATTTTTTTTTAAATGATTTTGGATTGAACAAAGAAAATTGACTAGAGCGAGATTTGAACCAAATGACCTCCGGTTTAACGTGCCGGCGCTCTACCAACTGAGCTATCTAGCCCTATGTTGGTGGTCTCCCAATTTTGTCAATATCTTTGTTCGGGGGTGCCTGTCAGAAGCCATTAAACCGCAAACTGCCGTGTAGCCAGGGATCACACCCGGGTAACGATACAACCTGGGAAGCGGCAGACAGGGGATCACCTTAAGGGGATGCGACTTTTTTATATCAGATATCAAATAATAAACCACAAGGGAAACTGACTGGAAACATTTTTTTTTTAAATGATTTTGGATTGAACAAAGAAAATTGACTAGAGCGGGATTTGAACCAACGACCTCCGGTTTAACGTGCCGGCGCTCTACCAACTGAGCTATCTAGCCCTATGTTGGTGGTCTCCCAATTTTGTCAATATCTTTGTTCGGGGGTGCCTGTCAGAAGCCATTAAACCGCAAACTGCCGTGTAGCCAGGGATCACACCCGGGTAACGATACAACCTGGGAAGCGGCAGACAGGGGATCACCTTAAGGGGATGCGACTTTTTTATATCAGATATCAAATAATAAACCACAAGGGAAACTGACTGGGAACATTTTTTTTAAATGATTTTAATATATATATATATATATATATATAGTTATCAAATAATAAACCACAGGGGAAACTGACTGGGAACATTTTGTTTTAAATGATTTTGGATTGAACAAAGAAAATTGACTAGAGCGGGATTTGAACCAACGACCTCCGGTTTAACGTGCCGGCGCTCTACCAACTGAGCTATCTAGCCCTATGTTGGTGGTCTCCCAATTTTGTCAATATCTTTGTTCGGGGGTGCCTGTCAGAAGCCATTAAACCGCAAACTGCCGTGTAGCCAGGGATCACACCCGGGTAACGATACAACCTGGGAAGCGGCAGACAGGGGATCACCTTAAGGGGATGCGACTTTTTTATATCAGATATCAAATAATAAACCACAGGGGAAACTGACTGGGAACATTTTGTTTTAAATGATTTTGGATTGAACAAAGAAAATTGACTAGAGCGGGATTTGAACCAACGACCTCCGGTTTAACGTGCCGGCGCTCTACCAACTGAGCTATCTAGCCCTATGTTGGTGGTCTCCCAATTTTGTCAATATCTTTGTTCGGGGGTGCCTGTCAGAAGCCATTAAACCGCAAACTGCCGTGTAGCCAGGGATCACACCCGGGTAACGATACAACCTGGGAAGCGGCAGACAGGGGATCACCTTAAGGGGATGCGACTTTTTTATATCAGATATCAAATAATAAACCACAGGGGAAACTGACTGGGAACATTTTGTTTTAAATGATTTTGGATTGAACAAAGAAAATTGACTAGAGCGGGATTTGAACCAACGACCTCCGGTTTAACGTGCCGGCGCTCTACCAACTGAGCTATCTAGCCCTATGTTGGTGGTCTCCCAATTTTGTCAATATCTTTGTTCGGGGGTGCCTGTCAGAAGCCATTAAACCGCAAACTGCCGTGTAGCCAGGGATCACACCCGGGTAACGATACAACCTGGGAAGCGGCAGACAGGGGATCACCTTAAGGGGATGCGACTTTTTTATATCAGATATCAAATAATAAACCACAGGGGAAACTGACTGGGAACATTTTGTTTTAAATGATTTTGGATTGAACAAAGAAAATTGACTAGAGCGGGATTTGAACCAACGACCTCCGGTTTAACGTGCCGGCGCTCTACCAACTGAGCTATCTAGCCCTATGTTGGTGGTCTCCCAATTTTGTCAATATCTTTGTTCGGGGGTGCCTGTCAGAAGCCATTAAACCGCAAACTGCCGTGTAGCCAGGGATCACACCCGGGTAACGATACAACCTGGGAAGCGGCAGACAGGGGATCACCTTAAGGGGATGCGACTTTTTTATATCAGATATCAAATAATAAACCACAGGGGAAACTGACTGGGAACATTTTGTTTTAAATGATTTTGGATTGAACAAAGAAAATTGACTAGAGCGGGATTTGAACCAACGACCTCCGGTTTAACGTGCCGGCGCTCTACCAACTGAGCTATCTAGCCCTATGTTGGTGGTCTCCCAATTTTGTCAATATCTTTGTTCGGGGGTGCCTGTCAGAAGCCATTAAACCGCAAACTGCCGTGTAGCCAGGGATCACACCCGGGTAACGATACAACCTGGGAAGCGGCAGACAGGGGATCACCTTAAGGGGATGCGACTTTTTTATATCAGATATCAAATAATAAACCACAGGGGAAACTGACTGGGAACATTTTGTTTTAAATGATTTTGGATTGAACAAAGAAAATTGACTAGAGCGGGATTTGAACCAACGACCTCCGGTTTAACGTGCCGGCGCTCTACCAACTGAGCTATCTACCAACTGAGCTATCTATATATATATATATATATATTATGAATAGGGTAGATAGCCTTAGCTTTCGATCCAATCCGGACCTTCTTCAGAGGCATAAAACAAGTACAAACAAATACATATCCATTTATAGAAAAAGAGGGGGGGGGGAAAGGGATTAAGGAAAGGATCCAGAAAGAAGCGGGAAAATAACAGCCAATCAAAGTTTCTATTTCAGAAGCAATAATGGTGGCTATGAACCAATGGGAGTGAAGTGGTGAGGACATGTATTTTCAATAAAGATCTCGACTCTGAACCCCTTTTCCCAGTTTCATTCTCTCACATCTCTTGTTTTGTCTACTTTCACAAGTTTTGAACCAAAGGTTGATACCATTTTCTATATATATATATTTTTTTTAGATTCAAGAAAATTGAAGCTTAAAATCAAGGGTTTTGCATCACAAAATCCACCTAAGATGAGAAGTAGTTAATTTAAAACTCAAAATGAATTTTCAGTGGCAGATGTGGATGATGGCCATGCCTACATCCTTATGATCGATCTGTAAAGGGTGTAACTATATGTCTCAGCCCCAGAATTAGGTGGAAACGTGCCCCTGGTTGCGGGTTGTCTGTTAGCCCAAAACAGTGAGCCATCGCCTTGAAGTATCCATGCGTGGTCTTGTGATGTCAGGCAATCTTTCATAAAAAATAAAAAATAAATAAAAAATAAATTTATTTATTTTGAATTACTAGCAAAATTTTACGACTATCGATTAAAAATCTTTGAAATTTTGTTACTTTATTTGAACTTGGTTTTCCAGTCCAGTACAAATCAGACAGGACCGATGTCCTGGGTTCAAGCTGATGCCAATGAAACCACAGTAGACTCCTGTCTCGTTGTTGTCAAGAATGGCAGTGGTGTTGTCAAGGCCGAGGAAGCCGTTTGCTCGGAGGAACTTCCATTTATCTGTCAAAGAGGTGAGTCATAGGGTACGTTCAGACGTGGGGTTAAACTAGTCCTTAATCCGAGCACCGCGGGTGTCCAAAAGATAAACATGACTTAGTCCAAAATTGGCTTGCGTTCACACAGTGAGTTTATTCTGGTCAAGCGGACTAAACTAGCCCACGATGTTGATTATTGGGTCATGCATCGGCGAACCTTACCATTGCTGGTTCCGGTTTGTTACATTGTCCATGCGTTTTCCACAGGGTTTCGATCCGCTATCGTTTCTACGAACCTCATGGTCATTATGTATTCCATCATTAAAGACGGCAAAATCACTTCATATCCTTGCTTGGCCCCAGCACAAACGCAATTATATTGTGCCCGCTGAAGTTTCCGTTCCGCACTGCCCTCGATGAACGAAACATTTACACGTTGTTGTTGAAAGCTTCAAATTATTTTCGAGTGTGAACTTTTGTAAATATATCACAACTTGGTCATTAAGAAGTCGTAGCCTACACACATTCTCATGTTACGTTAAACATTGTTTTTCAATTCAACATTAGTCTGCTACTCTTATAACTGTTACGTAAAGTTGTTGAGGGCAGGAACCAGATACAACCTAGTTTTCGAACCCAAACTTTGGTCTTAATTGTCGATCCCGTGTGTGTAGCTTCGCTGTGATTAGATGCCACTTTCTTCAAAGCAAAACCCGTTCGTTATCATAAAGTAGCGTTGCACACAGAAGAAGTGAATTTAAAAACTAAATAGTGCTACTAAAAATGAGAACTTGTTTTCGTGCGACGTCCATTTCAAACATTTTCGGCGAAGGGGAATACCGGGGCCCCAACACTTAATGGTAACATAAAGGGAAGGCAGCGGAGAGACGCAAGGAGATATTATATAGCTCCATGGATTCATGAAGACACCACCCAATACTCGCTGCCGATCCATCCATACACGTGGAATGACGTCACCTTTGTTGCCGCGGTCATTTGGGCTAAAATAGACCGGAAGTAGCAGGTCAGTTGCGTTCCAACGATGGTTTACTGGGCCTCGCAGCGGGGGGTTGGTCGTAAAACCTGGGCTAAGTTAGTCTAGTCCACCAATTTTTTTGGTTTAGTTTAGCCCAGCTCAGTGGGTCAAATTAACCCTCGCGGACCAGAATATTGCGTTCACACGCAGGGTTAGTTTAGCACTTTTGGATTAAGGACTAGTTTAACCCCACGTCTGAACGTACCCTTTAGAAAGAAATGCTCATAAAAATTGCCTAAGAGTAAACAAGTTTTTATTTTTGGTTTCAAAGAAGTGCAAAGGAGGGGATAGTTGTCTCTATTTGTTCATATTTTTATTTGTCATGTCCGCCATATTGGGAGTCATATTGTCGTACCAGGGGCCATTCAGAATAGCCAATGTTCAAATACTTGCCTTTTCTTTTCGTTGTGGATTGTTTGGTCAAAAAAAATAAATTAAAATCGTTTTTCTTTAAAAGCAGTGGACACTATTGGTAATTGTCAAAGACTAGCCTTCACAGTTGGTGTATCTCAACATACGCATAAAATAACAAACCTGTGAAAATTTGAGCTCAATTGGTCATCGAACTTGCGAGACAATAATGAAAGAAAAAACACCATTGTCACACGAAGTTGTGTGCCTTTAGATGGTTGATTTTGAGACCTCAAGTCCAAAATCTGAGGTCTCAAAATCAAATTCGTGGAAAATTATTTCTTTCTTGAAAACTATGGCACTTCAGAGGGAGCTGTTTCTCACAATGTTTTACACCATCAACCTCTACCCATTACTCGTTACCTAGTAAGGTTTTATGCTAATAATTATTTTGAGTAATTACCAATAGTGTCCACTGCCTTTAAGAAAATAAATTAACAAGCAAAAAAAAAGAAAAAGAAAAATACCCAGCTGGCCAAGAAAGTCCTCAAATGTGATTGTACTACCAAGTTGTTGTTTATTTCAGAATGAGCCATTGAAAACTACTGATTTTGGAAACCTTTCTGAAATAGTTGGTTCATTTAAGGCAGCAGTTTGTTCTTCAGTGTATGGACTGAACAAGCCATTCAATATTTAAAAAGCACCATTTGGGGAGGGTAGGTGTGTCAAAACAATAAAAACTAATTCACATTGACTGTTCTGAATGGCCTCTATGCATTTAAACGCCACGTTACCTTAAATGTGCACTTCACTCTGGGGACATTAACTCCCAAAAGGCACCACCAAAGTTGAATTGTTATGATCTGTATGAAAGTTTGCTACTTATTTTCTTGTTTGTCTTCCATAGAGTATGCCGATGTAAAGTGTAATAGTCTATGGGCAGCTAATAGAAGCCGTGTAGACACTGATCATAAGGAGGGTGTGATCCAATCATTAAGCTATGGACCATGGTATGATGCCGGCTCTACGTGTACAGTTCATATACAAGGCCCTGATGTCTATAAAGTCAGGTACTTTCAAATTTATTGTTGTGCTCTTTGGATCAGCTGGAGAGGAGAGCCTTTAGACAGGAACTGTGTTTCTTTTAGGCAATCTTTCGGGCTCCAGCTGTTTCTTTTCCCCTTCCTCTGCATTTAAATTGCTCATTGCTGTATCTTTTAATGGTTTTACTTATGTCCATTATTGTTCTTTTTATCTACCCGAGAAATGAAATAAATATGAATAAACATAGTAAGTATAAAATTGCAATCAATTTATTAAGGGACATGTTGCATTTGGATTGGGCAATTAATATGGTTCGTAAAATGTTATAAAATAGAACATCATGATTTAGACAAAGATCTCAATCTTGTGGTTTTCTGTTTACTTAGTGATTTAACACAATGTACCATTTTCTATAACCACATTTTTTGCTCCACAAACTTACGGACCATGGTAGTTCATAAAGTAAAAGAAGATTCTTTTTGAAGGATGTTTATGATGCTTTCAACTACTTACCAGCGATATTCATAACAAACAATGAGAAGTACACCTGTACAGCCCAAGTAAAGTGAATATTCCCTAAAGAATACACAATCTGAGAAGGAGGTCCGCTGGATGGGCTTCTCAGATTCAAATTTCATGGCATAAAAACTATTATCTTTTTATGGAACTTCAATACTTTGTTAGGCATGAAGGCTCCGATAAAACCAAAGTTTTTATTGTCGTTAAATAAAGAGTGATTTATACCTTCTCGTTACTATAGAATTGTTATCTTAAGAATGGTCCTGAGGAAGGTGACGCCAGGGAACAGTCAAATCTCCCGTTGTGTGGACCAGCTTGAAGTCATTGATGACATTCCAAATTTTGGGCATGTCATAAGAGGGCAGTATTGCGGGATGCTGAGCGATGTTGAGGTCGTGACCAAGTCGAGCAATGTTGACGTGGTGTTTACCATAGGTCAGCTGAGCGCTGACATGCCTAGGCAGTTGGGTTTCACCGCCAGCTTCAAGTTGATAAGTACGTCTGATCAGAATATTTTTTTTAGTGGCGAAGTGAGCTAGCATACTGTTCATGCTTAGACAGCATTTAAGGCATAGATTATGTTCTTTTCAAATGAATAAAAATGGACTGAGTTGTCAATCGATCCCAATTTAAGTTAAGAAATAACCCAGAACAAAAAATGTAATTAAAATTAAAAAATATCAATCAAAAATAGTCTTTAAAAAAATCTGCATTACTGTAGAAAAACACTGATACATTCAGGCATGATGATATTCCTCCTATACTTAAGTCTGATTTTAAGTTTTTCTTGCCTTTGGAAAAAATCAGAAATATTTTGATTATATAGCCCAAAAAGCCTTTATAATCGATGAATATTCCTACTTTTTTTCAAGGATTGTTAAGTAACATCTGAGTATCCCAATTACCTTAAATCTCATCTCTCTAATCCAATCTCACCTTTACCCCCTCCCGTAAATAACCACAGATTGCAGTGAGGAAGAGTGCAGCTCAGATTGTGGGGCTAACTCCACCATGCTAACCTCCCCAGAGGGCACCCTGGCCACCAAGGGCTTCCCCGCTCGCCTTCCACCGTTCAGCACCTGCATTTGGCACATCAAGGTCTCAAGAGGGAGCTTCGTCCAGCTCGCCTTCCCCGATTTCAGGGTCACGAGAGACACCGGAACCCAGGAGTGCGTTGATTCCGTTCTCGTAACAACTTTTGAAGAATTGAGAGTGATTGAAAGAGGTTCTGGCGAGAGGATTTGTGGAATCCCGCCTCCGGTTATCTTATCGGAGTCTGAAGAGTTGTTGATTGTTTACAGGACGGGGCTGGACGTCCTGTCAGAGGGTTTTAGGGCGGTGTACTCCTCTACAAGTAAGTCCAAATGTGAAACGGAATTCCCTGGATGTTCTTCAAGGCAGTGGACACTATTGGTAGTTACTCTAAATAATTATTAGCATAAAACCTTACTTGGTGACGAGTGGTAATGGGGAGAGGTTGATAGTATAAAACATTGTGAGAAACGGCTCCCTCTGAAGTGACCTAGTTTTCGAGAAAGAAGTATTTCCACGAGTTTGATTTCGAGACCTCAAGTTTAGAACTTGGGGTCTCGATATCAAGCATCTGAAAGCACACAACTTCATGTGACAAGGGTGTTTTTTTATTTCATTCATATCTCGCAACTTCGACGACCAATTTAGCTCAAATTTTCGCAGATTTGTTATTTTATGCATATGTTGAGATACACCAAGTGAGAAGACTGGTCTTTGACAATTGCCAGTAGTGTCCAGTGTGTTTAAATGCCATCGCTAACTTCTTAATATTTTAATTAGCTCTGCCTTGCTGTGGTTTGACAAATGGCCAAAGACATGTTTTGTCAGAGATTTTTTTGCGGTTCATTTAATTTATCTTAAAACCATAAAACACTTTGGTTCTTATTAATTCAATCAGTTCTTTCTGGTAAGGTTTGGACTTCTATAAAGGCCACAGATGTGATTTGTAACAGATTTTTAGGGTTTTGTATATTTATCTTCAAACCATAGATGACTTTCCTTCTTATAAATTCAATAGCTCTGCCTGGTTGTGGTGTGGGTCTCCATATGACCGAGGAGGCCCTGCTGTGCCACTTCCCTGCAGCCGTCCTCGCCTCCATCAACCACCCAAGACCCTACCTGCCCAACACCCGCTACTCATGGACTATCCTCACCGCCAGCTCCACCTACGTACAACTCACTTTTCAAACCATCGACCTTCCATCCTCGCACAGTACCTGTGACCAGGACCACATTAACGTCTACGACGGTGCCGGTAACACTGACGAGGAGCTCGGTGAATTTTGTAGCTCCAGGAAGCCGTCCGGGCCAGTATTGGCCAGCATGAATCGAATGTTTCTGACCTTTGAAACTCACGAGGAGTCAGGGGGGACTGGGTTTATGGCCAACTATCACGCGGTCAACTTCCAGCCGAAGGTTTCGTTGAGAAGTCCATATGATGATGGTAAGGACCTCCTTTTGTGATTTTTGCTCCAGAAAAAAAAGGGCTTATTTTCTATCATAATTAGACCACTCTACCTTTGATTTGCCGAAATATATCTTATTTTATATTGGCAACTTCCTTCCTGATAAATAACATCAAAAAGAGGTTAAAGTTAGCATTGAAAGAAAAATGTGGTTATGTATTTTCAATAAACAACTCGACTTTACAGACCAGTCTTCTCACTTGGTGTATCTCATAAAATAACAAACCTGTGAAAATTTGAGCTCAATTGGTCGTCGAAGTTTCAAGATAATAATGAAGGAAAAAACACCCTTTTTTAATTGTCACACGAAGTTGTGTGTTTCAGATGCTTGATTTCGAGAACTCAAATTCTAAATTTGAGGTCTCGAAATCAAATTTGTGGAAACTTACTTCTTTCTCGAAAACTACGTTACTTCAGAGGGAGCCATTTCTAATAATGTTTTATACTACATGTATCAACAGCTCCATGTTACTCGTTACCAAGTGAGGTTTTATGTTGATATTTATTTATTTTGAGTAATTACCAATAGTGTCCCCCTTTTCTCAGTATTATTTTCTCTTGTACATGTTTCTTGGTGTTTGTTTTTTTAGGCAAAGGTGGCATCAACATGGGGTTTTAACAGCATTAAAGATTATGCTATTTTCAAAAGTACAAATTTGGTTTGAAAAATGACCTGGGTCGAGAATTGACTTGTTGTGCCTGCTCACATCACATTTATTTAATAAAAGAAAACCCAGACTCCTTTCAATATGGCTGCAGAAGCTGAAGACTGTTTTCCAATACTCTGTCCCCCTATTCTTAGAATGCTCATGCCAGGAAGGATGGGCTGAATACTTTGGCAACTGCTATCGTTTTCATAACGACACCGATGCCCTGAGGTGGAAAGACGCAGAAAGGTTGTGTAAAGAGGAGGGCGCCCTCCTGACGAGTATCGCAGACTACGCTGAGATGAACTTCCTTCACTTCATGTTGACGTCTGATTGGTTCACCCAAGAGCGGGCAACATATATAGGTTGGTAATCAGTGGTTGGTAAACGGGGATCCTTTGGTATCAAACTCAAGTTCTGATGGCCAAGTCATCCTCAGAATGTGGGATTAAATCCCGGTCAAGACGTTTTTGTTTTATGAGCAAGTTGCCTAAAGACACTGGACACCTTTGGTAATTGTCAAAGACCAGTATTCTCAAATCTATGAAAAATGTTTATACATGTTTTTGAACGATTCAAATCCACTTCAGACCTCAGACTTGAACCTTGCATGTGGATTGTATTTTTATTTCCTCCCATATTTTTAACTGTGAAGATGTCTACAGGGTCATAGTGCTCAAAAGTAGCTTTTGAGGGGCCCTTTGTAATATATAACCACATCATTTGATTTTTTTTTATTTTATATTTTCCTACATTGACTCTGTTAGGCCTACAGGATGTTGAGAATGAGGGTCACTTCCGCTGGGTGGACGAGCGCCCACTTAGCTACTCAGATTGGAAAGTAACTAGGTAAGGTCATGTTCCGAACAGATGATTGGGTATCAAAGAGTTCATTACTCAAAAAGATATGTTTGCCTCATGTTACGAGCAAGAATGAACCTGTGTCCAATTTCAAAGACCCATCTCAGAATTTATCCCTTGCAGCACCCCTACAGGGTCATAGAGTGGTGAATACTCCAAAAGCACTGCAGCTGTTGATTGTATACCCTTTTGAGATAATGTTGAGTAACCCTTCTATTAAGACACTGGATACTATTGGTAGTTGTCAATGACCAGTCTTCTCACTTGGTGTATCTCAATATATGCACAAAATAATAAACCTGTGAAAATTTTAGCTAAATTGGTAATAATAATAATAATAACAAATTCTTATATAGCGCATTTCACAATAAACCGTATCAATGCGCTTTACATTAGTCCCATGGTCATTGGGCCAATAAACATCCCTTTAATCTTTCTCAGCTTGGTAGGCGAAGTTGCGAGTTAATAATGAAACAAAAAAACACCCTTGTCACAAAAAGTTGTATGCTTTTAGATGGTTGATTTCGAGACCTTAAAATCTAAAGCAGAGGTCTCAAAGTCAAATTCATAGAAAATTAATTCTTTCTCGAAAACTATGTTACTTCAGAAGGAGTCGTTTCTCACAATGTTTTATACTATTAATACTCTCCATTGCTTGTTACTAAGTATGTTTTTATGCTAACAATTATTTGGAGTAACTACCAATAGTTTCCACTGCCTTTAAGAGCACCGAATTCAAATTCTGGTGTTTCTGATCAGCAGAGAGCGGGTTTAAATCCCAAGCCGTGATACTTGTGTCCTTAAGCAAGACACTTAACCATTGCTTCGTCCTTTGAATGGGACGTAAAGCTTTTGGTATCATGTGCTGTGTAACGCATGTAAAAGAACCCAGTGCACTAATCGAAAAAGAGTAGTGGCCGCCCCGGTGTTCCTGGCTGTGGCTGCTGAATGCGCCGGTAGCACCTTAAAAACCCTTAAGGTGCTACATAATTGGGTCTCAAAATTTATAACTTTTAATAACCTCTCTTTCTGTATAAATGTAAAGTGCCTTGAGTACCTATTTGGTAGATACGTGCGCTAAGTAAGAATTCGATATGTTATTTCAGATTTGAATTACGGAAGTTGGCGTTAGAGATTGACGTGTATTGCTCTTGTTGTTTTTTCTTTTTTGGTAGGCTTGGCTACACGCAACCAGATGGTTTAGTCCTTGAGGATTGCTCCTTGATTAATATGCACAGTTTACATTCTACGCAAAACTGGGAGGACATTCCTTGCTCACAGAGAGCAGCCAGTCAGTACATCTGCAAGAAAGCTGCCAAGACGTCGGGTAAGTAATGGGAAAAGTAACATCTAAGATGTTTTTTGCTTTATTTATTTTGTTATTCAAGTTTGTCCCAAACAAGGCTATAAAACCACTCTTGGTAAGGGGCTACAAGAATGAAATTATTATTAAAGATGAAAATAACTAGGTCTAGGTTATAGGGTAGAGAGAAACATGCACCGGGCAAGGAATTCCAAAGAGATGCAGTATGTGGAATGGCTCTTTGCTCTAAATATCAGCAAAGCGAGAGTGTATGGGTGAGAAGAAGCAGAAAGCCTGGTTCCATGCTCAACCAAACTTATAGGAAGAACTATAGGTTTGACACACAGATGGCACATTTACCATGTTTTTTTTTTTTATAAAAGTTATTGTTATTATTTTTGGGATTAAAGATGCTATGTCAGATTTTTGGCCCTCGAACATTTTTTTGAGTGAATGGTATTTCAAAGAGTATCACCTGCTCTAACAAAAAAAAGTCAAACTTTTACTTCTAATGGTCAGGAACCATGACAAAAATTTAAAACATTTCTTATAAAACACATAAGAATTGGTCACATGATATATTGTCGGGATCCCGACAAAAAACTTATTTTGAGCACTTTATTTCACTGCTACTAATAATTGGCGGACTTTTTCGAGCAATGGCTCAAATGAAAGCTTGTAACTTTCTCGACCCCCATCAAAATACCTATTGAATTTTAAATCAAAATTTTGGGGTCAAATCGACAAAAAATCTGACATAGCATCTTTAATCAATTTGTGGTTATTCCATTTTATAGATGGATCAAACTTTTCAGCGTTGGAACCTCTTGGAAATCTCCAAACAAAAGGTAAGAACAAACAGAATTTTAATATGTGCTAAGCCACAATCTTGGTCATACGATGTTTCATTTCCATTCAAGGCACTAGACACTATTGGTAATTACTCAAATACTTGTTTGCATAAAAACTTACTTGGTAACAAGCAATGATCAGCTGAAGTAGCATAGTTTTCGATAAAGAAGTAATTTTCAACGAGTTTGATTTCAAGACCTCAAAATCAGATTTTGAGGTCCAAAAATCAAGCATCTGAATGCACACAACTTCGTGTGACAAAGTTTTTCTTCTTTCATGATTACCTTGCAAGTTTGCAACCAACTGAGCTTAAATTTTTACAGGTTTGTTATTTTATTAATAATATGAATAATGTTTTATTGTCACTTCTAAAAATACAAATATTTGTACAGTGAAATTCGTGTTATATAAAAATACAAACTAAAAATTTACCATTTTAATCAAAAATACATCGAATATATAATATAAACATTTATGTACTACTATATACAGGCAAAATACGAAAGATACAAACAGCACGATAGAATTAAAATCAGAAATAGACATTCATGATTAAAATCTGTAATTTAGAACACAAACAGCTGTGGGGTAAAAACTCTGCAAAGTACAATTCGATCCAGATTTAATTGAAGGAATCGATTATTTGACCGCATGGGCTGAAACAGGTCATGTGCCGGGTGAAACTGGTCATCTTCTATAGAGAGGGCTCGTTTTTCAACTCGAGAGAGATACAGTTTATCAAGTGATGGAAGTTGGCAACCTATGATTTTACTAGCAGTGCGAACGATCCAGCTGATACGCTTCCGGTCATCGGCTCACCAAACGATCATTGACTGTGTCAAGACACTCTCAATCACCGCTCGGTAGAACTTCAATGCATATATATTGAGATACACCAAGTGAGAAGACTGGTCTTTGACAATTACCTATAGTCACTCACTGCCTTTAAATGAGCAACAGTTTGAAAACCACTGATGTACCAGTTATCTCTATGTTATTTATATGTCATTTTAGCAATTGCTGTGTCAATGATGAATACAAAGTGCTTGAGTTTGTTACATACAAGATCTGCAAAGAGTTACTCGTTATGGTGTTCAATTGGTGTCTTTATAACCGAAATGTACCCCTGATTCTGGCTGATGTTCAAATACTTGAAGTAAAGGGATATTTTTATAAAAAGTGTATAATGTGTCCATGAAGATTTTGATTGTCACAATCATCATAAGCTTTTTTGAGGTATGGCGGACGTGATAGGAGTGCACTGTTTGGTTTGGGTGTATACACACAAATTTAACCAAACCTTATAGTGTTGTAGCATTGTGTCCCCCATGAGGTATGGCGGACTTGATAGGAGTGCACTGTTTGGTTTGGGTGTATACACACAAGTTTACCCAAACCTTATATTGTTGTAGTATTGTGTCCCCCATATCTCAAAAGACTTATTCACACTATTGTGAGTTAGATTGTGACAGAATAGGTCTTCAAAATAATTTCACTCGGTATATGATTCTAGATCTTCTCAAGTTGACCCGAATCATGCAAATCAGGGAATTTTGTTGTACAAACTAAAATAATTAAACTGCTCTCAAAATAGAAATAACTGCCAGAGATTTGGGCTCATGGAAATTTCATTTTATGTTTTTTTTTATGATTTCAAATCTTTCCACAACCAAGAATGCCCCATTGGATTCTCCCTATCGGCTGGTATGTGTGCTAGTCTTATCCTGTCCCCCGTCGGGGGCAATGTCATGCTCGCCTCGGATCCAACAGAGCCAAGCTGCCTGTCCGACACCCTAGTTACTCCCGACCTTGCCCTCGCCATGCTGTACCACATCAAGCATGTCTGGATCAACGCAACGTCCCTAGAGCAGGACGGTAACCACGTTGGTATCGGGCGGGGCTTGGACGGGGATCTTTGGGATAGCAAAATGGAGGGAGAGGATGTTGGATGCGAGACAGTGATGTACTTGGAGGGGCGTTGGGTTCTTGAGAGTCATGTATCTTGTGATACGCTGGTGGCTGGTGTAGTCTGCTATCGGCAACCAAAAGGTGATTTTGTTTTTTGATTTGCATAATTTTTGCGGTGAAGGGGCCATTCAGAATAGTTACTTTAACGTTTTGATTTTGAAATTGTTTTGACACTCCCGCACTCACCCGAAAGTTTGATTTTGAAATTGTTTTGACACTCCCGCACTCACCCCAAAGTTTGATTTTTAAATTGTTTTGACACTCCCGCACTCACCCCAAAGTTTGATTTTGAAATTGTTTTGACACTCCCGCACTTACCCCAAAGTTTGATTTTGAAATTGTTTTGACACTCTCGCACTCACCCCAAAGTTTGATTTTTAAATTGTTTTGACACTCCCGCACTCACCCCAAAGTTTGATTTTTAAATTGTTTTGACACTCCCGCACTCACCCCAAAGTTTGATTTTTAAATTGTTTTGACACTCCCGCACTCACCCCAAAGTTTGATTTTTTAATTGTTTTGACACTCCCGCACTCACCACAAAGTTTGATTTTGAAATTGTTTTGACACTCCCGCACTCACCACAAAGTTTGATTTTGAAATATTTAAATGCTTCATAATGTATTCTACACATTGAAGAACAAAATGCCTCAAATGAGCCAGATATTTTGTATTAAAGCTATCCAATGTCATTAGTTTACTAAAGGTTGTGCTGGCTTAAACTACAACTTTGTAATTTTAGTCAGGAGTGGTGAGGGTCTTGGCCAGGTGGGTATTTTTTCTTCTTTTTTGTTGTATGTATATACATTTTTTTTAAAGAAAAACTTAATTTTGATTTACAATTCCAGAAATTGTTTCTTTCCTCCATGATTGATTTAGATGTAATACCACACTGTCCTGACTCTATGTACCGTTGTGAGAGCGGTGAATGCATTAATCCTGTGTATGTGTGTGATGGCCTCATTGACTGTAATGACTCCAGTGATGAAACAAGATGCAATGACGGTTAGTCTGAACTTTTCAAATATATCAGGCTGTCTGATGTAAAAGTGATTATTTTTGTTTTTGACTTCAAGACTAGTTTGTTGTTTATTTTTATGGGGAAGGAGAGAGTGAGTCCTGTAGGAAGGACACAGAAATCTGTTTCTTTTCTTACTTGTCTTTAAATTCAGAATTGCTCTATATTTGATTCTTTTGCTTTTAATATGATATTAATATTGATACTTTACATTTATAATGCACTTAATACTGAGCACTGCAATGTATGTGCTACAAGAACGAGACCTGTTGCTTTCCAATAGCACCATGTAACGGTTTACAAGGTGCTGCGTGTGGCGCGATATGAATCAAACCTGGGAACAACGGGGCAAACCCCATTGTCTTTCTTTTACGGCATTAAAATTGGGGAGGTAGTGCTTTCTGCTCTACCGGCTAGGCTTCGAATTGAAGACACCCAAGCCTACATTCGTATGGACTGTGAAAGGGGTAACCCTGTTTCAGCCCTAGGAATAGGTGGCAATGGCTTCTGGAAAAAATAATTGTAGCCCACACCTTGAAGTGGCCTTCAGGCCTTGTGTGTCAGGTGACTTGCATACAAAAAAAAAGGGTCAAGCAATAATGGTGTAAAGGACTCAATTGTATGACTGGGAATCAAACCTACACTCCGCTGATCAGAAACACCACAGACTGCGAGGTGGTTGAGCTTGACCCGTCACATGCCACACAATGGATTTTGGATTAGTCTTAATTCAATCTTCAGTTTGTGATGTCTTGATAATTTTGAGTTGTCCAAGGCATCATTTCAACTTTCACTTTTACTTCTTGATTTTCCTAGGTATCTCCGATGATACTATATTTCAAGACTGCAACAGTGGATTGTTCCATTGTGCTGGAGGAGGTTGTATATCTGTATCGTTCTTGTGTGATTTTATCGACCACTGCCCGGATGGTTCGGACGAGACACATTGCCGTGAGTAAAATCTTCATTTTCAGGAGCGATTATTTCATAATGCGGGATCTTAAGAGTGTCTCCTAATAGCCACCAGTATATCTTCTCTTTTGTTGGGCATTTGAAATATGTCCCTCGCAAACTTTTTCCCTCTCCTTCCTCGGACGCAATTATTTGGCATATGCGTTTTATGCACAGCTTTTATCTCGCATTCTGTTTGCGCATCATATAAGACTGTGTCAACTTCTTTTGTTGAAGATGTCCATGTTAGATAAACATGCTGGGTGCCATGTTTGGAGTAGTTTCTACCTAGTAATGGCAGCAAATGTATGTATGTTAAATTTGTCTGTTTTTTTTCCTTGTAGCCCTCGACTCATTTTTGCTCCTTGGCTTTGTTTCAGGTTACTTTCATTTTAAAAACGTTCGACTTAAAGATAAAAACAAGGAATATCTTTGGTTGGAAATAAGATATGGCAATGTGTTCACATAACATTTAAAAGTTAAATTTCTTCCTAAATAATAGTAATTGTATTTTTGTCTTACTACAGAATATCCTGAATCTATCTTGTCTGGTTTCCACTGTTCTTCCAATGACCAGTACATACCAATTGAAGCCCAGTGCAACTTGCTACCTGACTGTCTTGATGGATCAGATGAAACAAACTGTGGTAAGATGCACAAAAAGCTTCTTTTTTTTAAAGAACAAAAAACCTTTTCATGAAACTTAAAGAGTGCTCTAAATGTTGAAATGCACTAATTGTCCTATAAGTAGAGTCTTTATGAAAATGAAATAACAATTTCAAGTCATAACCTTACATTTTAATCTTGCTTTGTATGCAGCAATTTTGAAAGAAAAAAAGTATGTAGGCCTTTATCTTTTCTTGGTGTTGTATCTTTTGCCAACCAAGGAATGGCCTAGGATGCATAAAGGTCACTCACTTTGTAAACAATGTTCCATACTTTGTCTTGTATTTGTTTGCAAAATGCATTTTACTAACCTAAGATGCTGTATTTATGGAGTAAGTTTTTTTCAGTTAATATTCAGAGATACCTTGAAACATAGTCCATGTTTTACAAAAATGCACAAAGAAGTGTTATTCTGAGGCCCGTAACAAATCCGTCCCAAATCAAAATAATTGTGTGGATTTTGTTTTGATTGCCAGACACTTGTAGCTCTGGATTCCAGTGTTATGACAGCACCTGTATACCTCATCGTGCTTTGTGTGATGCAGTGCAGGATTGCCCAGGCTTCATACGGGAAGATGAAGTAGGATGTGGTAAGATATCAAAACACCTCAAGACGTTATTTTGAGGATGCAGTGAGGACAGGGATAGAAAGGAGTGATGGATGGGAGGGGATGGGGGTGGGGTGAGAAGTGTAAGTGTTAACTCATCATGCTTTGTGTGATGCAGTGCAGGATTGTCCAGGGTCATACACGAATATAAGTAGGATGCGGTAAGGTCCTCAAGACGTTTATAAGGATGCAGGGGGGGGGGGGGTGGTGATGGCTGGGAGGGTGTGGGGGTGAGAAGTGTAAGTGTTAACTCATCATGCTTTGTGTGATGCAGTGCAGGATTGTCCAGGGTTCGTACGTGAAGATGAAGTAGGATGTGGTAATGCTAGGAGTCCACTAGGCCAGCACCAGTTGGTGCCAGTTTGCGCCAATGCAATTTACTGTCGCCTAGTGTTGCCAATAAGGTGCCTAGTGGCGTGTAGTGGCTCAAACTGCCTCCCAACTGGCTCGTGGTGGCCTGTAACGGCACCAAATTTGAATGTGGAAGGGCCCTATTATTTAATAGTGTCCAGTGCCTTTAAGATGAATTGATGCGGGATAAATACATTTCTCTTGTTTCCCTCTTGTAGCCTACCTCCTTTCGCCAGACTTCACCTGCGGAGAGAACCAGCTACCCTGCAACAATGGCGCCTGTGCTGACATGGCTCACTGGTGTGTCTATGACTTTGACAAGTTCGGGTACCAGACTGGATGTCGGGATGTCACTCATCTCAGGTTTTGTGGTAGGTGTTTTGGGATGTGTAATTATTGGAAGCCCACAGTTGGAAAATTTTTTAACGAAATTCTAAATTAAAGGAAGCGTTACTGCGGGTTATTTTTTCTTTGTTTATGAGGGCTTACACTTGATTTACTGTCAGCTGTTTAAACATAATCTATATACTAAGTTATAATCACTTTGACTTTATTGTTTCCTTTTGTTGTATATACTTATTGTTTACTGTTTGCTCTAAATCCTACCAAGTTTTTTTTCAAATTGTAAATTAAATGTAATTTTGCCTTCCAAATTTGAACAAAAATGCTGTACACTTTGAAACAGCTCTCAGTTGTGATAAAGCACTATAGAAGATGTGTTATTGTTTCCCTCTTTCAGAGCATTTTGAGTGTAATGCCTCCATGTACAAGTGCCCGCGGTCCTATTGCATTCCATTGCATCGGCGCTGCAATAACGTGAATGACTGTCCAAATGGCGAAGATGAACTATTGTGTGGTAAGAATATTTTTGTTAAACAGCTGTTCTCCCCTCTCACATTAAAGAGTTCATGACAAACTTGAGAGTTTAGAAGCAAATCCAAAGTTGTCAAAAATGACTGAAAAAACATGCATAGGAAACAAGAATAAGTGCTCAGTTTAAGATGTGGGAGGAAAACCCCAATGGGGGAAAACCCACACAATCAGGTAGGCACTCCAGTCTGAGATGGGATTCGAACCAGGGTCCTCAGAGGTGAAAGACAGGGAAAGATACCTCTGAGCCAACCTGATTCCCACGTTCTGACATTCATTCTGAACCTTATATATTATAAGTGGTGGTAAAATATCTCATTAATTTCCCCCAGAGCACTTCCGCTGTCCAGAAGGAAGCTACCAATGTCATGGACATCAAGTGTGTGTGACGGAGGACAAGATCTGCAATGGAGTCAAAGAATGTCCTCAAGATGACGATGAACTGTTCTGTGGTAAGCTCAAAAAGAAAATAATAATAATTTATAAAGTGCCTTAAGCGAGGGCCTATAACGGCACTTCACAGGTAAAAACAGTAAAAGCAAAAAGTGAAGTTACCAGCAAAAGGTACAAGCAAAATACAAGTCACGAGAGACAAGTCAATAGACATCTAAAAGTGAAAAATACTCGAAGCCTAAATTTACAGTCAATGAAAAAAAGAGTAAGGTTATAAACCAAAATGTGTATGACGATAAAAACTTGCAGCTGTTGATAATTTGTAAAAATTTGAGAAACAATTCTCTTCAAAGGAAAGTGGTTTTAGAGAGAGAGATGTGGTAGTGTTTTTGAGATACATCGCAGAAAAGCTGCCTGTCCATACAGGAGGAGTAATCCTTAATTGGGCTATTCACAATCTGAGAAATTTTCATGCAGAAATATAAAGTGATAATATGAAAAGTCTTTGAAGGGAGAATATAATTTTAGAATCTTTCTAATTTGAAAAATTAACGATATCTTGGTGGTTATTTTCACTTGCAGATGTGATCTGCCCATCTGGATGTGAGTGCACCGGACTCTCTTTCATATGTGTTGATACAGACTGGAATCAGACTAAGGCAGAAGTCTTGCCCAGTTCTTTACGGAGACTGTGAGTTCAGTTTTGGAATTGTTCAGCATCCTTATGTTGCCCCAACGCCATAGCCCTTAACTCTATCAGGACCGGGATCAGGGCACACAATGTGCCCCTTACCATAATCTACTGTTAATTTGTAGAGTTGCATCCGATCATTTTCAAACGCAATACTTTTAAGCGGAAAAACTGAAAAAAAGTGATTCCCAAAATGGGATAAACCAATTACTGTAGCCCCCCCCCCCCAACCAAAAAAAAAAAAAGTGACCCAAGTATAATGAACCATGTCACTTTTTTCAAAGTTTAATAGAGCAAAACAAATGCAGAAATTATGGGATGAATATGATTTCTGACCAAGAACTATAAAAAGCTACCAAAAAAGTAAATTTTATTTCTCATCATCATATAGAGCTTGGTGAAATAAACAAGTATGTGCAAGGTTCATCAAAATCGCTAGAGACTTTGGAAAACATTAAAGGGTCTATGTACTTTTTGTATCACAAAAAACACAATGGCAACAGATTTACACAGATTGAAGTTTTTGAGCAATGAGTAAAACAATGTCATGAAAAAAAAAATTGTTTCAGTGATCATGAGACGATGTATAAAACGTATTTTCATGACATTGGCTTACTCATTTCTCAAAAACTACAGCACCTCAGCAACTAATATTTTAAGGTACGCTTTCTACTACCATTGTCTTCAAATGATGTAAGTCTAATGTAAATCTGTGGACATTGTGTTTTGTGTTACAAAAGTACCCAAATCCTTAAACAGCTTCCCCGAACTCCCAATAAGTGCAAAGTCTAAGAGAGTTTTTAAAGTGAATTCAGAAACCCAGATCAGTTTATGTGTGTGTTTTTTATTTTACAGTGTCTTGAACAATGCCAATGCAGATGCTGATTCTACATTGAGAGTACGTCGTGAGGCACTCATGGCAGTGACAGTCAACAACACACTCTTCCTTCAATTTGGGAGGTTCCCTTTTCTCTATGATCTGTAGGTGACCCTTTGGAGGAACGTAACAATTCCATTCAGATTTAAAAATTAGTTTGTAACTCTGGTTATGCTGAAGTTTTTCCTCTGTAAAAGTCAATCAGTTGTATAGACCGTATTGAATATGTGGCACGCGGCTCAAATATCTGACCTACAAGATGGCGTCTGTGCGTGTGCCTGGGTGTGTGCGTGCATGTGCCGTAGAAATCTAACCGGAAATGTTGCATGCGGCGTGCTTGGATGATGTAAACATTTGGACGCGCATATGGTTTGCCTACAAGATGGTAACTTTTCATAGCAAAAAGGGGTTATTCAATCAGTTGTATAATATCAAACAAACCCCTTTTTGTTTTTGTTTTTATATGCCGCATAATGAATTTTTTAGAACTGTTTGCTCTTGTAGGTTATTTCTTGCTGCGTTTGTATTGTATTATTGTTGATTTGATTGTATGTATCCAGGGCCCTAGGGACTGATAGGGGCTACACTGGTTAAATAAGACATTATGAATAAATAAATAAAAAAGGTGATTTTTTTTTTCCTTTTCTTCTGTCCTGTCCAAATAGAGATTTGTCTTGGAATGGGATTGAGATTTTGGAACCTCCGATGTTTGGCCAGCAAATGAATCTAGTCTCTCTGTGAGTAATTCTTTTAATGATTTTTCATATTTCATAAATCTACTTATTGGGTCAAAGAGCTGTTTGGTCCAAAGAACGAACTTACAAAATGTTTAAAGACACCGGACACTATTGGTTACTGTCAAAGACCATGTCTTTTCACTTGGTGTATCTTAACATAATGCATAAAATAACAAACCTGTGCAAATTTCAGCGCAATTTGTTTTCAAAATAAATGATGGGACCAAAGCTTTTACTGATAATTGCTAAGCTCCTTATGTTAATAATAACAATATTGATTATATAATTTATTGTTTATCCTTACCCAAATGTGTGTAAGCACTGTATACTTGAGTTCTGTGGAAAAAATTATGCAAATTTAAAAAGGTTCCAGATATAGACACTTTTTGCCTTTTCTGTGGAAACCTGTTGTAAATATATCCCAGATTGTTGTGTAAAATCTTTCAGGTTGCAAAATGCAGCTCTAATTATGAGGCGTAATTTTATTGTTTTTATGTAATTCTGATCTAAATATATTGTAATTTTTTTTTTCTACAATAAGGTCGCTGGCACACAACAGACTTGATAATCTGGAGCCTCATACATTCGAAGGGCTTAGTTCGCTACAGGTTCTGTAAGTTCTTGTCATTACTTCAGATTAGTTGATTGATTTGATGATTTATCATGAGAACTTCATTTTGTTGTTGTTGTTATTATTAATATTATCTACTTTTTTTTGGCAGGGATTTATCGGGTAATCCACTTGTACAGATTCAACGGGACGCATTTCAGCACCTCCATCTTCTACCTAACCTGTGAGTACCAACCGCCTTTCAACTAAATCTCTCTATTGCTCCCTGTAATGTAAGTGTTGTGTAAGTGTCGTAGTCGACCAGTTAGGAGCACCCAATTCAAACTCTGGTGTTTTTCTGATCAGCAGATACACTTAGCGCCTTGAGTAACTTATTGGTAGATACGTTCGCTATATAAGACTAGGTGTCCTGCTGCTGCCACAGATGGTATGTCAGCCTCTTGGCAGAAGTGCTTGGTATCTTCCAGCCATCGTTTTCCCAGTCTATATAGAATAGAATAGAATAATTTTATTGTCCACGTTAAAAACATAGAAACTTGACATCCACTGGCCAAATTACAAGTATATACAATCAATATAAAAACTATATAAGTTACAAAATAAGTTAAGTTAGAAATACAAAGCAACAAAATACAAAAGACCTGCACACTAAAAAATGCACCAGCCAAAACAACGCCAACCGGTCACAATAGGACATCAAGACAACAACAGGCTGGGGAAAAAACCCACTCCCCCTACCCCCTTATAGCTACCCGTGACCAGCTAACGCTGCCCCGACCAATCCATTCGAACAGAGCGAACAATTCATTTAATACAAGACCGTGGTAAAAAGTTCTATCAACCCTTAGTAACCCTGCTAGCATTGTTGTTGAACATGTGAATAGCATTAGAAATAAATGATCGTCGTAGTATCGTAGCATATCTTTATGTAGATGGGAGAAATGCTATGAATTAAGGTTTATAATCAAATCACTTAATTGATAATATCAATACTCAACAGGATAAACAATTGTCCATTTCAGTGACCTTCATGGATTGGAACTCAGGCATGTGTACCAAGGATCCTTCAATGGGCTAGATTCACTTCAGCACCTGTGAGTTGTAGGAAAACTTGTTAAAATTTTGTAAAAAAAACCTTCAAGACACAAAATGAAGATTTATATTTTGAAATCAGGCTGAGACGTGTTGTGCTTCAATTTCCTTGAAAGTTTGTTACAACTAGAACTTTTATCGAGGAAACTGACTGGGTAAATTTTAAATGATTTAGGGTTAATCAAAGAAAATTTTGGTAGAGCTGGATTCAAACCAACGACCTCCATATTAACATGCTGGCACTCTACCAACTGAGCTACAGGTGATCTAAAAAAAGTAGCCTTATGTTTGCAGTCTTCCTATTTTATCAAATCTTTGATCTGGGGTGTTAGTCTGAAGCTTTTGACCCTTGATTAAATTGACAAAATAGGGACATGGCACAAAAGACTAGATAGCTCAGTTGGTAGAGCACTTGCGCGTTGAACCAGAGGTTGTTGGTTCGAATCCTGCTCTAGTTAATCTTCTTCTTTTTTTCAACGCCAAATAATCTAGAACTTCTCTGCTTAAAAACACAACAAAACAATGTACAAACTAGGAGGAGGAATGTTCTGCTGGTATTAGAAAAATATAAATTACAAACATACAGAAATGCAAGATGGTTTTGTTCAACAATTGTAAGGAGGGCACTGCCTATGGTGCACTTTTCCCTGGAGAGGCAGGTAGTGTGATGATGCTACCTACATGTGTAGTATGAATTGTGTCCTCACTGCCGCCTTACAAGTTAATGGCAGTGGACACTATTGGTAATTACTCAAAATTATGATTAGCATAAAACCTTACTAAATGGGGAGAGGTTGATAGTATAAAACATTGTGAGAAACGGCTCCCTCTGAAGTAATGTAGTTTTTGAGAAAGAGGTAGTTTGCCACAAATTTGATTTCGAGACCTCAGAATTAGAATTTGAGGTCTTGAAATCAAGCATCTGAAAGCTCACAACTTCGATTGACAAGGGTGTTAAGTTTTCTTTTATAGTTATCTCACAACTTCAACGACCACTCAAGCTCAAATTTTCACAGGTTATTTTATGCATACATGTATGATGAGATACACCAAGTGAGAAGACTGGTCTTTGACAATTTACCAATAGTGTCAAGCGTTTTTAAATGTCATTTTGTAACTATAAAAGGTCAAGTTTTCACACATTGCTGTAGTATCAAAAACAAATTCCCACTTTGCGCCTCCTCCCAAGTAGCATTTGCATTTTTGGCTGCTTCAACCTTTACCGAATCCACAGTCTCTGGAAATACATTATATGCAATATGATAATCACAGAGTACTGTACTTTCCGGAAGCATTTGAACAAAATTATTCCTTGTTTATTTATTTGATCTTTAGCGACATCAGCAATAACAATCTGACAGAGCTTGAAGCTGGAACTTTGAGAGGCCTGACTGGACTGATAAGCTTGTAAGTGTTTATTGCACCTTATTCACTGGTAGATTTAGGGGCGGTGGTCGGGAATGGTGGCAACTGCCCTCTCTAATTCAGCAGAAACCTCTCAGGCTTAGAAAGAAGATAAAGAAATTTATAAGTTTTTTATTTGGGTAAATGGTTGACAAATCAACCCCTCTTCCTGCCTTTACCAAAGAGTACCCATCGCCTGTGGAACTGCTTGCTTCTTCTTTCAAGTCCATCATCTACTCTTCAAATGCTTGGCCAGTATTGGGCGCCTCTCACATTCTTCTCGTTTGCTACCATCAGGTCTTCAAGGCAGCTCTGCTCCTCAAGAGCTGGGCATCGTGGAAGGTTTGGCACAGGTTTGTGGGGGGGGGGAGTGATGTGCCACAATCACATTTGGGTCTTTCTTTATTTTTGCCTCTCTCCAAATCAGCCAAAACAATGGTTACATGTATATTGGAAGTGATTTTACCCAAGCATTAGTCTGAGTTTGTTTTTAATGTTGTTTTTTCTAGAGATATGAGCAACAATAGCCTGAAACATTACCCTCCGGATTTATTTAGTGATCTATCATCCCTGGAGACATTGTAAGTATAAGTTGATTGAAACTGCTTCTATGTTTGAATAGGCCATGTTGTATATGAATACAACCAGGTATAGGGGCTTGCTTTAAAGACACTGGACATTATTGGTAATTGTCAAAGAGCAGTCTTCTCACTTGGTGTATCTCAACATATGCATAGTGTCCACTGCCTTTAAGTCACAAGCAAGGATTGTAAAGCACTAGAAGGAGCAAGATGGGGAACTCAAGCTAAATTTTGAAATGTGGGTTGGTCCCCTTTTTAGTAAGCAACTCTTGAACCAACAATAGATTAATACAGACAATGACCAATACTATCAATGATATAACACGAAAATGCTTGCTAAAATGGCCCCCATGTGCGTTTCACATTCCAACAATTGATAGACAGGTGACCACTTAAAGTTGAACTCCTAGAGACAGTTGTTTGGTCGTATGTTTCGAGCTAGCTTTCAGTGGTAAGAAATCGCCATAACACCCTTAAACAATTCTGAATAAATGTTTATGGGACAGTGGTTTCCAGGATTTACGCCTTAAAAGCTGTCTCTATAGTCTGAGGAATTTAAATGTAAACCGTTTCCTATACTAACTATTATGCAAGTGAATTGAACGGGACATCTTTCATTATTTTAGAGGCAGGCTAATGCGAAGATCAATGGTTCAAATCCAATTTTATCAATGGTTTTTATATTATTTAATATATTGTTTTTCCAGGCATTCAGACAAGTATCTGTTTTGTTGCATGGTGGATGGCCTGAAGGAGTGCACCCCGGAACCAGACCAATTTTCATCCTGTGAGGACTTAATGCGTAACGAGGTCCTCCGCATCTTCATCTGGATCCTTGGCTTGAGCGCCTTCTTGGGGAACCTCTTTGTGGTGGTTTGGCGTAACCGCAACAAGCAACGTTTTCGGGTCCAGAGCTTCCTGATTCTTAACCTTGCCGTTTCCGACTGCTTCATGGGCGTCTACATGCTGATCATTGCCAGCGCCGACGCGTACTTCAGGAATATTTACATTTATCACGCGGACAACTGGAAGGGAAGCACTCTTTGTAAGATCGCTGGCTTCCTCTCCGTCTTCTCTAGCGAGGGGTCTGTCTTCACTCTCACAGTCATCACCCTAGATCGCTTCCTCTGTATTTTGTTTCCCTTTGGGCGGCTTCGCCTCGGACGGAAGTCCGTCAAGTTTGTCATCGCCGGTGGATGGCTGTTTGCCTTCTTGCTGAGCGGGATCCCAACGCTTGGATTACCGTATTTCGGTGAGCATTACTACGGGCGTACCAGCGTGTGCCTTTCTCTTCCCCTGACGTCCGACAAGGCGCCGGGCTGGGAGTACTCCATCACCATATTCCTTGGGGTGAACCTGGTCAGCATCATCACCATCTTAGTCTGCTACATTGCGATCTACATCTACGCCAAGCGTTCAGCCAAGCAGATCCGCTCGACGCAGGGTGCCTCGAAGGAGCTCAAAATGGCTATGAAGACTTTTTTGATCGTTGCGACGGACATGTGCTGTTGGTTTCCCATCGTTATCATGGGGTTCCTATCGCTATCCGGAGCCGTTGTGATACCGCCGACGGCGTATGTCTGGATTGCCGTCTTTGTTTTACCAATCAACTCATCCATCAATCCGTATTTGTACACTATCTCCTCTATTGGGCTTCCCAAACTAGCGGAGGTTTCCCAGAACTACAGATCGCAACGATGTCGGTGCCAGAACAATAGTGTTTTGAATAGTGATATTGCTTTAAGCACTTGTCGTAGGTCAAACAATAACTCACCACCTACAGGTAAATTCTTGAACTTTTCAAATAAAAAATTCCTCTCATTTCCCATTTAATTTTTAATTTCCACCAAGAAAACTGACTAATGGGAAGATAGTTAGTTACGCTAGGGGTCGTTGGTTCAAATCCTGTTTCTTTGTTCATACACAGTCATATTACCTTTTTGGTTTGTTCCTTGATAATTGAAATAAGAAAGTTGTATCCCCTGTACTACCTTTTCCAAGGTTTATCACAAACGTTGGTGTGATCACTGGTTTGCAGTTCAGGGTTGGATGGCTTCTGACTGGGCACCCTGAACAAAGATATTGACAAAATAGGGAGACTGCCAACAAAGGCGTGGATAGCTCAGTTGGCAGAGCGCTAGCATATTAATCTGGAAGTTACTGGAAGTCTCTGTTCAACCCAAAATTAAATAGATACATTTTTACAACTTTGTATTTTTAATGTGACAGGTGCCACACCCATCTCGACACCAACAGTGAGACGGAAAACGCCCTCGTGTGGCAGGTTTGTCCTGTCGGAGCTGCTCTATTCTCCCGGGACCAGTGACCCATCACTGAGACTCAACGATAAAGACTTGGGTTGCATCAATACAGATCTTGGGGATGCGCTGAGGATCTTACATGACAAAGGATTGCACCTTTGCGGAAGTATAGAGAAGGCGGTTGTCTTGGAAAGATTGGTAAGAAAAAAATTAGAACAGTTTGGATGTATTGGCTTGAGCCAATTAGCATGTTGGACTCAAGTTCTGATGGCCCTAAATAGTCATTGGAGAGTGGGTTCGCATCCCAGTCATGACACTTGTGTCCTTCGACATTAGACCTAACTACCCAATATTTGTTAATGATTTTTTCATATCGCAAAACTACCAACATTTATAAATGACCATGATTTTAAGAGTATGTTCTGTTTTAATGTGCAGCCAACAGAGTTAGAGTGGCACGCAAACCTTCTCCTTCCACGGTCATCCCAAGGTACTATTGACCACAAGCCAGACGAAGAAGTTTTACGTGAAGACGAGCAGAAGCTTAAAGTCGTGGTGCAGCAACTGCGAAACAAATTCCACCAGTCCAAGTTGAGTCCACTCCGAAATAACATCAATCTCACGTAACCTTCAGCGCAGGGCCCTGAGGCTGCCGTGGATTGTTTGGGCTGCACTGCAAAAACCGGAGGGTTCAAATATACACTTTGGGTGTTTAAGATATAAAAACAAAGTAACTGCAAAAGTTATCACTTATTTCTGCCATAGCATCTACATTGGTGTTATTTTATCACTTATTTCTGCCATAGCATCTACATTGGTGTTATTTTATCACATATTTCTGCCAAAGCAACTACATTGGTGTTATTTTATTATTTATTTCTGCCAGAGCATCTACATTGGTGTTACTATTGGTGTTATTTTACTACCCTATATGATGTTGATTCATTCTGTCTACACCTACATCTATGATAGTTTACGTCAAAGCATGTTTAGCAACTGGAGAAGCAATGAAGAAGTTTCTGTTGTAGATGTGGGGGGGGGGGGGGGAAGCACCAGAGATAAAATTATTTCAGTGAAAACTCCAGCAGTCAAGTAGGGACTGAAAACCCAGTCGACACATAGCGCTCCGTGTTGGATTCAAACCGAGGTCCCGAGGTGGAAGGCGAGGCAAGACACCACTACACCAACCTGACTGCCCTTTGGTAAGTGACAACACCTATAGTGTCACTTTTAACACCCCAGTTTCTGCAGTGTCCAGTGTGTAGAGGTTTAACCATTCATTTGAGGAGATGGGCATGTAACAAAACAAAAAAATATTTTCATTGTTTTGAATTTTGTTCACGTTTTGCCTTAATATTGGCTCTTTCAATTGATGCAAAGATTAATACTGTGATTTTATCTGCTGTTTCCACATATTATTTGTGTAATTTTATTGTTTGTTATTCAACGGTGTGCACTTCATACAAAATATTTCCAAATAATGCCTATCTCTCTAACAAGTATAGGATTTGGGATAACTTTACATTTTTTGTTCAATTAACTTTTTTAATTAACTTTGATATTTTCATTCAATGTTTGTATCTGTTGTACTTTAAAACAAAAAGCTGAGATGTATTTGTATATATTGATCTAATTAATAGGTTGTCGCTTTTATTTTGAATTTCATGAATGGTGATCTGACAAAAGATTTAAAAATACATACGTGTATATAATTAAGTAGGCATATATATTTAAAATGGAACACTGGTTCCTATAACAGTGTTGCTGCCAGGTCTTTTGATTGAACCGAATGTGTAAATTACTTGTGTTAAAAGCAAACAAAGCCAATGAGAACTGAGGGTTGTGAGTCCGGGGAAAAGGAGAGCAGGCAAATAAAAAATAGTTCAGAATGTTTGGAGAGAAAATACTAATGAGTAGGATTTGAAACTGCGTGGTGGAAGTATAGTCAGGGCCCAATATTGTTAAGCTTGTAAGCACAACTATTTGCTTAGCATGAAATTTCTTCCCTGATAAAAACAAGATTACCAACAAAATTTCCATTTGTTGCATATTGCTCGTTACTTGCATTCAGCTGTTGTTTGCTTATCCTGAAAATCACGTGGAAATTTGGTTGGTAATCCTGTTTTTTATTAAGGAAGAAATTTCATGCTAAGCAAATTTATTTGCTTACGGGCTTTATGAAATTTGGCTCTGGTGAGGTTTGCCGTAACACCATGTGTAAATCTCTTTCGAATAGTGCTGTTTCTCAAAACCGGTGATTGTCAAAACCAACCATATGATTTGTCAACCACTGGTTGTTTTTTCAATACGAACATTGCTCAATATAGATTTACACATGGGGCTACCGCAAACTTCGAAAAAAAAAAGACACTGGTTTGAATGTTTGTGATCATACAGTGGAAAATGCAAGGCCGTATTTGAATATGCGGATACAGACTGTTGCCAAGTGTGTGGCTAGGGACGTCCTAAACTTCAACGGATGATGATGCGGACATCCAGCGGTAGCCTTAGCTGTAGCCACTTATTCGGACCATCGGACACTGCCTCAATCAGCTTCACGGACCTCGTGCACCTGATGTCTTTTGAGTAGAGCGCCCTCGCGCGCCGAGAGGTCAATGGAGGTCGTTCATAGGCCAATCATGCGTCGCGTTCACAGTAGACTTGACTCAAGCCCCAATCCCGTGCCATCGTGGACAACTATCATTTTGTGAAACTCTGCACCCCCCCCCCCCCCCAGCTGTTCCACACGGGACCACATTTTGACGGCGAGCACGGCTTGTTTTCTAGTAGGCGCGATATGTTTAGGGACCTCTCACGTCACACAAGAGCGGGGCCTCGGGACCACCTTACCACATTTTGCCGGCGAGCGCGTAATAAAGTAGTTCACGGCTTATTTGCTAGTTGGCGCGATATGCTTAGTTACCTCTAACAAGAGAACTGGACTTGGATCAAGTCTACGTTCACAGCTGTGCAAATCGGTTAATTGTTTCATGTTTCGTCAGCGTTTTGCATCGAAGATGGCAGTTCGATGACGTCTATGCATAATGCTTATTTTAATTAAACTCAGCTGTGGTTCTAAAGGTAATTACTTTTTAGTTCCAGAACACTTTACAAACTGCCTAGGTTTTGATAAAGTTAATTTCCTAAGATTTTTATATATTTTTTGGAATGAAAAGTTATGCAAGCTTTAAAGGCAGTGGACACTATTGGTAATTACTCAAAATTATGATTAGCATAAAACCTTTCTTGATTTCGAGTAATGGGGAGAGGTTGACAGTATAAAACATTGTGAGAAACGGCTCCCTCTGAAGTGACGTAGTTCTCGAGAAAGAAGGAATTTTTATCGAATTTGATTTCGAGACCTCAAGTTTAGAATTTGAGGTCTCGAAATCAAGCATCAGAAAGCACACAATTTTGTGTGACAAGGGTGTTTTTTCCTTTCATTATTATCTCGCAACTTCGACGACCGATCGAGCTCAAATATTCACAGTTTTGTTATTTTATGCATATGTTGAGGTACACTAACTGTGAAGACTAGTCATGACAATTATCAATAGTATCCACTTTCTTTAAAGATAATACTGCGTGGTAGTAGCAAACATGTTGTTATTTAATTTGTGGGACCTCCGTTTTGTAAAACCGCTTTGTAGCATGGAGGTGTAACAAAAAGCATCCTCCCAAAAATGACGTCAAATTATTGTTAGTTTGACGCAAGCCATCATTGACAGAAATCTGTCTAGCCTTTCAAGACCTTGAGATTGGTGCCAAATTATTTGATCAATAATTACGAACACTTGAGACATGCCATTTAACAATATATTAAATGCTAAACAATTCTTGAACTTTAATTGTATGTAATTCTTTGAGGGAAAATGGGTGATACTTAAATTCGGTATCGGCGCGATTGTGGAGCGGCTGTCTGAATGGGGTGTTACAGAGGTGAGGGACAGAGCGATAGAAAGGGAGGGAGAGGAGAGGGGGCGTTGTGTGTGTGTGAGGAACACTGAATGGATTATGATAAAGTGATCGGGCAAAGGATAATGTTTGAAATCCAAGTCCACACAACACTGGCAACCATCATGTGGTGATTTTGAAGCAATGCGGTACACATCATAAAACACTGCTTTTTAGTATAAACTATATTATGGCCCCCATCTTGTTTGGCGGCTTGACTTCTTGTTTTACCTGTACTCGGCTTCCAAAGATGTTTTTTTATATATGGGATGTGAATAATTTCGCCCGTACTATTTTTTTCCCCTAAGTTCATATTCTTATTTTCATTTAAGTTGATATGCGACACTATTACGAAATGTTGAAAGGGACAGTAGTTAAAGGAGCCATAATTATGCCTTATGTTTATACAAGATCTATTTCAGTAAAATATGTTATAAATATGACTTAAATGGCACACATCATAATTCGTTGGATCGGGACTGGTGCTAGTGCAAGTTGTACATATTTCACAACATGAATTCGCATATTTTGGAACTCCTGTGGTCGATTTCACAAAGCACCATGATTTATCTTACGATGAGGTTGTCAGTATTACCATGTGTATTGTGGCACCACACTTTGCTTAGCATGTAATAGTGATTTGCAGCTAAGATCTAATCGAGCCCTGATTGCTGAATGGAGTTTAGTTAAGAGTGGTCTTAAACTATTAAAATATTAAAAATGGACAACAAATAAACAAATAAACAAATAAACAATGTTCGGTTTTTGAGAAGAACATTTAGGCCATATGTGTGGATGTGTGCATTTCTTTTAAACTATTAACCTTTTGATTATTACGGGTAAGAAATTGCAATTAACGACCAATAGCAGTGATGAGCTAACGAATTGTGAATTTTATTGATATTTATGATATATAATACATTATTGACACTATGTTATAATTATGCAAACATGAGTCGTAGTTGTTGTGACACTCTGTTTTGATTTCTCAATTACCTGTAACGCTTTCACACCATTACATAAATAAATGTTAAATTCCCTCTTTTTTTTATAACTGTGACGAAATATAAAAGAAGAAGTCATTTTACCCAGAAATGGGAAAAAGACATACACAAATATTTTATACTTTTTGAATTCTTTGTAATTTGTCGTCTGACTAATAGTATCCTAATAATATACGTGTACACAAGCACACATTGGCTCAATAAACTGTTGAAGTTTTGATGAGTTGATGAGTGTTACTTGATTTCATCAATTCTTAATTTGATGTCATCAATAGTCAAAGTCACCTGGAAGTGGTATTTTTTCAAAATAAAGCTTTTGTCACTAATATATGTGTTTTGATGAGTGGAATGTGAATAAACAGTTAACTAAGGTTTAAAAAAAATCAGTTCTTATGTTATTTACAAATTTTAAAGTTTTAAAAAATTTAAACACAATTGCAAAGTACATGTACGGACCAAGTCGTGAGTTTGTACGTTAAAAAAAAAAAAAAAAAAAAAAAAAAAGTTTTTTACGGCAATGCCGACCAGGTGTATTGCTGCTGAATGCAGAAAAACACTTTTTGAAATGTACCAACTCACGACTTGGACGTACATGTACTTTGCACGTGTGTTTACTATACGCATTGCAGGCAAAGTCTGCCTCGATTGACTTCACAAAAGGGGTAGGCGGAGTTGACAAACAATTATGAAAACAATTGTTTTATTGTTCGTAAACATATACTCTTATGTTTGAAAAAAAATATGGTTCCAGGTGACTTTAAGGTATTAGAAAATCGAATTCAAATGTCAAATGCTTTTAATAAAATTAGGAAGACTGACACGAACCGGTGTGGCGGTTTCAGTCTTCCGCCGTGTTCAGTTTTCCGGGTGACGTAGCCGGACATTTCACCACGTTGTTGGAACGGTTTAAGCTTTCCGGCGTGTTCAGTTTTCCGGGTGATTCTTTTCTGTTTAGTCACATTCTCTTGCCCCATCTTTACACGTATTCATGCGTACAGCTGTAAGCAGGTCACACTGCTTGTGCCACACCAAATTCTCTCATACGATCCACGCGTTCGCCGCTCGTTGTACTCGTGGACGCCGCCATGACAGCTACCGGAGAGTAACACGGATGACTCAATACAGCACTAAAATTGACTACTTTTGCTTTCTGTGCGCAGGCATCGCATGACGTAAAGTTACCGTATTTGGTCATCGGAAAACTGAACACGGCGGAAAGTTGAAACCGCCACACCGGTTCATACTCGCTGCGTATTCACTGCGTACGCAGCGCGCGGACCTGTTTTTTTAAAGTCCGCAGTGCGTAAAAGGAAGCGCAGTGCGTAATCGTTTTTCGCAAATGCGTACGAATTTTGACAAAATGAAAATTAGGTCGTACCATAGAGTTATATAAAGAACTATGATCCAGATTCTTTAATTGACATTGAGGGTTTCAAACTGATACGGAGCGACCGATCGTCAAACTCGGGAAAAACCAAGGGAGGTGGTGTATGTGCTTTCATCAACGAAAAATATTGCCATCCATCGCATATAACTGTTAAGGAAAAACTATGCACCAAAGATATTGAGCTTTTGGCAATTTCTCTACGACCCTACTATTTACCTCGAGAAATACATTGTTGTATACATTCCCCCTTCTGCTGACATAACTATTGCATCTGACACAATACATGATTACGTCAACAAAGCAGAGACACAATCACCGGAAGCTGCCAACTTCATTCTTGGCGATTTCAATTCATGCCGTTTGGGTCATTGTCTTCCCAACTATCATCAATATGTAAACTGCCCGACCCGGAAAGAAGCCTGTCTCGATCTCTGCTATGGGGACATCGAAAGTGCTTACCGAGCTAAAGGATTGGCGGGACTTGGAATTTCAGATCACAATAATTATGATTCAGCTGATCCCTTTGTATCAACCCAGAGTGCGCACCGTACCCGTTCAAAAGCTGAACGTCAAATCATGGACCGCAGAATCTACTTCGGAACTTCGCCATTAGGGTCTTTTCGTTTTCGACGACGGATGGTTTTTCAGGCCTCTATCAGTACCGGGAAAGTCCCAGCTCTGTGGAAATGTTCAACCATTGTTCCTATTCCTAAGCGACTCCATGCCAGAGAGATGAACAATCTTCGACCAGTGGCTTTAACATCTGTGCCAATGAAATGTTTAGAAAGGGTTATCATGAATAGGCTCATGCCATCAGTTAACAAATCTTTAGACCAGATGCAATTTGCATATCGTCCCAAAAGAAGCGAGAAGACGCAGTGCTTACTCTATTAAAATGCTGCTTACGAACATTAATTAGAAAAAGGTGGTACTTATGTTAGAGCCCTCTTTGTTGATTTTTCAAGTGCGTTCAATACAATTCAGCCTCACCTCATGATTAAAAAGCTCCTTGATCTTAATGTAGATTCTAATATTGTTTTATGGATACAAAGTTTTCTTACAAACCGGACACAACAGGTTAAGCTAAACTCCACTATCTCACCATTTCTTAGTACAAATACAGGTATTGAGTCATCCGTTACCCTCCGGTAGCTGTCATGGCGGCGTCCACGAGTCGAGTACAACTAGCGGCAAACGCGTGGATCGTATGTGTTGTTTTTTATTGCAAGCAGAGTGTGACCTGCCTAAAGTTGTACCCATGAATACATTATGTGACTACACAGAAAAGAATCGTAATATAAACAATGTGGGGTCACTGCTGAGAGAACAACAGTACTCGCCAGGGTACTCGCGGCGGTATCTGACAGGTCACCCGGAAAACTGAACACGCCGGAAAGCTAAAACCGTTCGAACAACGTGCTGATATGTCCGACTACGTCACCCGGAAAACTGAACACGGCGGAAGACTGAACCCGCCACACCTGCCTTACGACAGGGTTTGCAAAACAGTGAAAGTAACTAGCTAAGCAAGGACTACAGAGGGCGCTCGATTGATGACGAGTACAAGTTCATGAAGTTTGTTTTTGTCGCAGCTAGCTAGCTCTACCAGAGTTAAATCTTTGACAAGCCGTGAGTAGGGCCATAGGGCCTATTCTACTTTATGACAAAATGTATTGTTTACTTCCTTTCCTTGTTGTACTATGCAACCTATACACATTTCACATGCTTTACTACGTTCTCTGCATAAATAACCAGATTACGTACGTATATAATACTATAATAGCCTAGCCCACCTTGTTGAGCTCGATCAACTCGGTCCCAGTCAACTCGGTCCCAAGTAAACTCGGTCCCAAGTCAACTCGGTCCCAAGTCAACTCGGTCCCAAGTCAACTCGGTCCGTATGGTTGACTGGAAGTAGTTGTATGTTTTCTTTGAACTTGGAAAAAAATAATGAATGTCCTTTGACTTTGGGTACATGAAACGGGATAAGTGTGCACCGATGTTCGGGGTATAATATTCGATACCTTCAATAGCGACCCATTTGTTTCTGTATTTCAACACTCACTTTTGAAAATGTTACCGATTGTGTTGGCAAATAAATTTCTAATAAAAAAAGTCTCTTTGCTTCCAACCAGAGTTTTGTTTTCTGTATGGCTCTCAACAATTCATTAATTAATTGACAACCATTAATAATTGAATCCTCTTCGATTTCTTTTCAAGTAACTTACATTTAAAATTAAATAGTGTAGAAACAGTACGAATTACATAAGTCATAATTATTTATAAAAAGAAATAAAGAAAGGAAATTAATGTTTGGTTAAATTATAAAGAAAACTTTCAAGTTAACTTATAAGAATAAATAATAAATAATATCCAAAATCTACTAATTAAAAAACTAAAACTATTAAGGAAATTAATGTTTTGGTCGAAAATAAAAAACAATTATAATATTGTTCAAATAAACTTGGGTTGCGGTCCCTCCCCGCCCACCCTCCATCCCGCCCGAGCAAGCTTCCCAGTCTTGGGACCGAGTTGACTTGGGACCGAGTTGACTTGGGACCGAGTTGACTTGAGACCGAGTTGACTGGGACCGAGTTGACTTGGGACCGAGTTGACTTGGGACCGAGTTGACTTGGGACCGAGTTGACTTGGGACCGAGTTGACCGGTACCTCCGTTAATGGCTCCGCTTTTAACATCTGTCACCATTACAGCCCACCTTCGATACATGTCTAAAATGCTAAGTTTTCAAAGGTCGCAAAATGCGTGGTAGTTTGATTGAAAATTTTCCCATTTAAAGGAACACATTATGTCATTGCCTTGGATCGGTCGAGTTGGTCTTTGGAAAGCGTTTGTAGGCCCTAACCGTTTGTTATAAAAATGCATATGCTAATACAAAGATGTTTAAAAATTAGAATACAATGATCCACGCAAATTTGCCTCGAAATTGCGTGGTTTTCCTTTTACTTTGCAAACTAACACGTTTAGCCATTTATGGGAGTCAAAAATTTGATTCCCATAAATGGCCAACCGCGTTAGTCAACGAGGTAAAAGGAAAACCACGCAATTTCGAGTGATACTCGTGGGGATCATTGTATTCTACTTTTAAAATACCTTCTCAAAGACCAACTCGACCAATCCAATCAACGTGTTCCTTTAAAAAAGTCCAATACTACTCCAACGTACCTCATTTTATTCCTTACATTTGTGAAATTACTATGACACATGTCCAGATGTGTAGCCTAGCTATAAAATGGTTGATAAAAACACTTAAAACACCCTGAAAGTTCTTTGCGTTTGTTGTCTGCCATACACCACTACTTCAATTACAAGATCACATTTTTTTTTACATGTCAACAGAGGGGATACAAAAAACTGTGGTGGTTGAAGTGGACGTGCGCCTTATAGGCAAATTTCCAGAAATTATGATTTTATTGTAAATTGCACGCGGGTTAAAAAAAACAAAAAACAAAACATCAAAAGCATTATTGATAAAAAATACGCTCATTTATTATTCATAATTTTTTATATTACAATTAACTATAAAAAAACAGCATTTTAGTGTTGTATCTTAGTTTTGTAAATTGATGGCTTCACCACAGGTTGGGCCGGGTGTAAGATGGGGGTTCAGCTAATTAGCCTGGTAGAAACCCAACAATTGATGGGGTAAATAGTTTTAACTGGCAGGTTTGGCCTTCTAGTTTCCCTGCCGCATGGACTTGAGTGTTGAGAAGAAAAGGCGGCATAGAAAGGGACCCCGTATTAACGTTTCAAAACAAGTGCGTGAATTTATGTGATGCAAAACGTATGCTGGGGCAAATTGGGGTTGTTTGCAGACGACGACCTTCATTGTGCTTCGATGGCGTTCTACGGGCTTGAAATTCTTCTCTCAGGTGGGTTATGACATCGGACAAATAAAAATAAAGCTCAAAGTTGTTTTGGTTCTGTTAATTAAACTAAAATTCTATCTCAAGTCTTCAGTGCGTGAATATAGGGTACACAAGGATAATGGCTTAAAGACAGTGGACACTATTGGTAATTGTCAAAGACCAGTCTTCTCACTTGTTGTATATCAACATGCATAAAATAACAAACCTGTGAAAATTTGAGCTCGATTGGTTGTCGGAGTTGCGAGATAAATATGTAAGAAAAAAACACCCGTGTCACACGAAGTTGTGTGCTTTTAGATGTTGGATTTCGAGACCTCAAATTCTAAACTTGAGGTCTCAAAATCAAATTCGTGGAAAATTACTTCTTTCTCGAAAACTATGTCACTTCAGAGGGAGCCGTTTCTCACATGGTGTTATACTATCAACCTCTCCCCATTACTCGATATCAAGAAATGTTTTATGCTAATAATTATTTTGAGTAATTACCAATAGTGAACACTGCCTTTAATTATTGTATTGGTTAGGGTTAGGGCTAGGGTTAAGGGTTAGAGTTAGGGTTATGTTTTTTAACTATTTTTTTTTTACCATGTAGCCTTAGTTATTTTCCGAACAACATCTGGGGGCGACTTTGTCAGGGTAGGGGGCGACATTGTCAAGGGGCGACTTTGCTAGGGGCGACATTGTTTGGGGGCGACATTGCCAGGGGGAGACTTTGCAGGGGCAACGTTGTTGGGGGCGAGCTTGTCAGGTAGGGAGATGACCAGTATTCTGTAAGACCATGAAGACTATAAGAAATCAATCAGCCCACCTTGTGGAGCTGTACAGAGAGCCATTAATAACAGCTCAACAAGGTGGGCTAGTCGAGACCGTGTTCACGCGACAGTGGTGCACTGTCATGTTGTGCACTGTTGGGTGGTGTTGTGTTTGCATTGCAGTTTGCACAACTTTGACTCAAGTTTCTCGCACATTCTTTGTTGCTCGGCAGTGGTAAATTTTTATGAAAATAGGTAGTTATAAAAAACATGTTGATCTTGATCATGATCTTGAAAAAATGATTGATCGGCTCCTTACGAACAACACTTAAAGAGGTTAGGTCAGGAGGGAGGAAACCCTAGCCGATTTATATTGTATTTTTAACTAATAAAAATACTCTATTAAATTACTAATCTAAAAAACTATGTTCCCCTCCGTTTATTAGGGATACCTCAACTTGACACTGCATGAGTCCATGACAGTCTATACGGTCTGTATGGCGGACAAGACAGTGAACTTGTTGCTGCATGTAGTTGCGATAACTTAACCTTCCTCCCGACGGCGAAGAGGGGGCTACATTATCACAACTAACTTGTTGCCATCAGCGTCCAGTTGTGATGATGTGTTGGTGGGTGGGGGGGGGGGGGTGGTCAATGGTGCGGGTCATGCTTTTATTTCACATTGTAAAGATGATAGGGGGCAAACCCTCTTTTGCAACAAGTGATAACTCGTTGGCGTGTGCGGGCTTCCTGTTATGATCTCGACAATCCTCACAGCATAAGAACATTAATATTGCTTTTTTTATTTACTTTATGGAAAAATAAAAGTATACTTTACTACTTGCAGCACTAGCGGATGTATTCGGGATGTAAATTTGTAATGCTTTCATTCTGTTTACTTTCTTTTCCTCGTGTTCCTCTATTATCTTTTGTGAACACTCGTGATAATGTTTTCCTGGGGGGCACCTGGGAGAGGGGGGAACTGGAAACTTTATAGAGTATAGAATGTTTTGCAGGCACATACCGGGTGGCTCAAAAAAAACTATACACTTTCGAAATGATTATTACCGAATAAAAAATTACGATTCTCAGGCAAAATGTTTCTGTGTATGGATAGCTAATGGTCTCAACTTTCATACGACACCAAAAAGTCAGGAAAATATTTCATGTCTGGGTGAGCACTGCTCACTTTTGTGAAGGGTATGAAAATAGACTGCGCAGGAATTAGCCTTCCTTAATAAATTCATGATCAAATGCGATCAGTTTGGGTTTGCTGAATGAATTTTAATGTTTATTAAAGGCAGTGGACACTATTGGTAACTACTCAAAATAATTCTTGGCGTAAAACCTTTCTTGGTGACTAGTAATGGGGAGAGGTTGATGGTATAAAACATGAGAAACGGCTCCCTCTGAAATGCCACAGTTTTCGAGAAAGAAGTAATTTTCCACGAATTTGATTTCGAGACCTCAGATTTAGAACTTGAGGTCTCGAAATCAACCATCTAAACGCACACAACTTCGTGTGGCAAGGTTTTTTTTCTTTCATTCTTATCTCGCTACTTCGATGACCGATTGAGCTCAAATTTTCACAGGTTTGTTATTTTATGCATATGTTGAGATACACCAACTGTGAAGGTTAGTCTTTGACAGTTACCAATAGTGTCCACTGCCTTTAAACCATTTTGTTTTAATTCATGAGTGAACATGAATTGCATTTTTGTTCTTGTAGCATTGTAACTTTCCCTGGTAGACTCACTGGTGTTATCACGGGTGTCAGGCTGGGGTGATGGTACATGTTGCAACTTCCATATTACAAACTGTGGTTTTTTTTCATATCTGCTGAATAAAAACCTTCAACCCACATTTCAGTTATTGTAAGATGAGTTGAACATTTGATTGTTTTTTCTTAATGAACAGGGCCCAATTTCAGAGAGCTGCTAAGCACAAAAATGTGCTTAGCGTGAAATATCTTCCTTGAACAGGATTACCAACAAAATTTCCATTTGTTGCATATTGCTTGATACTACTGGTATTCAGCTGTTGTTTGCTTTAAATCATGAAAATCACATGGACATTTTTGGTAATCCTGTTTTTATCAAGTAAGAAATGTCATGCTAAGCAAATTTTTGTGCTTAGCAGCTCTATGAAATTGGGCCCTGATGGGGATTAAGTAAATTGATTATTCAAATATGGCTTGTTGAAAACCGGAATGTCACAGATGTTGGTTACTTATTCTTCAGGTTAGCCCTTTGACCTGAAGTAGCCGTCATCTTGGATTGAATGTTGTAAGCTACAAAGGACTACCTCTCACAAAGGGAAGGCTAATTCCTGCGCAGTCTAATTCTCAACCATTCACAAAAGTGAGCAGTATTCACCCAATCATCAATTAATTTTGGACTTTTTGGTGTCATGTGAAAGTTTAGACCATTAGCTATCCATACACCTAAACCTTTTCCTCCAGAATTATATACTTTTTATTTGGCAGCCATTTCAAAAGTGTATCTAGGGTTTGTGAGACATTGTGGTTGTGATAATCTTAACCTTTAGACCCTCCTGGCAATATTTACATGGCTTAAAAAAAAAAATCATTTTTCATTTTTATTCATTAAGTTTGATTTAACTTCAGTAGAGATAAACTATTTTTAGTTTAAGAATGGCCACAGTTAGATCCTTTATTTATTTACTTACTATTAGAAATTATCTCTTTTTATCTACAATACAAGTCGTGTTCGTTTTGATCTGCAGGGTACCAGTGCTAACACTGTTATTGAATGGCAAACTCAGCAGGAATGTCCTTCAACTCAAAGGTTGTACTTTTTGTGGTGATACTTGGAGCAGTCGTCCTCTTTTACAAATACAACTCCAGTAAAGTTAATACGGAGGAGTTGGACGAAGAGCTACTGATTAAAGATTTGCAAAAAGGTGCCTATCTCAAATGAACAGTATTTCATTTTACAAAACTCATGTCACCTCCATTAAATGGCCATGCAGGGAACGATTTTTCGACTGAACATGTTGTGTGCACGGTGAATAGTAAATGGTGATTTTTGACAAAGGGAAATTGTTCACTCCTTATTGTATTCATAAAAACAGAATACGCTACAGAGATATAACCACAGGAACTAGGCCAAATAGTAAAATGGAGACAAGCCACAAATCATTTAAAAGTTCTATTTCACGAATGAGTGTTTTTTTGCTCGCTTGTCGGTCTGTCTTTCTGTGCTGAAGTTGCAGGATCATTTTTAGGTAGGAACTGTCTGGTGGGGTATTTTTTCATTGTGGAATGCACCCCTGCAATGTCTTAATGTCTGTTTGTTTTGTCTGGTGGTTTACATGCAGCATTGTTACATAAGGCACCCCATACATACTGTTATGTGATGTTTTGTTGCAATGTATTACACAAATCCAAGGTGGCTTACGTCTCCCCCCATGAAAAAGCACACAATCATTCAGATACAGGCCCCTTCCTGTTTTAATAAACCATTTCTCCTGAAGACGAGCAGAGTAGTAATCGGTGAGACCACACTAGCTCTTTTCAAAGCCAACATGGATGTACTCACAGTTTACTATTTAGTATTGACTTCTTAAACCTTTTTCACTGTATGGTACATTGTATACATCAGAACCTTCCCCCCCCCCCCCCCCACCACCACACCCAAGATAACAAATGTCTTGTTTCGCCACTGCAACAGTCCATGTTTATTCCTTCCTTTTTTTTTTACTTTTTTTTTTACATCATTCTGTAATCACAGCATCACTTGGAGTACTTGGAATGTCTAACTGGGATGAAATCAAGAAGGTTGCTGTCGCAAATCTGGCGCTGCGAGTAACCGATGGCAAGGTTGACCTCGGCGGTAAAGGCTTGGTGTTCAGACGAGAGGTATGGTTCAAGTCATTCTAACTAACGTTTTCTGTCTTTCTTGTATACTATACGATGACGTTTAAAAAAAAAAAAAAAATATTTTCACAAAAAGCACAAGACTGCCATTTGTGAGTTTACTGGAATGGTGCTGAAGTCCAGTGGTTTACTGGAATGGTGCTGAAGTCCAGTGGTTTACTGGAATGGTGCTGAAGTCCAGTGGTTTACTGGAATGGTGCCGAAGTCCAGTGTAAAATGTGAGCCCGTTAAGGCATTCTTGGGATGAATCAAATTGAGATAAATGTGTGGTTTCATTAAAGAATCTGTGGATACAGGGACTGCAGGGTTTTAAACAATGTTTCTGTGTCTTTATGAAGGTCGTTGACAGCACCCAGAAGAAGACCAAAGGGTCCATCGTCTTTCTTCATGGGATGAAGTTCAAGTCTCAAACATGGCTTGATCTCGGGACGCTTCACGTCATTGCATCCTATGGGTACAGGACAATAGCTGTGGATCTTCCAGGTACAGTAGTGCTGGGATATCAAAAATGGAGCCTTATCAAATAAGCGTGGGAGATGGCCTTGGCTTTCGAATTCAAACAGGTTGTTTGTCCGAGGCATAAGTACAAACAAAAACAAATCCATTTAGGCCTATATAGCAAAAAGAAGAGCAAAGGGTTTAAGGGAAGGATCCAGAGTGGTATATTCCAGGTGTGAGAAGCAAAATGAGAGAATGTGCGACTTGAAGTACCTTCATGTTTAAAAAAAGAGTGGCACTCTTTATTTAATCCTCACAGGTTTTGGGGAAACAGCAGCCATTTCGGGTTTAAACCCAGTGGACTTCCTGACAGAATTTCTGAAGAGCATGAAAATTGAGGATCCAGGGAATGTCTTGATCGTCAGTCCTTCCATGAGTGGCTCGTTCTCCCTCCCCTTCCTCATGGCACACCCGGACAGGTTCAAGGGATTCGTTCCAGTGGCTCCGGTTGATACACAGAAATATAATGCCGCAGCTTATCAACAGCTCAAGGTAGGAGCGGCAGCCATGTTTGTCAAGTTCCTTACATCGTAAATAATGATTCTTATCATGAAATACACATAGCACCAGACAGTCCGTTGAGTTTTGGTTTGGTGATATTGACCCCATTGCCCCCATTGCATGCACAGGATTGTGCTTTGTTTTCAGCAAATTGAACACTTGTGTGCAAACTGTGATTTTTGTTTTTGCATTATTCTGTTTTTTCCCCATAATTTTCTTTGGTCTATAGGGTCGCGGCTTGATTGTCACTTGACTTGCGTTTAAGCATAGAAGGCCCTTAGGAACACACTTGGAAACAGCAAAAGCCACAACTGTTAATTTTATTATTGGCAATGATTTAAGACGGAGCAATGTCATATATAATTCATTTACTGTGAACACGCTTCTTAACAGTAACTCAAGAGTTCTTCCTGTGAATGACTGTCCGAAGGAACTTGCAAAGAAGTTCAGCGCGTTCTTCTTGAACAAAGTAAAGAAGATTCGAAACATGATTGATGATGTCCACATTGATCCATTACTCCTCTGGAGGAAAGAAAGTTTCCTTCTCATGGTTCTCTACATGACTTTTCCCCAGTTACTGAAGATGACCTTTTAAGGATCATCATGAAGTCACCAACCAAGACTTGTGCTTTGGATCCACTGCCAACATGGCTGCTGGAAAGACATTCATCAGTCATTCTTCCCAAACTGACAGAAGTGGTGAACGCTTCCCTCGAGCAGGGTATGCTTCCGAATTCTTTAGGCCATGCTATTGTGACTCCTGTCTTGAAGAAATCATCACTTGACAGGAATGATCTAAAAGAACTACTGCACTGTATCCAACATCTCATCAATATCTAAATACATCGAAAAAGTTGTCTTTGCTAGACTTACTGAGCACATCAATCATCACAACCTGTTTGAACCACTCCAGTCAGCCTACCGCAATTCACACAGCACAGAAACTGCTCTCCTCAGTGTACAGGATCACGTTCTCAAAGCAATTTATCAACAAAAAGCTATTTTGTTCGTTATGTTGGATCTCTCAGCGGAGTTTGATATGCTAGACCATGACATCATGCTCCATCGCTTTCATGAAAGCTATATCCAGTAATGCCTTGCGATGGTTTTCATCTTATTTCAACTGTCGCACTAACCATGTTCATGTTCCTGGGGTGAATTTCACAAAGGTAGTCCTAACTTAGGACTAGTCCTAGGCAACGCTAAGAGATAGGACCAGTCCTAAGTTAGGATGAGTTACTGGTCCTAACTTAGGACCAGTCCTATCGCTTAGCATTGCCTAGGACTAGTCCTAAGTTAGGACTACCTTTGTGAAATCCACCCTTGGAGCGAACTCAACTAACTGCTAATCTCGACTACGGCACCCCGCAGGGCTCTGTTATCGGACCATTGTCTTTTACACTTTACACAGTTCCAATTGGGGAAATTCTGCGCAAGCACAATATGTTATATCATATGTACGCTGATGACATTCAGATATACTCCATCATTGACCCAAAGATCCCGTTAGATGCAGTATGTGGATTGTTCAATTTATCTACTTGTGTGATTGACATTCAGCATTGGATGGTGACCAACAAACTCAAACCTAACGCGGATAAAACTGATATCATCATAATTAAAGCTCTTGGTCAACTTAAGTTTACTTTAGAAAAACCACAACTGTTTCACCTGCCAAATCGGTATGAATTCTGGGAGTTGTGTTTGGTGCCAGGATGTCAATGGACGATCATGTTGTACAACTGAGTAAGAGCACCTACGAAACATCACCAAGATACGTCCATACATTGATGAGGATACATGTCAAGATCACTTGTGCTGTCAAGAGTAGATTACTGCAACTCGTTTTTGAAAGGAACCACAAAGAAAAACATAAATCGTCTCCAGAAAGTTCAGAATAAAGCAGTCAGACTCATCTTTAAGACCAGTCGTCATGACAACATTTCACCACTACTTTAGAAATTGCACTGGCTGCCCATCGCAAACAGAATTGACCTCAAACTTGAGGTCTGCTTGCTCACCAGTCACCACCATAAATCTAACATGCTAAAACGGTATGTCCCACCGTGTTCCCTACACTCTTCCTCAGAGAACCTCTTGGCCGAACATCGCACGGTCTCTAGAGCTGGTTTAATGCCTTTTCTGCTAATGCTCCAAGACAAGGGAACTCATTATCATTACTCCTTCGCCATGCAACTTCACTTCGACAATTCAAGAAACTACTTAAGACTCATTTATACAGAAATACTTTGCTGTTTTACTTCACTCTACATTGGAACATCTTGAGTTTGGACTTCTTTGTTACATCTTCTGTAGGCGCTTTGTAACCTTGGAAAAAAGGCCCAATAAATGCTGATATGTATGATGTATGTAGTATTATGGCAGAATTATAATAACAGTGTGGAAGTCCTATAGACTGCAAGTCTCGCGCTTATTTGAACTTGCGGGACCACTCCATTCTTAACCGTAAACTGCAATACCTGCTTTCTGCCTGTGGATTTGTATTATTTTGTCTATGTTGGGCATACACCACGTTTCCATATATTATCCGCTGACAATACATTAAAGGAACATGTTGCCTTGGATCGGACGAGTTGGTCTATAAAAAGTGTTTGTAATCGTCGCCCATCTATGGGAGTCTAAAATTTGACTCCCATAAATGGCCGACCGTGTACTGTTAGTCGACGAAGTAAAAAGGAAACCGTGCAATTTTGAGGCATGTTTGTGTAGATCATTGTATTCTACTTTTACAACATCTTTCTACCCATATACACTTTATAATAAACGGTTACAAACGCTTTTGAAAGACCAACACAACTGATCCAATGCAACATGTTCCTTTAATAAGATCTTTCGTGTACAGTGTAATAGTTATTAGGCGTATTTGGTAAATATGAGTATTCTGTTTTAGTTAAGTTATAGTGTAAAACAAATGTTAAACTTTCAGAATAGACAGCTGATCCTTTATGGATAAGAAAATAGTAAAATTAGTTTTTTAATCCTCATGTTACTTAATTACTATTTCAGGTACCAACCATGATCGTTTATGGCTCCAAAGATACAACACTCGGAGTGCAATCATTGGGAAATCTGCGCAACATCCCCGGCTCTGGGATTGTTAAGATAGAGGAGGCCGGGCATGCCTGCTACTTGGATCAACCTCTCGTTTTCCACAAGCATCTTAAAGACTTCGCTGATAAGGTCTACTCACAGTAAAGGTATCGGTATAGACCATTTAAGCTTGTAGACCATATTGAATATGATGTCACCATTCAAAATCCTACCCTACAACATGGCTCCTGTGAACAGGTGTGTCTTGGTGCCATAGAAATCAAATCGGGAAGGCTGCGTGCTTCATTGATGTACGCGTTTAGACGCGCATATGGTCTGCCCTACAATATGGCGACTTCCATAGCAACCAAAGGGGTTATTCAATACTGTCTATTATACCAGATTGGTACGCATACTAGAAACAAGCATTGTTTAAGTTTAGTCTAAAAGCTTACTGACTACAAAGTTAATTTTATCTTTGGAATATTCCACTCTGAAATGAAGTCATATTTCAAGATAAGAGTTTCTGAGAAAAGGAAACAGTAGTGCAACAGCTGACTGGCTGTACAGCCGAAATTAAGGAAAATGATGTTAGATGTTGAAAATTGTGCAGGGTTTCCACGTTGATTGGATTTAAGCCAAGATTTTCACAAAGTCTGTGACAATTTTTGTCAGTTGTACCAATCCTGTATAGAACCTTGAATCTACTCCTGTATACAACTCCTCGTTGACTGTTTGAAAGACAGAGTGAAGCAAATATTGCCAAATTTGTAAGCGTACATTTCCCTTGATGCTTCCTAAGAAATCAATATGCAAATATAAAACCACAAGGTTAAGCCTGTCGTCTGTCTCAAAAAATTTTTTTTTTGTGTTTTTAGTTTTTTTAATAACATTATACTCATTAGAAGATGAACAGACTTCAGGAATTGTGAGAGGAAAACAAATAAGAAATTAGACACAAAATGTGTAAAATGGATTTAGCAACAATGCAGTCCAGATTCAATGGGCTTTTTTAAAACCAAGGCTTTGGTGAAAATTCCAGAGAACGCTAATAATTATAGGGCTAGATAGCTCAGTTGGGAGAGCCCTAGCACAATAATTTTGAGGTCGTTGGTTCTCATCCTGCTCTAGTCAAATTGTCTTTGCTCAAACCCAAATCAAGTCCCAAGATTGTTGAAAATTTACCTGGTCAGTTTCCCTTGTGGTTAGTTTCCTAATATTTGAAACAAAAAGTCGCACCTCCTTAAAGGCAGTGGACGCTATTGGTAATTACTAAAAATTTATTAGCATAAAACCTTAGTTGGTAACAAATGATGGGGAGAAATTGATAGTACAAAACATTGTGAGAAACGGTTCCCTCTGAAGTAACGTAGTAATTTTTCCACGAATTTGATTTCGAGACCAAAGATTTAGAAATTGAGGTCTCGAAATCAAGCATGTCAAAGCACACAACTTTGTATGACAAGGGTGTTTTTTTCTTCAATTGTTATCTAGCAACTTCGACTCACAATTCTGTTATTTTATGCATATGTTGAGATACACCAAGTGAGGAGACTGGTCTTTGACAAATACCAATAGTGTCCAATGTCTTTAAGGTGATCCCTCTGCTGCCTCTTCCCAGGTTGTATCATCATGGAGGTAGAAATGGTATCATAGTCTTGGGTGTGATTCTTGGGTGTGATCCCTGGCTACACAGCAGGTACTGGTTGAATGGCTTCTGACTGGTACCCTCCAACAAAGTTATTTACAAAATAAACCAACAATATTAGGGCTAGATACTTGCAGCTGCATTGGTTGGTACATGTAGATCAAGTGTTAATGGCTAGATACTTGCAGCTGCATTGGTTGGTACATGTAGATCAAGTGTTAATCAGGAGGTCTTAGGTTCAACCCCCAACCAAGTAAAATTGTCTTTTTTTTACCCAAAGTTGTTTGAAGTCCTGTTAAGCTTTCAAACACTAATGGACCCAAAACCGAAGCCTTGGTTTAGGCAAGGGCCTGTTTTGTAACTGATGATAATTTAAAGCGTAAACAAAATATGAAACACTTTTGTGTTTTGGGAATTTTTAAGACATAAATAGCAATTTTTTATTTGATCAGTTATTTGGCCAGATTAGTGGCTCTTTTAGTTTACCTGTCTATTTGAAGGAGCTTTATTTAACCATAGTTTGCACCTATCGGGAAGACTAACTTAATTCATTAGCATCCCCTTGTTTACAACAGTTTCACTCACATTTTCTAGCGAAGTCCTTGCAGTTGATGTAAATAAAGTGTTTTTTACCCTGTGTCATGTAACTTCTACATATCTTTGTGCTTTAAAAAAGCATAAAACAAAACCTATAATTTTTACCTATGTGATACTACTAACACTGCATGTACTGCCATTTGCTTTGAAGCTAAACTCACAAGTTTCAACCTCAAAAAATGATAATTGTATACTAAATTGTTTGCGTTAAAAATAATGTGTACTGGTGTACCTGTGCTTTTGTAACCATTATTTTGATGTTTTTTTTATGTAACTTTATGTTTCATACAGAAATATTGTGTTAATTGATGTAATAACTGCATCTGGGATAAAAGGAATATAATTTTGGTGTTACTATACAACTTTTTTTTTTCTTCTACTCTCACATAGGTGTGGAGTTAGACTTGTCCAAGTCTGTGATCGAAGTTTTATTTTCTGCCTGATTGCCAATAGTAATATTGCCTAAAATAGTGCCCTCTTGTGGATTAATCTGCAACATTAACCTTTACATCAAGTGTTAGCACGTGCCACAACCATCTGCAGGGGCGATTTGCATGGCTGATGCAGAGAGATAACCGCAATCTCAGTCTCGAAATCAAGTCTAATGTTTGTAAGGACTGTATACTCAGTGTGTTTTTGTATGGAACAATTGTATTAACATCGCGGGCTAATTGAGTGGGATTCAAACCCACAAGCCATGTCATTGTAGACTGAATGTTTCAACAGCACATCCCAGTGGGTGTGCCCTGTGGCGAGGAGAGGCCATTTTAAATCTTGGTTGCAAAAACTTGGGCGTTCAAATTGACACCATGGAAGGTGTCACATACAGATTCCCCCCCCCCCCACTTACAATGTCATTGGTGTTATTTTAACACCCAACACCCTATGCTGTTCATTTGGATTCTCTCTTCAGTGTATGTGACAACACCATGGTGTCAATTTTAACACCCAAGTTATTGCAGTATCCATAAAATCAAAATAACACTTCTGCTCTGCATGTAGTTGATAAAATGTATATGTATATTTGGTTTGTGTTTATGCAAGTTGTAGAGAATTTGTCTATTCAATCAGGATTCATGTATAAATTGTTCCATATCTTTATATTTTTTAGATGTGTAGGAACTTTGCGTTTTATTTCTCTTGAAGGGATTTATATATAAATTAAATCCATCTAACTGGTTGATTTCTTCAAAACTGTGCTGTGATTACTTGTATAAGTTTGTTGTATGAAACCTTGACCGTACCACGGTTTGGCCTCACTCAATAATTGCGTAAATAAGTGCAGCGAGGTGCGAGGAGATGGGGTGTTTGGCCCAACAGTTGGGCCGGATTAGCAAATCGGACGCTGGCCCGACTGCTTTTGTTCCCTTTGTTGCATGTGAAGAGCGCCCTCAACTTTACCCGCTTCGGTGATTTGTTAGACGCTAACAGAATCGTCAAAATGGATACACCATCTTAGAGAAAGGACCAACAAGCATTGCTGTTGAAACTGTGCATTGTATGGATCCTAAGAAAAACTACAGTAAGTAAACTTTCGGGTCAGCCATGGAGAAGTGTTGGTTGTGGTGCCATAATTTCTGTCGTTGGCTTGGGCCTTTTTCACACACTCATGCGATTCTGACAACTCGATATTTGACATGAAAATTCCCCCCCCCCCCCAAAAAAAAAAAAAAAATATATATAAAAAAAAAAATAATAATAATAGTAACAATGATTCAAAAGAACAAACACCATTAGGCCTGTGCTTTTACATAGCTGCGAAGTTGCCACTTCCACTAAAATTACTTCAAAGGGGTCGTTTTTTACCACGCTTTATTAAACAAAAGCTCTCCAGAGCTCTTTGCCGAGAAATGTGTCGTCGTCATTCAGGTTGTTATAACCTTCAGGTATACAGGCTTTCTATATTAACGATGTTTCTTCTCACCACGCCTTGTAAAAGGCCTAGCCTACAAGACGGGTAGCAAGCTATACGTGGATAAAATAACGCCATCATGACAACGTTGGTTAGCCCGATTATGGCCAGTAGACAATTTTATTGTGTTTCTGGGCCTTTAACCAATCTAATTAATATAAAGGAATTATAAACTGCCAGAGATCGAGAGAAACAGTGATCCATTGTGTATTATTTGTATTTAAATATAATTATCTGGCAATGAAACCAGCACAAAAAGCAATGTAACTCTTGGGTCTGAAGAAAATACACAGCCACTAGGTTTCCAAACTACAATGTAAAAATATTATAATTTCTTGAAGAGTGGAGCGAGCACTTTCGAGATGATTGTTTTTAAATCGAGACATGCCTGCTTCTTGTCGATTGAGAGTTTGTTTTAAAGGCAGTGGACACTATTGGTAATCACTCAAAATAATCATTAGCATAAAACCTTCACAGAATGGGGAGCTATTGGTAGTATAAAACATTGTGAGAAAACGGCTCCCTCTGAAGTAATGTAGTTTTCGAGAAAGAAATATATTTGGTATATTTTGTGTGTGTGTGTTTAAGGCATTCCGTTTATAAGCTTCGGCTTCAAGTGTAATGCCTCCACGTATAATTGTTTTGTCTAAAGTGATTATTCTTGGTGGAGAATAAATGTTGATGAATTGAAAAGAATTTCCCACGCATTTGATTTCGAGACATCGATATTAGATAGTGAGGTCTTGAAATCAAGCATCTAAAAGCACACAACTTCGTGTGACAAGGGTGTTTTTTCTTTCATTATTATCTCTCATCTCAAGCGACCAATTGAGCTCAAACTTTCACAGGTTTGTTATTTAACTCCTAGAGATTCACCAAGGGTCGAAACGTCAGGCCAGTTTACTATTTCTTTTTTTTGCATTCTCCTTTTCGTAAGGTCAATATTTCTTTTGACAAAGGCATATTAAATAAGACTAAGTTTTCATTTTGTTTTACTAAACAATGTTAGCCCTAGCATATTAAAAATTATAGTCAGTTGCTTATCATATATATATTTATACATATTTACAAACGAATCAGTTTACAGCGGTGGCAAAATGTCAACAATGATAATATGCGTATTTTTACGTCAAGAAAACAACATGCGAACCATATTGTTTTATAAGCATCCTGCCCCTTTAGTACTCGATAAAAGTGAACTCTGAAACCAACTGGGGAGGAGTAAATTTCAACGAGGCTTCATCCATTCCTTGGGAAGGATGACAATAAGCCATATTGGTTTGATGGACACAAAACTGTGACACTATTTGGTTTGGGTAAATTTGTCTACAGACACCCAAACCAACCAGAGCACTCGTATGATGTGTATGCCGTACCAGACTTTTGAACGCTAGGTGGCAGCAAACAGGTACATTCCCAGCTTGCGTAGTTCTGAGCACGCGCACATTACATGGAACATTGAAATTACCTGGCAGATCTGGTGCCACATGTCTGCAAGTCTAGTGTTCGTGTTCTTCAATGAGGCACAACGAAGATTCCAACAGGCACCAGTTTGTAAAACTTAGAACCTTTACATTATAGTAATAGAGAAGACCCTCAAATGCTCAATTATGGTTGCGATATGTTGATGCAATTAAAGGCAGTGGACACTATTGGTAATTACTCAAAATAATTATTATCATAAAGCCTGACTTGGTAAGGAGTAATGGTGAGATGTTGATAGTATAAAGCATTGCGAGATGAGAACGGCTCCCTCTGAAGAAACATAGTTTTCGAGAAAGAAATAATTTTCCACGAATTTGATTTCGAGACCTCAGATTTAGAATTTGAGGTCCCGAAATCAAGCATCTGAAAGCACACAACTTCGTGTGACAGGGGTGTTTTTTCTTTCATAGTTATCTCGCAACTTCGATGACCAATTGAGCTCAAATTTTCACAGGTTTTTAATTTTATGCATTTTTTGAGATGCACCAAGTGAGCAGACTGGTCTTTGACAATTACCAATAGTGTCCATTGTCTTTAAAGCTTTATATCTTTACTCGCGCATTATATCAAGAAGTACAGGGTCCTATTTTATGGCCGTGCTTGCACCCCACATAATGTCTGCAATTATGTGGCCTTGTTTACATGTAGTTGTAAAGCTGTCTCCTGGGAATAACTCTGCTCTGAGTAGTGCCACAAGATGTTGACCTTACAGATGGCAGTTGGTGTTTTACAGTCATGTTGTTGTGACATTGACATTATATTGCTGCTGCTGTTGTTGTTACATCTTTGGATTGCTTGGCAGTAGCAGTAGGTGCTTCACGATTCCTTTTACTTGAGGAGGAGTCGCGCTTTCTCGGTTTATCTCTCCTCTTTGAGGGTTTCCGGCCCTGCCTCCGTGGTTTCGTCGTCACGAGCACCGAGGTTGGAGGCTCGTCCACGCCCGACTGCTGACTGCTCGTGGCCGTCGCTGATGAGGCGTCTCCTGCTGCCTCTCGTTCCCGGTCTGAAGTGATCCCCTTGCAGGTGTGCTGGTCCACAGTCTCTGTGCACTCACTGCAGCGAACGTAGCAGCACCAGTGAAATTTACATTCGCACTGGTTGGTCTGCTGGACTCTCATGGTGTTGTATCCTCGGCCACAACACATCACGTCACAACTATCGGGACCTTGGGATGTCTTGTTGCAAAGACGACCGGCTGTACCCAAAGATCCTGCAAAGTTTAACCAACAAAAAACTCATCACAAACCGAGTAATCTTTGGAAGAAACAAAAGCAAAACGAAAATGGAATGACTGCCCATCAACTCTTAGGGGCTGGGTTCTCCTAGCGCAAGGACGTCATTGCAAGGTTCACACGTAACGTCCTCTCCACCCAGACACCCCTACCCTGCGAAGTCCCCGCTCCACATTAACGCTCTCCCGAAATTGTGTCAAAACGTTTGCCAACCCTCAGATAACAGGCATGACACTTCGTTGATGCAATAAAGGAGAGAACAAAACCTAAGCTTTGAACAATCACAACTATGCTTCGAAGTTTCTCCGTGCACTAAAATTAAAAATGAAATGGATTTTGTTTTTATCAGATGCATGACTGGTTCCTCATTATTAAATCGGTTTAACCACGGCAGGAAGAACATTTGATGCTCAATGGGGCACGGTAAACCCCCTCTATCGTGACTTAATTGTGTGTCTGGAATACAATTATTATTTTGATTAAGTACGGAACATGGGGGTACCCTCTGCCCCATAATGCGCTCATGATATATAAGGCCGATTATGTTGAGGAGCTCAAGGCAACCAACTGCACAGCATGAATGCACACCGGGAACACCTCGGCAGCACATGAGCAACTATTAGCTGCAACTTGCTATCTCCAACATGAGAAAAACTGAATTATGAATCAGTTTTCGAAGTGCAGATTGCTTGGAACTGGTTGTGTGACGCGTGACATTGACTTTAAATAAAGAAGGACACCAACCTGTCTCCGGGTCTCTCTTGCAGTAGTCTGGTGATTCCTCGAAGTACACCAGATTCACCCTGTTGGGCCTCCGATGGTTCCGGCTCGTACTGAGCCCCGTGCCGTCCTGCCCCATGGTCACCTCCGAGGCGTCGTCGTACTTGGACCGGAGGTACATGCCAACTTCCCGGAAGTCCTGCATGGCCTTCCAGCAGGTCCGTATCGAGCAAGAGCCGCTCACACCGTGACACTTGCATTCCAACTTCATGTTCTTCATCACTGCCTGGATGTTTTAGGTAATAAAAAATAAGATAATCGTTCAATTGTGTGTAAGTTTATTTCTGCCTCCAAAAGAAGTTTCAGATCCTAAGTAGAAAAAAACAAAAACAATTTAACGCTTAAAATTTTATCTTAGTTTAAAGACTTTACTTTCTCGGATCTTAAAGACACTGGACAGTCACTATTGGAAATTGTCAAAGACCAGTCTTCTTTACTTGGTGTATCTCAACATATGCATAAAATAACAAACCTGTGAGAATTTGAACTAAATTGGTCTTCGAAGTTGCGAGATGATAATGAAAGGAAAACACACCCTTGTCACACGAAGTTGTGTGTTTAGATAGTTGATTTCGAGACCTCAAACTCTAAATCTGAGGTCTCAAAATCAAATTCGTGGAAAATTACTTCTTTCTCGAAAACTACATTACGTCAGAGGGAGCCGTTTCTCACAATGTTGTATACTATCAACAGCTCCCCATTACTCGTTTAAAATGTTGGTGTAGAGGCCTTTAATACGCCCATGTTCCAAGATCCGTTGTATGTGTTTTATAGGGTGCACGATCCCATGCTCCCTTCTTTCTTCTCACCCTTCGTCCTGCTCTGTTGTTGTGTAAATTCATCAAAGCCCGCGGGTCTCTCTCTTTCCTCTCCCTGGCGTCCACGAACTGCCGGGCGAAATCATCGGCAAACTTGACGTTGTCGCTACATCCTCCCCAGTCGAACTCACCGTGCTCGTCCGTGCTTGAGCCCTTCTTAGTCGGGTCGCAGGCGCAGTCGAGGAGTTCCCCCTTGCTGCACGACCGGGTAATCTCATGTACTACTCCAGCAGACGAAATGGCATAGACGAAGGCTGCCTCTTTGCTTGCTTCTGTTTTGGTCGAGAAGAAATTCAAAATTTATGTGTCAACCCTTGTTCGTCTATCTACTTGTCAAAAAGTTACCAATTAGCTATTTCGGAAAGACTCTTAGGGTCACAAGGTCAGGCCATTAGCTATTGTTTTTATATTGCATTTATGATATGTCCACTACAGCAGTTTACAGCAGCTAAATCTGTTTTCTACAACAACCAAAATTAAAAAGGAGAGTTGTTTATAGACCAAGATTATCTCAGCAACTCATTGTGGATTAAATTATGTTGTTTGGCTATAGGCTTTTATTTGTCATGTTTACAAGCAGCACTTCGATAGAAGACCGACGGAGGTGACGTCATGTCTGTTCATGCGTTTTCGCTATTCGTTTGAGTTGTCCATTGGTAAATCACTCGCCAATGACTGTCAGTGTGAAAATGCACCCCGCGTTTCAGCCCAAATTTTGTCATTCATGGCGGTACTTTTTTTTTTTATAAAAGCACGTTATGGTTACAATTTGGCGCATTGGCTGAACTACCGATCTTGCCAACAGTACTCTTCTCTAATGAATGTCTTGTTAAAAATTTTATTAAGAAAACTTTAATGATCGGTTATTCCCGTCCCCAAATTACAAGCTTGGCACGAAAATTGTTTAAGGTTCCAACCCATACGGCCTTGTAATTGGCTTCTTTTATTTCTCTCTCTCTATGTTTTGACTGGTGGCAGGGCCTGGAACTCCGAAATGTCTATCATCATGAAAGCTGAATCAATAAACGGTGTTGCAACCTTCCTAGAGGGCAAGTCGTCACCGCTGTGTTACGCCACGAAGATCCACACAGCCATGGTATCTCCGTTTTGCTTTAGGCGGGTCCTGATAAAAATGCAGACACCGACACACAGATGACATGAAAGGAGCTGACACCGGATATGATATGGCTAATAATGGCACGAGCTGACAATGATTGTACAAAGTATGTACACAAAAGAGCACTTGGGGTAGACAATTATGATATCTGATAGTGTGTAAACTATATGCTATCGTCGTACGATAGCAATAAATCATATAGCGTGTGGCAATTGTCTTGTCTATTTCTTAACTACTTGATGATTACACGTGCAGTGTAAACAGACGGGACTTGTGTTGTCTTCATACGATGATGACGACGCTAAATAATTGTGTCTTTTTTTTAGCCAGGCATTTTAAACTATTAAATGCGCTCACAAAAAGCTCGCTCACAAATATTAAATGTTAGTGCATCGCGAACTTGTCAAAGGGGTAAGAGAGAAAAATGTTGTTGACTTAAAACAAAACGAAAATCACTGGATATATGAAAACAGGAAATGCGCAAACGCATTTCGGGTTAGAAGTCTACAGACTGGGGCGCTCCACAAGGAATCATGCGTACACCGTCTATGTTGGGTTCTTAGAGACAAAGGAAAGAAAACCACAAGGATGTACAAATTGGAATGCGTCTGTGTTTATACCGTGTGTAATTGACAACCAGTTTGTCATGTGAAATCGAACTGTACACGACGGCCTTGTAAAATGTGTTGCTGGTTTGACCCTCGTGCGGGAGAGATATAGGTCTGTCTTGTGTTTGTTGACGTTGGACTTGCACACTTTTTAGAAGACGACTCCTATCGCCAATTCCGTCCAGAAATGAAAGAGGAATAACAGAGACCCATGGAATGCCACCGATCGAAGACCAAACAAATATCAAGTTGCACTGTATCAACAGAGTCGCATTGGTGCATGAATTATTAATCAATCTGTTGTAATGATTGGTAATACGTGCTGTATGGGTTTGCTATGACACCGAGCCATCAAGTGGATTGCTGCTGCACCTTATGCCGAAGTGAACATGTTGTGACAGACTATCCACCATGGCCCGGATCGATTGATCCCAAAATGGCCGGCACAATTGGATTTTTACTCACGTTGAATGGACATCCTAAAAGACTTCCATACACTTCTAAATGGATTAAGGGGTTGTCGATGAGACGAGGGTCTGACCGGGGGGGGGGGGGGGGGGTAAATTACTTTTTTCTGAGTCATTCTTATGTCTATGTGCACATGGCCCGTTAAGATGGGTACACATTTTGTTCGTGACCATTTCAATGTTAATTATATATCGTATTAACAGCCGATTTGTCATTGATGAATAAAGGCGCTTGGGTTTGTCAATTACAAACTTTGCAAAGAATGCTGTTCGTTTTATTTGCAACAAAATGGTGTACCTATGATTGTGGCTGTGCACTTAGGCAATCTTTCAAAATTTCCCTAAAAAATAGTCATCCGCTTTGTTATAGTTTACCATTCAAACATGATTTTTTTTTAACTAATTCTTTCTTATTGTATAAAATGTTGTGTTCAATGCTATTCCCCCATTCGTGTAATCCAGGCGTAAGGTGTTTTCCATGTGTTTGAGACAGGCGCTTATTGTTGTCAAGGTATGGCACTCGGTATGTAATAGTAAACGCTATAGTTTAAAACTATTTGCATCTTGTTCTTTCGGAGGGCGAGGAAGAATTGTTCAAATTAATGTTGCACTTTAATATGTAAGTAATAAGGCCTATTCGACAATTCGATAAATCCATGAGCTTGGGCCCAGATCCCAAGACAAATACAGTTAGCCGTAAAACGCCAACTCATATAACCATAAGTGATGTTTGATCACCAATCACGAGCAACTTGGATAGTTCCCACCAAAATATGGATCCCTCAAGCACTATACTTAAGCAGCACCACCACCGGCAGTCAAGCTTTTTCCAGAAGACGAGCAGAGTAATGTTTGAAACGTCGAGACCAAACCCAATTTTTCAGAGCCAACACTCCCTCAAAAGATAATTTATAATGACAAATTCTCATATAACTATTAGCCGTCTTTAACGAGGAAACGGTTCGTGGATCTGCAAGGAGCCAGTAGCTATCGACCGGCCAACAACCTCCTATTGCTGTATTGTCGTGTCCAGGTGACCTCACATTCTCCCATTATACGCCTGATTAACTACAATTAAACTAATCTCATTGAAATCTGCCGAGGTAATTACCAAAATGCATCACTGGTCCCCCGCATGCCACAGGCGACACCTACCCAAGGATTCACCCCGGTTACCTTACTATAGAGAGTAGTGGGCGTGACCCATCGCACCATGGTCAGACAGAATGGGGGGGGGTGGGGGTGTCTCAGCATGGTCTGAGATGGTCTGTGCATGAAGGAAGACATTTATTTCATTATTCATGGTCTGAACATAGTGAATCACTGGAGTTACACTGAACTTATGCACGTTGTGTGATCTCTATAATAATTCTTGAGCACTAGTATTATTTTTTTGATAAACATGACCGTAGATGTCGTCACACAAAATGTCACAAAACCAACCATTTCGGCCACTTATAATTAATGATTCCTCCCTTTGTGGAAGAGGAAGTCTCTATGGATTTCTCTATTTGTGGATCAAAGTTATATGCTGTTTGGAAGAAATACCATTTTAATAGTCCACCTTTTTTTTGTCCATGATTTGTTCATATCCTTATCACTGTGGACGAGTGTTATGAAATTGAGTAATAGTCTATGAACTATTTGGATAACCGTGGATGGGGATGGGGGGGGGGGGCACAAACTAATTATCCATTGCCCCCTCCCCATCCTCGCAGTTTTAGACCGATACTGTTTGCCTATTGTCATATTATGCTGCATGGATTGTACACATAACTTTCTTGGGAATATAAAGAAGCTTATAACGACATGAATACCTGTATAATATTGCTGGCGTATCGCTTTGTGTTGTTCTATGGTCTTAGTTGGTGTGTTCCCCTAAATATGTTGTTAAGCACCTCAAACGCTTTTACTCCGAGAGCCGTAAAGGAAAATGCCTGGAGGAGCCGCCTTAAAACTTCCGTTCTGACCGAGCGACATTGTTCTAAAACATTGAAGTTTATAGGTCGGGGTCACTTCCGACATGCTTTCCACATAACAAAAAAAAGCATGCAACATTTTTTTATCCGAGAATTTGTGGATTAAAGTCAACACCAAGCAAATCCAACAAAGAGAGAGACAAAACGCTTCTGTTTAAAATAAACTTGGAACGATGTTGCAACGCTTGCTTCGTGTTGATGGAGAGGCATACAACCCTAAGGGGATTATACTCCGTGGGGACGTAACCCGCACACATTGCATCCGTTTTCATGGCAAAGTCGGTGTTTTTGGCGGTATAAAATGTTACCGTGTTGTGCGCCTTACCCATGCTGGGCCAGGAACCATGTAAGTGTTTTCAGGTATGTTATGTTGTGTTAATGACTGTAGATTCTTTCATAGCGTTATGTCCGTGCTTTCAACGCCAGTCAATACCTGCAGGGCTAGATTAGCTAAAAGTCGTGCAATCTCCTAAAAGTTGAAGTTCAAGTGGCGGATTAACACAGTGACGCGGTTTGCCGCAACTCTCTGAAGCTACTCCTCGCTCCCCACCACAGCTTGGTCCTTGACTGGGGCGTGTTGACTACCCAGACCAAAGAGGGGAAAACTATTACGATCCCTCGTCAACACCTGAAAGCCCCGGTATGTCTGTCCAAATATTGAGGGCGGCCTGTCGGCATGTTTCACAGGGACGGCTGGCTGGCAGCTACGGTGTTGGAAATCTTGTGTCCCCCGGGGTCGCGCAAAGGCAGAGAAAACCGATACTTTACTAATCTGTCTACTTTAGGAGGGGATGGACGAGTCATATTTAGAAAAAGGCTGTTGCCGACCACCGTGGCAGAAAATGAACAACTGTAGCTTTCGATTATGATGTCCTGTCCTGACGGGGGGAAACCACATCTAAAGAGGAACTTTGTAAGAGTAAACCATACATAAATCCTTTCTCTTGTGGGAAAAACTATGGATAGAAAGAATTAAAGAGTGTTGTGTGACTTTGGAAAGTTGCTATGGAACAAGGTATATTCTGATTATACGTCCACGTTTGAACTGGCTTGCGGTTGACTACCCCCCCCCCCCCCTTCTCACCTGGTCCAGTTATCCCAGAACAAAAACACAGTTTTCCAAGTCAATCGGTGTGTTGTTGCCAAGTCTGGCCTGGTATGTGTCACTATCGCCACATAAAAAAGCATTGATGGGCAATACAACAAAATTGCAACACCCGTGTGTGTCTTTCAAAGTAAACGAAACCGCGCTGGAACACAACAAATTAAAACGGGATCCCTTCGCAATAGAGGACGGGGGTAGGGAGAAAGCTACAAGCGGTCATGATTCCTAGGCGAGACATTCCGAGTTTGTAAAGGAACCGAGAGGGCGAATTTCCAAAGATTCAATTTACGGCGAACAAACAGCATTTTGGGGCTCATCTTCGGCAGCTTTTGTTGTCTGTCACGATGAGCTCATCCAGCCCTCGGGTAAGGTTGGATGGGCGGGCTGTGGCCAACAAGTCATAACCGAGAAATGGAGCGTTTGACCGACCATCACCTCCCCTCCCCGCAAGCCACCAATACCCAAAGCACAATGAGGAATTTACCATTAAAACCCCCGAGTACAACAACCAGCTTTCTCATACTAAAATTATACAACAGTTTCATCTAAAACGGAAACTTCCTTTCCTTGTCCTCTCTCCATAGAGTAATTGGCTACTATATTAAGTGATCAAACCTTGGCTTCACAATAAGTAAATGAGTCTGCACACTGACTATACGGTTGTAATAATTTGAATTTTTTTTTACTGACTCATGAATTTCTCTAAACGGATGGCAAATAAACAAACTACATGTATTTAAGTATACAAATGGCTTCACATATAATGTTGTTGGCTGTGCGGGGTTTGGGCTTTTTGTATCAGGCTCCTTTCATTGATCTCAATTCGGGGGGGGGGCAAAAGGGGGTTCTGAATGTGGGGGGGGGTGGGTCTTGCTCAATCTGTTCCTCGGTATACCGCCACTGGACACAACCAAATAAGCTCCACGTGAAAAAGGTGTGGCCTATGTCTGTTTTGACTACTTGATTAGCAATCAATGAAGTTTCGATAAATCGTGCCTGGGAGTGAAGTTAGGGGAAGCAAATACATCCAATAAAACACGTCTTCCTTAGTAAAGTCGTGGCCGAGCGGTAAAGAGCACAGAACTCAAGCTCGTGTGTTTCTGATCAGCGGACTGTGGGTTCGCGTCGTAGTTGTTACACATGTGTTCTTAAGCAAGAGATTTGACCATTGATTCGTCTATCGGATGGGACGTAAAGCTGTAGGTCCAGTGTTTTGTTAACTCATCAACGCACATGATCACAAGAAGAAAATGGGTTCACCCAGCGTGTATGCTAGTGCGTTTATCTTCAATTTATGAAGGCTGCACTTTAGGGAAGAAATGAAAGAAATCGACAGAACACTTACTTTTCAGCATGACTTTGCCGAAGACCGACGTATCCCTGTCCATGGTGCTACAGTTCCAACGACCGTCACGGAACTGGTACTGACACTCTTTGACGCCCTCTCGAGCACCGCGGCCGATGCTGACCATCACGTCAGGGTAGTTACGGCACAGCTCACGCTGCTTGCCGACTAGGCCCGGGATGTTATCGCACATGATACGGGTCCCTACGGCACTCAACTGGCTGATGAACCTGGCAAAGGTGAAAGGAAGGGGGATGGAGCGTTTGTTAGTTCATGGAGGTAGAATTAGATGGTACCTCTACAAATAGTTCATCAGTTTGGGGACCACGGGCTCTCTTTTACATAAAATCTAAAGAATCCTTCAATAAAAAATTGACTCATTGGACAACTCGTCACAAGGCCTTATCACACAATGAGGCAAAGTGGAAGTAATGAACTGCACTGCACATAAGAAAACTTATTGCAGCACAATACATAAGAACACTTATTGCAGCACAATACATAAGAACACTTATTGCAGCACAATACATAAGAACACTTATTGCAGCACAAAATTAGATACTTTCAATCCTGTATGTCTTTACTCCAGTGGGACATGATTGCTTTTATGATGCCTCATGTGACAACGGTGAGAATCATGTCCATGCGATTAATAAATATTTTGGGAAAATAAAAGGCCCAGCATATACGAACTTTATTAATACACTGATAAAGTCGGGCCCTGACTAAAAAATACCATAAGCTATATAACTATAGAGCAGGGTCTGGTCCTTACTCTTGCTCTCCATGGAGGTTATGCTCTATAACCAATTCGAGCCCTTTCCAAGAAAAAGGGGAGTGGTTCATAATGATTTCGAATGGGATGCTCACAGGACTTCTTCACACACAAAAACGTAGGCCACAAAATACAACTTTTAATATTTCATGCAATACGTCGCGTCCGAAAGTATTGGCTGCAGCTAGATCGTTAAGTCGTATTGGGGATGCCTAACTAGCAACACCCTTAGCCACAGCCGAAGCCACCAAATCGCAAATGGCCCGACATTGTTTCAAACTGTCTGTAAACGACCTCACAGTGCGAAGAGGTAAAACAAGCGAGAAGAGAGTGATCCGGTTTAGTCCTTTCTCCATAGTTTAACCATCTAACTCAATTATGTTGAGGCTTTGGGGACACACTCATTGTACCATGAAGTGTTGTTGACAATGTTAATCCGCGTTGCCGTCTTTTAACACGGGGTTTATACACGAACGAGGATGAAAGCCAAGAGTGACTGATTCGATCTCATCCAGGATCCGTTGTTTTGTCCATGGAGGAGGGCTAAATAAGAACGCTATAATCATGCTGAGCACTTTTTAAACAACCTGACAACTTACAATCGCGATCTCTATTGTGTTTAGGTTATAGGTAAAGTTTACTTAATTCTGAGGTTGGTGAAGTTTCTGCTACTTTGTGTGTTATATTGTGTAGGAATCAAAGGTTCAGAATCCCACAATAGGAATAGACTAAATCCCGCTCAAGCGAACAGTAAAATTGTGACCGTGAACAATAAATTAATGTTTTTCGTTTAATATGTTTCTCAAATTTAATTGATTTAACTGGTGGCCCTCTCAATATTTTCTGATACAAAGCAAGATTTTCTCGAGCAATCTTGTTTGGTTAAAGCCATTGGACCCTTTCGGTTCGGAAAAAAAAAAGTTCACAGATTTACAAATAACTTACAGGGTTTACAGAAGGCAATGGTGAAAGACTTCTCTTGAAATATTATTCCATGAAATGCTTTACAGATTTATTTGAAACACATGTTATGACACGGCGAAACGCGCGGAAACAAGGGTGGGGTTTTCCGTTGTTTTCTCCCGACTCCGATGACCGATTGAGCCTAAATCTTCACAGGTTTGTTTTTTGATATAGAAGTTGTGGTACACAAAGTGTGGGCCTTGGACAACACTGTTTATCGAAAGGGTCCAATGGCTTTAATTACGGATCAGATTTTGGTTGCCGTCTGTGGTAAGGGTTTGGAGTGCGACTCTGTTCATGGCTACCTGCGGTTCAGTCGTTTCTTCCGGGGCCCTTTCCCTAAACCTCGGTCTAGGCCCCAGCTCCGGGGGCTTCGTATGCCGCTGAAACCCCGTGTAATTAACTGCAACAGGCACACTGCTCTAGACAAGCCGGGGTCTGGTGTTCCCCTTTGATTAGTCACAACATGTTAGCACGTGTCTATGGATCTGTTCTGACACCACTTGCACAAAGGTACCCGTTTTATAAAGTTAAATTGTTTGTGGTGTATGACGATACAACTAGTCGGCCTCTTTATAAAATGGAAGACGTGTTTGTATGTTTGTGTAAGGCTGACGAGCGGGAGCACCGACCACAAGCTCTGGTATTTCTGATCATCATCAGAGCCCCGGTCTTTGGCATGAAACTTGACCATAACATTGCTTTGTTAATCGGACGGAATTTTCAAGCCTTAAGTCAAGTGTAAAAGAAGCAATAATACTTTCTGTGGGAGACTATTGGTTTGGTGTTTCTGCATGGTTCACATGGCAAGTGCCATTGTTTAAAGGTTTCCTATTATAGGCGTGCGACCGATGCACTTGTGAGACATCATTGGTTTCGTTGCCAGAAATAATACAATAATAAACTAAACTTGTCGATTGATCAGTTTGAAAACACATCGTCTTGTGCATATTTTGATGCAGTCAAACGGATTCTGAATCTGGGTTAAATTAGTCGGCAAAGTAGACAATGACCAGCCAGTCTTGGACAGAAAACATCTTGGGAAACGCAGTTAGACTTGTTTTTAACTTTTCAAATGGAACTTTATTGCTTAAAACATTCTTAAAACAATATACAAATGAATAGCTGTTCCATTGAGTTTACAACAAACACATAATTACTCAGATCTGAGCCCGTGGTAGTAGGCGCACCGTTGACCGTTTGCGAACATACTGCAGCCAGAGGTGCACTTTTGGTAACCGCTGTCACCTCGCTAAACGTGAATGGAGTCGATGTTTTGCGGAAAACCCTTTTGGGGGGCATAATTAATGAACAACGTTTTCAGCCGAAACTTTTACGTGTGATTTTTATTGTGTCTTTCTTGAAAAAATTTCCTATAAATCGACTTTACGTTGACAAAACCAATCTGACCCCCTGTGTATAAAGTTACGAAGTGACTTGGGTACGGGGTACGAAGCGACTTGGGTACGAAGTGACTTGCGTACGAAGTGACTAACTTACGAAGTGACTTGGGTACGACATGACTTGGGTAGGAAATGACTAACGTGGGTGCGAAGTGACTTGGGTACGAAATGACTGCCATCGGTTTTGGCCTTTACTTAACACATCGATTACAGACAAACAACTTATAAAAAGGTATAAATTGAATTCATCACAAAGAATTGCCAAGGGTCCCGACCGCTCCGAGCACTAGTTCAACCACACAGAGGAAAGGATCGTACAGTCCCAATACCCTGCAGCAACGTGTGCAGGCAATTTAAGTGTAAACAATTACACCAAGTGAACATCGAACAATAACAACAGCAGTTTCGTTTTATGTTATAAAATGCAAATTACCAGTTATATAACGAAATCGTATAACGAACAACAAGATCATCGGGTCGCACTGAATACCGACAACTCACGACCCCTCACGACACCAATTTTTAAATGCACTTTAACAGAACATTGACATAAGTCAACCGTTAAATATATGCACAAGAGTCATACGCACGTGTCTGATAAAAAAAATTATATATAAAAAATTCCACAAAAAACACCACAATTTATTTTACAGACAGATTTTATAAATAGTTGACATTGGCTAACTTTGACTTTTTCAAACTCACTTATTAATGTTGTGGTTTTAAGGATATCAATATTGGTATGTTCATTCGGACTGCCATAGCATGAGATACGTTGTTGCTATAGCTCCACGTATAGACCTACTCGATTGCATAGCTCGAAAAATACCACACAAAGGTACTTCAAGTATAGAGATCATGTACTTACCACCAAGTCGATATTACTTGAGACGGCATCATGAATACTATGACACCGCTAAGAATAAAATTAATCAGAGTCGACTCCCGCATCTCAATTTCATCCAAAGAATATTTTCCTCAATGCAAAGAAACTTGAAGGTTGTCCACGCAACGCTATTGTTCTACCGGTTTTGTAAACAGTGGAGTTTTTTAAGGTCGGCACGGGAGTTTTCACCCAACGACAGACTTGGTGTTGGTAGCAATTGGTAGCAAGTCCGAGTAGCATGTACAGTGGAATTTCGCGGAGTTCGGAGGAGGAGGATCCGCTTAGAGATTGTACTACCGCCTCGCCATTGGCCTGTTATCACATCAAAGGATGCCGCTTGTGTTTAAATATTCATGAGTTGCTGTTCTTACATGCGCCGTTTGTGTCGCTGTTGGTGAGCGAAAGTAAAAAGAGATGCGGCGGTCATACTGCGGTTTGTTGCCGTTGAGGTATGAATAGTATCAAATCATGTTTAGAGAAAGGAGGGGGGTGTCGTGATCACTCCCTAAGGGCCCCGCTAAGTAATCTCTAATTGTTGGGGGAGGACCGCATGCCATTTTCAATTACAACTAGTCATGTACCTTCAAACCACGGTGGAATAGATTAGATACGAGGGCTGAAAAGCAAAAGGAACCATCGAGTAAGGACAGAGGAACTAACACGGGTCCGGGAAGCGAGGCAGATCAGTCGACTGTACAAGAGCAACACTTAATCTGGGGAAAGAAGTATTTATTTTAATACAGTTTTGAACTAACTGATTTTGGAAGTTAGTGCTGATGCGATTTCACCTTTTTTTTCTTCTTCAAGTATTTTAAAGGATACCATAAGTCTCATTACCGATAAATCACAATGAACAAAATACAAAATGGGTTTTATTCAAAAGTCAGGAATGTCTTTTCTTTCTCTGCGGTATTGTAGTTTATTAATTGAAAAGACCGTCGTTAGTGCAACCATGGAGGTAACATGGTGCAACCTCTCAAAAATTAATTTCAGGGGCTTAGATGGTTAGACCATGGAGGTAGAATGGCCAGACCGCCTCAAAACACAAACACATCTTTCCATAATGTTGTTTCAGACAAAATTATGGAAACCTTTAGTGTGTGCAGTTTTTGTGGTGGTTAGAGGTATCTGTGCGTGGGAAGTCCTAAAGGGTGAACAAAGCGCGGCGTCCTGGTGTAGGCCTACTGGTGTAATTCTTAATCAGATCCTTAAAAGGGGAACATACTTTAAAACCATTCACCGGAGAAAAGCAGAACAGGGATTCAATTTAGTAGCACTGAACTGAAAGACCTAACTCCCTCTTCTTCTTTTGAGCGGCACAATCTCAAAGGATTTTGCCCCCGCTATTTAACATGGAATTTAATTAAAGCGATCTGATTGGGGCTTAATAGGGAGGTGTGAACAAGCTTTTGTGGTTAGGGGCTCGCCTAGATTGGGTTCCGTGTGACTGGAATGATCCCTGATACCTTATGACAGCCTCAGAATGAAGACACGTTCCCGTTTTAGGCAGGCGGGGTCATTTCAAGACGCTGGAACAGTATTGTTTTTGTTGTGCGTGTCAACCAGAGCAGGGGGTCAATGGACCTGGGTTTCCCTAAGATGTGACGATGTTGGGATTGCCTCGGCAAGAATGGCACCATGAAAGGAAGGGTTGAAATGAGCAAGAGTTTCGGGATGTATCACGGTGTACTTCAAAGGCTCAAGATGCGTTGTCCCATGGTATGTTACCGGTTTGGCATGGATTCACAACACAATTCAATTTTAGTCAAGCTTGCTGATAAGGAAGTTCATAATAGGGTGCGTTCATTTAGCTTCCCTGGGTCGACCCCGTTGTGTGGCGGTTTTTTTTTCCCCAGGACGAACGTGTGCAGATAATTACCCACGTTAGTCCTGGAAGTAAAAACCGCATGGGTGCGTTCGTTTAGCTTCCCTTGGTCGACCCCGGTGTGTGACGGGTTTTTTCCAGGACGAACGTGTGCAGATAATTACCCACGTTCGTCCTGGAAAAAAAACTCCACACACCGGGATCGACCTAGGGAAGCTAAACGAACGCACCTTATAGACCGATCCGACGCGCACCGTGTTTAGCACCGCGCGCCATTATTGCTGAGGTTTACATGGTGCCTAGTTTTGTGTACAGAGACATGAGGAAATCTTGTTTATTTTCTCTCTTTATGGAAATTAAATATAAGCTGAATCATCTTGAAAAAGGTGCTTGCCTTAGGAGAGTTAGGGGTCAAAGACGCAGAAACTGCATAATAGTCGCTAAAATGCATTACATCGACAATTGTATTTTGAACAAAGTTTCAGTATTTTAATTTCTGCTATAATTTTAAACATTTTGTCAAGAATGTAGTACGTTGTTATACCAAAGCAGCCATATTAAGGAAATTTCATAGATTGTCGAGGAAGACATTCAATTCCCATTAAAAAAAAGTGAAAAGGAGAACGATTTCTCATGTCTTTGTGCACAAAACTAGGCACAAGTACACCCCAGCAGTAGACTTGTGGACAAGTCGTTAAATCGGCCACACGCGCTGAGATAGTGCTCTCGCGAGATCACTGCTCTCGCGCGAACTGGTGGCTCCCCGATTTCGACGGAAGTCTACCCCAGCAGTGGCGTGCAGCTCATGGCGGCGCCCGGCACTTGCGCGCCTGGATTGGTATATAAGGGGACTAGACAATGTACAATTATGTCCAATCGAGTTTTAAAAACTTGATCTGAATAGACCGATACCAATATTTACATGTGATCACATGACCTGAGATGGGTAAATAAAAACACAGAACCACAAAGACATGGGAAGACTTGTACCGTTGGACCATAACCTGCTGTATTTTCGATGAACACTTTTAACCCCAATATACGAAGCCCTTTAAAAAAATTGAATGTTGTGACAAAAGAGGTTTCTTTTTTATCTAACTTGAAAGTATGGTTAGACTGCTTAACGATTACGCGCCGTTTTTGTGCGTTGTGCAAGCGTGAAGTCAGACAGTGCCATGCCGAGGCAGACCGCGAAGTTGTCCAACTCTAGCTGACAGCTACACCTTCTTATCAGTCGGGTGAAAATAAAGGAATTGGCAGCTTTTTCAGAAGATTTTTATTGAAAATATTGGCAGTAAAATTTATTGTAATTAGGCCTACGCTAATAAGCATAATTAATATTTGCATTTACGGAAAGTCCGTAAAATAACAGCGAAATTTCTCTCAACGCATGTGCACTAACTTGATCTAAATAACTTAACTTTTTAGATTTAAGTGGGGTAAAAAGATGTTTTGAGAAAAGCTACTTAAGCGCCCCTCTTAAGTTAGCGGGGTGCTTTAGAAAAAACTGCTTTAGTGAAAACTTTTCGTGAATACCGCTCTGTGCCTTTAACATCGTACATCTTAAAGTCACCTGAAAATGTAATTTGTTTTTCTTTAAACATTAGAGTATATGTTTCTGAACAATAAAATAATTGTTTTTGAGTAATACATTGTTTTTATCGATTTTTATGTTTAATAAAAAATGAAGTTGTGTGGGGGTGACTCCGCCTACCCCTTTTGTGACGCCAATTGAGTCAGACTTGCCATGCCTCGATCGAACGCACGTACGTGCAAATACACTCAAGTCCTAGTCGTAAGTTTGTACGTTTCAAAAAAGTTTTTTTCTTGCATTTTTCCAGCAATGTCGACAAGGTGCATGCTGCTGGATGCAGCAAAACAACATAAAGATGGGGTTCGAGAATCCGGAATACACCACACATTTTGACATGAAGAGAAAAGTTATTTTCTAAAACATGACGCCATCCCAACAATTTTTCCAGCTAGTGGGGAAGTCGAACCTGAAAGACGTAACGAACCGTGGAGCATTTGCCTAACGTGAACAAAATCAGGTATTGTTTCAACTTTGAGGGCATGTTTTTAGCTGGCGCCAAGCGTCACTATCTTGTGTTGGCACTGACTGCATGCGATTCATCGTGCCTCGATTGACGTCACGAACAGCGCCCTCTCGGGTCTGTTTTTTTCTTCAAATTTGTAAATAACATGGACAATAATTTTGTTTAACCTTTGTTAATTATTGTTTAATCATATCCCACTCATCAAATGACAAATTTATTACTAGTGGCAAAAGCTTTATTTTGACAAAATACCACTTCCATGTGACTTTAATGGTCTTTAATAATTCAACTAAATCGATGTTTTGACAAAAATGATGGTGTTGCCCCTCGTATAAACTGTTGGCAAGAAATCTTTCGAAGTTTAAACTTGAATGGATGGACGTGTTACACTCGTCATCATGTTTGCGTGATACGACTCTGTCAGCAGATAAAGTGCAAGCCGATGCTTGTGATGTTTTTGCCCATGCCGATCGTGCGACGAGAGCACGGCTTGGCGTCAGCTCTTTCCACAGCTAGTCGGCCGGACACATGGTTTGTCACGATGAAACACAGCCATGCGGTGGAGAGAAAAAAAAACGTGCTGTTGACGATTTGATTTTTTGAAATTCACAGTTTGATTGTATACGTCGTGCAGATCTTTGATTGATCTTTATTTGATCTTTATTTTTTCCACAGATTGGACCAATCTGAGACCAACTCGCTTAGCACAAACACTAAGCAAGCTCCCAGCCATGAAAGGATTGTCTTCGGCACCTCGATCAGTTCCCCAAGTTTCGTTATGAAAGAACTGTTGTGTCCGATCTGCACTCCACCAACAATCAAGAACCATTTGGCTTATCGTTCTCACTTCAGACACTTGACACTATTGGTAATTGTCTTATCACTTTTAGCTTATTTAGTGATCGTCGAAGTTGCGTGTAGGAAGAAAAACGCCCTTATCACACGAAGTTGTGTGCTTTCAGATGTTTGATTTCGAGACCTCAAATCTTATTCTGAGGTCTTGAAATCAAATTCTTGGAAAATTATATTACTTCTCTCTCGAAAACTACGTCAACTTCAGAGGGAGCCGTTTCTCACAATGTTTTATACTATCAACCTCTCCCCATTACTCGTTACCAAGTAAGGTTTATGCCTCTAATTATTTTGATTAATATTAACAATATCGCCACTGTACTGTCTTTAAAGGGTCCAGCCGCGTTATAAACGTAAACGTAAACGTAAACGACGAATGGTAATGGTATAGTTTAGCTATAAGAAAGCTCTTGCAGTTTTTTGTACCGCAACCTTCCTTGTTTTACAATCAGAGTAAGCCTCGGTTCAAATATACTTCCTGCGAATGCGAAGCGAATTTTGATATCACATTGCCCGCTGCCCTCGCTGCGAGTGTTTTGCAAGGTTTGACAACATCTCTCCTCTTCCGAATTATTCGTTGCACATTGTGTGACCGGTGGTATCGCATTTGCATGATCAACTGGGTTCAAGGGGGCCGTTCAGAATAGTCAATGTTCTTTTTCGGAATCGTGAGTTGGTGGGCGAAAATATAACTGAAATTCAGTTGTATTTAAACAAAAAAACATAGCCTGTATAATAATACTAAAAAACGAAAAATGAGAAGACAATACCCATCTGGCAAGATGGTCATTAATCCTGGCTAAACTACAAAATTTTAAAAAAGCAATTGAAAACAACTGATGACGTCCGAGAGCCTTTGATCGTAAATCAAATTATCTGGTTCGTTGGAGGAATTAATAAATGCTTCAATGTAAATAATTTATAATGTCGTTCAAATAAAAAAAAATAAAAAAAATTAGGGCGTGTAGGTTAAACCAAATTCGAACAAAATCTAATCTTTTTAACATTGACTATTCTGAATGGATCCTACGTGGCAATTTGTGTTTTTTAACACAGGCATTTAGTCTTTTAACTCCGTGACCTATGCCTTTGGTCACGCTCCCATCGACTATAAGGCCTCAACCCCGCCTCTAAACTGTTTCTATTTACACCTAGCCGCTAAACCAAATCGACTGAGAGCGAACACAAACACCGTGTCAAATCGACAGACACTAATGACGTTCCATCACAAACCATAAATACATACGTCGACAGTCAACCAATACATCATAAAATTGTTTGTCTCGTACTCGGCCAATTACGCTAGCCATCATTCAGGGTCTGCTTTATGTTTGCGCTGACTATCATAACACATGTGGTATTTTTCTAGGCCACACTCGTGCCGGTGTCAAAGGGAAATCTGAGATTTCTGCAATGGGAAACAATATTAAAGTCAGTGGACACTATTGGTTTATACTCAAAATAATAATAAATAGTTAGCATAAAAATTTACTCGGTATATTAACAAGCAATGGAGAGCTGTTGGTGGTACAAAAAATGGTGAGAAACGGCTCCCTCTGAATTCACGTATAGTTTTCTAGAAAGTAGTAATTTTCCGCTAAAATGAATTTGAAGTCGAAACCTTAGAACTACCGAAATCAAGCATCTCAAAGCACACAACTTCGTGTGACAAGGGTGTTTTTCTTCAGACCGATTTCGCTACCAATGTCTACATGTGACCGCGTGACTTATAGTGGGTATAGAAAAACCCATGCAGCTCAGTACACAGTAAAGACATGGGAGACTCTACCGATTGACCATATTTTGACTGAGGTTTTACTGAGGTTTGAGCGAGCTCACGCGCCGTGGATTTTGCGTTGTGGTGCACGGCGTGAAATTGGGCTGTGATAAGGGAGATCGCAAAGTTGTCCTATTCATCATTCTAATTAATTTTTGTTGAGGGTGAAAATGAAGGGATTTGCAGCTTCTTAATGAGATTTTTATTAACAAATTTGCACCAAAATCATTACAATGAGAACATGTTTACCCGTTACTGGCATTGTTCAGTCACCGGTAAGGTCTCATGTTACAAACTCCGGAATATTCTTCAGTGATTTCGGGAATTAGTCCTTTTTGTAGCCAAACATTGCAACAGTAACCATGTCTTTTTAACGCAGGTTTATATAATTATGCAGTACGACGTGTTTGTTTTACATCCAATACCCACTAAAGGTCACGTGACGCACGAAGCGCAATCAGTCTATTGAGTTCAAATTTTCACAGGTTTGTTATTTTGTGCATTATGTTGAGATAAAAAGAGGAGGATGCAAAAGAGGGCGCTATCAGAAGAAGTTTGTACAAATTTCGCCGCGTAGGGGTGGGGGCTTAGTGTTCGTTAACAGTTTTGTGCATGCTTGTGATGAGGACGCGAGGCTTGGGTTGGGACCGTGTAGGGTATGGGTGCACCACACTAGTTTTATTGTAGAACGTATCTTTTTGTAATCTTCATGAGTAGATTTTGTCTTGCAATTTGTTTTTACCAAGCGGCTGAGTCTGCTGATGGATAATTAATGTTTTCGGTGGCTCAGTGGTAATGATGCGGGTTGAACAAAGTTGAGAATTAAAGCTCAATTCAAATTATGCATGAATCAACAGTTGTATTAGTCTAACCAACAGTTTTATTAGTCTGCATAGCTAAATTGAAATACGATGTGCAAACCCTGAATAAACTGTGGGTTTTTTTAGGTGGTAGCGCGTCAAGATTTAAAGCCGTGTGGTTTCGAAAAGAGTCATCATAAAGCTATCAGGGAAGTTATACCAAAAGAGGGCGCTGTTGCGAGCAAAACGGAAGTACACAGAGTAAGATCAGCTGGTCAACGAGAGCGTGAGTGTGATCGGTTAGCGACTTGTTTACACTTTTAAACTTTCTCACAAAATGTCCCCACCACGCCCAGGAACTCAGAGTTGCAATGCCAAAAAGGCCAAGACAGAAGATCAAGCTGTCACCAACTTCAGGACGTATCTCAGGATCAAGACAGTTCACCCAAATCCCGATTATGGTAAGTACTACCACTATTTCTACCTCCCTGGTAGTGGTACTACTAAAATACTACTAAAAGTACTAGTATCCTCCCCTGACCAGTTTTCACGCTATTAAACCTTTTTCTTTGAATTGGGAAAAAAATAATGATGCCTTATATCAACCGATGCCCTAATTACCTTCCCCTTCTTTTGTTATGAAGTATGCAAACATATATTAAAACTTGATGGACATTGAAATGTTCACACTACACACCGATGACTTCAACTGGCCCCATTTGTTTTGAGTTTTTCCTGTTTTCACGGCAAACAAGAAAGCATGGTTTCCCGGTGAAGCCATACATGGAAGAAGAAACATCTACAGTGACTACAAGTGTTCTTTGAGACTCTGTGTATGACTCTATAGCCAGACGATTGTCTTCGTTTTATTCAAAATATTGTTTAATGAAATTTTAAAATTACCATGGTAATTTGCAAAAAAAAAAATAATAATAATAATTTAATAAAAAAGTGTGAATAATCATTGGCTTTCAAATCTGATTTTTATTTATTTTTTTCCCCTTTTTTTCTCTTAAAATTTATAACAAAGCGTATAAATAAACAGTGATAATTGAATCAACAAGCTGATCGTTTAAATTTTAATATTAATAATAATATTGTTCGGAGGGTTAACAAAAAATCTCAAAAAATATATGAAAATGATATAAGGCACATGGCTTCTTTAAGCCTCTGTATTTTTTTTCCCAGAATGCTCAGCAAAATATTCAGTCACATGATTTGATCATCATGAATTGTGAATTGAAATAGTGTTTGATGAAACTTTTTCGGTGGGCAAATATTTTTATATGGCCTCAACATTATGACATATTTTTGTACCTTGTAGAAATGCCTAAAATACCAAACTTTTGGCATTTACAAGTGCAAATATCCAGTGGAGTATTACGTGTTTCTAAGTTTTGGTCAAGGGAGAGGACACTCTTTGCTTGGCAAATAAAACCACACAATTTTTATCTAGGGACTGTTTTCATCGCGCACAGAGAGGTAAAAGATTTGCCACGATTTTAGGGACACCTCGAAAACAGGACCTCCTACGATACTAGTACTAGTTTAGTTTAGGGAGTATGGTGGTAGTAATATGGTGGTAGTAATATTGATAGTACTACTGCTACTCACTCAGGGGGCTGGTCATCTCCACACCTAGCAAGCTCGCCACCAACAAAGTCGCCCCCTGCAAAGTCTTCCCCTAACCGGCTCGCCCCGAGTTGTTACAAAGTCGCCCCCTGACAATGTCGCCCCCAAACAATGTCACCCCTTAGCAAAGTCGCCCCCTGACAATGTCGCCCCCAGCCAATGTCGCCCCCCTAGCAAAGTCGCCCCCAGAAAATAATTAGGGTTAGGGTTAGGGTTAGGGTTAGGGTTTAGGATTAGGGTTAGGGTTTAGGGTTAGGGTTAGATCTTCCACAAGCACATTACTTCAGATGGACATTTTTCTGAAAATGTTTTAACTATATTTTTTTACCATAATTATTGTAGACTTAATTATTTTCCGAACAACATCTGGGGGCGACTTTGCTAGGGGGCGACATTGGCTGGGGGCGACATTGTCAGGGGGCGACTTTGCTAGGGGGCGACATTGTTTGGGGGCGAGATTGCCAGGGGGCGACTTTGTTTCAACCCGGGGCGAGCCGGGTAGGGGGCGACTTTGCAGGGGGCGACTTTGTTGGTGGCGAGCTTGTCAGGTGGCGAGATGACCAGCATTCCTCACTCAAGGCCTCACTCAATGCCTCAGGAGCGGCACAGAAGGGTTACGTTATCGCAACTAGATAGGCTGTCCGCGTAAAAAAAAAAATAAATGTTAAAGTTTTTGGTATAAGTTTTAAGTCTTCGAGTTGAGTTGTTTTTGGTATACACAAGCTAAAGTGAGATTGTTATACAATTGCACATTTTCAGTAATTTTCAGCAATGTTTTCAAATAATGTTATTTTTTGGGGGGGAAAAAAAAATTTAAGTTTTGTTTCAGGCTCAAACATTGACATCTGGATTAAAAGAAACAAATTCAAATTTAAATCTTAAAGTTTTGAAATAATTTGTTAAAGCCATTGAACAGTTTCGGTAAACAGTATTGTCCAAAGGCCCACACTTCGTGTATCACAACTTATATAAAATAACAAACCTGTGCAAATTTAGGCTCAATCGGTCTTCGGAGTCGGGAGAAAATAACGGGAAAACCCTACCTTGTTTTCGCACGTTTCGCCATGTCATGACATGTGTTTACTATAAATCCGTAATTCTCGTAGTCGAGAATTGATAATTGTTTTAATGTTTTCTCAAAAAGTAAAGCACTTCATGGAATAATATTTCAAGAGAAGTCTTTTACCATACCTTTTGTAAACCCTGTTTACAAGTTATTTGTAAATCTGTGATTTTTTTTTTTTTTTTTTTCTGTTCCGAAATTCACTGGTTCCAGTTGAATGAGCTGAAACATGAAAAACATAAATTATCATAATTCCTTATTGCAATGGTGTACTGACTTGAAAAACTTAAGTGAAATATTGCTTTTTACATGTAGATTCATATAAAATGATAAAACTTCAAGAATTAATCACAGGTTTCCGTTGAGTGAGCTAAAACAATGAAGAACATCAAATGGTCATAACTCCTTATTGCAACGATGTACTGACTTGAAACTTCAGTCAAACATTGCTTCGTATTCATATGAAAAGATAAAACAAGAATTAATCACTGGTTTTAGTTGAATGAGCTTAAACAATGAACAAATTAATAAGCATAACTCCTTATTGCAATGATGTACAGACTTGAAACCTTCGTAACCAAATATTACTTTTTACATGCATATGAAACGATAAAACTCAATGAGTGCATCACTGACGAGTGCAAAATGTAATCAAATATTGTTACTTACATGTATTGATATGAAAAGATACAACTCAAAGATCACTGGTACCAGTTGGATGAGCTAAAGTAATGAAAATGTTAAATGTCATAACTTCAGACTTGTCAACGTCCCCACCCCTTTGACCATCAGTTGATCAAATGATTGTTTTTTTTCTGTCACTAATTGGTTCTATCTGGTGATCGCCAGCTCGCCATGGCAGCTTCGCTGTTCTAGTTAAGTTTTGGTCAAGGGAGAGGAAACTGTTTACATTGCGCTTAGAGATTTTAAAGATTTGCCTAGGTTTTAGGGAAACAGGACGTCCTACGATATAAACTTAAAACCAGCTCAGCAGAGTAGGACGCACTGACTCTTGCTCCTTGTCCTTGAAAATATTTAATTTCTTCCCTGAACTAATGATGTGCATTTAGTTTTAGTAACGGACAGCAACACATTTGTTTTTCTTTGACAGATGGCGCATTGTTGTTTTTGAGGCGGATGGCCGATGAGCTCAAACTTCCTCATCAGATTGTGGAGGTGAGTCCAGAGAGAGCCCTCGATTTGTCCGACTTACCATGAATTCAGGAATTTGATGTGCGTCAATCTTCTTGCATCATCTTCAAACTGTTTTGGAAAGTTTGACACAGCACTTGTTTTTCACTCTTCAGTTTAACAAAAATTCACCGCACACAATTTTCAAAGCGTGAATAAAATGAACGCAACCACATTGCAAGCCCTGGACACTATTGGTAGTAACTCAAAATAATTGTCAACATAAAAACTAACTTGGTAACGAGCAATAAAGAGCTGTTGATAGTATAAAACATTGTGAGTGACGGTCATTTGAGTAAATGTAGTTTTTGAGAAAGAGGTAATTCTCATTCAAAACAACTGAAGCCTTCTATTATGCATCTAAAGCACCCAAAGTAATGCAACAAGTGTGTTTTTTTTCTTTCATTATTCTCTTGCAAATTCGATGACCAATTGAGCAAAAAATTTCACAGGTTTGTTATTTTATACATAGATTAGGACACACCAAGTGAGAATACTGGTCTTTGACAATTACCAAACGCATCCAGTGCCTTTAATTCTAGCACATTATGATATTAAAGGCAGTTGCCACTATTAGTAATTACTTAAAATAATTATTAGTGTAAAACATTTCTTGGTGACAAGTAATGGGGGAGGTTGATGGTATAAAACATTGTGAGAAATGGCTCCCTCTGAAGTGCCATAGTTTTCGAAAAAGAAGTTATTTTCCAAGAATTTGATTTTGAGACCTCAAATTTAGAACTTGAGGTCTCTAAATCAACTATCGTGTGACAAGGGTATTTTTTCTTTCATTATTATCTTGCAAGTTCGATGACCGATTGAGCTCAAATTTGCACAGGATAGTTATGAAATGCATACATGTATGTTGAGATACACCAAAGGTGTGAAGGCTAGTCTTTGACAATTACCAATAGTGCATGTCCACTGGCTTTAAGACTTGTCAAACCAGTTTACGAACTTTAAAACAATCTCTTTTGAGGATTTGACCATCCAGAATTGAAGGCAATGTGCCCATCTTTATGTACAGAATCTTCTTGCTTTCAATGCGTTTTCCAAGATTTTAAAATTGTTTTGCGGTCTGTTTTAATCCACCAGGTTCACCCAGGTAGGGATGTGTTTATTATGACATGGGAAGGGAAAGATCCCACGCTCAAAAGTGTCGTTCTCAACTCTCACACTGACGTCGTTCCAGTATATCCAGTGAGTGATCCGGAACCAATTTCACAGAACTGCTTTAAAAGCACAAAAAAAAACGCACAACAAAAATATGCTAACCAGAATAAGGTTACCAGCCAGAAGGTCATGTCTTATGCACAATCTGTGACTGGTCTCCTGCTCATTTGTGCTTAGATTGTTGAAAAGTATTATTTTCTGCATAAGCAGCTCTATCAAATTGTTTACGATGAGTTATTTTGACCTCCAACAAACTGTGGTACATTTAGGCTCATCAGCCACCTGTCTGTCTTTGAGGGACTTTCCTGATTTCTGAAGTTTTAAAACACCGAAGCAGGGACACCCAAAACTCAGGGGGGGGGGGGGAATAGAAAATGCTCATTATGTGTTAGCCAGAAAAGCCAGCAGGTCATAAATTTGTCCTTGTTAAACCAAAAACTTGTATCTGAATTCATACTATGTTTGTGTTTGCCTGAGAAGCTGTTACTAATTTCTTTTCAAATAAAAAGAAGTCATGATCGTTGATATACTTCTCTACCTCATAGGATACTGTTTCAAAAAGCTCCTTGAGATCTATTTAAACTCTAGATGTTACTGAAGGTTTGAGCTAGTTCAGGATGCCCTCAAAAATTTAGATACTACTTTGAGATATTTTGCAGTGACTCTTATTTCCATGGTGTGTGTTGTCCCACTAATTTCGTTTCTGTTAAGTATCTCTTTTTATTAAATCCTTTCATAGCTGATATATCAACAGTTTGAGAGAGAAAGCCTGCAAGTAAAATTTGTCCTTGTTCAACCAAAAAACTTTACCCTGAATTCATACTTGTTCATGTTTGTCAGGTGATAAAAGAAGTTGGTTATGTTTTTCAAGTATAACCTTGAACTTTTGCCACTAGGAGCACTGGAAGTGTGATGCGTTTGAAGCCAAGAAGTACGAGAACGGAGACATCTATGCACGAGGAACACAGGTACTTTTAGGATATTTTTATCCAGATCCAGAATGAATTGAATAGTGACCGCCAAGTGGCTCTTTTTAATTATTTTATGGTTGCAAGTAGAGAGGATCGGGGGCCAATTTCATGGCTCTGCTTACCATAAGCAAAGAGTTGGCACTTATGGAAGCAGGGACTTCCGCGCTTAGTTCAAGCATGTGTTTCACAGGTTAGCATGGATTTTTGCTTGTGTGTGTGTGCATACTCCACGTTTCTAGGCAATTTTGTTAACACAGGTAGCACAGAAGTGTTTGTGGTAATTCACAGTAAACAGAGAATGATATTCTTAAGCACCTAATTTGGTGGTTCATGTAATAATAATAAGCAGAGCCATCAAATGGGGCCCTGGTTAAAAAAAAGGAAACAAGGTTAAAATTTGCACCCAGACAGCCTCTGATTAAAAACTATGGTAATCTGACTGACTGCTTAGCAAAAATAAACAGGAAACAGTCAAGAACGTGAAATCTATGACTATGACTATGACTATGACTATGACTATGACTATGACTATGACTATGACTATGACTATGACTATGACTATGACTATGACTATGACTATGACTATGACTATTACTATTACTATTACTATTACTATTATTATTATTATTATTATTTATTCGACCAGAACAACACAAAATTGAACTATACTCAATTCAATATGTTTTGTACTCATTAATGTATTGTGCCTTTGATTTAATCACAGGACATGAAGAGTGTTGGGATCCAGTAAGTATACATTTTATTTAGAAACACTTCATGCCAGTTGGTATGTTTTTATGCCAAACTTGAGTTATGGTGCACGTTTAGAAACGCCAAGAATATGTTTGGGCATTTAATGCATGTGAGTTGCCATGGTTCTTTATCAAGGAAGAAATTTCATGCTAAACAAATTTTTGTGCTTAGCAGCTCTATGAAATTTGGCCCTGGTCACGACAGTTGTGTCCCTGAGTATGCACTAAAATATACATGCTTCTCTTCCCCCAGTTGTATACCTGATAAGCAAGCAGCAGTATTGTGTACCCCTTAACGCTAGTTGAGGCAGCTTGAGGTTCTATGTAATACTCCCCAGAGAGTAGAGAAGGTTTTGCGTAACGGTTTGGGTTTGCCGGATGAACAGGGAAAATAATTTTGCAAAAGTGTTTAAATTGTTTAGCCACTTGGACATGGATGTTAAATATAAGAATCAGGTGTTATTATTGTATAAGAATCAGGTGTTATTTTTGTATAAGAATCAGGTGTTATTATTGTATAAGAATCAGGTGTTATTATTGTATAAGTACAAGTAGTAGTAGTAGTAGTATTCAATGATTTATTCATCCTCATGTTATTTTATTGTTTGAATAGATACATTGAGGCAATTCGTAGACTCAAAGCAGCTGGTCTTCAACCACTGAGAACAGTTCACATGACATTCATGCCAGGTATGTCATCTTTCAAAGGCCCTTTTTCAAACCATGACTTCGGCTTTGGATTTAACTCATAGGCTAGCCTGGCCCTGTGGTTGTTTTGACAATATGGCGAGTGCGCTCAGGGCTACAAACGAGAGGACGGAGCTTGAAGCCGTATCCAAAGCCAAAGCCATGGTTTCCAAAAGGGACCAATCTCTTTAAGATTTTACATGTGAAACTATTTCAAACCCTTTGCCAATTATTTTATAAACCTCTTCAGATGGAGAGTGCATCTGCGCTTTACTCAACAAACACATCACAACAGTTTTTTTTTTACAACATGGTATAAGAGGCACGTGTTTGGCAGTAGACAAATTTTGTTATCAAACAGACTGTTTGTCTGTTTGTACATTTGTTTGTGTAGATGATCTTCTTATCAAGGGAACTCGGCAAACTCCCACAAGGGGATATAAACGGCAAGCTGGCAACAGCCAATCTCTCTCATACAAACATTTTTCTCTCATACAAACATTGGTTTACTGTCTATGATTACGAATTATTCAAGTCATGTCATTGTGAAATGACAGCAGTCTGATGGCTTAAAATGGAATCGATCCGTTCTCATTTCAGAGAATTGTTTTCTGGAATGGGCGATTAATCTAACAAGGTTGTTATCATCTTCTAAAAAATTATAATCTCGGGGCTCCAGCCAGTGGTGTCGAATCTCAGCCAAGAGAAATTGCTAAATCAGTTGTACACCATTTATTTCCCCCACAAAATGTGTACATAATTACCTAATTTGACAAATTGATCATTATTTCTTTTTTTTTTTTTTTTTACTTTGGATTTGTGCAGATGAAGAGGTTGGGGGAACTCTTGGAATGATGAAGTTTGTGGAACATCCAACTTTTCTCGGACTCAATATGGGCTTTGGACTTGATGAAGGTAAGAGTCTGACCAAAATATAGCCTTATATAATCTACAGGACCCCAAAAAGTATGCCACCATTATTTAAAAGCAGTAAGTCTTTTTTTTTTCGTTGAAGAGAATCGCTAATAAAAAAATCAAACTTCTCAAAAAACAGAAAGAGAAAGAAAGAAGACAAAACCTGCATCTTGAATTCATCTTGTCAATGCTAAAACGTTGTTTCTCTGTTTTGATTGAACATCATTTTAGAGGCTCCATGCACAAAATATTCAATCTCTGTGCTATATTAGTCTTTTGAACTGCAGTTGGATATTTTTGTTGGTAAAATAATAATAATTAAAAATTGAAGTCTTATACAGCGCACGTATCTACCAAACAAGGTACTCAAGGCGCTGAGTATATATACAAACTTTCAGAAAGATAGGTTATTGCAGTGATGAATTTTGAGACCCTATTATTTAGCACCTATAAGGGTTTACAAGGTGCTATGGCGCATACAGCAGCAACAGCAAGGAACACCGGGGTGAACCCTTCTCTTTTCGATTGTGTCCCATCCGAAGGACGAAGCAATGGTTAAGTGTCTTGCTTAAGGACACGAGTGTCATGGCTGGGGATTCGAACCCACATTCTGCTGATCAGAAACACCAGAGTTTGAATTCGGTGCTCTTAACCTCTTGGCCATGACACTTCCAATAATAAACCTACATGAATTAATGAAGTCAGTGAACATATTCCGGTACATAAAGGGCTTGCAAAGCAGACACATACAGCAAGATAATGAAGCCTTCTCAATGCTCAGTTTCTAGGGCTGGAAACAGAGTTGGAAGTTTACCAAAATGATTGAATAATCTAACTTTTTCTCATCAGGTTTGGCCAATCCTACGGATAAGTTTACTGTGTACTACGGAGAAAGAGCACCTTGGTGTAAGGATACTTAAGTTTTCTTGATTGTTCCTTTTTATTGAAAGAGACGGATATCAATATGCCTTAGTTTGTACATAAAGCTCTGCATGCACATTTCATTTTCACAAAGTGATGGATATATAAAGGAAATAATAACTCATTGAAATGTTGCAAGATTGGACACATACTGACAATGACTGACAGTGACTGCTCTTATTCCAACACTATGTTTCGGCAACCCTATATTATACAAATATTGAGTGGCTCAGAGTGGAATGGGAGGAATATTATCGCAAGGTAAAATTTGGACTGTTCCATTTCACGAGGCGAAGCTGAGTGAAATGGAACAGTCCAAATTTTACCAAGCGATAATATTCCTTCCATTCCACGAATTAAAGCCATTCAATATTTGTTTTATATAACTGACAAACATGTATAGATCCTTGTCATTTGATGTATTTTAAAAGTATAACATTATGAAAAATCACACGTACTGACACCAAACAATCATATAGCGCCGCGTAGTAGCGGCAACAATGCACAAACGGGTCACGTCAACAGTTAACTAAGGTTTCAGTACCATACATCTCCATCGGTGATGCTCGGATAGCTCCCTCGCTGAAAGCTCGGAACTTGGGGGTTATTTTTGATTCATCGATGACACTTCAGCCACACATCAACAATATTGTTCGATTATCATCATATCACATCAGGAATATAGGTAAGATTCGCAAGTACTTGGACAAAAGTGCCACTGAAAAGGTCATTCACGCATTTGTTACTTCTCTTCTTGACAACGGCAATGCTCTTCTCTACAGTCTTCCTAACAACCAGATTTCCCGACTTCAACGGCTCCAAAATACTGCTGCCCGCATTGTGACACTGTCTAGAAAATCCTGTTCTATCACCCCCATTCTGAAACAACTACAGTGGCTCCCTATCTCTCAACGAATCATCTTCAAGCTGATGCTCATTGTCCACAAAGCTCTAAATGGCAAGGCTCCCCACTATATTTCTGAACTGCTTCAAGTTTACACTCCATCAAGGAATCTTCGATCAAGTTCCATGCTTCTCCACATTGAACCCAAGTCTCGACACTCATGGGGTGACAGGTCTTTTTCTTCAGCCGCGCCACGCATCTGGAACTCTCTACCACTTAATCTTCGATCTTGTGTTTGTACCGCAAAATTCAAGTCTCTTCTCAAAACTTATCTTATGTCACAGGTTTTCAATGACTAATTTTGTTGTGTCTGTTTTTCTTTGTGTTGTGTTTTGTTTTTGTTTTGTTTTTGGTTTTACTGCGCCTTGAACACCCAGCAGGGTGGATATGTGCGCATTACAAGTCTTATTATTATTATTATTATTATTATTATTATTAACCTTTTGCACAGGTGCTCTTTTGTATTTCTATCTCCATGGTTTTAGCAGCAGCGCGGCGGCGCTGTACTGCTCAAAAACATTGGACACAAGGATGATCCTAACTGTTGAATGGGAAATTCTATTCCCCATGGGCGAATAGGTCTTTTTGATCGCCGGTGCGGATGAGAGTAATAGTGAATGTCACGTGAAGTAAGTTCCACCAATAAAATGACAAGGATCTGTATGTCGGTTATATAATCCAAAATACCTAGGATAGGATTGGTAAAAGGTATTGTAGTTAGGAATAGGAAAAATATGTGTATCAGAACAACGAGATGTCGGATCATAGGAGTGTTACCGTAGTGACAGTTTTGGTCATTTGTTTATTTATTTATTGTTAGTAGTGATTGGTCTTTCAAACAGCATTTTGAAAATTAGATCATGAGACAAATATATTAATATAACACAGTGTATGAGTTGTCCCTTCATGTGAAGGTAGAACATGTAAGGCTGATGAGCAATGCTTTATTAATATGTGAAGTGAGCTATCAAAGTGGAGAAGCTTCTGCTACCGTGTGGGTTGATTTTCCATGATGGTATTAAAGCAGTTACTAAAACGACATAAGATCGGACCCTGCATGCTTCAGCACAAAAATTAGCTAAGCGCAAGAAAATTGTGCTTACCAGAATAAGGTAACCATCCAAAGTACCATTTCACATGTACCATTCTTAACGGGTATCCTGCTTATTTTTGCTCAGATTTGCTTAAACTCCTATATGAAATTGGTCTGTGGTCTGCAGACAAATTGCTTTTTTACTTAACTTATCTTGTTCTCGTCTTTTTCTAATGAAATGACGAATACTGCCCATTGTCTATTTTTGATAGAATACACAAATGTTTTCAAGAGCTTAAAAATAATATTTTTAAACATTTATTCCAGGGCTTGAAATAAAATGTGAAGGCCAGCCTGGTCATGGGTCACGCTTCATCGAAAACACTGCTGTCGAGAAGTTGGTAAGTACAGCTGGTCAGCTAAGATATTTGAAGGGACGTATGTTTCACTTGAAATAATTTAAAGCAAGCAGATTAAGGCAGTCTCCAAGAATATCAAATGCTTTTCACATTTCAAGTTTTTTATTTGGATAAGGCACTGTTTGGAAAATATGTATTCTGTGCCACTGGAGTACTTGTGCAGTGTGTTGTCTTTTTTTCAAGTTGGCTTTTTTCATCTGATATTCTTTTACTTGTAACCCCTCACCCAAAGTGGCTTTTAGCCTTGTTAGAGACACTGGACACTGTTGGTAGTTACTCAAAATAATTGTTAGCATAAAAACTTACTTGGTAACAAGCAATAGAGAGCTGTTGATAGAATAAAACACTGTGAGAAACGGCTCCCTCTGAAGTAACGTAGTTTTAGTGAAAGAAGTAATTTTACACTAAAATATTTGAATTTGATTTTGAGACTGCAGAATTAGATTTTGAGGTCCCGAAATCAAGCATCTGAAAGCACACACTTCGTGTGACAAGGGTGTTTTTTCTTTCATTATTATCTTGCAGCTTCGACGCCCAATTGAGTTAAATTTTTTCTAGGTTTGTTATTTTGTGCATAATTATGTTGAGATACACCAAGTGAGAAGACTGGTCTTTGACAATTACCAACAAAAGGTGTCCAGTGTCTTTAAGCTTTAACTTGCATACCAACTATTTTTGTAAAATAAATAAAAGGCATTAGTCCATAAGTTTAAATAATAAAAAAAATGGTTTTATTCACACGATGACCATTCTATAATATGGCTAGGTCTGAATTAACAGCTCAATAGAGGCTCAAACCAGATTGTTATTAAAAAGGTCTATTCTTTAATATTGTTGCTTCTGCCAATGGCAGCCCTAGCAAAAGTCGCTTGATTCATTGGCAGCATTATATATTCATTGTTAAGTCATGAAAACTTGTTTAAAACCCTCGTTTAGTGGGTTCTCACAGGAGGTTTTTCTTGTTACTGATTGTTATGTTCTATTTTTCATATTTTTTATAGCAAAAAATTATGAACTCTCTCCTGACGTACAGAAGCGAGGAAAAGGCAAAGTAAGTTTCTTGATTGCATTCCTTCATTTAAAATACTATTTATGCAGTATTTTGTACTAGGGTTTCACGGTGTGTTTCTGACACCATGTTTTGACATGAGGACGATGTCATCACATGAGGCAATAAGTCATTTGCGAGTTGGATTTAAATAATGTCTGATACAATGACTTGCTAAGTCACAACTTTGAATTATTTCAGTCTATCGAGACAGTTGTTTTATCTCACTCATGATTCGAGGTAAGCTTTTGTACCGTTGTGTAAGAGAAAACAAACACCCATACACAGTTCTGATTGAATAGGAGGGCTGTTTTACTCATCTGGAGGTTGCTACAGAGGTTGCTACTCAAAAGCTTGCCCCACCAAACCATCTGACACAGCAATTCTCTCTGTGGTCTTCAAGGCAGTGCATGCAGTGAGACACAGTGCACCAACAATTCTTCCATATCATGTTGGATGGGCACCTGAACCAAGGCCCCGTGCCCCCTTTCAATGTTGGCTCTAATTGCGCGGTCTGCGCTCCAATCAACATTGAGAGGGGGGCGAGGCCTTGATTGAGTGAAACTGGGCCAGTCTTCCTCTAGTACATGTAACTACTAAGTGTGACACATACTTTAGACATTTTGATTTTTGTTTTTTATGCAATTCGCCAGACGCACAAGGCCTGAAGACCACTTCAACGTGTGGGCTACAATTTTGTGTTCTTCTAGGGGCCGTAGCCACCTACTCCTAGGGCTGAAACAGGGTTACTCTTTTTACAGTCCATACAGATGTAGGCTTTGGTATCATCAATCAGAAGCTGGATTGGTAGAGCAGAAAGCACTACCTCCCCAACTTTATGAAGCAAGTGTCATGACCTGGAACCTAACCACACTCTGCTGATCGAACACCAGAGCGTGAATCCGGTGCTCTCAACCTCTTGGACCTGACTCGCCTCATTATCTTCCATTTTACACTTAATAATGGACATTTAATGTGCTTGAACATTATTACCCTGGTCATTTGGTCAGAAATTATTTTCTCCAAATTAATCATTCCTGCACTCCCAGGTATACCCATTTACCTCTGGGTGAAGAGAAACACTTATAGTTAAAGGAACACATTGGCTTGGATCGTTCGAGTTGGTCTTTGAAAAGCGTTCTGTAACTGTATGCATATGGGTAGAAAGATGTTGTAAAAGTAGCATACAATGATCTACACAAGTATGCCTCGAAATTGCGTGGTTTTCTTTTAACCTCGTCGACTAACACGATCGGGAGATTATTGGAGTCAAATTTTTTACTCCCATAAATGGCCGACCGTGTTAGTACGCGATGTAAAAGGAAAACCGTGCAATTTTGAGTGATACTTGTGTGGATTATTATGTTCTACTTTTAAAACATCTTTCTAACCATATGCTTTTTATATTAAACAGTTCCAAGGCATTGTGTTCCTTTAAAATTCTTGCTCAAGGACAAAAATGTCATGACTGGGGTTCAAAACCACACACTCAAAAGTATTTTTTAGCAATGCAAGTTAGTAATATTAAGCCTTTTCACTTTATTAACTGCGCAATATAGTCACTCTTTCTCACTTTCTGCCTAAATCCATATCACAAGGCTTTTTTGTTTGTTGTTTATGAAGGATGGTTGGATGCGCCACCCTAGGTGATGTGACTACAACAAACATCACCAAGATACAGGTACAATCTAGCATTCCACTTTCACTCTCTCCTCGGCCTTCCCTTACAATATCCTTCCCTATTCCTCAATTGAATACTAGCCGTTTGAAATGTTCAGCTAACTTTTTCCCTTTTTTAATAATAGTAAAAATGTTCACATATCATAGAGGTTATTGATTTGGCTAATGCTCGGCCTTTATTAATCTCCTTCCCCTGTCTATACCAACACTGGTCTCTACAATAATAATGGGCATTTATAGAGTGCTCTTCCACTTGGTACCACAGTGCTTAAGAACAAACTGTACAAAAAACGGATAAATACTTTTTTTTTAAGGCGGGTAAAAAAAAAAGGCACTAATAATGGGAAACACAGTTGGTTCTTAGCAGTCGACTATTGAGTAGGAAAGTTTTTAGATATTTCATGAAAATTTTGAGTAACTCAGCCGAACAAAGTTGATGAGGGAGACGATTCCAAAAGCGCGGGCATGTTGATAAAAGGCCAGGTTCCCCAGCAGTAGTATTCAGCTTTGGAGCTGCCAAGAGTGTACTTTCTGAATCAGATTTAAGGCCAGGTTTTCCAGGATGATAAACCAATAATAATGAACCATTTTTGTAGAGCGCAATCACAATCACAGAGAAGTCTCTATGCGCTTAGAGATGAAAACACAAGAGAAGCAAAAGTTAATAGAGATGTGAAGTAAATACAAAAGCAAAATTTAGTTGATACAGAAAGAAGTACTGAAGGCTATTGCAAAAACAAATGTGTTTTTAACTTTGTCTTAAATAAATTCACTGTTTGAGCTTGTTTTATGGTGCCCGGAAGACTATTCCATAATTCTGCTGCTGCTGCAAAAGCTCTGGCCCCATAAAATTTAGAAAAAGTCGAGGGACAAACTAAGAGAGACCTGTATTTAGAGTGGAGATATACCAATATCCCTCTGTCTTTCTCAAAAGAATAATTAGCCATTTGAAATCTTCAGCCATATTTCCCATTTCTTGCATTCAAATCAATGAACCAAACTTAGCCTGGACTGACAAATAGTCTGTTCTGTTTTATAAGCAGACCAAAGAGTCCATGGCCTTTCTGTTGCTCCTGGTCTTGGCCTTGGTGCCCCTTCAAAATTGTCCCATTGACTTTATGATTTTCCAATGCAAGTGCCCTTTGCAAAATGGAAATGGATATGCCCTTTCAAAAATGAATTTCCAGGCGTGCTGTGGTGCCCTTTGCAACGTTTTAACTGCATTTCCCTGTACAAGAGCCACTTAGCAGAGGAAGACTAGTGCTCCTTCAAGGCCTGCAATATATAGGGTGCATACGATTAATTTCCCTGTGTCACACCAACGGTGCTCACTCGGTGAGCCCCTGACAAGAGCTAAACGAATGATCACTCATCCTCTATGTGGTGACGTCCAGCCCCAAGCGAAACATTCCACAAGCAGCGCACTAGGGGCTGACCCGGGTGAGCCCCTGGAATAACGTCAAAGCTTTTTGATTGGCTGGGGGGTAGACCGGGGGTCAACCCAGGGAAGCTAATCGAACACACCCATACAGTTCTCTGTCCTTCATTCCGTCAATGCCTCTAATCAACCCCAGTCCACTAATTTGCACTGTGTACGTGTAGTAGTGTAAGTTGTTAGCATTCTTTACAACTTGAGTCACTGTGTGCTATTTTGCTGTACATAGGGAGGGATTGCACATAACATAGTGCCAATGGAGTTCTCAATGACAGCTGACATCCGTGTCTCACCAAACACCGACATGAAGGTACGTTATTGTCCGAATGGATGATTCCTTATAACACCTGTAGGTGGCAGCAGATGTATGAGATAGTGTAGAAGAGACATCTGGGTAACGATGAATGTACCATTACATACAAGACGCAATTTATCTTGCGTTCAAAGGTCAAAACAAAGTCGGTGTCCTATCTAACAGTGCGCCTTATCTGGTATCACCTGAGAGCATTGTGATGATCACTGTGTGAAATCTGTAACGTTTATACTTTCAAATATATTCCTTTCATTTGTGCAGGGTAATCATACATTATCATTTGTCATGTTTGTCTTAAAATAAAAGTTTTAACAAGCTTGTTTGCGTCATTTTGGGAGGCAGAATTCCCTTTGTGCTACTGTGTTGGGTGTGCATTTTAAAGCGGCTTGTTCAGTCTATACCCATGCTCTTTGAGCACTGTGTTGAGGTGCTCCAGTTCATAAGGTAAATGTTCCTTGTCACAAATAATGTGTGCCCTTTGAAGTAGGGTCCGGTTCACTGAGGCTTTCACAGAAGGAGGATGGAATGACCAAGCGCTGAGGTAGCGGTCTGTGTGGGTAGGTTTTCTGTACACAGAGTGTGCAAGAGAACCATCAGTCCTCTTGAAAATGAGTACAAAAGGTGTGAGTTGCTATGCTAGAGGAAAGGGATGTTTTATTCTTGCCTCTGTCTTAAAGGCAGTTGACACTATTGATAATTACTCAAAATAATTATTAGCATAAAACCTTACTTGGTGACTAGTAATGGGGAGAGGTTGATAGCATAAAACATTGTGAGAAACAGCTCCCTCTGTAGTGACATAGTTTTCGAGAAAGAAGTAACTTTCCGCTAATTTGATTTCGAGACCTCAGATTTAGAATTTGAGGTCTCGAAATCAACCATCTAAAAGCACACAACTTCATGTGACAAGGCTATTTTTTTCTTTCGTTATTATCTCACAAATTTGACGACCAATTGAGCTCAAATTATCACAGATTTTTTTTTTTATGCAAATGTTGAGATACACCAAGTGAGAAGACTGGTCTTTGACAATTACCAATAGTGTCCAGTGTCTTTAATAGAGAATTCACTTAATGAATTCACTTAGTGATACAACATTTTGACAACTTATGCATACCAATTTGAGGATCGTCTTTGCATGGGCCCAAGCATTTTGGAGCCATGGTAGGAGGTAAAAAAGTGAACAAAATGTTGTCACTACATTCAGCTTTTTTATTGCATTGTTGAAGGAGCTGGAAAAAAAGATTGATCACTGGATAACTGAGGCTGGGGAAGGCGTTACCTACAAGTTTGTTCAGGTAAATAATGTTGTGTTGGTCTTTGAAAAGCGTTTCTAACCATTATTTGTTATAAAATGCATATGATTAGAGAGATATTTTACGTAAGTAGAACATAATGATCCACACAAGTATCACTCAACATTGCGTGGTCTTTCCTTTTACCTCGTGGACTAACACGGTCGGCCATTTATGGGAGTCAAATTTTTGACTCCCACAAAGTTAATGGCCGACCATGTTAGTTTGCAAAGTAAAAGGAAAACCACGTAATTTTGAGGTAAATTTGTGTAGGTCATTGTATTCTACTTTTAAAACATCTTTCTAACTATATGTATTTTATAACAAACATTTTTAAATGCTTTTCAAAGACCAACTCGATCCAAGGCAAGTGTTCCTTTAAAGACAGGATGCACTCGTGGTAATTCAATCAAATAAATCAGTTAATTTAGTCTGGTTTTTGTAATATAAAGTTCGATCATATTTCTGTTTACTGGTCCTCTCTGCACTGTGCTTTTAAACAGTCTATTGGTTTCCAGTGATAGGCTGATTTCAAATCTTTGACTAGACTCTTGTCCAATCATAGTTAACGAGCCTGCATTGGATCAGAGTTATTGGCACCATGGTTGATCATTTATCAAACTTTGACTTTATGCTTTCTAAACTATAGAATAACAAGAAATTGGTACTGGGTAAATAGTTTCCCACGTATAAAGGCCTGAAATTTCATCTTTGAGAGGGCGAGGCCTTTTCCACTTTGCAAAGGGCACTATCATTGGAATTAAGTCTGTGGGAAACCTTTGATGGGGCATCAAGGCCACAACCAGGGAAACATGTACCATCTGGCTTATGTGTATTTCCAGGTTTTACAGTATTTCAGACAGAAGTACATGTATTCCTGGTGACAATTAATTCAATTCATGTTTTCAGGTTTGTATATAAAAACAGTTTCAGGTTAACAAATTTGTATTTAGTGTAGGGAACTCAACTTAAAGTAAAATTTGTGTCTGCAACCTTTGGGCTTCTTTTTTTTTTCATTTTTTCTTTCATTTGTTTTTCTGTTGGTTTTACTTTCTATTTTGTTACAAAGATATCATTTGGTATGGTGCCAAATCAAATGAGTGAAATAATCAAACAAGGGAATAAGAGTAAATGAAAGAGAAGGGCGTGCTTGTAGTTAAGTGTGCAGATCTGTTTTGAGACGAATTGCCATTTTGGCTGTTTGGCAATTTCATTGCTGCCATTGTCTGGATAGGATCTGGATCTGGATCTGGATAGTTTAGCCATAGGCTTGTCACATGGCGCTGATACTGTGTGTCATACTAAGCTCAGCATTCGACATGGATGATAGGGTTGGCATTATGGTTTTCCTAGCCGTCTTCCTTTGAAGACCCTGTACTGCTTTGAATTATGCCGGGGGCACTATATGGATTGGGTTTTCAGTCCCTACTGCATGGGTTGTCCCTGGAATAGTTCTCTGGGGTTTTCCTCTCTCATCTAAAACTGAAACTACGTTCCTTGTCTTCTCTCCATTTGGGTTCTTGGCTAGTGCAGTGATTAAGTTTTGTTTTTCTGAGAGTCCTTTGTGGCTTTACAACCAAATGAAATTAAATTAAATGAAATAAAATGTTCTATTTCTGTTGTTATGAGGTATAATTCATATTGATTAGCACCCACCCCCTTCAAACTGGGAAATGATTTCAGCCATCTTCAAATCGTTTCCCAGACCTTCTCTTTACAACATTTGGTATTTTGGACAGAAATCTGAGGTCTATACCACCGAGACTGGTAACAAGAGCAGATGGTGGATGGCCTTTGAAGACGCCTGCAAGAAAGTGTAAGTTCCTCCAGGTTTCTTCTCATGCTTTGCGTTCGCAAGAAGTGAGGTGTTTGCTTACCATCTGTTTCTATAATTTAACTGGCCTCTTGTCACTGGATGAGCGCAGTGGTTCAGTGGTTCATACATCTGTGTCCAATTTCATGAAGCATGTAAGCATTAAAAACTTGCTAAGCACAGAGAAGTATTGCTTAACAGAAACAGGTGACCAGCCAAAATTACATGTTTACAAGTTTACCTTGTGAGCGGTCCCAAGAAATTTGTTAGGCAGTATTTTCTGCTGAACAGCTTTATATTAAGTTGGGCCCTGCTCTATAATTTGGAAGGTCATGTTTTCAAATTGTGTTTTGAGTATAAGGTGCCTGCAATTTTGTTTCCATAGGACGTGGAATGCACCAGGTGTTCTTATCATACATTGGTGCACTGCAAAACCAAATTATATATTTATTTATTTATTGTATTGTTATTTATACTGTTTATGCAATGCAAGAAAATAGTTAATGGCCTGAAATTTCGATCCTAGACTCTGGAAAGTCGGGCCATTTACTTCTATGTTGCATTTACACCATTGGTCTTTTTGGTTGGTAAGTTGTTTTGCAACAGCTAATTATATTTTCTTGTTGAAGCAATAATTACATGAGTTATGACCTTTGATCTCATTTGTCTTCTTTCCAGAGGAGTTGACCTTGAGCTTGAGATCTTCCCAGCCGCAACGGACAGCCGGTTCCTGCGGAAGGAAGGATACAAGTGCCTTGGGTTCTCCCCCATGAACAACACACCAATCCTCCTCCATGACCACAACGAGTTCCTGAATGAAGACATCTTCATGAAAGGAATTAGCATCTATGAAGAGATCATCATGGCCCTTGGCAATGTTGCGCAAAACAAGGAGGACACAAACGGCGTTTAAGATTTGTGTCAGACGTGGATACCTCTGAGCCAATTGTCATAAAGCTATTTGTGATAAAAACACTTTGTGCAAAATTGTGCTCAATTTTAAGTTTATACTGCTATGGATTGGGTAAGCGTTTATAACTTTGTTTTATTATTGTTTAATAAGTTGATTACTATTTAACAAATCATTATTAAAATTATTAATTTTAATTAAAATTTATTTTGTATAAGATATGACATTCTAGAACATTTTGAGTGTGTGAGCCCATTCACAGTTGTTTGCAGTAAACGATTCTGCTTAAAGCCGTTTGAAATTGCCCCAAATGTTATTGGACAACTCAAGAAGGTGCCAAGGGGGGAAAAGTTCAAATTTTGATAATTACTTTATATTTATCTTTAAAATGAAAAGTGGCTGTTAAGGATGATAACATTGTCGAGTCAGTGGCCCAACTTAATGACTCTGTTTATGAAAGCAGCCTGAAATTCTGCTTGTAAATAAAGTGACCAGAAAGTGGCCAGAACTGTCAACTCTTCCAAACCATTTAATCCAGCATTTAATAAAAAAGGAAGTAAGATTAATCATTTACTATGAAATGAAGTAAGATGATAGACAGTGGACACTACTGGTTACTTCACAGTTTGTGTATCTCAACTTATGCATAAAATAACAAACCCGTGAAAATTTCAGCTCAATCGGTCGTCGAAGTTGCGAGATAATAATGAAAGAAAAAAAATCTTGTCACACGAAGTTGTGTGCAATAAGATGGTTGATGTCGAGACCTCAAATTCTAAATCTGAGGTCTCAAAATCAAATTCGTAGAAAATTACTTCTTTCTCAAAAACTACATCACTTCAGAGGGAGCCGTTTCTCACAATGTTTTATACTATCAACAGCTCCCCATTACTCATCACCAAGTAAGGTTTGTGCCATTAATCATTGAGTAATTACCAATAGTGTCCACTGCCTTTAATCATTTAATATGAAATGAAGTAAGATTAGTCATTTATTATGAAACGAAGTGAGATTAACGAGTATTTTCTTTTTAAATCCTTCAACTTTAATTGAACCTTAAATGGTTTAAGATCATGGTCGGACACTTTTCTAGAGTAGAGTATTGTAAATATATGGTGAGTTCTTTTCTTTCTCACTATTAAAATTACTGTTCTATCTCATCTCCAACCGCTGTCTCTCCATTTCTTTTCCATCCAGAGCAAAGAGCCATCCTCCAGGCATATGCATACAACCATGTCCCTCACGAAATATTATTGTAAGGTTTTACTGGTCTTAAAGCTTGCTGTAGGCCGGTGTGGTTACCAAGTCTGGTGTTATATCAGCTAGAGATGCACAACCTGGAAAATCAAACACAGTTTAGGTTTTGTTAATAATTGTTGTTTCGACCCTTCGGAGATGTGTGTTAGCAATGTATACTCAGTACTTTCCCAAATTGTGTGAAAGTATTCACTTGCATATTACTCGGGTGGGATTTGAACCGTCGACCTTTGCAATTCCAGAGCAGTGTCTTACCAACTAGACCACCGAGATTGTCGGTAGCTTGAGGTAGTAGTTAAAAGTACTCAGTCCGTTTTCCATTTTTTTAAAGGTCAACCCATAGGCAACTTTTGCATAATGAGTGAAGCTTCACTTTGTTCTATACTTTAAAATGAGCAGATTTATGGTGACTAGGAGCCGGTAGGGTTATAACAGGACAGTGAAGCAAAAGAAAAGACTAGACTGGGTCGGTGCTGGGTCCCCCCCGTCCCCCCCCCCCCCCCCCCCGCCTATGGTTTCAAACCTGTTATGTGTTGTAAAGAGAACAATTAATCGATTGATTAGTCATTCTGATTAAATTAACATGAACATCTCCCACTGAACAACCAGTAAAAAGCTATTCCTGTCATTCTTTTTGTTGTAGTTTGTTGCGGAAGGTAGGGGAGTGGTTGGAGGAAGTTGGTTGTTTGCAAACTGCCTACCAAACAAAATGGTCTTTGATAAAGATATGTTTATTTGGTTTGTGGTAACACCATGTGTGTGTCTACTTGCCAGGTAGAGTTTGTTCTTGGAGAACTGTCTACCGCGGAGTAGATGTTCGGGGATTCTGGAGACATCAGTTCTGAAAAGAACTGTCCTGATTTTTAAACTATTACCAGGTCGGATGATAGGCTGGGACTACTACTTTAGCTTATAAGATCGTGATTAACTGTACTACCGCGGAGTCGGTTCTTAAATTGGTCTCAACGTTTCGACAAGCTTGCTCTAGTCATCAGCAGGATTAGGAGACTTGATAAAGATAGTTGAATGGAATTACGTTTCAACCATACATGTAGCATCTCAGCAAAGTGTAACAAAAGCAGCCGGGTGGAAAAGGATTAATGAAGGGAAGACTAAAATAACAAGTAAAATTGCAATACCTGATAGCGCCATAGCTGTGCTGAATTCTTCTTTCAGAATACCAAGAACCTTTTTGACCCCTGCTTCTCCCTGACAAACACAAATAGTATGTGGCGTATATCACATCATGTTTTTTGTGGTAACAGTTTGAAACACCATTTAGTGGTGGTTATAACTTGACTTGATATTATTACAACTTGACCGCGGAATACTAACTTCATAATCATGATGTAAAGCAAAGTGTACCAAATTAAAATGAGGTGTTTTTTGAAGAACCAGTGGTAGACCCACTCGTCTTCAGGAGCTGCTATGTGCATGCGTTCTTTACCATGAAGTTTCAAATCTAACTTGTTTTGTTAGCACTTTTTTCTTCCTATTTTGGGCGATTTGAATGTTGAAAATAACTATTTTTTATTTGAAAGCTCACTTGGTTCTGAGAAAGTTTGAATTTGTGTTATTTTTTGAATTGTTTTATTTGCTCGGTGCACGGTATTTAAGAGCGTGGACACCTTTGGTAATTGTCAACGACTAGTTATCACAATTGGTGTATCTCAACATATGCTTAAAATAACAAACCTGTGAAAATTTGAGCTGAATCGGTCGTAAAAGTTGCGAAATAATAATGAAAGAAAAAAACACCTTTTTCACACGAATGTTTGGTGCTTTCGGATGCTTGATTCGGAGACCTTAAATTCTAAATCTGAGGTCTCGAAATCAAATTCGTCGAAAATTACTCCTTTCCCGAAAACTATGTTACTTCAGAGGGAGCCGTTTCTCATATTGTTTTATACTTTCAACATTACTCATTACCATGTAAAGTTTTATGCTAATAATTATTTTGAGTAATTATTTTGCCTATAACTATAGACAATAATCTTTCGACACGGCACAAACTGGAAATCTTTGCATTGTTCAGATCTGTGTACATGTTGTACAGACAGCCACTAGGACCGCAAATTGTCGAGAAAACGCTTGATGTTTTGTTTTGCTCACAGAATTAAGAAACAACCTACATCATAAGCGAGACCCCAGATCGCCGGCCGGCCGATGAAGACGGCCCTGGCCCCGAGGGCGAGCGCTTTGAGTACATCTGTTCCGTTACGTACTCCTCCATCTAAATATACCTCAACATTAGAACCCCGTACAGCATCCACAACCTCAGATAGTGCGTCGATCTGTTGGAAGATCAAGCATCGAATAGTTGCTAGGCACACGATTGGTCAGTATCCTAACATACTCATAAAATACAACATTTGTGAACATAGACCTAATGAAAGAAAACGCACCCTCGTTGCACAAATTTGTTGTGCTTTCAGCTGCCTAGTAAAAAGGTGGCTTCAGGCCTGTGGAGTCTGTTAATATTTGAGTGAGACATTACTTCTTTCTCAAAGTTGTATCAGAGGGAGCCGTTTCTCACAATGTTTTTAACTATCAACAGCTCTCCATTGCTCGTTCTACCAAGTAATTGTTTATGCTCGCAATTATTTTGATTAATTAAATAGAACAAGCCTTCAAATCAATGGTAATGATTTAGACGATCATATACAACCAGTGCCAGGATTGGTTTTACTTCGATTGAACAACACAAATTGTATGCTTTGCATGTGTTTGGAGGCATCTTTTTTTGTCCCCCCGAAGACTTTGTACACAACATTCCTTTTTGAGCATCCCCGTCTTTAGAATTTCGCGTGGGGGCATTTCGTGTCCCTTTTTCGGTTTTGTACTCGGTCTCCACATTTCCTCCATGGTATCAATGAGGTAGTGATTATGAAATTACTTACTGTGGCACACACACCATCAATCATGAGGTAGTGATTATGAAATCACTTACTGTAGCACACACACCATCAATCATGAGGTGATTATGAAATCACTTACTGTAGCACACACACCATCAATCATGAGGTAGTGATTATGAAATCACTTACTGTAGCACACACACCATCAATCATGAGGTAGTGATTATGAAATTACTTACTGTAGCACACACACCATCAATCATGAGGTAGTGATTATGAAATCACTTACTGTAGCACACACACCATCAATCATGAGGTAGTGATTATGAAATTACTTACTGTAGCACACACACCATCAATCATGAGGTAGTGATTATGAAATCACTTACTGTAGCACACACACCATCAATCATGAGGTAGTGATTATGAAATCACTTACTGTGGCACACACACCATCAATCATGAGGTAGTGATTATGAAATCACTTACTGTAGCACACACACCATCAATCATGAGGTAGTGATTATGAAATCACTTGCTGTGGCACACACACCATCAATCATGAGGTAGTGATTATGAAATCACTTACTGTAGCATACACACCATCAATCATGAGGTGATTATGAAATCACTTACTGTAGCACACACACCATCAATCATGAGGTAGTGATTATGAAATTACTTACTGTGGCACACACACCTTCAATCATGAGGTGATTATGAAATTACTTACTGTAGCACACACACCATCAATCATGAGGTAGTGATTATGAAATCACTTACTGTAGCATACACACCTTCAATCATGAGGTGATTATGAAATTACTTACTGTAGCACACACACCATCAATCATGAGGTAGTGATTATGAAATCACTTACTGTAGCATACACACCTTCAATCATGAGGTGATTATGAAATTACTTACTGTGGCACACACACCATCAATCATGAGGTAGTGATTATGAAATTACTTACTGTAGCACACACACCATCAATCATGAGGTAGTGATTATGAAATCACTTACTGTAGCACACACACCATCAATCATGAGGTAGTGATTATGAAATCACTTACTGTAGCACACACACCATCAATCATGAGGTAGTGATTATGAAATTACTTACTGTAGCACACACACCATCAATCATGAGGTAGTGATTATGAAATTACTTACTGTAGCACACACACCATCAATCATGAGGTAGTGATTATGAAATCACTTACTGTGGCACACACACCATCAATCATGTGGTAGTGATTATGAAATCACTTACTGTAGCACACACACCATCAATCATGAGGTAGTGATTATGAAATCACTTACTGTGGCACACACACCATCAATCATGAGGTAGTGATTATGAAATCACTTACTGTGGCACACACACCATCAATCATGAGGTAGTGATTATGAAATCACTTACTGTAGCATACACACCATCAATCATGAGGTGACTATGAAATCACTTACTGTAGCACACACACCATCAATCATGAGGTAGTGATTATGAAATCACTTACTGTGGCACACACACCATCAATCATGAGGTAGTGATTATGAAATCACTTACTGTAGCACACACACCATCAATCATGAGGTAGTGATTATGAAATCACTTACTGTAGCACACACACCTTCAATCATGAGTTGATTATGAAATCACTTACTGTAGCATACACACCATCAATCATGAGGTAGTGATTATGAAATCACTTACTGTAGCATACACACCATCAATCATGAGGTAGTGATTATGAAATCACTTACTGTAGCACACACACCATCAATCATGAGGTAGTGGTTATGAAATCACTTACTGTAGCACACACACCATCAATCATGAGGTAGTGATTATGAAATCACTTACTGTAGCACACACACCATCAATCATGAGGTAGTGATTATGAAATTACTTACTGTAGCACACACACCATCAAGTTGCCGGCCGCCGTGGTTGGACACCAATATACCAGCTGCTCCATGGCTCACAGCCATCCGTGCGTCTGCGGCTGAATGAAACGAAAAATGGACCGTGTAGTTAATGACAAATACAATAGTTCTATTTTAGTAGCTCTTCCAATTTAAATAATAATGGATTCTTAATAGGCCTAGTGCTAAAGTCCGTCACTCAGTTAAGCTCATGGTGCTCGTACATCTGGGCCATTTAACATCTCAGCTCCCTGTGAGGAGTATACAGCCCGTGCTCATATAGCGCACTAGCTAAATTAATCACAAGAACCATCTCTGCTCTCACTGGTCATCATAGGAAATAATTTCTGCATGGTCATAAGACATGTGTCTTTCAGATAATGTTTATGCAACAAAAGTGTAAATCTATTTGGTTATGTGTACGTCATTTTATCAGCTTTAATGGCATTTTGTTTTGTGTGAAAGAAGCACTTTGTCTGACTGAAAGATTATATGACTTTTTGCAACATTTTCATTCTTCAGTAAAGATATTCACTTTACCAATTCCAATTTATAGATGAAAAATGAAGCACAAACTTAAAAAAATCAGTAAAGTGTCACCACTACACTTTGGAGTTTGTGCTCCATTTTTTCATTCATAAGTTGAAATTGGTATAAAAAAAATTAACATCTTTACTAAAGTTTGAATGGAGATTCCTTTTGATTCTATTCAATAAGATGTTTTGATTGTTAACGATTGATTCTATTCAATAAGATGTTTTGATTGTTAACGATTGATTCTATTCAATAAGTTGTTTTGATTGTTAAAGTTAGAATGGAGATTCCTATTGATTCTATTCAATAAGATGTTTTGATTGTTTACTAAAGTTTGAATGGAGATTCCTATTGATTCTATTCAATAAGATGTTTTGATTGTTAAAGTTTGAATGGAGATTCCTATTGATTCTATTCAATAAGATGTTTTGATTGTTAAAGTTTGAATGGAGATTCCTATTGATTCTATTCAATAAGATGTTTTGATTGTTAAAGTTTGAATGGAGATTCCTATTGATTCTATTCAATAAGATGTTTTGATTGTTAAAGTTTGAATGGAGATTCCTATTGATTCTATTCAATAAGATGTTTTCATTGTTAAAGTTTGAATGGAGATTCCTATTGATTCTATTCAATATGATGTTTTGATTGTTAAAGTTTGAATGGAGATTCCTATTGATTTTATTCATTAAGATGTTTTGATTGTTAAAGTTTGAATGGAGATTCCTATTGATTCTATTCAATAAGATGTTTTGATTGTTAACGATTGATTCTATTCAATAAGATGTTTTGATTGTTAACGATTGATTCTATTCAATAAGATGTTTTGATTGTTAACGATTGATTCTATTCAATAAGATGTTTTGATTGTTAACGATTGATTCTATTCAATAAGATGTTTTGATTGTTAACGATTGATTCTATTCAATAAGATGTTTTGATTGTTAACGATTGATTCTATTCAATAAGATGTTTTGATTGTTAACGATTGATTCTATTCAATAAGATGTTTTGATTGTTAAAGTTAGAATGGAGATTCCTATTGATTCTATTCAATAAGATGTTTTGATTGTTTACTAAAGTTTGAATGGAGATTCCTATTGATTCTATTCAATAAGATGTTTTGATTGTTAAAGTTTGAATGGAGATTCCTATTGATTCTATTCAATAAGATGTTTTGATTGTTAAAGTTTGAATGGAGATTCCTATTGATTCTATTCAATAAGATGTTTTGATTGTTAAAGTTTGAATGGAGATTCCTATTGATTCTATTCAATAAGATGTTTTGATTGTTAAAGTTTGAATGGAGATTCCTATTGATTCTCTTCAATAAGATGTTTTCATTGTTAAAGTTTGAATGGAGATTCCTATTGATTCTATTCAATAAGATGTTTTGATTGTTAAAGTTTGAATGGAGATTCCTATTGATTTTATTCAATAAGATGTTTTGATTGTTAAAGTTTGAATGGAGATTCCTATTGATTCTATTCAATAAGATGTTTTGATTGTTAACGATTGATTCTATTCAATAAGATGTTTTGATTGTTAACGATTGATTCTATTCAATAAGATGTTTTGATTGTTAACGATTGATTCTATTCAATAAGATGTTTTGATTGTTAACGATTGATTCTATTCAATAAGATGTTTTGATTGTTAACGATTGATTCTATTCAATAAGATGTTTTGATTGTTAACGATTGATTCTATTCAATAAGATGTTTTGATTGTTAACGATTGATTCTATTCAATAAGATGTTTTGATTGTTAACGATTGATTCTATTCAATAAGATGTTTTGATTGTTAACGATTGATTCTATTCAATAAGATGTTTTGATTGTTTACGATTGATTCTATTCAATAAGATGTTTTGATTGCTTACGATAGATTCTATTCAATAAGATGTTTTGATTGTTAACGATTGATTCTATTCAATAAGATGTTTTGATTGTTAACGATTGATTCTATTCAATAAGATGTTTTGATTGTTAACGATTGATTCTATTCAATAAGATGTTTTGATTGTTAACGATTGATTCTATTCAATAAGATGTTTTGATTGTTAACGATTGATTCTATTCAATAAGATGTTTTGATTGTTAACGATTGATTCTATTCAATAAGATGTTTTGATTGTTAACGATTGATTCTATTCAATAAGATGTTTTGATTGTTAACGATTGATTCTATTCAATAAGATGTTTTGATTGTTAACGATTGATTCTATTCAATAAGATGTTTTGATTGTTAACGATTAACTCACCCGTTAGTATTCCCTTCAAAATGAGCGGTAGTGATGTAAACTCCTTTAACCACGTGATGTCCTTCCAGCAGAATGAAGGGTCGTATACCCTGACGACGTCTTTGTTGTCGAGGTTTTCTGGAATCTTAATGTTAGCAAACCTGCTCACAGATGTCGGAAAAGAGACGGGGGATTTGAGACATTGCATGGTGTGGTATCAAAATAGATTTGGTTTGCAGTCACCATGTATCTACTTGTTATGTACTTAAAGGCATACTTAATAATTAGTGCTCAAAATAATGATTAGCATAAAACCTTATTTGGTAACGAGTAATGGGGAGAGGTTGATGGTATAAAACATTGTGAGAAACGGCTCCCTCTTAAAGACAGTGGACACTATTTGTAATTGTCAAAGACCAGCCTTCTCACTTGGTGCATCTAAACATATGCATAAAATAACAAACATGTGAAAATTTGAGCTCATTTGGTCGTCGAAGTTGCGAGATATGAATTAAATAAAAAACACCCTTGTCACACGAAGTTGTGTGCTTTCAGATGCTTGATATCGAGACCTCAAATTCTAAACTTGAGGTCTCGAAATCAAACTCGTGGAAATACTTCTTTGTCGAAAACTAGGTCACTTCAGATGGAGCAGTTTCTCACAATGTTTTATACTATCAACCTCTCCCAATTACTCGTTACCAAGTGAGGTTTTATGCTGATGAAGGGTGTTTTTTCTTCACTATTATCTCGCAACTTTGACGACCGATTGAGCTCAAATTTTCACAGGTTTGTTATTTTATGCATATATGTTTAGATACACCAGGTGAGAAGACTAGTCTTTGACAATTACCAATAGTGTCCTGCTAGTCTTGAAGAACCCACTCTGCGGTAGTTAATCACGGGTAGTCCCATCGTTCCACTCAGCGAGAGTATTAGTCCGGTCGATTTTCTACCTTCTGCCCAGGTAGTAGTTAAATAGCAGAACAGTTCTTTTCAGAAGTCTCCCAAATTCCAAAATTCTCCTCCGCGGTAGCAGGATTAAAGCAAGTTATAATAGACATTTTCTCAAAAGAACACTGCGATTTTTTGTATTGTGTGTTATAAAATAAATCAAATTTTGACTTCGCAGAGAGACAGTAAAGTAAATAAAACTGAAGTAGCCTATACTATACATTTACCTTAAATGTGAAGGCATTATGGGATGAGACGAAAGCCTTTTGCCACGTATCGGTTGGTCAACCGTTACAACCAGTCCCCTGTACCGACCCGTGGCTTCTACACGCCGTACCACACTCATCGTCATCTCTCGATCAGCGAAGACATTGAGTTGCATGAAGAGTGGTGTTTCCACTGGCACTGATGCGGCCACGTCCTCCAGGGAAGTGTTGGCCCAAACACTGAGGATGAATGCTGACCCTGAGCTTGCTGCGCCTGCAGACAGGCAGGAAGAGACGAGGAGTGGACAACAACCGAGTCCAGAGATATTAAATGTTTCTGTCTGCCAAGCTACAGCCAAGTTGATAGGAACATGTGGCAGAAAAAAATCCTACTCCTCGTTTTGTTTTCTTCAAAAAATCTTAACAAAACGTTCGTAAAAATGGTCACTATTTTGTGTGTTTGTTCGTTTGTGGGTGTGTTTGTGTGTGTGTCTGGTGGGTGTTTGTTGGTGTGTTTGTTTCGTTTGTGGGTGTTTTGTTGGTGTGTTTGTTGATTTTTGTAAATACAAATACGTAACACGGTTATAAGTATAGGTCGTACCAAAGTAACTCGATGGAAAATAAGCAACATATTAAGCATAATATCTTGCATACCTTTCGCTGTTGCAATTTCTCCATCTTTGTGAACGACTGCATGGCAAGCAGAGGGGCAGACCCCTACCGGAAATTCAAGGTCATGACCCAATATACTGGAGCGGATGTCGCGGTTGGACACGTCACGCAGACACCTTGGTCGAAGACGATACCTGGACAGTCAGATACAAAATGTACGCAGAAAGTATTGCTGGATTTCCCGTTCTTAAGTCCCCCACCCACACCCTAATCCGCACCCTAACCCCCACCGAATCCGTAACTTGATTTCGAGACCTCAGAGTTAGAATTTGGGGTCTCGAGCAAGTGAGAAGACTGGTCCTTTACAATTACCAATAATGTCTTTAACTTGGGCGATTTGCTTGACCCTTTTCATCAAAAAAATTATACAATGCTCCACTTCCCATCAGTTTGGAAACACATAAATTACTTTCTTCAAAATGTTCGTGTAGTCAAAACATGTGGAGTGTACAAGACCAGGCGCAAAAAATCTGAGTATTTGAGCTGCCTCTCTGTTGCCAACCCTCCTCAACAAACAAATAAACAATTATATATTTATAAACTTATCGGTCGATGACACGGGCAACACTGTAGGTTTGTGTTTTGGGAAATATTTACCTTTTAAAAGCCTTGACGTTGTCTGCGTGTGTCTGCCCATCATTGGCTCCAACAGTAAAGTAGTCACACCATGGCGAACTCAGATTTCGCCTCAGATATTGTTCAAAATCAGCAGTGCACACTGGTTGATAAGTCATTCTGTCCCGTCCCATGCAGACTTGCAGCAGAAACAGGTGTCAGGGGGAAAAAGAGGAAAAAAGCTATTGATGAGAAATCCTCTCGGTGCCTTGCTGTTTCTGTTTCTAACTTCTTGTAGTTTTTTAAATTATTTTATTACTATTAATTTGTTGTTGCTATAAAGCTGCAATTCAGTAATAATAATAATATAGAAATGTTTGCGGTAACATCTCTAATTGAGTTGGAGTGGTTCTAAATGAGAACCGTTGGTTTCAACTCGACGTTTCAAACTTGACTTTTGCGTGTTATCACATGCGACACCTGAATATGATGCTGGAACACACGACATTCAAAGGTCGCCTGTGATTACAATGCGAAATTCATAACATGTATTGTTATCATTTCGGTATGGGCCTGTATCAAGGTCAACCAAACCATTATTCGTCTTTGACCCTTCCCGAACAAAGTGCACGCAACGCTAAGTTCAGTATAGACAGCATTGACATAAATAGTCAATAATAGGTACGTGCGTTCGTTTAGCTTCCCTGGGTCTTCTCCGCGGTGCTCACTCTGGTAAGCCCCCCTGACAAGAGCTAAACGAACGACCACTCACCGCTCTCGTAGTGACGTCATGCACCTGGGGCCAGCCCGAAGTGACCCACTCCACAAGCAGGGCACTGGGGGCTGACCCGGGTGAGCCCCTGAAATGACGTCAAAAGCTATTCGAACGCACCGGGGCAGACCGTGGACGACCCGGGAAACTAAACGAACGCACCCAATGATTATGTGTTGTACATTAGCACACTGTTCAATCAAATATAGAATCCGATTACTGATGATGTTTTAGTCTCAATGACGACTTTGGCCATCTTCTTCTGGGTATTCTGAAATCCGGGTACCAGGTCCTAACATCCGAGTACCAAGTACTCTCCGGGTACCAAGTACCAACTGCTCTATGGGTACCAAGTTCCAACTACGCTCCGGGTACCAAGTACCAAGTACTCTCCGGGTACCAAGTACCAAGTACTCTCCGGGTACCAAGTACCAACTGCTCTATGGGTACCAAGTACCAACTACTCTCCGGGTACCAAGTACCAAGTACTCTCCGGGTACCAAGTACCAAGTACTCTCCGGGTACCAAGTACCAAGTACTCTCCGGGTACCAAGTACCAAGTACTCTCCGGGTACCAAGTACCAAGTACTCTCCGGGTACCGAGTACCAAGTACTCTCCGGGTACCGAGTACCAAGTACTCTCCGGGTACCAAGTACCAAGTACTCTCCGGGTACCAAGTACCAACTACTCCATGGGTACCAAATACCAAGTACTATTCGGGTACCAAGTACCAACTATTCTCTGGGTACCAAGTACCAAGTACTCTCCGGGTACCAAGTACCAAGTACTCTCCGAGTACCAAGTACCAAGTACTCTCTGGGTACCAAGTACCATGTACTCTCCGGGTACCAAGTACCAAGTACTCTCCGAGTACCAAGTACCAAGTACTCTCCGGGTACCAAGTACCAAGTACTCTCCGGTACCAAGTACCAAGTACTCGCCGGGTGCCAAGTACCAAGTACTCCCCGGGTATCAAGTACCAAGTACTCTCCGGGTACCAAGTACTCTCCGGGTACCAAGTACCAACAGTTGGAATGCAGTTTGTATTCTTTTCTGAAAAAGCATGAACTAAATTTGAGGCCGTTTTAAATGACGCACCCCCCCCCCCCCACCCCACCCACGGTAATCGTGGTTGCTGTTGATAATGCTTTACTTTTGCATGGCTTACAGCATCGATCTTTCCTGCTGTTCTGCAAATCCACTTGTGGGGCCCGTCAGTTTAAAAAACAAAAACGTTGTGGGGACATTAACTTTGTACCAACATCTCTGTGTACGCCCGAACATCGAGACCGACGGAGTGTGTTAGGTCCAGAATTTGTGAACGATCTTCTTCGTCAATATGAAAAGTTCCTACCTTTTGCTGCTGTCTGACAGTAGTCCTATCTTCGGCGTTGGTGAAGTTTAGAAAAATGAATAATGTGGTCGCGGTATACGATACGCTCAGTGACTGTGAGATTACAATAAATGTGCATGTATGCATGCAAACAAACTGCCTTTTGAATTGACAAAATGCAGGGTGCTATACGGAGCAAAGGGCAACAGGTTGTTTTTTCGTTCTTTTTTCTTTTCCCCCTCGAAATAATATTTCGTTTCAAAATAATAAACTCCAGTGGCCGGGGGCGTGGTGGGGGGGGGGAACAAGTGTTCCACTGTGCCCTGTAAGTAATTAACACCACATTCGACCAACACTCTGTTTTGGGTCATTACCATGGCAACGGCCACTTTAAACTTAGTTTTATTGGTTTATGGTGGTTTTCTGTTTTATTCAAATTTCATCTCTTTTATCCTACAAAGCGCAATTAGAATAACAAATCAATTTACGCGCTAGTTAATCGTAGAAAAAACGACTAGTAGTGAACGAGCCGTAAAGGCACTGTACACGTTTGGTAATTGTCAAAGACCAGCGTCTCACTTTGTGTATCCCATCATAAGCATAACATAACAGACATGTGAAAATTTTAGCTCAATCAATCATCGAAGTTGCGTGAAAATGATGAAAGAAAAAACACCCTTGATGGACGAATTTGTTTTTAGGAAAAAAGCTATTGATGAGAAATCCTCTCGGTGCCTTGCTGTTTCTGTTTCTAACTTCTTGTAGTTTTTTAAATTATTTTATTACTATTAATTTGTTGTTGCTATAAAGCTGCAATTCAGTAATAATAATAATATAGAAATGTTTGCGGTAACATCTCTAATTGAGTTGGAGTGGTTCTAAATGAGAACCGTTGGTTTCAACTCGACGTTTCAAACTTGACTTTTGCGTGTTATCACATGCGACACCTGAATATGATGCTGGAACACACGACATTCAAAGGTCGCCTGTGATTACAATGCGAAATTCATAACATTTATTGTTATCATTTCGGTATGGGCCTGTATCAAGGTCAACCAAACCATTATTCGTCTTTGACCCTTCCCGAACAAAGTGCACGCAACGCTAAGTTCAGTATAGACAGCATTGACATAAGTAGTCAATAATAGGTACGTGCGTTCGTTTAGCTTCCCTGGGTCTTCTCCGCGGTGCTCACTCGGGTAAGCCCCCCTGACAAGAGCTAAACGAACGACCACTCACCGCTCTCGTAGTGACGTCATGCACCTGGGGCCAGCCCGAAGTGACCCACTCCACAAGCAGGGCACTGGGGGCTGACCCGGGTGAGCCCCTGAAATGACGTCAAAAGCTATTCGAACGCACCGGGGCAGACCGTGGATGACCCGGGAAACTAAACGAACGCACCCAATGATTATGTGTTGTACATTAGCACACTGTTCAATCAAATATAGAATCCGATTACTGATGATGTTTTAGTCTCAATGACGACTTTGGCCATCTTCTTCTGGGTATTCTGAAATCCGGGTACCAGGTCCTAACATCCGAGTACCAAGTACTCTCCGGGTACCAAGTACCAACTGCTCTATGGGTGCCTAGTTCCAACTACTCTCCGGGTACCAAGTACCAAGTACTCTCCGGGTACCAAGTACCAAGTACTCTCCGGGTACCAAGTACCAACTGCTCTATGGGTACCAAGTACCAACTACTCTCCGGGTACCAAGTACCAAGTACTCTCCGGGTACCAAGTACTCTCCGGGTACCAAGTACCAAGTACTCTCCGGGTACCAAGTACCAAGTACTCTCCGGGTACCAAGTACCAAGTACTCTCCGGGTACCGAGTACCAAGTACTCTCCGGGTACCGAGTACCAAGTACTCTCCGGGTACCAAGTACCAAGTACTCTCCGGGTACCAAGTACCAATTACTCCATGGGTACCAAATACCAAGTACTATCCGGGTACCAAGTACCAACTATTCTCTGGGTACCAAGTACCAAGTACTCTCCGGGTACCAAGTACCAAGTACTCTCCGAGTACCAAGTACCAAGTACTCTCTGGGTACCAAGTACCATGTACTCTCCGGGTACCAAGTACCAAGTACTCTCCGAGTACCAAGTACCAAGTACTCTCCGGGTACCAAGTACCAAGTACTCTCCGGTACCAAGTACCAAGTACTCTCCGGGTGCCAAGTACCAAGTACTCCCCGGGTATCAAGTACCAAGTACTCTCCGGGTACCAAGTACTCTCCGGGTACCAAGTACCAACAGTTGGAATGCAGTTTGTATTCTTTTCTGAAAAAGCATGAACTAAATTTGAGGCCGTTTTAAATGACGCACCCCCCCCCACCCCACCCACGGTAATCGTGGTTGCTGTTGATAATGCTTTACTTTTGCATGGCTTACAGCATCGATCTTTCCTGCTGTTCTGCAAATCCACTTGTGGGGCCCGTCAGTTTAAAAAACAAAAACGTTGTGGGGACATTAACTTTGTACCAACATCTCTGTGTACGCCCGAACATCGAGACCGACGGAGTGTGTTAGGTCCAGAATTTGTGAACGATCTTCTTCGTCAATATGAAAAGTTCCTACCTTTTGCTGCTGTCTGACAGTAGTCCTATCTTCGGCGTTGGTGAAGTTTAGAAAAATGAATAATGTGGTCGCGGTATACGATACGCTCAGTGACTGTGAGATTACAATAAATGTGCATGTATGCATGCAAACAAACTGCCTTTTGAATTGACAAAATGCAGGGTGCTATACGGAGCAAAGGGCAACAGGTTGTTTTTTCGTTCTTTTTTCTTTTCCCCCTCGAAATAATATTTCGTTTCAAAATAATAAACTCCAGTGGCCGGGGGCGTGGTGGGGGGGGGGAACAAGTGTTCCACTGTGCCCTGTAAGTAATTAACACCACATTCGACCAACACTCTGTTTTGGGTCATTACCATGGCACCGGCCACTTTAAACTTAGTTTTATTGGTTTATGGTGGTTTTCTGTTTTATTCAAATTTCATCTCTTTTATCCTACAAAGCGCAATTAGAATAACAAATCAATTTACGCGCTAGTTAATCGTAGAAAAAACGATTAGTAGTGAACGAGCCGTAAAAGGCACTGTACACGTTTGGTAATTGTCAAAGACCAGCGTCTCACTTTGTGTATCCCATCATAAGCATGACGAATTTGTGTGCTTTCAGATAGGATTAAAAGACTTCTAGCTAGAAGTCTTTTATTATTTTAGTAAGAAAATACCTCTTTCTCAAAGACTATGTTACTTCAGAGGGAGTCGTTTCCCACAATGTTTTATACCATCAACAGCAGCTCTCCAATGCTCTTTACCAAGTCAGTTTTTAAGTTAATAATTATTTGTTTTGAGTAATTACTAAACGTGTACATTCCCTTTAATTTGAATCCCAAAATTAAAAATACTGGAAGTTACTTCTAGAAATAATTAAACCGAATTCAATCTAACTCAAAACTGTTGACAATTTATTCTCGTGATTCTTCATAAACGATGATCAGCAATGTCATGCCTTTTGGGAAACTATAGGTGGCAGCAGACTTACCAGGTGGGACCAGTGTTCTCAAAAGTGTCCCACTGGTGTTATGTGACTCTATAACTATCACGAGCTGTTGTACAATTCTTGTTTTGGATTTTACCATGTTGATTCTGATTTAAAGTCTTTAAAACAGATGGTTATTGTCTGACATTCAGGATTCAATGCTTTAACTGTTAAGATATCTTCGCCATTTTTCTGATCGCCTGACACCTTTGGTAATTCTCACTTGGTGTATCCCAAAATATGCATCATCAAATAACAAATCTCACGAAATTTTTGCTCCTTTGGTCATCGAAGTTGGAAGAAAATAATGAAGAAAAAAGTACCACGTGTTGCACAAATTTGTATGCTTTAAGTTGCTTTAAGATACATGAGAAAGGCTTCAGACCCGAAGTCTTTCTTAGATTCAAATATTTCAGTGAGAAATTACCTCTTTCTCAAAAACTACAGGGCCTATACGTTAATTCAAAGAGAGTGTCGTCTCTCACAATGTTTTATGTTACATCAAGAGCTCTCCGCTGCTTATCACAATCTAGTTTTTATGTTTGGTGTGTTTTTTAGTAATTACCAAACGTGTCAAGTGAGTTTTGTTAGTGAGCTATGAGTTTGTTACCCACAATAATAAGGACTAAACTTTACTTCTAATTTTCATATCGGTAGTTTTGAGTGCGCGATAATTTGAGAAGGTGTGCCATACAATTGACGGATCACGCCTACTGGGGTAATTGTAGTAGAGCCCGTTCAAATTGGAAGTTTGGCAGATTCCGTACCACCAGGCTCCATGGTAGGTCTGGGCGCAGCTACCGCTTGGGTTGCGATCGTTGTCTTTGTCTTTGGTCGAGAAAGCCATCCGATCTTGATAATCCAACCCGTCGGCTGAAATATAAAAACAAGTTAGTCATGCTTATTTATTTTTTATTTGTTTTTATATATATATATAACTTGTACGCCGTTATTATTTGTTTACTTTGTATGGTTTTTTAATATGAATATATTTATTTTATTGAATATTTTCAGTGCTTTCTTATCTCTTTTTGTTCTTGTTTTTTGTTCTTACTTTGATACCTGTTAGAGGCGCGCGGTTAACCGTGGTTGCATGTCATCAATTTTTAAAAATATTATCATAAAAAATGTAGAATATAACATGCAGGAGATTATTCGTGAGAGGTTTAAGATGAATTGTTGCAGTCAGACTATAGTGGTTCTTCCTGGGTTGGCATAATAATTGTATACTGATTTTGAAAACTGTTTAAATAAAAGTTAAGTGAACCCGTCTTACATGCTGTTCCTGAATAAGTTCCCACATACAGCCGGTAGTTGTCACTCTCGTCGGCAATGCTGAACGAGGCAAAGACGGCATACCCCGTGTCGTTATAGAAACCTTCAAGATCCACGCGTAGTTCGTACTCGCCCTGAGCGGTCAGACGGTGCAAGTTGTCGTTACCAAGCCAAAACTCTCCCTCTAGATTCCCAAAGCCCCGGCGGTAGTTGGCAAAGTCCAAATAGAAATCAACACTTCCGTCCTTGCGCCGCTGGAAAACCTAAAAAGGACCACACATTATTTTGAATGTTTAAGTTATTCTGTATACATTTTATTTGATGACAAAATCTATCAAAGAAAATACTCTCATTCATTCATTCACTTTAACGTGATATATTACCGTCCATCCACCACCGTCTGTCTCCATATCACAATACACCTCGAAAGCTTCAGCAGAACCTAGAGTTTGAACCGTGTACACGCCACTGATCATCACTCCCCTCGCACGAATTTCGGAACAATCCTTTGGAAAGGTAACTGTAGGCTATACGGTATGGAGCAAAGAAAGTATAAACATTATCTTTAAAAATATGCAAGTTTTCTTCTCTCCCTATCCTATGTTAAGTGGAAGTTTAATTTAAACGCACTGGACACCTTTGGTAATTGTCAGAGACAAGTCTTCCCACTTGGTGTATCACAACATCATGCACAAAATAACAAACCTGTAAAAATTTGAACTCGACAGGTCGTCGAAGTTGCGAGATAATAATGGAGGAAAAAACACCCTCGTCACACGAAGTAATTGGGTGCTTTCAGATGCTTGATTTCGGGACATCAAAATCTAATTCTGAGGTCTCGAAATCAAAGTCAAAGTTTTTAGTGGAAATTAATTATTTCTCGAAATCTACGTTACTTCAGCGGAAGCCGTTTCTCACGATGTTACCAACAGCTCTCCATTGCTTGTTACGCAAGTAAATTTTTATGCTAACAAATATTTTGAGTAATTATCAATAGTGTCCAGTGCCTCTCCTCTTTAAAGCTTTTATACTAATTAACTGGTGTGTCTTTAATCGTCACTTTTGCGGTATGTGTCATAAGCGGGATATGAACCACCCAAAGCGGCATGTGAACCGTCCCACCGGCCTGGCCGCTCAAGCCTCCGCTCAGCATCTGACACTACTCGCCTCGTGGAACCTAACTCAATCAAGCTTCTTAGAAGTCTGCTTTAAGACGGATTCTCTCATTTTGCTCCCCACACCTGGAATGCACTGCTCACCATCTCAATCAGGGAATCTCTAAATCTCTAAATACGCACAATCAAGAAGTGCATCACACCCATATAGCTCTATGATCACACCTTACTTATTACCCAATATGCGCTGCGTTCTTGACGTAGTGGCGCTTTAATGCCTTAGATTGTGTACAGTATGTATGTATGTATAATGTAAGCTATACCAGACCTTTGTATCTATATTTTTTAGATTATATCCTCAATATTATTAGACGCTTACCGCCCTTTGTCGGTGTGGCGACACTCCAATCACCTGCACCAGACTCGTTCATTGGGGATGTATCTACAAATAAAGCAAGATTTAAAGTCAAATTGTAAAAGGAAAATGCAACCATTTTGTTTGCTTGTTTGTTTATTCGGTGTTTGTTTGTTTGTTTGTTTGTTTGTTTGTTTGTTTGTTTATTTGTTTGTTTGTTTGTTTGTTTGTTTGTTTGTTTGTTTGTTTGTTTGTTTGTTTGTTTGTTTGTTTGTTTGTTTGTTTGTTTGTTTGTTTGTTTGTTTGTTTGTTTGTTTGTTCGTTTGTTTGTTTGGTTTTTCTTTAAGCGTTCTTTAAGTTTTTCTTTAAGCTTGTTACAATAAACGTTGAAGAGTAATAAGAGCATTCAGGTGTCATGTCGAGAAGATATATAAACCTTTGGAAACGACCACACGGCTTCTTTGTCATTTCAATCACATTTGTAAAGTGAAAGATTATTTGTATGGGCTTGCTAAATTCCTTTTGCATAATTTGGAGCTCGTGACAACAAGGCCAGAGGGGTGTGTTGATCAAAAGTGGTCTTCTATGTAATTGTTTGGAAGAAAGAAACATTCATTTGCTGATTTTAAATCATTTTTGCATACTTATATGCATTTTTCATAATATTTTAATTACCTTTTTAATATAACAAAATATGAAGGTAACAGCGGGGAAATTTTGATTACAGAGCAGCATGTTTCGACCCACATGTAGCGGATCATGTTGGTCGCGTGTATCGCCAAGTAGGCTATACCCGAATGATTTGGCAACGAACAAGAGTTCCAATTAAAAGCTTACCATTATTAAGGAGTTTCACCAAGGCAGACACTGCGACTTGCAACTCATTCACCTTGCCTTTTGTTTCCTCCAGCTGCGAGGAAACCATTTCCCGAGTATCAGTCACTATACCTTTCATCTCTTCCACCTGATGCTTCGTCTTTCTTAGTTCAGTGTTAAACGTATCCATATAGTCTGATAGTAAGACTTTCAACTTGTCTACAATGCGATCGCAGGAAAAGTTTGTGTGACTGCCGGAGGATAAAACTTGTCTTCCATCTATAGACTGCGCGATCATAACGATCAAGAGTGAACGGATAAACAACCCCATTATGCTAGTCAGCTCAAAATTTAACTCTTAAACAACTACACGATTTTTTGTTGATAATTTGTGTAGAATTTTTATACAGAGGTATGAGCAAGAACCCCTGTTGTAAAACCGTTATATAGGGCCTACAATCATCGTGTGAGTTTATATGGTTCAAGCATGAGTCCATTGTTAAGAGTAAATCGAAAATGGAACAAGAGACTGATTCAGTAAACAAGGACAGCCATGTCCTCGAGAATCCGGAGGTAACAACAATGGCCGGTAGGTAAATAAAAAACCTTGGACGTTTGGTCATAATATTATTCCGACAAATTATTCCGCCATACAAAAAGCTCACTTCATACCTTCTGAGTCCATGTAACATTACGTAAATAAATTTATTGTCTTTGTTTGAGCCTTCATTACTAAGTTTTCTCGAGCTAATTCGCCAGAGATGGACATTATATGGGTATACCTCTTTATGATGACGTTTGATGGATAGCCAAAACAGAAGGTGTGGAAGAACAGTTTGATGAGTAGGCCTATAAACCTTTATCACGCTGCCACCATCTTGGTCATGTTCCCATAGCAGTAATGAATGCTAACACTCATTGCGCAATCATGGCACCAGACTATTATTTCGTCCAGCCTCAGCTTGGTTACAATGAGTTGGAATGGAGTAAAATCAAGATGGCCACACCGTAGTAAAGGTCACTCGTATGCATCGTCCAAATAAACATTATTCGTAATAATTTCGGAACAAACCCGACAATTTAAAGGCATCGGACACAATCGGCAATCGCTCATAATAATTTTAGCATAAAACATACTTGTTAACAACCAATGGAGAGCTGTTGATGGTATATTGCATTGTGAGAAACAGCTCCCTCTGAAGTAACGTAGTTTTTGCGAAAGAAGTTATTTCTCACGAAAATATTTGAATTTGATTTCGATACCTCAGAATTTGATTTTGAGGTCTCAAAATCAAGCATCTGAAGGCGTTTTTTCTTCCATTATTATCTCGCAACTTCGACGACCAATAGTTTAAATTTCCAGGTTTTTATTATTTTATGCATTTTTATGTTGAGATACACTAATTGAGAAGACTAGTCTTTGATAATCTTAATACCAAAGGTGTCCAGTGCGATGTGATTCTCGATCCTTGAAATGTGTCCTTCGTGTGAAACTGATCAATGTCGAGCTAAAGCAAAAGCTAGTAAGTACCCTTCCTTTATAGCAATAGTGAGCATCAGTCGCCGCTGCACAACGCGCAGCACTCTATAGCACGCGCTTCCATTGCGGGGATCAAAATGTGCACACAAGGCACAGATATAGAGTATAATACTATCAATTTTATGAAAACAGACAAGATGGTATACTTGTTCATGGTGTTGTCGCATGGTGTTGTCTCAAGTATTTTGAGAAAAGCAACAAGGAAGAATGAAGATTAGGTCTGTATAGTAGCTGAATGTTTTGTTTGTCATCGTTTTTGAAGACGGGAATACTTTTAGCAACCTTTTTACATTCAAAGGAAAAGAACCAGTGGTGAAATTTGAAAATGTAACCTTGATGATTTCAAGTCTGAGATCGTGGGTTTTGTTAAACTTGACTCAAGTCCCAATCCCGCGCCATCGCCAGAAAACTATTGCTTTGTGATGATCTGCATTCCCTAATAACCTGTTCGCATGCGGGACTCGTGACCACATTTTGACGGCGAGGGCGCACTGCTTTATACGGCTTGTTTGCTAGTTGGCGCTATAGAATGCTTATAGGGACCTCTCAAACGAGAACTGGACTTGAATCAAGTTTATGGTTTTATATAGGTGCTAGGCCTGGGCGGAGTGCGTTTTGGCGTCCCAAACCAAAGCCCAACCGACTCAACAAGTCGGTTACCGGTTGGTCTGAACAGCATCGTCACCGCGCTCAACCGAACACCCGAAAACGCTCAACCGATGACCAATGTTTCTGGTTGGGGTCGTCAAAACGCACTCTTGGTAATAGCGCAAATTGCCCGGCCTCACTTGGCTGTGTCTATCTTAGAATAAGGATGAACACAGGCACTGGTTTACAGACACCGTGATTTCATTTGATAAAACGGTTTCATTGGATTGTACGTGAAGGTAAAACGGTTTCATTGGATTGTACGTGAAGTGTGTTTTGTAGTGCCATTTTTCGGCAATGTGCATGCAGCGTGCAAAATAGTTATGTTTGCATGTACACTTATCCTACATTAGGCATACAAGCACGTAGGCCTACATGTACATGTAGATGCATGTAGTGTTGTTTATTTGTAGATGCATGTACGCTGGATTTGACTGCGAGTATCAATGCAAAACTATGCGAGGTCATGCCCAAGGCAGGTATAAGTAGGTTTCTGGCGCAATCACGAGCCTCGAAAGTGGCTGTGGTGTATTTCGCATGGATTGCAGACAATAATTACACACACTGGGCAAAGGTGCCATACTGAAAAACAATTTAATATCCCTGGGAATGCAGGTCACCTTTGACATGAGCTGTATGTAACCTTTGACATGAGCTGTATGTAAATTATACAATACTAACTATTTATGAGCTGGGTGTAGACAAGTGGGCCAAATATATCACATTTCCTCCCCACTAAATAAGAAGTGGATCTCAATGTTCAACAAGTCCAGTAAACAAAAATCATGAACAGTGAGCCATCAAAAACAACAGTTCAAAACACTGTAAAGTTCAAGTTCGTGAACATCAAAAATGAGTATTTAATGTCCAATAAACATTGAAGTAAAACATGGCAACTTTTTGGGTTGTTGAATAACAAGTGCTCTAGTGCCACTCTAGTGCCTATATCTATTTTTACGAAGATACAGTGATGATTTTAACCGCGAGCTGTTTTAGCTCAGTCAGTTATAAATTGAGTTTAATAGGAGGGTTATGTTCGCGTGCGGGGTAGCGGCGTTCAACAACGTGTGGACTACCCGGCATGGAAGAGTTAGTAGTGATGATATTCCACTAGTTACAGTAAGGTCCGGTTCAACTGGTGTTGGCATAGGATTTTCCATTACCGACGATACTCTCTGTGGTATGACATCATAGGGTACGGGTACATCGAGATCAGGGTTTTCCCAATGTCGGACTAACAGCTTAGTGTTATTTACAGACAATGCCATAATAGTTGGCTAGTTCATCTTTATGAGTGTGTGCCAGTCCCGTCCGCGCACGCCCCGTCCGCGTGTGTCCCGTCCTGCTGTCCTCCACGGTCGACAAACGTATATCTCCCCACAGAATTGTTGCCCTTTGAAAAGGCAATACTACACGCAACAACCCAACTGGTGTTTATTTTCTCACCAGTGTATGTCTGAAGTTCCATACGGGTTGAATGTATGTCTGAAGTTCCATATGGGTTTAATGCAGTTCCAACTAGGAGAATTTGTGTAGATGTTTGATACTGCTGGATCTAGTGTCCCGTTCCATCCGCAACGGTGTGTATCGTTAATGGCTGGTGGCACCCAACCATCCTTGTTCCGATCCAACTTGTTAATGACCAATCACCCGACAAACACTGACGAATATATGCCAGGCAAAATCCGCGCCAAGCCACCAAATTATCCACCCTATAAACTAGCTCAAGTTACACTGAATTTTTTCTTACCTAACCAATATTATATACGTCCAGAAAACATACGATTGAATTTTTTTTTTACAAAATCGCAGGGTTTCGCCTTTCTGCGATGGTGTGTGTTTGGAAGTTGTGCAATACTCCAATCAGTCGGCCATGCGGCCCATGCCATCGTCCATGCGCATTGGAAAATTCGTTAGGACTTGTTTAATTCTGAAATTGTATTTTTAGGAGTGAGGGGGGGGGGGGCGGAATTCAACAAACCATAACAAGTGACACGTGCAGGCCTGGGCACGTGAATTGATGAATTGGCTATTCAAAGAATAGAATGCATTTTGCAGAACTGGTTTAAATACACTGATCTTTTTTAAGCCCGCCGTTGCACGGCACGTTGAACGGGTCTAAAGTCAGAAAAGTGTTGGTGGTTTGTACAACAGCAAGATGTCACTGAGGATTTGCTCGAAGTGATCGACGGAGACATTTTGTTGGCGCCACATGTATTCCGCCAGACGGAAACCGAAGCCGTCGGTAGAGCTGTTTGCGTGGGTGCTCGGCAGACTCCTCTTGATCTGCCCCCACTGGCAAGCAATATTTTTAGTTTGCGCGCCAGTGGTGGGATCAACGAATTTTAAGGAGTGACTAACCTTGAGATGGGCAACATTTTCCTGACCGAGGCAATCATCTGCTTTCCAACAGTCCGATACGACTGTGGATCCAGGGGCCACATATTCCTTAAGTAGAGAAATAAGGGTCTCTGAATCCCGCTTAGGAACCTCAATCAGGAAAGTTTCCTTTGTCTCACGGCAAATGCCGCCCAACACCCACTCACCCTGAACCAGACGACCTCGGCTGTACTTCCGGCGACCGAGTTTGTTTTCGTCAATCTCGACGGTCATGCCCGGACCGCCGATCCCCTTGCTGCACTTTTCCTCGACGACACGAAGACAAACTTCGCGGCAAAAGGTAAACCAGTCCACGACAGTTTTATAACTAGTACTTTCACCTTCGTAGACTGATGTTTCCTTTATTGCCACAGACGTTGTCGCTCGTGCCGCCCAGTAGTAGGTGAGCTCGATGATCTTCTTCAGAGACACCTTACTGTCACTAAACCAGCTGCCATGACGGATGCTGCAATTCCGAGACCGCTTCAGACACCCCCGATGTGTGCACCGCCACGAGTACCCGTCGGCATGCCCGGTCTTTACGGACCATGTCAACGGGTGGAGGCAGTACTGACAATCGGGGGCGTCGGCTATCAGTTCACGTTCCTTGCAGAACTCAATAGCAGCATCCGGCGTGGCAACAGTCTCAAACAATCTCTCAGCGTTCCATAGAGTGGTCATGACGAGCGAGACAAGACGGCTTCAATACTTCAACAGCTTCCTGAGAGACTTTCTAAATGAATTACCTTTAAGTGATCAGATGGGTTTCCGTTTGAACTTCCCTCAGTGGAACAATCCAAAATAATATCGTACTTGACTGATGTGTGCAAAGGAGTTTTTCATTCAGGAAGGTATGAGTATTCAGATATCATAAATGCAAAGCACTGGACAATCACAGATTATTTTAATAAAAATGGCATTGCACATGACCTTAAGTGAACCGGGTAATTAGGACTAGGAAACAAATCTAGACACAGACCACCAAATCTGTTAACGCCTCGTGAGTCTAGCCCTGTGGTTGCTCTCTTGTGTATAGATAGTAATTTGTTATTTCTTGTTACAGGTTCGAATCCTGGTGAGTACATTGCACAGTGATTGCTAACTTTCCTTCCATTTCTTCCAGAATAGAAAACAGGTATATACCTGGATACTGGGTGAGAGAGGAGGCAAGAAAGAGAAGGGGAGAGGGGACCTATTACGGTGAAATAGCGCTTTTTCTTCTTTTCAAAATACATGTATTGGAGTCAGCAAAATATCAATTTTTTAAACCGACCCCTATGAAAAACACTTTTTGACACTTTGTATATTTACCCTATCAATTGAATACACTTGAATACACAAAAAAAAAACAGTAGAGAAAACGGTGGCGAGGCGCATAAATGTGTCCGTATACAGGTTCCTCGGATCGGTAGACGCAAATAGTTCATCAGAAGGTCAGTCACAACAACAAGACAGCACATACGGTGAACCGGCGGTGGTGGATCGAACAGACGACCGAAGGCGCTACCGGAAGAGTGTGCGGCAGCATGCAGAAACAGGGTTCTCCACTTCAAAATCCAACTCGACAAGGTCCAAAAGGAAATTGGATATGACACGGGCTATGGCAATTTATATTATTACCCCATGGCCATCTTGCAGGCAACACATCTAGTTGGGCGTCTGGACTAAAGGTGAGATACAGCCTACAGGTGAGTAGATGTGGGCAGTAGATGTGTACGCCGCTACACTAGGACGAGTTGGCAAACGAACACTGTGCTCCCTGTGCTGAAACTGAAAGTCAATGGATGTCCATCATGATCAAAGTCGTCACAGACCCAGGTGACACACGAAATATTTGGCAGAACTTCCTCTAAGAGTATTAAAACACAATATTGCACCAATACATCCTCGTCGCCAATTATGGTGTATATGATCAAGGAGCCTCCACTCCATCCATATGCTGTCTTTTATTAACCTTCCCTTGGGTCATAACCTTTGACATTAGCGTAATGCCCAAAAGAGGGCGGTGTTTAAAAATAAGAGGATAATTCAAGGACTTAGTCTGTTCAACGTTTTGAGTGTTTATTATGCGATCAAGTTTTATGCTACTTTATTTCAGTTTCTGTCACTTAAAATCATGGTGGGACTGCGAAAGGCAGGAGTACTTCTGAATGGGCTTTATAGAAAGAAAATTGGACTGACTTCTGGTGCTACAAGCACTCTGAGACGTTGTCAAAGTGAAGATGTAGGTAGAACTAGATTCCCTAGAACTTCGATTTAGATTTTGACTCTAACCATGGTTGTTGGACTTTTCTACATTTTTCATGTGCAGCAGAGTGTGGAATCATGGTTTGACTTTGTGCTATTCATAGACGTTTACCCAATGTTTGTTTGGCTTTCCTTTGTTTGATGTTTGCCAGCTGGGTGTTTTTCAATTTGTTCAACTTCCATTCTCTCTTTCAATTTCCAATTTGTGTATATATTTTTTTTATGCAAATATTTAATATAAAAAAAGGTTTAGATTAGAATTAGATGTTATAAAATATGTTTTGGTTGTTGAGTAAAACATTTTGAGCTGATACAAAATGAAGTTAAAATGAAACTTGAGCCATGCTTGTTCAGTTGCGATAACGTAACCCTCCTGTCGAAAAAACCTTCGGCTTTGTCGTCAGCAGGATCATTACGCTATCCCATCTAGCCACAGTCCTGCTGTGATCCTACTAAAAATACATGACGCCGACACAATTTGTCATGCAATGCCTCAAATCCTACGATGTGTCATGTTTTCATCTTGTTCTTGATATATCTTTACTGTAATTTTTTTTATGATGTCAACCTTTTGGTTGTTTTTGATTCAAATAAAATAAACCATTAATAATAATAACAAATAATTGAAAGTTGTATTCTTTAAACTCATTGCTCTTGAGTGATAATGTCTTTTTAACTTTTGATACTGTATAAAAAAAATGAACCTGGAACCTTTCCATTTGACCAATGATTAATATCCTAAGTATCTCTCTCTACTGCAGGCCGCATTGAAGAGGACCCCTCTGTATGACTTCCATGTTGCACAAGGCGGAAACATGGTCCCCTTTGCTGGTTGGTCGATGCCTGTTATGTACAAAGAAGGCCTAGCCGCCGAGCACACACACTGCCGCACTCAAGCGGTGATCTTTGACGTATCACATATGCTGCAAAGCAAGATCTACGGCAAGGACAGGATTAAATTTGTGGAGAGTTTAACTGTTGGTAGGTATTATGACAGACTTTGAGGAAAATTTTCAAACTTGCATTGAACACATCTGTATCTGTATGATGTGTACATCGCAGAAACCAAAATTGGCATAAAAGCAACAGGTGAGAGAGAGTGTGTACTTGAAGGTTTATTTGGAGGAGAGAGGACTGGGACTAAGGAGGGATTTGAAGGAGTTGACTGACTCATTAGATTGATCAACGTTTTCTTCTAGGTGTTCCAGTCAATGGTTGTTCTATTGATGAATGAGTACTTGAATTGGAACAAGTGTTAGGGTGTCACCGTGTTTTTTTCCAAAGAGCATTGCCTGTACATCTGGAGCACATGTGGTTTGAATTTATGAACATTATGAATTTTCTGCAGACCAATCTGTTTTAGCACATACACGAAAGTGTTGCGTGTCGTGTTGCCGTTGCTGTGACACTGGCAGATGAGGTTTTTAGAAATATGCAGGATACCAGTCGAGAATTTGTCATGTGACTTGGTATTTTGGCTGCTATACTTACTCTGACAAGTACACGATTTTGTTGTGCTTCTAGGATATTTTTTGTGCTGGACCATGGCTGGACAAAGCAACTTTATGAAACTGGGCACAGATCTCAACAAAATTCAATAATGGCTTCATTCAAAAGACATGCTATATTTATTATTCCCTTGCAGCTGATTTGGAGGGATTAAAGGAAAACACAGGCACCCTCAGTCTACTACTGAACGACAAAGGTGGTATCATCGATGATCTGGTGATGAGTAAAACAGATCAAGACTACATCTACATGGTGACTAACGCTGGATGTACCGAGAAGGATCTACCTCATATACAGGTTAGCTAAGACCCTACATCCCTTACTACAAGCCATCACATACTCAACTGCATGTTTCAGGTCTGGAATAGACCGAGGTCTGGAATAGACCGAGGTCTGGAATAGACCGAGGTCTGGAATAGACCGAGGTCTGGAATAGACCGAGGTCTGGAATAGACCGAGGTCTGGAATAGACCGAGGTCTGGAATAGACCGAGGTCTGGAAACGATCGATCCATAAGGGCCATGTCACACGAGGCAATTTACAGGCAACCAGGTCCAGGCAATCTCCGCCAAGAAGAACATTCATTCACATTTCATTGTTCACATATTTTTCTTGTGGACCGTAAGACAATGTTAAAAAAAATGACTCCGTGTTACCAAAGTGGTCCTATAGCGCACATACACTGCAGTTGGTTGCCTCAAAGTTGCCTGTAAAAGTTGCCTCGTATGAGCAGGCCCTGTGGCTCCGCCCACGGTGCACATTTGAGCAAGAACAAGGGAGCCTCTCCAATGCCATTCTGCACTACTCAATTTGTTGGACTCTTGGTTAAGCAATGGGTTGTGATTAGTCAATATGCAATCGGGCGGAGCTCAATGGATTGGTCTAGTATATGAAGGCCACAGAGGTCATGGCCTATGTTGCCCTGGTCTAATGAAAATGGCCTTGCCCTTACAAAGATCAAATTTCTTGCCCGATTCTGTTGCCTTGATTGTGTTGCATTGATTCTGTTGGATTGAGGATTGCACTAGTAAACTTGATCATGCTTTATTAGTTTTGGTTTTTACCCATGCACCGATGTGTGTTTTAGCACTGTATATTCAGTACTTTCCCGAGTCCTGTGGAAAAAATATCCAAGGCATGTTACTCAGGTGGAATTCAAACCCACAACCCTTGCAATTCTAGAGCAGTGTCTTACCAACTAGACTACCGAGGTTGCCCAGTAACTAGAGGCAGTTCGAACCCACAACCCTTGCAATTCTAGAGCAGTGTCTGAACAACTAGACTACCGAGGTTGCCCGGCAGCTAGAGGCAGTTCGAACCCACAACCCTTGCAATGCTAGAGCAGTGTCTTACCAACTAGACTACCGAGGTTGCCCGGTAGCTAGAGGCAGTTCGAACCCACAACCCTTGCAATTCTAGCGCAGTGTCTTACCAACTAGACTACCGAGGTCGCCCGGTAGCTAGAGGCAGTTCGAATCCACGACCCTTGCAATTCTAGAGCAGTGTCTTACCAACTAGACTACCGGGGTTGCCCGGTAGCTAGAGGCAGTTTGAACCCACGACCATTGCAATTCTAGAGCAGTGTCTTACCAACTAGACTACCGAGGTTGCCCGGTAGTTAGAGGCAGTTTGAACCCACGACCCTTGCAATTCTAGAGCAGTGTCTTACCAACTAGACTACCGAGGTTTTCAAGTTCAAGTTCAAGTTCAATTTTATTTCCACTCAATCATTTCAGATGACAAGATATAACATAGAGTAGTAAAAATACACAATAGATTAAGTGGTGGAGGACTCCCAAAAGCAAGCTTGTAGGGTGGAGTCCCCCAGGGATGTGAGTAAATACAAACGTAGTTTGTTTTCAGAACAATGTCTGGGATATTTAAAACACGACAAAAAGTTACACATGGAAAGACATGGACAAACACTAACAGGACAAACAAACACAAAGACAGTGGTTCTCTATATGATGGATATACAGAGAAAAGTAAAAAAGTGGTAAAAGCTGTATCAAAAATAATATATAACAAAAGCAGTTAACTAAAGTAATATATACGTTAAACGAAAATAATACTATTCAATCATGGTAATTATCTAAGAGAACACATTTGAGTTTTCTCTTGAACATATAGGTACCCTTGCATCTTTTTAAAGAGTCGTCAAGGGAATTCCAGTACTTCGGGCCTTGGAAAGAGACACAATTCATAGATCTAGATGAGGAACAAAAGGGGATATGAAAATCATGTGAATGTCTAGTTTGATAAGAATGTATTTGAGAATTAAACACAAACATATTCTGAAGGGAATTTGGTAAGTTATTGGAAATAAACTGATGCATAAATATTCCAAGCTGATGTAAATAAATATCAGATTGCCTGGTAGCTAGAGGCAATTCGAATCCACGACCCTTGCAATTCTAGAGCAGTGTCTTACCAACTAGACTACCGAGGTTGCCCGGTAGCTAGAGGCAGTTCGAACCCACGACCCTTGCAATTCTAGCGCAGTGTCTTACCAACTAGACTACCGAGGTTGCCCGGTAGCTAGAGGCAGTTCGAACCCACAACCCTTGCAATTCTAGAGCAGTGTCATACCAACTAGACTACCGAGGTTGCCCGGTAGCTAGAGGCAGTTCGAACCCACAACCCTTGCAATTCTAGAGCAGTGTCATACCAACTAGACTACCGAGGTTGCCCGGTAGCTAGAGGCAGTTCGAACCAACAACCATTGCAATTCTAGAGCAGTGTCTTAACAACTAGACTACCGAGGTTGCCCGGTAGCTAGAGGCAGTTCGAACCCACAACCCTTGCAATTCTAGAGCAGAGTCTTACCAACTAGACTACCGAGGTTGCCCGGTAGCTAGAGGCAGTTTGAACCCATGACCCTTGCAATTCTAGAGCAGTGTCTTACCAACTAGACTACCGAGGTTGCCCGGTAGCTAGAGGCAGTTCGAACCCACAACCCTTGCAATTCTAGAGCAGTGTCTTACCAACTAGACTACCGAGGTTGCCCGGTAGCTAGAAGCAGTTTGAACCCACAACCCTTGCAATTCTAGAGCAGTGTCTTACCAACTAGACTACCGAGGTTGCCCGGTAGCTAGAGGCAGTTTGAACCCACGACCCTTGCAATTCTAGAGTTGTCTTACCAACTAGACTAGCGGGGTTGCCCGGTAGCTAGAGGCAGTTTGAACCCACGACCCTTGCAATTCTAGAGCAGTGTCTTACCAACTAGACTACCGAGGTTGCCTGGTAGCTAGAGGCATAGATCACACTTTACATGGGATCAGGCATTATACCGCAAAAATCAAAGTCCAATTATTTGAGTGTTGAATTTATATTTTATGGTGTTGGACTGAGGACTGCACTAGTAAACTGATTATGCTTTATGTGGGATAAGATATACCACCATAATCCAAGAGTCAAACAATTTGTGTGTTAATGCAAGGCTTTAGCATCACTGCATCAGGTAGCTCTATCTGTGGCGTGTCATGGCTGAGCAGTTCAGAGCACTGCATTCAAGCTCTGCTGTTTGATCAGCAGAGTGTGGGTTCGAATCCCGGTCGTGACACTTGCTACATAAAATTGGGGAGGTAGTGCTTTCTGCTCTACCGGCCAGGCTTCGGACTGATGATACCCAAGCCTGCATCTGTATGGACTGTAAAAGGGGTAACCCTATTTCAGTCCTAGGAGTACATGTAGGTGGCAACGGCCTCTGGACAAAAATAATTGTAGCCCACACCTTGAAGTGGCCTTCAGGCCTTGTGTGTCTGGCGACTTGCGTACAAAATAAAAAATTAAAATTAAAAACAACTTAGGTGGTGTCATATTATTTGAATTTTTATTGTAAACAAGTGTATGTGAATTGTATTGAACATAAGGTTGGGTCAAAAGTAATTCTTGTAATGTATGTAAAAAAGGAAAAAACTTGAGTGGAATAACTTGTCAGTGTATTTGGAAATTCGTTGTTATGAAAACTCACATTGCTTTTGTTTGTCTCTCCACTTCTTAGGGTAAGCTTGCAGATTTCAAGGCTGCAGGGCATGATGTAACCTTTGAACCTATCTATGACATGGGTCTCCTAGCATTGCAGGGTAAGAAGAGCAACTTGTGTACATCAGAAGTATTACTAATAATTTGAGGGAGTTCATTCAAGAAGTAGATCCAGCATCTGCAAATGAACGCCCCCCCCCCCCCCATTTTAAGGTGTTAGTTTTAGGAACAAGCGAAAAAGATTTGGAGGACTGAAAATTTCTAGAGGGATGATATTGAACGATGCAAGCAAATAAAATCAAATAAATAAGACGCAAATGTTGGCAGCTCTGTGACAATCTCTGTCTTTCTCTGTCCCTTACTCCTTAGGTCCACTCATGTCTAAGGTGCTGCAGGCAGGCCTGTCAGACGACCTCAGTAAATTAACTTTCATGACGACGACGACGGCGGACATCTTTGGTATACCTTGTAGGATCACTAGGTGTGGCTACACAGGAGAAGATGGAGTTGAGGTAAGTTGAGTTAGATTAATCACAAAAGATCTCTTTGTCTGACCATCAGACATTTCCAAATGTCGCCTGCAGGCAATCTTTTGAGACTCAAATTTGTCGACATACTTTTATTGATTGCTTATCAATTTGGGTGCCTTCAGATGAAATCTTTTTGCAGATTGTTTCCTACTAGTTTTTTGAATGAAAATTACACAATTTCTTTTTTTAGGGGGGGGGGGCGTCATTAAGCAAGACACTTAACCATTATTGCTGCATCCTTCAGAAGGGCCGTCTGCAGCCTGTTTGATTGGCTGCATATTGCGCTGTGCAGCCTGTTTGATTGGCTGCATATTGCGCTGTGCAGCCTGTTTGATTGGCTGCATATTGCGCTGTGCAGCCTGTTTGATTGGCTGCGTATTGCACTGTGCAGCCTGTTTGATTGGCTGCATATTGCGCTGTGCAGCCTGTTTGATTGGCTGCATATTGCACTGTGCAGCCTGTTTGATTGGCTGTGTATTGCACTGTGCAGCCTGTTTGATTGGCTGCGTATTGCACTGTGCAGCCTGTTTGATTGGCTGCATATTGCGTTGTGCAGCCTGTTTGATTGGCTGCATATTGCGCTGTGCAGCCTGTTTGATTGGCTGCGTATTGCACTGTGCAGCCTGTTTGATTGGCTGCATATTGCGCTTTGCAGCCTGTTTGATTGGCTGCATATTGCACTGTGCAGCGCCTGATACTGAATGTAGATTGAAGTCTCTTTGAGCGTCACTGTGTGGAGGATACGACAGGCACGAGACTATACTTCCTACTGAATATGGAAAAATCTGATTTTTTATTTCTATTTAAGCTTAAACTATGTGTAGGTCAGCCCTTGTTCCTTTTTTTCGAAGGACTAAAATATCATGTTGATATGAAGCGCTATGTAAGAATCCACTACTGCATCGTATTATTATTAACATTTAATTAAACTGTTTCCTACAAAATTGAAAATGCAAAACTTTTTTCATTTCAGATTTCAGTTCCCGCCGATAGGACGGTGGAGTTGACCGAGAGGTTACTGGGTTCTCCAGACGCATCGGTCAAGATGGCCGGTCTGGGTGCCAGGGACTCATTGCGATTGGAGGCAGGGATGTGTCTCTATGGCAACGATATCGATGAGAGTACGACACCAATAGAAGCCACACTTGCCTGGACCATTGGTAAGAGGAAACCTGTCATGTTTTTGTCTTGTCGTTGACTATATTTGTTACAATTTAAAGGATTATTTTTTTGCTTATTTATGTGCACAGCCATACTCATGGCTACACTTTTTGTTACAAAGACATCAAATGAACGCCAAAATAAGTATTGAGTAGCTTTGGCATTTTGTGAAAGGCAATTTTTAAAATGACAACATATTACTTCTACTCTTTCTGAATGACATCTTTTGAATTTTGTTCAGCCTCAAGGCAACGGCAACGTTTGTATAAGAAATAAATATACTAAAATAAAGAATTCACTTCATTGGTAATTCATTTACAAGTACCGGTACCTACCGTTTATGACTGGTCACAATGTACACTGTACCGGTACCTACCGTTTATGACTGGTCACAATGTACACTGTACCGGTACCTACTGTTTATGACTGGTCACAATGTACACTGTACCGGTACATACCGTTTATGACTGGTCACAATGTACACTGTACCGGTACCTACCGTTTATGACTGGTCACAATGTACACTGTACACTGTGCGTATTACATTAATACATGTACAGTATAGCACTTATACAATCAACATTATTTTGCCTTGAACACAAACAATAATAATCAAGTCGAGCGCCATCTACAAGCTCCAGCCTGCTCAGTGATTTTTCTCCAGATGTTCCAGTCCAGCATGCAGGAGCGAAGTTCCTCAGTGCTGGTCAAGCCAGTGTCTTGCTTTAGTGATAACAATACACACGTTCCATTTGTTGCATTCCTGTGGAGAGTGGAGACATCTTTTCTTATTTCCTTTGTCCCTGTAGTTAATTTAACATGGTTAAAAGAACCTCTAATAGACTTTGTACACACAAATCCTTGTAGAATTCCTTTTGTGTTCCCTTTTCTGTTTTGTTCTTTGTCTCCATAAGGTAGATGAAGTGAATGTGAAATCACTATTGGGAATTAAATAGTGTGAAATATTGTCAATATCCACTTCATTTTGTTGCGGCATGTAAATATCTCAGTATTGTGCTATTAATAACTGTGCATCTCATACTTTGTGCTATTAATAACTGTGCATCTCATACTTTGTGCTATTAATAACTGTACATCTCATACTTTGTGCTATTAATAACTGTACATCTCATACTTTGTTCTTGTTCTTAGTATTTGGTAATGTACTTAGGTTTTTTTTTCTTTGGTTTTTTTCCCAGCACCTCAGAATAATGTTGTCCATTGAAAGAGGGCTCTTTACAAATTTGCGTTATTGTAACGTGAGTAAATAGAAACTGGTTCAAAGCTTCAGGTTTTTCCTGTTGGTTGTTTTTTCGCCAGTTGTGTCTTCTATAAGACAAATAAACTTAAAAAGATAACGTCAAACTGAAATGAAAAACAGAGATGACTTTGTTGTGTATTCTGTACAGGAAGTCTCACGGTTATTGGTTAATTCAGCGTAGCATTCCAAGAATCCTTTTTTTTATTGGAGACCTTGATCTTTTTTCTACTGTTCCTACTGTTCTTTTGAATGTTTTCTTGTTGATATTATTGTCATTATTAAGTATAACACAGTACAGAGTAGGTGGGATTTTTTTAAACAAAAAATGACACTTTTAGTAGTTTTTTACTTAGTAAATTTTTGTTTAGTTTGTAACAAAGTAACATCTTTTTAAACGTACCATTCATAATTGTTACTTCATCTATTTTGAAAATGCTTGTTGTATATTTGTATATAACTTTTATTCTATCATTAACCAGTCATCATTAACAAGTCCACTAATTTTATTTCCAATTGGTGACTTTTGATTAATCTTAATACAAGTATCATACATAGTTTATTTTTATTTTTTATGATTGGTTATCAATAATAAATAAAATAAAATAATAAAATAATAACATAAAATTGTATTTCTTTTTTTATGATTCACATGATTCCCACTTCCTTCTCTTTGCCTTCCCTTTCAGCCAAGAGGAGGAGGGAGTTACGAGATTTCCCTGCCGCAGATTTTATACTCCAACAACTCAAAGACAAACCCACCAGGAAACGTGTCGGACTTTTGTCTAAAGGTGCCCCTCCACGAGGTGAGGTTATTTTCAAATGTTGCATGTGTGCTGGTCGAGCGGTCAAGCGCAATGGACTTAAATGTTGATGTTCTGATCAGCAGAGTGCGGAGTTGAGTCCCGGTCAGGACACTTATGCAAGCAGCATGTAGGTTCTGTTTGTTGTATTGTATAACGGACATAAAAGAACCCAGTACACTAACTAATGCAAAGACAAGGGCTTCGCCTGGTGTTTCCGGCAGTTGCTGATGAATGTGCTGCGGCACTTTGTGAACCCTTATAAATGGCCCTTGTAATTTAAAAATCTCAACAAGAATTGGGTTAGAAAGAAAAATTGAAAGCCAGCTTCTTGTTCACGTGATTAATTTGCTTAAAGTAAGCGCTAATAGGTCAGCATGCTATGCTTACAGTTAAGCGGCACTGCGATATGAAATGGAAATTGTACGGTAAACTCAAAATCGCATGATAAACAGCTCTGTGAAGTTGGACAGATGTAGGAAGTTTTTCTCTCCAAAATAATGTCAACAAAAACTATCTTCTGTTACAGCCGGTGCTATGATCCTCGACGAGGCAGGCAACGAAATAGGTCATGTGACCAGCGGATGTCCATCGCCAACACTCAAGGTCAATGTGGCCATGGGCTACGTCAAGACACCAAGCTCAAAGGTCAAAACAAAGGTCAAAGTTCAAGTCCGCAAGAGGGAGCTGGATGCAGAGGTAGCCAAAATGCCATTTGTTCCATCCAATTATTTCACCGGCAAATGAGGAAGGCATCTGTGTAGGTATCTTTTATAGGACGAATATGTTCTTGTATTCAGAACCAGGGGAAATATGAGTATTTAGTTCTTGTATTCTGAACCAGGGGAAATATGAGTATTTATTAAACTAGGGATAGATTTATGCTCCAAGGAGTAACACAAGTTGGAATAGTAGAAAGGTTCTAATTGGATGGGATAAGTATTCCATTGCACGCACCATTGGATCGACGGCGGACTTTCAAAATACTAATGCGCATATTCACTTGTTTGGGATTGCTCCCATACTTAGTGTGGTCAGGCGTAACGTTCTAGCGGTCATGGATTGTGCGCCTTTACCCACGAGAACATTCTTTTTTACTTAAAAAATTCCCGACTTTTGAGACTCTCTCCAAGGATGCGAAGAGGTTTAAAATCAAAACTAAGATTGGTTGATCGATATGAGATGTCTTGCTTTTATATGGTAATAACCCCCCCCCCCCCCAATTTACCTTATGCATTAATTATTTGAATAGGGCGCCCTCGCTTAGAGGTCTAACTAAGGTTGATGATTGGCCAATCCTGTGGGCTGCGTGTACAAATCTGCACATTATCAGTGTTTCATAATCAGTTTACCTCTAAGATGGCTCTGGGTGACATCAATATATCATGTCTAATAGCTCTACGAAAAACCAAGACACTTTGTCCGGAATGTTTTTCAATTAATACCTCTATTTAAAGGAACAACTTGCCTTGGATCAGACGAGTTGGTCGTTGAAAAGCGTTTGAAACCATTTATTATAAAATGCAAATGGTTAGATAGATAATTGAAAAGTAGAATATAATGATCCACACAAATTTTCCTCGAAATTGCTAGGTTTTTCTTTTACTTTGCAAACTAACATGGCCAGTCATTTATGGGAGTCAAAAATTTGTGGGAGTCATAAATGGACGACCGTGTTAGTCGACGAGGTAAAAGGAAAACCGTGCAATTTCGTGGCATATTTGTGTAAATCATTGTATTCTACAATTACAACATCTTTCTAACCAATGCATTTTATAACAAACGCTTTTCAAAGACCAACTCGACCGATCCAAGGCAATGTGTTCCTTTAAGAGATTTGTAGAAATAAAACTTGTGCATAATCCCTGGTATGGGTGATTTGAACTTGAAGAATTTGGTACTTATCTCCTAAAAGGAGGCCAGGCATACCAAAAGCTCAGAAGTTTGCTTAACAACATCTTTTGTCTTACAGCTTTATGAAATTGGGCCAAGAGGTCAAACATTCAGATTTTTAGTTGGCGTGGAGTGGACATTTTGTTATCAACTGTTGTTATTTTTATTATTTTGTTATCAACTGAAATTCAAGACAAAAAACTTGACAAATCTGAAGGTATGGCCTTTTTTTTGTTTGTTTACAAATTTATAAATGTGTGTGATTTAAGGTATTAAAATACCTACTGAATTATAAAGTTTTAAGGTGTAGATAGATATCCATTTATTTGTCTTTTCAGGAAAAACCCAATGTTCCCTACAAGTTTTACCCACCATTTTGTTTTCTCAAACACAAACCATATTTCTTACAAATTTCCTGATCAACTTGAATTTGTGGAAAATGAATAAACAGTGAATTAATATAACTATGATAATGATGAATGGACTGTTTTAACAACACTTGTATTGTGATAATTGATTCTCCAATAAATAGTGAGTATTTTCTTTAAAATATGAAATCTGCATCGAGTATTTTGTTTCAAAGTCTTCTATTTTGAGTGGATGTCTGAGTGTGATGCCTATTTTGAGCATGATGCTAGCCATGAGCGTTAGCCTGGGACAGACCTGAGCGCTCTATAAGAGATCACTATTATTATTTTAGCATGTCAGGGCCCAGTGGTGTAGAGCATGGTGGGTAGGGGTTTGAATCCTGGTCATGACATTTGGCTCCTATGGGTCAAAATACATACAGATGTCCCCTTACAATATGTTGGTTGTGTGCACTGGTGTATGGCCCGTTTTATATGATTGGTAAGCATCATATTTTTCAATGAACAAAACTGCTTTTTAGGGAGACGGAAGGCATGATAGAACACTAGATCTCTACACTCAAATTCTAAAGATGTTTCACAAGGAAATTTGTTTGTCTTGTGTCAAATGAACTGATTTTGTATTGTAGTATTGTGCCATATTATAGGCCTATGGCATTGCGTCATAAATGACAGAGTATTGTAGTTAATCATGGAGCAATGGTTTAATAAACCACTCAATTGTGCTCATGACCGGTGTCCGGCACTCTCCTCGCGGCCAACCACGCGGCAGTCTTGCTCCAGCACCGTGTACGTACATCAACGTCTCTTGATATGTATCTGAATGACCCTGTTGTCCTGTACGGGTTGCAAACGGCGCGCGGCTCGCACCACACTTCAGTGTTCCCTCTAGTTATATATTGTAACTCTATGACTATTAATTTTCATCAATACATACGGACACACAAAATGTTGATGATTACTACTAGGTCTTTACTCTTCCTGTGAACGTTAAAAATGTTAACCTCGGGGGGATTAACAGCTCAGATACAAAAACTTCATTGCCATCTCAAAGCCAATAAACTGTGCCTATAAAAGATATGACAAATATATACTCTAGTCAATTTTTCTTTGTTCAACCCAAAATCATTTTAAAATGTACCCAGTCAGTTTCCCTTGTGGTTTACTATTAAATACATTTTAACATAAATATTTCAATTGCTGCTGTGGAGCGATAGTGACTTGAGCTTTTCTCAATCTGTGGATGACCCCTAAACCGCAACATCAAACAAAGACACAAGCAGTCCATTCAACTACATGGGGTTTTTTTTATATAAAAAGTACCTCTGATTTTATTCACGACTTCATGCCTGATTTCAAAGCAAAGCTTTCTTTGTCCATTACTGATGGTTATTACAAATACCACAGAATTATTGTGTCAAAGAGTCGGCCCTTCCCTTCCAAAATATGATAATAGAAAATATAATAACATTCTTAGAATTAATTAGCTCCAAATCCGACCCACAGACCCTCAACCAACATTACATTTACAAACAAGACAACAATAATCATTAGAATCATGACAGCAATCTATGTATCGTTTGCATTGTTATTATTTGTATTATTATTATTAATATTAATGGCAGCATTTTTATTATTATTAACATTAATGGCAGCATTTAGGGGTGGGCATCCAAACGCAAATCAATAAAAATTGAAAACTGAGGTGCAAAGAACAGTCAAATAATATATTGTGTACAGCAATAGACTTTGGCATATTCATACTTCAAGGACCAAGATGGTCCCAACCATAATTATTGAGTTTTATTTGTGCACAACTCTATTTTTCCAATAACTTGCAATATTTTTGGGAAAGTAAAATTTAGCCATGAAATATATTCAAGTAAAATATATTTTTAAAATCAACAAAATAAACCCAAGAATAAGACCGACCTTCGTGGCGGTATGATAAAGGCCCGAGTGCAGGCAAGGTCCTTTATCACATCGCCAAGACCATGCTGATTTTAAATTACCAGTTACGAGCTCGTTGCCACTCTTTTATTCCCTGATTAATATGGTTAGTTTTATTTGACAAGAATTAAAACGAAAGATTTGATTTCATAGAAAAAGTTTAATCTACCTCTGCATAGTTTTTTCCGTTTTCAATTATTAGAGACTTGCAGAGCCTTTTGAAAATTGGAGAGCACATTGTCTTGCAAAGTTTTAATAAAATGTGACAATAACGTTTAATAGTACTGTAAAACTTAAGTCAGAATAATTCACTGGCCTTTTAAAGTTGGCAGTAAAATTACAGATACTGTTACTGTTGTCAATTTTATTTTTGAAAACTTTCACTGCATTAAAGTTAAAATTTGAAAAGACAATTGTTAATCAAATTGACACTTGATATAATTTTACAACTATTAGTTTGATATAAAACTACATTTTTAAGTCTGCCGAAAAATATCAGATACTGTTACTGTTATCATTTTTTATATTGAAAACTTCCACTATATTAAAAATAACCGACATACTCGATAAAACTTAACAAATCAGTAATTTGATACGATCCTTTAAATATTTCAGATCTTAATGCCCAAAACTAGTTGCTGAATATAATCTTTCAGCCCCTTAACCACTTAGTGTCATATGGGATTTAAGACATTGCATAGTGAGGTATCAATAATGTTGGATATAGCATCATGTCTGTATCTACTTGCTGGCTAGATTATAACAACTTTTGCTATTTATATCCTACTACCGTGGAGTAGATTTTGGGAATAGAGGAGACTTCTCAGTTCTGAAAAGAACTATCCCACTTTTTAACTACTACCTGGGGGAAAGGTAGAGAATCGGCCATAGGGACTTCTTGTTATTAACTTCACTATCGCGGAGTGAGTTCTTAATTGGTCTCAAAATTGTTGCCTGTGTGTTTATACATTTGATATTTCATTATTTTTTTGTAATATAGTAATATTTTTAATGACTATTTTTGTAGACTGTACATTTTGGCTTTTAGCTGCTGTATTGCAGTGTTTTAATAAATAAACCATGATTATATTTGGACTACCTTGATCTAGTCATCCTCAGGGATTAACTGCTCTGACTTTGAGTCAGTTGACATGTTTACCTGCAAAACATTTCTAGGTAGAAATAGAGATGAAGTTTGGAAATGCCTACAATAACTTTGGAGCGTTCTCTTTTGGTTGCAGTCTGTTGACTGAGTAATGTGAACTTTGGAGCGTTCTCTTTTGGTTGCAGTCTGTTGACTGAGTAATGTGAACTTTGGAGCGTTCTCTTTTGGTTACAGTCTGTTGACTGAGTAATGTGAACTTTGGAGCGTTCTCTTTTGGTTGCAGTCTGTTGACTGAGTAATGTGAACTTTGGAGCGTTCTCTTTTGGTTGCAGTCTGTTGACTGAGTAATGTGGTTACACATCCCCCTGACAATCCGTTAAGTAGCATGCAACAGGCATGCACCTACAATACACCATACAAAGAGGGGTACCGGAATACAGGTTCAAAATCACCCTTTTTGGGGGGTGGGGGGGGGTAGGTATTGTGTAATCCCAATTTCAGGCCCTTGTCCTTTTGTTAAACAAATTTGGCTGACAAGAATGTGGCTGCCATTCATTATGTTCAGCTCAATGGAGGGTAAGTTTGAGTATTCCGAGATTCCAGCATACCATAACATACACTTATTACACTATGGAAGCTCTTTCAGTACTGACATGGAATGGTTAAACAGTGTAATGCAAGTAAGCAAGTCCACTTTAGCTATCAAGGCACTTGCCTCTGCAAGAAGCAACACCCACCATAAAGCTGCATTAAGGCACTCGACACATTTGGTATTATCACTAGATGTATCCCAACAAATGCATCAAATAAAAAATCCGTGAAAATTTTTACCCATAAGGTCATCTCCTTTGGCCACAGAAAAACGAGTTGGATGTCTCCTCGGGGGAATTAACTGCTCTGATGCAAAAACTTCATTGCTATCTCAAAGCCAATGAACTGTGCCTGTAAAAGATATGAAAGAGATATTCTAACATGAATATTCCAACTACTGCTGAGATAGGAGCATAATCCATTCAGAACACTCATTGCTTTACAAACTTGAACCAACGTCGCGACACTCCTGAGGTGACAGGTCTTTTTCTTTAGTTGCCCCACCCATCTGGAACTCTCTACTAATTCTTAGATCTTGTCTTTGTAGCACAACATTCAAATCTCTTCTTAAAACTTATCTTATGTCACAGGTTTTCAAGGACTAATTTAGTTGTGTCTGTTTTCTTTTGTTTGTTTTTCGGTATACTGCCCCTTGGAACACAAAGCAACCAAGCAGGGTGGATATGTACGCATTACAAGTCTTTATTATTAAAATTTAACTTTTTGATACATATATAATTTTTGTCCTAAAGTCTAGTGATTTTTGCTTTCCAAGTCATGATAAAAACTTCTCTCTGTGTACTTGTGGAAAAAGGTTGAAATATGATTATCTACCTTTTAAGGGTAACTGGATTAGTGTTTTGTCTGTGGGAAAAATGTTAACAGCCAAAGGGATTGTTCGGGTTAGCGTAGTGGTTTATTTCAAAGGGATCGTTCGGGTTAGCGTAGTGGTTTATTTCAAAGGGATCGTTCGGGTTAGCGTAGTGGTTTATTTCAAAGTGATCGTTCGGGTTAGCGTAGTGGTTTATTTCAAAGGGATCGTTCGGGTTTGCGTAGTGGTTTATTTCAAAGGGATCGTTCGGGTTAGCGTAGTGGTTTATTTCAAAGGGATCGTTCGGGTTAGCATAGTGGTTTATTTCCTCACCTTCCACCTCTTGGGCCCCGGGTTTGAATCCCACTGGGGACAGTATGTGGACTGGGTTTTCAGCCCAACCAAATTGCATGGGTTTTCTCTGCATAGGTTTTCCCCGGAATAATTTGGTGGGGTTTTCCCTCCCACATCTAAAATTGAAACTTCCTTCCTTGTCTTCTCTTCATGGAGTTCTCTTCCAGAATAATGATAAAATTTGCTTTTTCTGAGAATCCTTTGCTTCACAAACAAAAATAAAAAGACGACTTACAGCAGATGCTGGCATGGCCCGTAGAAACACAGGGGCAGATCCTTTAAAAAATCCAGAAACGCCTTCTTTCTTCAAGATCTCTCTTACTACATCTCGTGCACCGTTTGGATATGTTCCTTCAGGAGCTACAGAAAAGGCGTGGACAACACCAACGTTTTGGGCAAGTTATTATATAAAATGTAGTTCTTGTCAGTAGTTAGGCTTGCTGTAACACCATGTAATGATAACCTCTAATCTGCTAATTGAGTTTAGGTGGTGCTGAACGTAGATTTCAACTCAATGTTGTGATCACTGTGCTCAGCTATGATCGTCTTCCAAAGAAAGCAATCCCAAATGTTATGCACTTACACCACTGGTCACTTTGGCAGTTTGAAAACAGCTAATTCTATGTTGTTGTTTTTTTCATTTTCATTTAAAAACATTTTCCTTACCTGTCTGTAACCTGGACTTCACAGTGTCAGGACCAATAGCACTGGACCAGTAACCGAACCCAGCACATCCCCCGGCTAAACAGGACTGCATGAGAGATGGAGCTCGCTTGGACTTGGTTTCACTGATGGGAGAGGGACATGCATGCTATTTGTTAAACCCTGTATATCAGTGTCTGCCTCCCCAAGACATAAACCTTTTTGCAGATTGCGCAAGCATGCTGGTCTAGCTGGCGATCAACCTTGATCAAGACCAGCAAGCACCTCATTCCACGCTTGTATTTGCAATATTATATATGGCCATGCTAAGTGTGTTGCACCTAAAAAGTGCATCCCCAAAAGTCTCGCTTACTTGAGATTGCACCCCCCAGCAGTATTTCGTCGTCACACTTCAGAGAGTTCTTTGTTAAAAGGGATTCTCTCCCTATATAAGTGAGCCCCACGATCCACAACCCAGTGCGTTTTTGTAGACAATACAAATGAACTTTTTGAACTTCATTGGGCGGGAGTAATGACAATAGCCACCCTAAGAAGGAAGGGCGCGCAAGTTCTTCTAAGCTAGTGGTTACTCGATGGAATCATAATTAAACTTCAATTTCATGTTATTTCGTTTTAGTTAACTGTTAATTTGGAAACACTCCTTAGATTGTATACTTCGTGTTAGGAATTATTCTTACTGTATAAACATTATTCACTCCCGTTTTTCGGCGATATCTCAAAAAACGTGACCACCTGAATCGAAATTTTGAATCAAAATCTTCACAGGTTAGTTTGATTGTGATGTACATGTACATCTACATTTATACAGTATTAAAACAATCCAACAGTTCCAACAAACCAAAGGTATACTTTGCCTTAAAGTAAAGAAATTCTACCAACGTGTAGTGTGGTCACACACCATAAAAACTGTTTTGCTGACCCAATTAAATAATATGGAATAATAATAGTAACAATAATACTAACGTTTGACGAAAAGATTCCAAACTCCTCAATACCACCTCATAGGTAAGAAAGTAAAATCCCATACCTGGAAAATCTACATCAAAAGAAATAAATTGACAGTCAAACAAAAACCTTTAATGAGGACACCACAAGTAAACACAGTGATCCATTGTGTATGATTTGTGTAGTATTTTGATATAACAATAAATGACCTCTAAAAAGTAATTTCTGGTTGTCTTGGAAGCGCACTTTTAGCTACTTAACAAAACTGCGATCGCAGAAATAAATTTTACATACATTATTAAGAGAACAAGGGTCATGTTTGATCCTGATGTGAGCTCAAAATTCTATTTTATGTTCCATATGAACCTGTTGCAGACGTTTCATATTTATCGTGACAAAAAAATTATTTGAATTGCATCTTGATTCTTTGTTGATAAAAAATAAGCAGTTATGTAATTTAATTTTCTGGGATCGAATGCTGTTTGGTTCCAAAGGACAGGTGAAGGAGAAAACGAAGATGTTGAGAGCTGGGCCCAATTTCATGGCTCTGCTTAGATTAGAATCAGCATTTACGGAAGCAGTTAATTCTGCGCTTATGTCAAGCAGATTTCACAGGTTAGCAGGAAATTTCTGCTATAAAAAAATGCGTTTGCATATGAGGACCTGTTTACAGGCCTTCTTTTGCTTACGCGTTTGCCCTGTAGGTGAAAATGGTGATCACAAGCGCATAATTGGATGGAAAGCATAGCCATTAAGCATCCTGTACCAGCCCCACTTTCTAATGGACCCTTAATGTACTCGTACTTACCTCTTATGCATGTGATAAATGTGCCTTTATATAGGCCTCGCACTAGCCCAGCCTCTTTATAAATTTGCCGCACACAGTCAACCACACCGGAGAATCTCGCTGTTTGCCCTGAGGATTTTTGAGCCTGTGGTTTTTTTTTAGTATAAAGAGGCAGACAAAATATAGACAACAAGCTGGGTCAAGAAAATGACAACCTACAACAGAAATCACTAAAGAACATTAATGAAAACAGTCAATAATAACTTAAAGTGAAAGTGCAAACTGCTCACAATGTAAGGGACGTGTGTGCCAACAACTAATTTTTTAAATCATAAGTCATTGCATCACACATGTGCTTATTTGATGCAAGCCCAAAGTTTTCTGGTGTGGCAGGAGAATCTGTCCCCCAGCAGATTCCGTCTTCCCATACGGCAAACTGTGTACAAACTTCTTCTGATAGCGCCCTCTTTTGAATCCTCCTCCTCCAGCCCATGTTTATTTCCCCTATGGGATACAGAATCTCAGGCGGACAGATTTCCTTATGACACCGACTCAAAATCTGGCACACTTCTCGGAGTCATTTTTAACAAAGGAAACCATAAGTTTCATAGTTCCAAAATATTTCTGACACCAGGGAAAACCCTAAACAAATTGATCGCCAAAAGTTACCTGCAAAAGGCATTTGACTCTTTCACATGCTGGGCAAACAGTCATGAAGAAGCAAGCACTAAACATTCCAGACAAGAAGATCTGCGTTAAGCTAAGGGATAATGAAAGAACAATAAATCTAGGGTTAAGATAGCCTGAACAGCTGATGTCACACTTCAAGGCTTGTGAATAATGCCAGAGACCAGCCTCGATAACGGCGTGTACATTCACCTTTGACCTACATTCATTTCCTATAGATTAACATGTACCCAGTCAAATTCTATGGCAGACGTGATAGGAGTGTACTGTTTGGGCATCTATGGAAAGCTCATGTCACTGCACGCTTATCCAATGATATCCAATGGAATCACTGATGTGAGTAGTAGTCTAGTGGGATTTCTGAAAAAGAGCCCTAGATAAGGTGATTGAGGCATTTTTGGGTAAGAGCAGGGAACCAGATTTTTTTTTACAATTCGGGTGTGCTGATTTCGAAAAAAATGGTTCCCAAGCGAAATTGCATAATCATGTTTTTGACTTTTTAAAACCATTTTAAGCAAACCTCTGTAACATGACAGGATGGGGGGGGGGTATAGGCACTGTTATAAAGTCAAAAACATGATTATGCAAATTAAATGGTCAAAAACTCAAAATTTCGCTTGGGAACAATTTTTTTCGGAATCAGCACACCAAAAATGTGTGAAAAAGTCTAGTTCCCCACTTTTACCTCAAAATGCCCCAAACAGTCACTTTTTCCAGAAATCCCACTAGACTATAGCAGGTACCTGTCTTTATCCTTGCGGATAAATACAGGGGCCCAGTCTAGGGTTAAGAGTGCTTTGCCACAGACTTAAAAATATCAATAAGAGGCATATTTTCCCTTATAAACATTGTATCAAAGCGCCCTACACTATTACCCATCTTTGCATTGGGCCTTAAAGCTTTCCTGAAACCATCTCAACTTCTTTGGAGTATGCATCACCGACAACCATTTTCTGAATCAGTCAGTTTTACATTAGGCCCAACAGTTAACCTTCTCATTTTCTTCTATTGCCTTTTTACCAAAAGTCTCCGTCCTTTAAGTGTTTGTTTTTTTGTCTGTCCTGCGGAGTCACAAAGAGATTTTCTCCAACCCATTCTCTTGTCTGGATTCTTAAATGTTTCATTTCAGTATTTTTGTAAAAAATCTGAAGTGTATAAACAAAATAGTGTCTACCCTTGCAAGTACAAATATATGCCTGGTTGATAAGAAGCACCTTGGGTTGCTTAAGACTGCACGGTTAATGACCAAGATGTGCAACTACACTCAAATGACTCAGTAACTCAGAACTTGAGTTTGATGCAACATTAGCAACAACTTGTCAGCTTTACTTTGTTTTATTTACTTTGAGTGTGCCCATTTTCCGAGGCAGACCCGGGGCTCAATCGATCATAGTGAGAGAAGGACGGCCGTTATTCCCCGGGGGGCCATCCCCGGGGAATAGCGTAGTGCGAAAAATGGCTAACGGCATTCTTACCTGTATCTTCCATCCTCACCAGAGGGGGTCTGCAGTTTCTTTCCCATCGCAAACCCTGTGAAGCTTAGTGCTGATATTGGCATGGCCATAGCTAAGGGTGCTAGCATGCCTTTGTATAAACCGGAAAAACCCTGCAAACGGTACCAAATATAAGAAACATATGAACCGAGTAATAACTCAGAATAACAATTAACCTCAAATCAGCTGAAGAAAGAGCTTTCTGCAGAGTGGCACCACAGCTATGGAACAGTCTTCCTGCAGACTTAAGAAATATGAACTTCATAGCTGTTTTTAAATCTAGACTTAAAACTTATCGTTTTAATATTGAACATAATTAGACTTTTTATATTGTCTGTGTATTATAGATTGATAAATGCATTTCTTGCTGTAGTACCATTAATTTTTTTGTTGTACTTTTTAAAGTTTTTGCCTTGTTTGTACAAATTTCATCTGTTTTAGCTTTTGTTTTGCTTTTAATGTTTAGTGGTTTTTGCCTTTTTATGTACAGCGCCTTTGAGCAATTTTGTTATTTATAACACACCTCTTGCTTGTTCTGTATTCTGGTTGGCTGAAACACGGTCACGTGGGATGAACTAATATAGGCTAATGAGTTGGGGTGGTTCTAAAAAGAACCGTTGGTTTCAACTTGGCTTTTTTCTCCAGAAGACGATCAGAGCATACTGATCGAAACGTCGAGTTGAAACCAACGGTTTTTTTCAGAACCACCCCAATTCATTAGAGGTAGTCATTACATGGTGTTACCGCAAACCTTTCTATATCGTATTTCCACCATGCAAAGTTTCAAATCCTACTTAATATAGGCTAGTGATCGCGCACGCGTGTTTTGCGAGAATAGTACCAGAGCAGGCAATAGTCCTTGAATATAGTGCCCGCGGTAACAGCGCCCTCTCTTGACCGTGAACAACAACTACAAAACTCCTTTTTCTGTTCATATTTGACATTTAAGAGCGAGCTGTGTTATAAAACACATACATTGTATTGACTGGCATAATTCGGTAACTAGTGTATGTCTATTCCCCTTCGGGCCTGTGAGTGACCAGAAGAGGGGCCCAAATAGGTCGCTCTTCTGGTCACTCAAGTCCCTCGTGGGAACAGACGTATACTACTCTAGTTACCTCGTTGCCAGTCAATATGTGTATAATATGGCGCTTTATAAATGCCATTACTGTTATTATTGTTATTATTAACATTTGGTGTGTTTGGCAGGAGGCCGTTTAAAGGTGGTCCTGAACAACTCTTTCATGTGTTATGACCTGTGATACTTACCTCACCCAAGTAGATTTTCCTAGCACAGTCTGCCATACCGCTGTAAATGGGGCTGATTCCTGTGACAGCTGCTGGTTGGGTCTGCAATCGTAACTGGACATCAACAACAAATTTAACAAGTTTAAAGATGTTTTTAGTGTTCTACGTTTAGCTAAAAATTTATTCTTTATGGAGATGAAAATGTGTGATTTGATCTTGAATGGCAATTGCAAAAATTGCATCCTCAACAAATCTTGAGCTAAATATTGTGTGCGTGCGATCAGCATCCCCGGGTCGACCTCGTGGTGCTCGTTCGGGTGAGCCCCCCGACAAGAGCTAATCGAATGATCACTCACCCTCGGGTCCGAATGTATTGAGGCAACTGCATCCATTGCCTCTGTCTGTCCTGTCTGTGTAGTTGTGATGATCATAACCCTCCATATTCCTGATTGTCGGGAGGATGGGGTTACGATCGTCACAACTACTCTTTAGCCGTGTTCGCACTGGATTAATATTTTGGGTAACTTAACCATGACGCTTGGTAACATTCCGACGCGTTAACTTTCCCACCGTCTGCACTTGGTTTATTTGACTCGGCTAAACTTGCCGAGACCGTGGGTAAACTAACCGAGCTGGCCCCCTGCGTAACATTGAATAGTTCAATAATCACAAAAATCTTATTCTTCCTTGACAAAACATGTCAGCTTCTTCAGGTCACAGCTGATGGGAGATTTAACCGAGTCGCGTCATTCGCATTGGACTTTCTGGTTCGGTTTAACTGACCTGGTCAATCTTCCTGGGCGACTTTGGCTCGGTTGATGGTTTAACTACCCATTCGGGTAAGTTACCTGGGAGGAAAACTTCCTGGGCTGTTCGCATTGGACTTAAAAAAGGTTAGTTACCCATAGGCTCGGTTAGTTTACCCAAATTAAGTCCAATGCGAACAGGGCTTAAGGAGTATCACTTTCAGTCACCTACTCACCCAGCCAGTCTGTCGATGATCACAGAGTATGGATTTCAGAATAGGAGTAGTTACAATAATTGTATTGTAATGCTCCGACTTGGGTTAAAGCATTACAATTATTGTAACAAATTAGAATAGGAGGTACTGCCAGCTGGTCACTGTGGTAGATCTCAAAATCAAAATTCACAGGGGAGCCTTGTAGTTTCTAGAAGTAGGGAGACGATAGCCGGACGAAACCGAAATAGTTCTAGGAGTAGAGCAAGGGTACTTCTAGAAACTAGTATAACTTACATTGTATAAGGGCTCCCATATGAGAGCCTTTATAGTGTCTACACACAGTGGCCCGGTCATGGGGAGGTAGAACTCCATGGTTTCTAAGATAATAAGAAGAAGGGTACTCCCCCTTGCTGTCCCGCTGTTGTGTTGGCTCATGGCTGTCGTTAGGTTAAGTATTTTAAGTTATACTTTAGAGGACATGGGCTCACCTTAATTGTGTCTAAAGGATGGCCAGTGATGAGGGCACACATTCCACCAAAACCACCCGAGATGAAATGCCCAGCCATTCCCAAGTCAATATCGTCAGCCATCCTAACTATTGTTGGTGGGATTCGATTCGGTCCCCTCGCCGGCTAGCTGATGATACCCGATGCCGTCGAGAGGTCGAGACGAGGGTGGAGGACGGTTGTAAGCCTATATTTAAGAAGATTATCAGAAAGACCACGGTATCATGATGGGACCATAGAGTAAATCTCTGTCCTTACTCTATGACCTCACCAACACGGCCAGGGCCGTCATGTACATGTAATGCCTCAAATAATAATGGTTTGTTGCATTTTAACCATCGCACCGCATATTATTATGTAAACATGCACACAGAAAGTCATGCACACACACATGTGTATGCGTGAAACTTTAAGTCAGGAGTTCAGACCAAAGTATTTTTAGAAATGATGCGCTAGACGAGCATGGTGCCTATGTATATTCATATTGTACAGTTATTAACCATAATGAGAAAAATGGAATGTCTTTTACAACACAACAACAGGAGATCTATAGTGACTACAATCTGGATACCAAATTTCGCAATTAATGATGTAAACTATGTGTGACTTGTATAAACTATTGTATATAAATTATATTTGTTCCCATCATAATCATGTCAGGATGGCCGAGCGGTCTAAGGCGCCAGACTCAAGGATTATATCCTTCACATTGTACAATGTGACATGGGCGTTCTGGTCCACGAATGTGGGCGTGGGTTCGAATCCCACTTCTGACAACCTTTTTTTTATTTTTATTCTTATTTTTAAAATATTATTTCTTAAAGCATAGACACGTCCGGATGATCAAACAGTCTCCGTGTATCGGTTGTTATTGTTTTCAGCACCCCCAGAAGACGCACAGTACATTCCTAATATAAAATGGGTTGCATGCACTTCCCTTTCCATGGAGGTATAGGTATTACAGTGAGCGGACATCTGCTGACCGTATGTCAGGGCTGGAATTACACGGAGGCCACACCCAGAGAGGCCATGGGCCTTCGTTGCCCTTGTTTTGGCCCTGGTGCCCCTTCACAACATTTTCAAGATCGACTGAATTAACTGAGGTGTAACCAAGATCACTGAGAACCTTATCGTTTTACTGATCCCGGATCTGATCTTTCTGTAGAAAAGACGCAACATAATGTTCTTGACTTGGTTGGAAGCCATTTTTCAATTTAAATGTCTTTAGTACAAGATAGGGAAGGAAAACAACTGGTTTTTATCTGAAATTTATATGAAGTTCGTTTATCCTCACACAATAGTTTTCCTGGGAAATGAAGTCAGAGGAAAACCGTCGTTCATTCGTATATCCCTTCTTTGTCTTGATATCCGTCCGTATAAAAAAATGACATTTTCTCAAACCCCCGATCGACCCAAACCTGGTCCTGCATGCAAATCTAGCGCTCAAAAATAGTTGCAACTTTCGGACGGTTACAGCCAATATGACTGTTATTTGTTTACAGCAATGAGCCCCAACGTTTGAGAACAAGCACCCACCTATAGTACTATGAACACTTCCAATAATAATGGAAGATTTATGTTTCACAGTTCAAATAAGTGGACCAAAGCGAGACTGAGACGAAAATAACTTGTCTCCTTTTGGGGTTATATCGATTACAGGGTTATATCGATTACAGGCATCCGAATGTTAAATCGAGTCTGACACAATTGAGGTTCTTTACAACAAAAAATTATTATTTAAAATAATTTGTATAACACAATCCAATCAAAGAACTGATACCAATCCAAGAACTGACTCCGCGACAGTACAGTTAATACGATCCTATATAAGCTAAAGTAGTAGTCCCAGCCAATTTCCTATACCTTCCTCCCATGTAGTAGTTCACAAGCATGACAGTTTTTTTCAGAACTGAGAAGTCTCCCGAACATCTGATAAATCTACTCCGCGGTAGTAGAATAAAGAAAGACAGTTCTTTAAGAGCAAACTCTATCCTGGCAAGTAGGAACACACACACGTGTTATACGGCAAACCAAATTACCTCACCATGCAATGCCTCAAATCATAATATTACACATCCATTAGCAAAATTTGCGCCTATAACACGATGAGGAAACGAGAAGAAATTTCAATGTTTAGAAGTGGGAGGAAAACTATACAAAATAGAAGCAAACAATAAAACAACGTTGACGGTTGCGGTTGATATTTAAGATGAAAACAACAAATAATTTCTAAATAAAGAAAGTCGCCGACCATTGATTACGTTTTCTTCTCGTTCTACTTGCATGACATGGGCCGAATTTCGTTTTTTGTTTTGTGTTGCTCAAAGCTGTTTATATGTATAGGGAAACACAATTATGTGTTATGTTGGTATAATAGGGCTTCCTTTATGCACAATTTGCTATGGCCATTATAATTTATGATGATTTCTTTATCAATAAGTTAAGTAATACTTATGAAAATAAATAAGACCCTTATAAACTCAAAGGCATTTTCCAAAATCTCTCGACACATTTCAGTTTTGTACAATTTGTAGTCGAAACTATTTGCATTACTGTTCGTCCTCAACGATGCAACCATCCGCACAGCAACTTAGAAACACTTTCGGTGGACGATTGAGGGACCACACTCGTCATATTCCTGTTTGTTGATCCACATCTGAGTGAACGTCGACAGAGAAGCCAAGATGGATCCACCCATCCACACCGAGTACTTCCTCTCAGGAGGTGCTATGGTCTTCACCTTCACAGAGGCAGGAGCAAGGGAGGTCACCTCCTTATTCATCCGGTCAGCCATGCCTGGGAACATGGTGGATCCCCCAGACATTACCAAGTTACTGAACAAGTCCCTGCGGATGTCCATGTCACATTTCTGGATGCTGTTGAAGACTGCCTCGTGGACACCCGTTGACTCCATGCCAATAAAGGAAGGTTGGAACAGCACCTCTGGGCATCGGAACCTCTCACTGCCGATGGTGATAACTTGACCATCAGGTAGCTCGTAGCTTTTCTCCAGGCTTGAGCTATTCTGTGAACTGATCATCTCCTGGTCGAAGTCGAGAGCTGAGTAGCAAAGCTTCTGCTTGATGTCACGGACAATCTCCCGCTCAGCTGAAATGATTAAATGTCATCAGCAATCAAACGATTGGTCTTTATGGAAAGGCATGCGGTAACACCATGTCATGACTATTCTCCAAGTGAGTTGGGGTGGTTCTTTTATGTGAAAAGAACCGTTGGTTTCAACTCGACGTTTCGATCAGATATGCTCTGATCGTCTTCTGGAGAAAGTTGGTATACTTTGGGACATACACTGCGATTGAAAATTAAAGTAAGCAGCCGATTTGTGTAATGTATATCGGATGTGGAAGGAGACAATGACCTCTCATGAAAAATGTATTGTACATGGCTTCATAGCCAAGTAAATTTTATAAGTTCAACAGAATTTAGTGTTCAAAATAATGCGTTTATGCCATAAACAAATTGGTTTAACACTGAGGCTTTTGCTATTCACCTCCGTCATGTTGTAAACTGCAATTTGTATAGTTTAAATTGTTGTACCCTCGTGGGGGTACGTTCCTTTTTGGAATAAAACAAGAAATCAAATCACATGATAAAAGTCTTACCTGTGGTGGAGAAGGAGTACCCTCGCTCCGTCAGAATCTTCATGAGGTAGTCAGTGAGGTCTCGACCGGCCAAGTCGATTCTCTGGATTGCATGAGGTAGCGAGTAACCCTCGTAGATCGGCACAACGTGTGAAACACCGTCACCAGAATCAAAGACGATTCCAGTGGTCCGGCCGGACGAGTAGAGGGACAGGACGGCCTGGATGCTCACGTACATCGCCGGAACGTTGAAGGTCTCGAACATTATCTGAAAGGAGAATGTATGTGAGGTTGTTTTTCTAACAAGAACGATTGGAAATAAAGTATGTTGAATATAATATAGGTATTTAGTGTCCCCATGCAATTTGTTTGTCAATAAGGCTTTGATTTATATTTTTGTTCTGTTTAAATGTGTATTATTTTTGTGTATGGCATGTTTACTGTTATGCGCCCTCGAACCAGGCATGTAGGTCCTGGGAGAGAGCGCAACAAAAATTCAATAAATTACTAAAATTTGTGTAGCTTAAGCATCTGTCTCGTTTAAAAAAAGTGAAACTATATTTTCTTGTCAACATTGAAGTGTTATTTCAAAGTGAATTATTCCATCTCGAATCATGTTTTGAGGGTAAATCCATATGAATTTGATGAAATATTTGCGGAAATAAAAATTGACCAATATCCTAAATACCTGTGTCATCTTTTCTCTGTTGGCTTTTGGGTTCAGAGGTGCCTCAGTCAGCAAGACAGGTTTCTCCTCTGGAGCCACACGCAACTCATTGTAGAAGGTGTGGTGCCAGATCTTTTCCATATCGTCCCAGTTGGTGACGATACCATGTTCAATGGGATACTTGAGAGTCAGGATCCCTCGTCTGCCCTGGGCTTCGTCTCCGATGTAGCTGTCTTTCTTTCCCATTCCAGCCATCATTACCTTGAAAATAAGAGAAAATGTATCCTTTAAAACTTGTTGCCATCGACATTATTGATAACCGGTTGATATCTGAAAGTTCAGTAATCGTTAATAAAATAATAATAATTCAGCTGAAGCCTTTTATTATGCACCTGAAAGCACGCAAAATTATGCAACGATAATTGTTTTTTTTCTTACATTGCTTTCTTGCAAATTCGATGACCAATTGAGCCCAACTTTTCACAGGTTTTTGTTGAATATTTTGGGATACAACAAGTGAGAATTTGACAATTACCGAAGGTGTCCAGTGCCTTTGAACAACTTATAATGTCCGGTAAAAAGTAACCTGTTTTATTTCTTACCTCATGACGAGGCCGTCCCACCACGGCTGGGAATACGGCGCGAGGTGCGTCATCTCCGGCGAATCCCGCCTTGGTCATACCAGAACCGTTGTCGATTACAATAGCCGATATTTCATCATTGCCGAACATTGACATGATGATGTAGGTGGTGTGGGTTTCGCCTTTCTTAGATTTGTAGAAAATAATCCTGTAAATAGAATGTTGTACAGAGTTTTAAAGGGACACATTGCCTTTAATATATTAATTTACATGTCTATAATCATAATAGGCATGTTTGTGTGGATCATTCTACTTTCAAAACATCTTTATAAACCGGTCTTTCTGTAACAGACGGTTTCAAAACGCATTTCACAGATGAACTCGCCCGAATACGTTGCAACTTTTTGACTCCCGTAACATTGAATGGCCGACCATGTAAGTTCGCAAAGTAAAATGAAAACCACGCAATTTCGAGGCAAATGTGTGTGGGACATTGTATTCTACTTTTAAAACATCTTTCTAACCATATTATTTTATTTTATAACAAACGGTTACGAACGCTTTTCAAAGACCAACTCGACCGATCCAAGGCAACGTGTTCCTTTAAACCTCTGTCTCTGATAAATATAATTATTTCACTTTTATTTTGTATAATACTTTGTTCGGGTTTCGGTCATCTCTTTAGTTTTTTAAAAAACAAAATCAGAAGTGAGATGTGAGATTTTTTGATGGACCTTATCCAATTGCAAATAGAGTAACAAGTCTGCAGAATATACGTGGTTCTCTTTGTATCAACATAAATTCCGATGTGAAGGTCGAGGACCGCTAAAGATTCGGAATTAATTTCGTCTGTTACGCAACTGTTGAGTGCATGTGAGCTAATATTAATCAAAATTTTAAGGGGAAATCAGATGATTCGGTTGCTACAATTAAAAGTCGTGTCATAAACTGACGTGAATATATCTGTTTTTCTCTTTGAACAATTCAAAAATAAATGAAAACAGATGTTTTTTTGTATGACCACTTCAAGCTGGTTGAAACAAAATATTGAAAAGGCCGTGTTAGGTTTATCATGGAGGTAGAAATAGATTTCATACCTCCATTGGTTCATGGATACAACTTGAAGGCTAAATATTACATGCAGTGTTTTAAAATACTTTGTAAAAAAAAAACGTACCCAAAATGGTTCTCACTGGTCACGGCACTGGTCAAGCTGGGATGGAATACGGTTCGACAGGAGTCTTCGATAGAGTCTTGAAAGGTGACGAGGAATTATTTTACAATAGTTTAAAAACGGTTTGCAATAATATCACTGATCTCTTATTATGCAGAAGTAAAACTGTGCACTTCGAATGCTCGCAATGTGGTTTCTTGTCTTCCCAGCCGTAAGCTAGCCATTTTTATATTTTTTTTTTAATTTCAGGGAGAAACTTTATTTATGCCCTTGTATGGCAAAGACTTGGGTAATCCCTTGGCTACCTGTGTTGTAAGTTTAAGGGAGAATTATGGCCTAATATGGCGAAGACTGGGGTAATCCTTCGACTATCTAGTCCGTGTAAGTCATAGGACTTTTATTTGCACAGTTACATCATTTTGTTTATCACCCGATGTTTGATCTTAGTGAATCATCAAACACACACCAGATGAAGCTTGGCTCTGGTACTGCACTCGAGCCACTGCTCTGAAGACAATAATACATCATGACTCGTACACACACTCAGAAAGGTTTGTGATGCATCTTGTTATTTTTAGCGATGATATTTTTCCAGGGATTTGAGTCTCTACATACACCACTCATCGGTGAAGTCCCGAACACCATATAAGGCAAGGTCAGACTATAGGTGAGTTTCAATAGTGAGAACTGTATAGCGTCAAGCTTCACTGCACACCAACTCTTGATTTACTAGGCCGATATTGGTTTTAGATCTCGTTGGGTAAACACAACATGTAGGGCCGTCTTTTAAAGTATAGTGCAAGTAGACCTACTAATACCCTTTTAAGGCCAAAATTGTATTCAGACATCAAAAGAAGTGACTCCCTTTTATAAGACGATTATCAAAAAGATCCTACTTGCCACAACTTCGTACCTGAGCACAGCAATATTATTATTTGCACATTATGCTCACTACCAAAGTAAGATTGCCTCCGGGTGAATTTTGTTTTACACACACACCTCCAGACAGGTGTTGCGGTCTCAGTTGACCGGTACCGCGGAGGTGTGCTAAAAGCTCAGCAATACCAAATACGGTAGAATACGTCACTTCATATGCGCACAGCAAGCGAAAGTGGTCGATTTCAGTGTCGGGCTGAGTCGACTGTTTGCTCGAGGGAGAGAGCCCGCCCACCCCACACTGCAGCATGCAGAACACCATTTTTGGTACTGCGTGTGGGTTTGTAGTGTGTGTCCCAAAATCACAAATTTTCGGGCCTTGCATGAACTTGATGACCGTCCTGGTGGTTGTGGCTTTTTCACTGACGAATCTGCATGGTGTTTCCCTCTGATGGGAACTGGGCAACTGTGTTTAGGTAAGTATAAAAAACTATGCAATGGTTGCAAAAGAACACTACACGTCGTTTCTCCTTGACAAAACAGTCGGGTTTATTGTCCATGGTTTAGTAGTTGCGACATTCGGTTCGGGAGATGTTGGTTTTTCAACTGGAGTGATGTACTTACTTCCCCCATCCATGGTAAAGGATGCATTGCCTAGGATCGGACGAGTTGGACTATAAAAAGCGTTTGAAACCGTTTGGTATAAAATGCATAGGGCCTATTGTTGGAAAGATGTTTTAAAATAAAAGTGATGACAGTAGAATACAATGTGACAATGATCCACACAAATTTGCCTCGAAATTGCGTGGTTTTCCTTTTAGTTTTACTTTGCGAACTAACACGGTCTGCTATTTATCATCTATCAGTCACTAATAATATCATTAATATAATAATGTCATTAATATATGAATGGGAGTCAAAAATAAAAAATTTGACTCCCATGGCTGACCGTGTTAGTCGATGAGGTTAAAGGAAAACCGGGCAATTTGGAGGCATGTTGTTGTGGATCGACATTGTATTCTACTTTTACAACATCTTTCTACCCATGCATTTTATAACAAACAGTTACAAACGTTTTTCAGTGAGACCAACTCGACCGATCCAAGGCAACGTGTTCCTTTAATAAGTACAATCCCGGCCAAAATGCTTGGGCCACCCATTTGCAACGTTACAAAAACATTCCATGTCCACTTCACCCAGACAAACATTCTCTTTGTGAGACTCTATTTTGTTAACTTGAGCGATGAACTTTATTTGCATTGAAATATTCTGCGGACACACACAGACATGTATCCAATTCATCCAGTGCTGTGTAGAAAAAGGAAGGGCCTGGACTGCAGCATGCAGGGCCAGTGGAGTAGCCAAGGTCGTGGGGTTGGCAATAGTGCTCACAGGGGCGGAGAAAATGTTTTTTTTGTATACAATGAATGATCGCGACCGGGATTGCAACCACAGCCAACCAGCCAACCACCTCAGCCCCCCCCCCCCAAAAAAAAACTTATAAAAATTACAGCAACGCACAAAATCAAACATGTATCATGTAGGGCCCAGTTCCCCCCCCCCCCCCCCCAACTGAAAAAGTCCTCACAACACTGCTAACCAAGGGGTTGAATTTTCACAATGCACAGAGTCATCCACAAACATGTACAACTTGATCTGAGTGGACGTACGTCTGAACTTCAACTTAAAGCCATTACACACTTTCGGTAAACAGTATTGTCCAAGTCCCACACTTCGTGTATCACAACTTATATATAAAATAACAATCCTGTTGAAATTTAGGCTCAATCGGACATCGGAGTCGGGAGAAAATAACGGGAAAACCCACTCCTGTTTTTGCGCGTTTCGCCATGTCATGACATGTGTTTATAACAAATCCGTAATTCTCGTTAACGAGAATTTATATTGTTTTACCGTTTTCTCAAAAAGTAAAGCATTTCATGGACTAATATTTCAAGAGAAGTCTTTCACCATTACCTTCTGTAAACCCTGTAAATTATTTGTAAATCTGTGAACTTTTTTTTTTTTTCTGTACCGAAAGGGTCCAATGGCTTTAAGAGACCCCACAGCTGTCACCACTAGAAATCACAACCCACTTACCCTAAGAATCCCTTCCCTATTAGAACCAACGCTTTCAAACTTTCCAAATACAGCAAAAGACTGGAGTTCACTCCCCTACATAATAGTTGCCAGCACCACTTCTAACCGCATTTCTATAGCGCCTAACACCACCAAAAGAAAGTCTCTAAGCGCTTGAGTTAGTTCGGTATACACTCATGTGCATAAATTAAAAGCGCCTGGGAGTTCCTAAGCACCTAGGAGTTCCTCCCTCCTGACCTGACTTAATTGAGTGTTGTTACTAGTAAGGAGCTGTTCAATACAAATAATAGACCGATCCATTAAGCTTCGCCCCATTGCGTATTAACCAATCACAACTCATTGCGCAACCGAAGGTTCAAAAATAAAGTCTGACATGCATGTGCGTATGCTTGACGTGCGTGACTGAGTTGTGCAGAAAGGCATTGGAGAGGCTCAAGTGTTCTTGCTCACACAGGCATCATGGGCAGAGCCTAATGAATCGATCTATTACATCAAGATGAAGATTAACACAGCTATATTACATTTTCATAAAATTAGTTTTGGTGATCTTTTGGGTTCCTGGATCTTCAACTACACCATACATCTAATTCCACTCGTGTTTTTAATTTTCCAGATGGATAGAAAACAACTATGGCAACGCAACAAGGTGATTCACGCACCATTGTTATTGACAATGGATCCTATGTCAGTAAGGCTGGATTTGCGGGTGACAATGAACCATGCAGTGTCTTGCGGACAGTGGCGGGCAGACATCGACATAAGGTAACATCAGATAATGCAGTTGCAGTGATCTTAAACTTCCAATCTAGCGGTAGTCGAGGGACCATGGTTTATGGATCATCACCACTACTAAAAATGCTACACATTGAAAACAAATCAGTTGATTTATGATTAAACCATTCGACTTTGTAACTTGTGGTGTAAAATTTAACCTAATTGGGCCAGCCTTTTGTTTTTGTCAATTTGTAGAAAAATGTTTGTAAAAAGGTTCAGCTGAATACAGTTTCTACTTTCTGAAAAAACGGCAAAGGACTGTTTTGGTATTTTCACAAGAACGCTGAATTTATCCACCTTTAGCAAGGTGGAAGTGGGTACTTGGTATCTCTGGCCGCAGCATTCAAGAATGGACACCAACCCTTGGAAATCTGAGAAGTGTTTCATACGAGAATCGTTGTCCAATTTATTCAAATGTTATCTTCACCCGGTGAAGATTTATCCAATACATTATTACTTTGAAGGGAATCCTTTCTCAAAGCATTGAATCAGTTAAGCACAGTGCTTCTCATCAAGTAAGTTTGATGGTCATGAATTTATTGACTAAATAACCAATTAATGACCCTACCTTTTAGGAGAGATTCATTGGTATAAATATTATTTATCTATGAACCAAAACCAGTTAGCTCAAGCTGAACTGTGACAGATAATAACACACTCACAGAAATCTCTCCTCAAAAGTTTTGTTCTAAAAAAATAAATTAACCTCTTTTGCTTAGGAATTTGCACAGAAGTATTGTTCCAATCCCAAAGACACCTACGTCGGAAACGAGGCAATTACAAAGAAGGGTATCCTCTGTCTGAGGTACCCCGTCGAACACGGTATCGTCACCAATTGGGATGATATGGAGGCGATCTGGCACCACACCTTCTACAATGATCTGTGTGTGGCTCCAGAGGAACACGCTGTCTTGCTGACTGAGATTGCTCTGAACTCCAAGCCCAACAGAGAAAAGATGACCGAGGTAATGATTATTGATCAATGTCCGTAATTGACTTGCGCAGTAGACCTTTTCACAAATACCCATTGCACAACTGTTGAATGAGGTGCATGCTGCTCTATCAAGCAATCAAGCTTCATTGCTAGCTAGACCAGTACACACCTCAATTCAACGACTAATGCCTGCCTACTGAATACTTGCCATAAGGTCTATGGTCTACTGCAGTGTTACAGTTTTGATTGGTCCGCAGTGGTATTATAAAATGTTTGTTTTTTGTTTTTTAATTAATTTCATTACGTTTGTTAAATTTACAGGATGAAAACAACAATAGAATATTGAAATTCCTTTTAATAAATTTAATTTGTTTAAATGGGTAGAGGAATACTTTTAGAAACAAAAGTTTTCAGTTCAGACAACTGTTCCTAATCGGTTATTAGAAGCAGACTTTCCTAAGTGGCCTTGCACTGGGGTCAAAAAGTGGCCTCACTGGGGTCAAAGGAGGCAAATGAAATGATTGAACAGTAGCTGTTGTTTGTGCATGAAAATGTGCATGCCAGTGCAGCATTTTGCGTTATATGCAAGGTAAGGGGTCTATTACTTGTAGCTCGGTTTGGTTCTCACTTTTTATTTGTGTGTTAGGTAGGATCATCTACTCACCATTTATTTTTGACATCATGATTTACCCGGTACAGGCAACATTTTCCATGGAGATACAATCCCCGTGTCAGTTTCAGTTGATTACAGTGCCTGCTTGTTAGGAACATAAGAGTCAAGTAGGATTTGAAACTTTGCATGGTGGAAATACGATATGGAATGGTTTGCGGTATCACCATGTAATGACTATCTCTAATGAGTTGGGGTGGTTCTGAAAAGAGTTGTTGGTTTCAACTCGACGTTTCGACCAGTATGCTCTGATCGTCTTCTAAAGCTTTCTCCAAAAGACGATCAGAGCATACTGATCAAAACGTTGAGTTTTCAGAACCACCTCAATTCATTTAGAGAAATTAGAGTCAGTTGCTACATTTTACCATTGTCGCTGAGTTGCTCTACAACGTGGTTAATGCTCTATATTCAAGGATGGAAACTCATTTTATGTTTGTTACCCTTCATTCTTTCCCCACTTGTAGATCATGTTTGAGACTTTCAATGTTCCAGCAATGTACCTCGGCACCCAGGCTGCCCTGTCCCTCTATGCGTCTGGTCGGAAGACCGGGATAGTATTTGAATCTGGTGGAGGCGTCTCAGAAATTGTGCCGATCAATGACGGTAAAACGTTGCTTAATGCAGTCCAGACGTTTGATGTAAATGGACGCGACCTCTCTTTTTTCCTGATGAAGTTGCTGCAAGAAAATAGTATGCCCTTCTGCTCAAATGGTATAGTAATTAGCTGTAATAACTTATTAATTGTTAATTAATATGTTACATTGATTGTATTTTCAGCATTCTCCCTTAACGGTGGTCCACTGGCAAACCCCAGCATTTTTTTCAAATCTATCCACATTAAGCGAGGGGACAGTGGGAAACAACTGAATCACTGGCTGCAGCAATCGTGAAGGGACACCGACCCGCGGAAGTCTGTGAAACGTTTCACACATGAATTGTTTCTTGGGTTCATATATGTTTTATTGCCATTTTTTTGAATACTTTAGTTGATTTATAATCATCTGCAGGGCAATACTGACAAAATTGTTTCACAAGATGCTTTGACAGTTTTGTACCCTACCCTTACCACCTGTAAATTTTCAGATAGAAAATTACACAAAATTAATGTTTTTCACGGTCAATATCCAAGAGTGAGTGACATTTAGTGGTATCGCAAAAGTCTTTTTAGAAAAGTTTGGTTTGTTGTAAGGGATCGTCATTTTAGTACTCACATTTCCCAAAATACCGACACTCTTATTTTGGTGGCTCTTGCTTGTTTTCTTAAAGTTGCTTCTGTATATAGAAGTCAAGTAGTGACTTTGTTTTAAATTAAATATTGCAGAAAAGTTAGCACTAATTCAGTGCTCCATTCATACTTGTACATGTTGGAAGTCAGTGCTGAATTACTCTTGTGATGTTGATACATGTATACTATGCCTCTTGCAGCTGAATTGCAGTTGGTTCGTGAAATTAAAGAGACGATATGCTACACAGCGCTTGACTTTGACCAGGAGATGGTCGCTGCCCAGAACAGCTCCAGCCTGGACAAAAGCTATGAGCTACCTGATGGTCAAGTTATCACCATCGGCAGTGAGACTTTCCAGTGCCCAGAGGTGCTGTTCCAACCCTCTTTGATTGGTATGGAGTCAACGGGTGTCCACGAGGCAGTCTTCAACAGCATCCAGAAATGTGACATGGACATCCGCAAGGACTTGTTCAGTAACTTGGTAATGTCTGGGGGATCCACCATGTTCCCAGGCATGGCTGACCGGATGAATAAGGAGGTGACCTCCCTTGCTCCTGCCTCTGTGAAGGTGAAGACCATAGCACCTCCTGAGAGGAAGTACTCGGTGTGGATGGGTGGATCCATCTTGGCTTCTCTGTCGACGTTTAGTGAGTTAGCGATCAGCAAGAAACAGTGTGATGAGGTTGGCTCGTTGATCGTTCACCAGAAATGTCTTTAATTGGAACTGACAAAAGAATCAACAAGATTGTTGCCGTTAATCTAGGCAATGTTAATTTGGGTTTATTCAAATTCTATTTTCTTAACTTTTAACAGTATTACAGATGGAAATGTTGCCATTGGTACTGGTTTCATATTAACTTTCAGATTGAAATTTTTTGTATTTTCTATGATATTTGTTTAATTTTGTTATTACCAAACACGCACTAAAATGCCGCCACCAATAATTACAATGCTTACTCATGAAAACAGTTGATGAATTAAATTACCTGAAATAAATATTTCTTGCCCTGCCATGCTGTTATAAGCGTATAACACCCAAGAATGTTTTCGATTGGAGGATTGTTAATAATTTAGCATTCATAATCCATACCAGATCCCACGTTAATGTGCATCTTTGTATTATTTACACGCATTTTGGGGCTATTCATTGCATATTTTGGTCCCATCCTTTTTTACTATGGCACACTACTAGACCATTTCACCATGCAGTGCAAAATACCCTAAAAATGGATGCCAGTAGAACACAATTTTGTAAAAAAAAAATACAAAAATATTGTGCTTTTGTCAAAATTTGAAAGAACAACTTGGGTGTTTATAAAACGAATAGTAAATGCTCGCATTTGTTTAATGGAGATAATTTTTTCGTTCATTGAAGATGGAATGATTGTTTCATTCGACTCGACTATTAAGACTTTATCCTGTTGAATGGAGCCTTGAACGGAACATTCCAGGGCATTTTCTGGCATTTTTCTTTTCATTTAGCCATACCATGTAGCTGTTTAATACTTTATAAAAATTAATGTTAAGTTTTTAATTCAGCAGTCTTGCCGCATGACACAATCTACAATCCAATGTCGGCAAATGCTACCAGTTGAGTTTGTCGGCATTGGATTGTGGGTTCGAATCCCAGTCTGGTCACAGCATGCTCTGAGCTCAAAATATATTCAACAAATAATCAACTGTCTCTGCTCATCACTGTTTGAATTAGGCCTACTTCATATTCTGAATGCATGAACAGAATTTTAAAAAGGCCCAATTCAAAAAGTGATGAGTAGCTAGAAGATCAGTTGAATATCAGCAAATGCGCATAATCTTTCCAAATAAAACAAAATGGAAAGATTATAAGCTTTTTGAGATGAGAGTTGAGATGGTTTCAGAGATTGATTTGGCCTTGGCTGCAAATGGATATTTGCCATTCGTGTAAAGTGATTTTTTAATATCACTTTTCAGAAAATTTCATACTTCAGTTCCTACCTCCATGCTTATAAAATACACTGGACACTATTGGTAATTGTCAAATACCAGTCTTTCACTTGGTGTGTCTCAACATATGCATAAAATAGCAAACCTGTGAAAATTTGAGGTCAATTAATTGGTCATCAAAGTTGCAAGATAAAAATGTAAGCAAAAACACCCTTGTCACATGAAGTTGTGTGCTTTCAGATGCTTGATTTAGGGTACCTCAAGATCTAATTCTGAGGTCTAAAAATGAAATTTGTGGAAAATTACTTCTCTCAAAAAAATACATTACTTGAGAGGGAGCCGTTTCTCACAATGTTATTAACAACAGTGTCCACTAGTTAAAGTACTTTATGAGTTCTTCTTTTAGTACCCAAATACTCAAGTTCCAACTTTTAGTACCAGAGGTCTAACCTTTTTTTGTGTTCTCTCTTTTAGCTTTTTAGTTCTATGGACAGAATAGAGACAAACAATGGACATTTCTTTCATAAAAACATTGAACCCTTTGAGATAATAATAATAAACTAATGCATCGCATGAAAGTGTATTATTTGACACAAAGTGTGACTTACTATAACTACAAATTAAAATACTGAGCATTGTTTATAACCTCTATTTTAAAAAGAGTAGCCTTTAAAAAATGTTGTTTTCTCCCTCCCAGCAACAAAAATCCATGTTTTCTAGTTGTTTAAGGCGGTAGTGCACACAATGACATAAGAAAACAAGGCTACACACAACAAATAGTATATTTTGAAACTCTTGATGACATTTTATAAATTGTTATGTCTTTTATAGATATTTATCATTAAATTTCTTCCCTTGAAAAAATAAAAATATCTAGGGTCGGCCGCATTTTTAGGGTAGGTCGGGTTTATAGCTAACATAACTTTTTTTTTTATGCCTAAGCTTGAATATAAAATTAATAAAAAAGAATATGATTATTTAAAATTGATATATATATTGGTAAATATTTTTATATATTTTAAATGTTAAAAATTCAACTGAAAGTTTAAGAAATGAAACAGTAAAGTTCATGTAGCATACCTTTCTAAAGAGTCAATAAAAGCACATTATTTGCAGATATTGCAGTGTAATTTGTTAGTGTTCATTGCACTCGCTGTCTACCATGTTATTAATATTAGCTTGTAATTTGTCTTTTGGGCCAAAGGCAAACTCAGATAGCCTAATATAGAAAGACATCAGGCATGTCCAGCACCCCCCCCCCCTTGCACTGCCCCAACCCAAAGATGGTCTGGGGCCCAATTGCATAAAACTATGGGGGAATTGTAAAACCACACACTTGCTAAGCCTAGACAATTATATTGCTAAGCAGAAACTGTAGGATAACCAGATAAGTCATTTGTGACTTTGTGACAGGTGCCCCACCAACTTTTTGCCTAGCGAAGGAAATTAATTAGCTAAGCACTATTTTCAGCTTTATGAAATCGGGCCCTGTATGTAATTATATAAAACTGGATATGATGACAAGTTCATTTGAACTCATGCACAACTGAATGTTGAATGTCAAACAAGTAACTGGTTCTTGTTTGATATTCGAATGTCGAACGTCAAACAAGATACCAACTTCACACCGCTCTGTCATATACGCTGTCATGTACGATGTATGTACGTCGTCTGTGTGGCGTATGTAGTACGTAGGATAGAGAATATAGCGTGTGTGTGCTGTGGGCGGATGGAGGTTCTTGCTAACTCGAGAGAAAGTGACGAAAATTACGGTATGTCTGCTCAAGGATTGTTTCATGATATTGGTTTTATTCATCGTGTCACATCTTGTTAAACCATTTTTATGATTGTTAGTGATTCTGAGTAGGGCATGAGTTTACACAAAATTGAATAACCAACAACGAACAACTGGAGGAGTGAGACTACTCCAGAGCTTTACTCTTTGATGAAATGATGATGAGATGGATTACGGGAGAGGATAGCCGAACGTAAACAACAACCATCAAGATCAAGCAAGCTAGTTGTGATAAACGTAACCCGCCGTCGGGAGGAGGACTACGTTATCGCAACTACATGAACTACAACTTTATACAAATATTGTATGATATGACAAACAAGCATGTCAACGCAACAACAATTTTTTGGGATGCACTGCATCTCTCCATCTCGTACTTCTATCTAGAAACCATAAACAAGGCTCCGGGAGCCTTAGTTATAATTTATAGTTTCTAGAAGTATCCATCTCGCACCACCGTCCCCGTACACAACTCCTCTTCTTTGCTATTTGCGATAAAGTAACCCTCCTGCCGACAGCAGAAAACACTGCGGCAGGAGGGTGACGTTATCGCAACTAGTTTAGGTAGTACTACCTCTTTGCATGCAGCCAGTCATCGTTTATGTTTACGTTGGTAACTCGGCAAGATCCTTAAAATACTAAATAGTGAGTGAGGACACTGCTGAAAAGACAGTACACAATAGTGCTATCATCATTGAAATAAACAATAACCATGATAACGTTAATTTAAATCTTCACTAAAAAGGACAATTTCGATGACCCTGGATGGCATGGGAGAGTAGCCAGTGCCACAGTAGGAGAAGTGTTGGCAAATATTTTGCTGGACGCCACCAATTTATCCTCTCTAAATCTAATTTAGGTCAAATTACACTGAATTTTTGTTCTTCTATACCTTAACAGGAAGTGTTCATAACAGGATTATCAATTATAAAAACACTTCGTGCGCATCCTGCTTTAAATCATTACGTAAAAAAAGTGTTGCAAAGGTGGCGTTCCTTTGTGTACAGGGGGGGGGGGGAAACTGGGTCACACTTAATAAATCACCCATCCCCATCCTAAGTTAAGACGTCTCTTAAAGAGTCTTAGTGCTTTTTGGAATCGTACACTTGGGTGCTTTTTTCCGTGTCTCATTATTTGTTGATCCCAGCGCAGGTCCGCTAGTCCCGCTAGTGGTTTCATTATTTGTTGATCCCAGCGCAGGTCCGCTAGTCCCGCTAGTGGTTCCATTACCAGCGCAGGTCCGCTAGTCCCGCTAGTGGTTCCATTACCAGCGCAGGTCCGCTAGTCCTGCTAGTGGTTCCATTACCAGCGCAGGTCCGCTAGTCCCAGTAGTGGTTCCATTACCAGCGCAGGTCCGCTAGTCCCAGTAGTGGTTCCATTACCAGCGCAGGTCCGCTAGTCCCGTTAGTGGTTCCATTACCAGCGCAGGTCCGCTAGTTCCGCTAGTGGTTCCATTACCAGCGCAGGTCCGCTAGTCCCGCTAGTGGTTCCATTACCAGCGCAGGTCCGCTAGTCCCAGTAGTGGTTCCATTACCAGCGCAGGTCCGCTAGTCCCGTTAGTGGTTCCATTACCAGCGCAGGTCCGCTAGTCCCGTTAGTGGTTCCATTACCAGCGCAGGTCCGCTAGTCCCGTTAGTGGTTCCATTACCAGCGCAGGTCCGCTAGTCCCGTTAGTGGTTCCATTACCAGCGCAGGTCCGCTAGTCCCATTAGTGGTTCCATTACCAGCGCAGGTCCACTAGTCCCGTTAGTGGTTCCATTACCAGCGCAGGTCCGCTAGTCCCGTTAGTGGTTCCATTACCAGCGCAGGTCCGCTAGTCCCGTTAGTGGTTCCATTACCAGCGCAGGTCCGCTAGTCCCGTTAGTGGTTCCATTACCAGCGCAGGTCCGCTAGTCCCGTTAGTGGTTCCATTACCAGCGCAGGTCCGCTAGTCCCGTTAGTGGTTCCATTACCAGCGCAGGTCCGCTAGTCCCGTTAGTGGTTCCATTACCAGCACAGGTCCGCTAGTCCCGCTAGTGGCTCTATTACCAGGTCCGCTAGTCCCGCTAGTGGTTCCATTACCAGGTCCGCTAGTCCCGCTAGTGGTTCCATTACCAGCACAGGTCCGCAAGTCCCGCTAGTGGCTCTATTACCAGGTCCGCTAGTCCCGCTAGTGGTTCCATTACCAGGTCTGCTAGTCCCGCTAGTGGTTCCATTACCAGGTCCGCTATTCCCGATAGTGGTTCCATTACCAGGTCCGCTAGTCCCGCTAGTTGTTCCATTACCAGGTCCGCTAGTCCCGCTAGTGGTTCCATTACCAGGTCCGCTAGTCCCGCTAGTGGTTCCATTACCAGGTCCGCTAGCCCCGCTAGTGGTTCCATTACCAGTGACGTTTAATCCCTGGGTTTTTTTCGCGTTCAGTTTATTACTTTCCTGCCCCATATCTTTTAGAAGTCTTTTTTTTTCCTTTCCTATTTTGTATATCATCCCAAGACTGTTAATTTGTGCGCCTTCCCCCCGCCCCCTGTCCTACATAGTGCCCCTTCCCTTTCCCGACCTAATCTATTGAATGCACCACTGTTTTCGGGCCCTTAACTCATGTTTTCCTGTTCCGCGCCCGGTCCCGCTAGTTGTTCTTTCTTTGTTTCGTGTATTTTTCCCTGTTCAGTTTATTGTTTTCCTGTCCCATGTCCTCATTAGTCCCTTTTCCTTTTCCGTTTTATTTCCCATGTCCTTTTAATTTGTTCCCTTCATTTTGTGCTGTTCCCCCGTCCCCCTTCCCACACAGGCGTACCATACTGTTTGCCCATTCCCTCTCCCTGTCCCATGTGCTCTAATAACCCCCACCTACCTCCGTCGCGTAGGCCTCCGTTAATTCCCCCTTGGTGGTCCTGTGCATTTTTCTTTGCTTCCACTGTAAGCGCTAGGTTACTTTGTGACATCACAAAGGGCGCCTGACGGGTATATGAAACGCAGATGACATGTACCCCCTGACAACCCAAGGGTAATCCCCCAACCCCAGAATTACTACACGCTCGTGCTTTGACTGTGATGCCACAAACAACACATTCCCCCAACCCACTGGTACCCTGAAATTGACCCAGGAAGCATCAATTCAGCAGAGTGCGGGCACCACTTGTTGTGAAAACAACATTGTGGCGCATTGCGATCAGCCCAGCGCAACCTCGTCCTCGAGGGGGCGAGCTAACCGAGCGCAAACGGGTAGTCGGATATCGCAGTGTCGCGGGTAGGAAGTTGGTCTCTTTTTAAATTATATAGATGTCTGGGTAGGATTTTGATGTTTGACTGTTTGTTAAAGTATTGGCTTAAAATCACATGACTGATTTCATCATAAAGTGATGGTCAATCTTTGGAATTGCACCTTATTAAGTTGATATTGTTGATATAACTATAATTATTACGTTGTTTACCACCTCTATTTCACAGCTATCCACGAGGAGCTTCACATGTATCCGTGATGTAGGAGGTGAAAAGACTGGCAGGTTTACAGTAAAGAGATCTTGTATCATTTAATGGAAACTTGAGGACCAATTGGACATCTTTGGCCCCTTGACTCCTGCCAGCCATGCAGGCGTGCCTGGCTTTGTGTTTAGCCGTGGTGCTAAGATGGGTCAAGGCACAGGGTGAGTTGACAGACTTTGTAATTAAAACTCTGTCTGACCGTGGTGTGACAGCTTTATTTCATTTACTGCGTCTCTTTAGCCCTATTCGCTCTGGACTTAATGTTGGTAAACTAAACCGAGCCAGTGGGTAACTTACCCGTTTCACGAAACTCATCGCAAGTAGCGACGCATCGTAGGGTTTTCGATGCGTCGCAGACCTAAGACACGTCGCGGCTGTGACGAATTCCACAATACATTTCACCAAACACGTCGTAAGCGCGACGAGTCGCAATACAAACTATTTTCACTCTTAATAAAAACAACCCTTTGGACGAGGATGAACTGCTAAAGTTCTGCGGCTGTTTTATGTTGTGTACAACTTGGTCATGAAACAGTCGTGTATTATAGTTCATTCAAGATGGCAGACACTACACCGTTTCGGACTAGTGTTTAGGTATTTTTTTGGGGGGGGGTGGCGTTATAATTATTTATTTGTTTAGTTGTTTTAGTTTGTGTGTGTTCGTTTGTTATGCGTGTGTTTGTTTTATTTTCTTTTACCCGTCCTTTTTTTTAATTTTTTATTGGGGGGGAGGGTAAATTTCCATTTTGTTGTCTAGTGTCTTCCCAATTGGTTCACGGAAGTTACGTGTGGTAATTGTTATTTTCTTTCATGCATTTTGTGCGTAAACAAATGAAACGTAGCATTCTTACGACGACCCTATGGGTTGTCATAAGTTACTACTTGTTCTTCCTCGTTGTCAAGGAACTTGCGACGCATCCAACGCATCGTAACTTTGATGAAATCTATTTCATACGCATCGCAACTTACGACGTGTAACCGGTCGCAACCGGTCGCAGCGCTTCGGGAATCGGGGGCAGGTAACTTTCCTCACAGATAACTTAACCAAGCCGTGTGGCTAGTTTAACCAAGCCAAAGGTGCCCAGGAAGATTGACCTGGTCAGTTTAAAGCCATTGGACCCTTTCGGTAAACAGTATTGTCCAAGTCCCACACTTCATGTATCACAACTTATATATAAAATAACAATCCTGTGGAAATTTAGGCTCAATCAGACATCGGAGTCGGGAGAAAATAGCGGGAAAACCCACTCCTGTTTTCGCGCGTTTCGCCGTGTCATGACATGTGTTTATAACAAATCCGTAATTCTCGCTAACGAGAATTTATATTGTTTTACCGTTTTCTCAAAAAGTAAAGCATTTCATGGAACAATATTTCAAGAGAAGTCTTTCACCATTACCTTCTGTAAACCCTGTAAATTATTTGTAAATCTGTGAACTTTTTTTTTTCTTTCTGTACCGAAAGGGTCCAATGGCTTTAACTGAGCCAGAAAATCCAGTGACCTTTCATCAGTCTAGATCACGCACGTAAAACTGGCATCCCTTTTACAATGTTTGTTGTCTCTGTAATTCTACCAGCGTCAGTAAAATCCAAGTGCGGACTGTGGGAGGAATGATAAACCCATCGAAATGTTACCCTGCGTCTTGGTAAAGTTACCCAAAATGCTTAAATCCAGTACAAACACAACTTTTGTCTGGTACATTTTTCCCTCCATCCTACGAATATGAATTCCTACCTTCAGCTACCCAAGTTGTTTTCATCTTAAAGCCATTGAACCCTTTCGGTAAAAAGTATTGTCCAAGGCCTACACTTTGTGTATCACAACTTATATATAAAATAACAAACCTGTGAAAATTTGGGCTTAATCGGTCATCGGAGTCGGGAGAAAATAACGGGAAAACCCACCCTTGTATCCGCGCGTTTCGCCGTGTCATGACATGTGTTTCAAATAAATCCGTAATTCTCGTTAAAGAGAATTGATATTTAGGATTTGAGGCATTGCATGGTGAGGTATCAGAATTGATATTGTTTTACTGTTTTCTCAAAAAGTAAAGCATTTCATGGAATAATATTTCAAGAGCTTTTTATTTTTGTTTCTGTACCGAAAGGGTCCAATGGCTTTAATTGAATGTTCACTTCTTGTAGCCTCTTACCAAGACTGGCAGTTCTTGTTTGGGGTGAACTTGCGTTTAAAAAAAATTAACAATTTATCAATTTTTTTTTTAAATGGCCTGTTCAACCCTAGCAGTTTATTTCTCAAAGCCTATATATACAATAACAAAACAACAAACATGAATAGTGTAACATAAGCAGTGAAAATTGATTGGATACAAAGATCTGAATAGTTTAATGTTTTTCCACTTCACTGCTTTTGTTACACTTAGATACCTGTTCATAATGCGCGTGGTTTTGTCATTAAGCCTTCACAAAAGACATTGCTAGGGTTGATTCACCAGGCATTTTAGTTTGCATTTGATACCATCATAGGCCCTTTTGGTTGGTAAGCAGTTTGCAACAGCTGAATGATAATTCTATTTTTTTTTTTTCAATTCAAACAATTATTTAGAAAACAGAGATCCCTCAGAAAGTTCTTGATGATTTGTTTGCCCTTGTAGATTCAGTGTGTGCCAGCAATCCGTGCCTGCATGGGGGTGTCTGCACAGAGCAGTTGTGGAAAGTCAGCACTTATAGCTGCAACTGTTCCTCAGAGTGGACAGGTCAAAACTGCGAACAAGGTAGTTGTACTGTCTGTATTTCTATCTGTCTGTCTGTCTGTCTGTTTTTGAACCATCAGTTAGGGTACATGAAAGAACATTAAAGGAACACGTTGGTCGAGTTGGTCTTTGAAAAGCGTTTGTTATAAAATGCATATGGGTAGAAAGATGCTGTAAAAGTAGAATACAATGATCCACACAAACATGCCTCAAAATTGCATGGTTTTCCTCTACATATCGTAATGTAAAAGGAAGACCATGCAATTTCGAGGCAAACTTGTGTGGATAGTTGTATTCTACTTTTAAAACATCTTTCCAACCATGCATTTTATAACAAACGGTTACAAACGCTTTTTTATACGCTATCCAAGGCACATATTCCTTTAATACTTTTTGTTTGACCTCGGACATCAGGGGCCAATTTCATGGCTCTGCTTACCGCTGAATTCTGCAATAACTATCACCATTCTCCCCTTGCATAGCTAGCTCTGAATGTCTGCGCTAGCTGTGTAAGTGTAAAAACCTGTGAAATAAGCTTGACGTAAGCACAGAATTCCCTGCTTCCGGAAGCACCAATTCTTTGCTTACGGTAAGCAGAGCCATGAAGGGCCGTGTTTTCATTCAGGGGAAACCTTTTATGTAGTACATGTAGTTATGTCAGAGACAGCAAATATCCATACACAGTTTTGAATGAGTGTGTATATGGCATGATGATACCAGGGTTTGCTCATATGGAAGCTGCTTTACAAATTTAAGCAGTAAGTTGTGACTAAGTAAGTCTGTATCAGACATAAATCATGTTAAGTAGGATTTGATATTCGCAAGGTGGGAGTATAATCAAGTGAGGTTTGCACCATGTGTAAGTCTCTTGTGAGTAGTGTTGGTTCTCAGAAGAACCGGCGGTTAACAACTCCACATTTCGATCAGTATGTTCTGATTGTCTTCAGGAGGATGGATACCTGAAGACTATTAGAGCATACTGATAGACCTTATGCATATGACGTCATTTCAGTAGGGCGCCCTCACGTAGAGGTCAAAAGGAGGTTGTTCATTGGCCAATACTGTGCGCTGCGCGTACAAATCCGCGCGTCTCGATTGTTTCGTCACCGTTTTTCCTCTAAGATGGCGGCTGGATGACGTCAATGCATAAGGTCCATTGAAACGTTGAGTTGTCACCCAACTACTCAAAAGAGATTTACACATGGTGCTACGGCAAACTTCACCTGATAAGTCATGTTAGTCAAATCTATCTCAATCCCACAACACCGGTAAACCACATGTCCAAAGGCCCGCACTTTGTGTATCACAACTTATATATAACATAACAAACCCATGAAAATTTAGGCTCAATCGGTCATCGAAGTCGGGAGAAAATAGCGGGAAAACCCACCCTTGTTTCCGCACGTTTCGCTGTGTCATGAAATGTGTTTAAAATAAATTTGTTATTCTCGATATCGAGAATTGATAATTGTTTTCATGTTTTCTAAAAAGTAAAGCATTTCATGGAATAATATTTCAAGGGAAGTCTTTCACCATTACCTTCTGTAAATTTTTGTTCTGTTCAAAAAGTGTCCAATGGCTTTAATGAACTCAATGGCTTTAATGAACTCAACATTTTCCTTTACTCAGATGTTGATGAATGTACCAGCAGCCCGTGTAAGAACATGGGTCTTTGCATCAACAAGGAACAGGGTTTTACCTGTAATTGTCTACCACAGTGGATTGGTCCAACGTGCGAGAGACCCTCACGTAAGTCACTCATCTCTTACAGCATGGTTACAGTCTTGTTTTAGTTGTTGTTGTTTTTCTTGTTTTGCTCTCATTGTTGTTATTATGTGACAGGTCTTTTCTTATGTTTGATTGACACCCCTTATCTGGTGCTGCCAAGTATGGAGCCCACCGAGCTTGTTTATCTCTGCCTGCATAGGTATCCATATACCCCACTTTAAGCAATTATTGTGGTGTGCTCAAGGACACAAGCGTGATGATCAGGATTGGAACACATGACTTAGCCACCAGAAGTTGAGTCCAGTGCACTAGACCTCTTGGCCACTACAAGCTTTACCCTCTCATCAGTGAAATTCCAGCTCTGCAAAGCCAACACTTGGCTTGTCATTTGGGTCATTTATTTGATAAACTGACATAAGCATAAATTTCTCTTTTGCAACCTGTACATTGTATGGGATTATTTTGTTGTCATTTCTTTGGATGCAGAGTGTGGTCCTCAGTTATATTCCGGCTGGCCTAGCCAGAAGAAATCAATATCGGGACCAGTGTTCACCCAAGCAAACTTCACTGACAGGCTCCTGCCGTACATCTGCAGCTACACCATCCAGAACCTTCAGAAGACAGGCAAAGTGCAGCTTATCTTTGATGACTTCTTGATGTCTGGAAGTAAGACCAGGCAGCCTTGCATGTGGTCTTACGACAAGAATGGAATCGAGGTACTTCATTGTGTATTTCTTTGCTCTTAAAATAGCAGCATTCTCTCTCCACTGGCCAAATGCCAGTTAGGACGCCTGAGAATCATTCACAATTCACTCTAAGTGGTCTGACTGGCTAGTTTAGGGTTGAAATGCATCTCCATTTAATTTGAAATGCATCCCTATTTAAAGGCACTGGACACTTTTGGTAATTGTCAAAGACTAGCCTTCATAGTTGGTGTATCTCAACTTATGCATATAATAACAAACCTGTGAAAATTTGAGTTCTAAATCTGAGGTCTCTGAAATCAAATTCTTGGAAAATTACTTCTTTCTCGAAAAACTATGGCACTTCAGAGGGAGCCGTTTCTCACAATGTTTTATACCATCAACCTCTCCCCATTACTCGTCACCAAGAAAGGTTTTATGCTAGTAATTATTTTGAGTAATTACCAAAAGTGTCCACTGCCTTTAATTTGAAATAATGAATATGGGATGAACAAGTTGAATCACTTGAAAGCAAACTTGGCCAAAGAGTTTGTTTGTTTGTTTGTTTGTTTGTTTATTAGACAATCTCCACAGAATTCTATAAAATACAACAATTGGACAAAAACAGATAAAAAATACAAGGGAAAAGACATTTGAATCTGAGGAATTGTCGAGGATAACACAAAAAAGCTAAAATAAGCTTATTTCCATTGTGGTCCTCTATACAAAATAAAAATGCAGAAACACTGAAGACACATTAAAATACAAGAATAAAACTATGACTAGAAAATTGCACATGAAATAAAACAAATGGAATAGGCGACCAAGACACCCAACAACAAACAAATTGATTCGTGTCACCTGGCCCGGCCACTGTGTCACCACGAGTACTGTTCTAATGAAAAAAAGAATAAATTAACCGACTACAAACAATGCATCCTCCTGGAGCTGCAACTTATCAAAGTAATGCAGTTTGAGAGTTTTTTTAAATTTGGCTAGGGATGAATTTGTGTTCCGGAGCATGATGGGAAGTTTATTCCATAACTTAGCCCCAGAAACTCGGAAGGAGTGTTGACCATAACTGTGATGATGGGGAATATCAAAAGAAAAGTGATTTGATCGGGTGTTATAGAAGCGAGTACTACTTGTCAGTTGAAAAAAATCTTTAAAATAATCCGGAGCCAAGGAAGTCAAGATACGAAATATACTACATAGTTTCAATTGATCAATCCGGTTCTGGACTGGGAGCCAACCAACTTGTTTGAAATGATCTACCGTTAAGTGAGTCCTTGGCTTCAGATTAAGAACAAATCTAGTCAACTTGTTTTGGGAAGTCTGTAATTTGGTTTTAGTGTGTTTAGTTAAGCTATCATACCAAAATGAAGAACAGTAATCATAGTGACACAGAACCAGAGCCGATGCCAACAGTTTTCTGATCGAGCTATCAAAAAATTTGGCCTTACGGTACAGAAATTTCAGTCTGCCGTTAGCCCGGCTTATTACCTTGGCAGCCATCATTTCGCCACTAAGTGCCTGATCAAGTTCAGCACCAAGGTACTTAACTGTAGACTTAGATTTAATCTTAGTACTATCATTACAGAGAATATTCAAATCACAACATGTTTTTAATCGACGTTTTTGACCAAAAAGAATACTTTCACATTTTCCGAGATTCAAGGATAATTTGTTGTCAGCCATCCAATCACAGACAGATTTCAATTCCGTTGTCAACATTTTTCCAATAATACCTGTGTTGTTTCCAGAAACAATAAGAGCAGCGTCATCAGCATACATTAATAATCTACAATTTACAGCCGTCTCCAAATCATTAATATAAATTAGAAACAATAGGGGTCCGAGGACAGACCCCTGTGCGACACCACATGTAATAGTTTGTAAACTAGATTCAGTACCAGAGATAGAAACCAGCTGCTTTCTTTCAGACAGGTATGATGAAAACCATGAAACAACAGAGCTGTTTAATCCAACTGCTTTAAGTTTACCCACTAAGATATTGTGATTAACTGTATCGAATGCTTTTTCCAAGTCAAGAAGAAGCATGCCAGAGTAGTTACCTTTGTCCAACTCGGTTCTTACATGGTCACTAAGGAAAGCCAGGCACGATTCAGTCGAAAAAGATTTTCGAAAACCCGACTGATACTGGAATAACAATCGATTGTCATGAAGGTATGGGTATAACTGATTGTGCACTACCTTTTCCAATACCTTAGACACAACGCTGAGTATTGAAATCGGCCGATAATTTCCCGGGTCATCTGTATTGTTCTTTTTATGAATAGGAACCACCCTGGCATGCTTCAGGTCATTTGGGAATTTACCTAGATGCAAGGATAAATTGATAATGTGTGTCAATGGAGAGACAATGGCATCAGCAGAATCTCGCAAAAACTTAGCAGGAATGTGGTCTAAACCTGTAGATTTGGAACAGTTTATGCAGTACAATAATTTAAGTATGTAGTCCTCACTGACTGGAGTCAAACTAATGCTAAATTGTAGGAAAAATTTTTATCTAACTATAGCAGAAAAACGTGCTCATAAGGTACAGGTAAGCAGATTTCACATGTCGGCAGGAAAGAAAGACATTCATTTTCATACAGTAAGCACCAGAAGGTTAGCATACCTTTTTGTGTGCTTACGGTTAGCAGCGCGCTATGATATGGAAACTCGCGCAGTAAGCACAAAATCAGCCATTAAGCAGCTCTATGAAATTGGCCCCGCTGCTTACTGTATAAAAATGAGTGACGTTAACAATGCGAATCCATGGTAAAAGTGCAAGCAGCCGCCTAATTTTCTTACCTATGAAACACACTAATGGTTAAGGAAATTCTTCTGCTACAGTTAGCACGAAAATGGGCTTAACGTTGAGCAGATGAAATTTGGCCGTTCAGGGCTTGTTATCAAACCAGTGCGTCTTGATCACATTTTGTTTGTTTATCCGTACATACAGGTATACGATGGTGAGTCAGCTAGTCCGGTGATTGAGCAATGCTTTGCATCATACAAGCGGCCAGGAGCATTGATATCAACTGAGAACTCGCTGCGTATAGAGTTCAAACACTGGAGTAGCATAGCTTTCCAGTTTCCAGTCTTCCGAGCCCACTACCGATTTCTGTCGGCCAGTGAACAGGCTTTTAAACCAATAGGTAATTCAATGTCAGGGATTCAACGCTACTGTATCATAATAATTTAAATTTATATTGTACCCCTTACATGCAAATGATCAAAAGCACTTAACACATGTTAAAATGCACAGAATGGAAGAAAAATGTTTTAAAAAAAAACAGAAATGGCTAGGCAGAAATGAGCAGGATACCAGTCACAAATTGTACATGGGACATTGTATTTTGACTGGTAACCTTTGATGAGAAATAAATAATCTAACTTCGCGTCTGGAGTTAATCGCTCAGTTTGTTCATTTTTATTTTGGCATCAATGCAATGCAAAATTTGTAATCGGTTTTTCACTATTCTCTCATGACCCAGATGGCCGATCGATCTCAAACTTCTACAGGTTTATCAGTTTATGTAAATGATGGATTACATAAAGTGCTCACACTGCCAGCGACTGTTTTGTTAGCAAAAAACAATTCTGTAATGTTCCTTTAAGCAGCTCTATGAACTAGGGCCCAGCCCAGTGCCCAAGCAATACCATTCAAAACACTAAAATGTTAAATGTAACATTAAAAACAGGGAATTCTCCATTCCCTACGTTTTTTGATGTCACTGGTTAGTCTTTAAATGCTACCACTTTCTTCCTTGTTTGATCTATAAGACTTTCACAGCTATTTGGTTTAATATAGTTTATCCTGCAAAAAGGTATGTGGAGTTATGTTTTTTGAAGTATGAGACCTTTTTTCTTTACTTATTCTTATTTTATTATTATTATTTATTTGGCAATTCTACAATTCTTGACAACATGTAATGGTTAAGGAGGTTTACAATGGTTTACAGTATTCAGTTTGCTATGCAAAAGTTGTTAAGAGTTAACCCTAAATTGTTGAAAATTTGCCAACATTGTGTTTACTCTGGAAGTTGTCTGACTTTGTAGGATTTGAGGCTGCAGGCCTAAATAGCAATTTTCATGTGTTAGGAACAGGGGAATAAATTTTAATCCCAGCCACTCAGTCAGCCAGTCAATTATCCAAACATCCAAGGACTGCTGGTTTGTAAGTATTGCTTGTTTACTAAAACCATAATTGAGTTGGGAACCACAATCACAATAACAGTGCATCACATGGTATTTTAGGCTGGCAACCTTTTGCTACTACAAAATCAGATGAAATATATGTTCTGTTTGATTGTTCAGTGGACACACTAGCATTCTTTGATGATCGTCAGAGCCAGTTTGCCACGGTCCTATGGCAGCCAGAGACCCACGATATGCTGTGGCTCTTTGTTGCACCCAAGAAGAAGCATGTATTCTTGTCTCTTAACCCCATCTTTAAGTCGGGTAAGTAAACACTAGGGTCTTTTGAAATGTCGGCTCAAGCTAAGGCTCCATAAGTTTTGTTGAAAAATGTGGTTTGGGCATATGGGGTGCAGTTTGTCAATTAACTATTTAGTGTCATATGATTTGAGGCATTGCATGGTGAGGTATCAATATGTATTTGGTTTGCGGTAACACCATGTGTGTGTCTACTGGTCAGTTAGAGTTTTTTTCTTTTGAGAACTGTCCTTCTTTATTCTACTAATTCGGAGTAGATTTATCAGGTTGTGTGGGTGTCTTCTTAGTTTTGAAAAGAACTGTCCTGCTTTTTAACTACTACCTGGGCGGAAAGGTACACAAAATAGGCTGGGAATACTACTTTAGCTTACAGGATCGTTTTTAACTGCACTATCGCAGAGCTTGCTCTGGTCATCGTCAGGAGAGTGTATTTTTACATTTTGTTACCATGGTTTGTAACAATTACCTTTCAACCATAGAAACTGTACTAACGATACTAATATTATCTACTCAAGTGATAACAGACATGTAGAAACTATTATCAATGTACTTAATGTTGAATTAGACAAAGTATCAATTTGGCTCCAGGCAAACAGACTGTCACTCAACTTGAAGAAATGTACATTAATGGCTTTTTCAAAAAGTAAAAAGAAATTGAATTTACGTAATTGTCAAGTTAAAATTAATAATGAGCCCATACAGCGAGTGACTAATACAAAATTTCTTGGGGTTTATATTGACGAATGTCTTTCATGGAACATCCATATCAAAGAATTAGAAAACAAAATATCAAACAATATTGGTATCATGAGTAGATTGAAGTATACACTCCCATCGAGCATTCTGCGTACCTTATATTGTTCACTTATTCTTTCATACCTCTCTTATTGTAACATTATCTGGGCCAATACATACAAGTCAAATCTGGATAAGTTGATTAAACTTCAGAAAAAGGCTATTCGCATTGTATGCAAGGCCCCCTTTCTCGAGCACACCACTCCCTTGTTTAAGAAACATAAGCTATTGTCTCTTATGAATATAAATGTATTTCAGCAAGATGTTTTTATGTATAAGTTTGTAAACAACTAACTTCCTAAATCATTACTCAATCTTTTTGTTTATAACAGCACCGTACATGATTACAATACTAGGTCGTCAGCTAAATTTCATGTTCCCCTATTTAGATCAACTCTTTCCCAACACACAATTTCTTTCACTGGACCAGAAAACTGGAATAATCTTCTACCACCAATTACTAATTGCCCCTCAATTAGCTCGTTTAAATACCGACTAAAAACGTTTTTACTAAATTCCCAACATAATTGATCGATTTGCTTTTTTATACTGGTAGTTGGCTTAGCCGTTACTTACCTACCTACTTACTCGTCTATGTTTTCTAATTTGTATTGTTTGTTTAATTGCTGTCCCTTTGTTTACTTCACATACATGTTCTGCTTCATAGTTATATTTTCATTGTTTAACCATGGTTAAACCTTTGTGTAGTTATCTACCGTCGTGGTATGTATTTATTTATTCGTCTATTTAGTGCAGTTTTCCTGTTTTGTTCTGTAATCTTGTAACGGGCACATCCGCCACAAGCCTCGGCTTTTAAGATGATGCCTCCATGTGATGTGAATGTGGAAATAAATGTTTTATTGATTGATTGATTGACTATTGTCAATTGACAAACGGCGCACCAAACAAACAGGGCCCTATTTTATAAAGCTGTTTGGCAGAAAATGCTGCTTTCTGCTCTACCAGCCAGGCTCCTGATGGATGATACCCAAGCCTACATCCGTTTGAACTGTAAAAGGGGTAACCCTCTGTCAGCCCCAGGAGTACTTGGTTGCAATGGCCCCTGGAAAAATAGTTGATTTGTAGCCCATAACTTGAAGTGGCCTTCCAGGCCTTGGCGACTTGCATAAAATGAAAACAATTAAAAAATGAAGTCCTTTCTGAACCAGTATTTTCATCTTCTGTTCCTGCATTTTAGACAGTATCATCATTACGCTGGACATCCATGACGGAATCACATCAGACGCTCCTAAGAATCACTCCCTCCATTATAAATACCAATTCCCAACGCTGGAGATGATCTCTACAGGCAATGGGTTGTATGTCCGCTGTTTCACTAACAGACTGGTCAATCAGAACGTCACGGTAGCCGGAATGTTTGTCTTCTTCTCCAAAGCTGGTACGCGAAGAGAGTAATTATAATAATATTATAATAATAATAATAATAATAATAATAATAACCAGCTTTTATATAGCGACTTTTACACCTAAAGGGCATCTTAAAGCGCTTCCAATATTATTACCCCTGATCACTGGGCCTTAATTCCTGCCTTATACCATCTCATCTCCTTGGGGATTATACAGCCTGTGCAATAATTCATTAACAAGAATAACCTCACAGGTACCCATATACCCCTGGGGGGAGAGAAGCAATTAAAGTTACGTGTCGGCCACTTCACCCTACATTAATACTATAAATTGGTGCCATCTGATAACAATTTCTGTTTGTTCCTGATCATTGCTCTATTTTTGATGTCCCAGTTATTTTAAGATTTCTTTAAGTTACAACAATTTGTAATACCATTTAGATGAAGCGTGTTCGCTGCAGGTTTGCTTGTATTAATAATGATAAATAGTGGCTTTTTATATGACTCCCATATCTGTCACTCAGCGATGCTCAAGGCGCTTTAACTAGGTTTTGAATTAGCCATAATTGAATAAACACATTTATGTTACAGAGAGCCAAGAGTTGTGCTCTGATTTCTGGTGTGCCAACAAGCGCTGTATCTCCAGCGCCTTGGAATGTGACGGGATTAACCACTGTGGAGATAACTCAGACGAGAAACCCTGCCTAGGTCAGTCACAGTAGTTTGTTGTGTCATTTCAGATATATGGATTGCACATGACGTCATTGACCTCCATCTTTGATGAAACGTGCACGCTATCATTGGCATATAGTTGTGTTGGCTGAGAGTTTTGCGCAAGCATGTACGCGTGCATTTTTCCAATGTTTCTCATCAAATATGGCGGCCGATGACGCTGTGTGCAATCCATCCATTGGTCATTTCTACTCAACTTGGACATGTTTTACAATATATTAACTCAGCATTGGAATGTGCACTTTCCAGTCTAAACCATTCAAAGGCGCTGGTGTAAAAGAAGTTAATGCAGGGATAGAGTAAAATGTCAAATCTCAAAATGATTCGGACCTTGGTGGACTAGAGAGAGAGATGATTGCTTGATTTGTAATCATACAATCAAGTCAGTTCCTCTTCAAGTATTGCTTTAAACCAATTACCTCAAAGGGTTTTGATATACCCTTTGTAGCTCAAATTTTTGGTCATGACATGAATCCCTACTCACTGTGAGTCATGACATGAATCCCTACTCACTGTGAGTGAAGTCACAATTCTTTGAAAAAAAGTGAAAAGCATGGAGCAATGTTTTCAGGAGAGTCGCATGTTAGATGAAACGTTAGTTAGTTGAAACATGCAAATTAATTTTCATCTTTTGAGTCGAAAAATATTTTCTTGATATTGTTTCACTCATTTCTCAAAAAACTACATCGGCAAGTACATGTGTTTTAAGGGAAGCTTTCTATCGTCATTATCTTCAAACTGTGTGAGTTTAGTGTAAATCTGTGGACATTGTTTGGTTTTTTTTTTCGTCATAGAAAAAGTACCCTAACCCTTTAAAATGCATTCTTTTCTGTTGTAGGGTTATGTCCAGAGCATTGGTGCGCCAATGGTGGGACATGTCATGAAGTAATCAGTGGGTACCCACGCTGCTCTTGCCAGCCTAACTTCTCTGGTGATAGGTGTCAGGAGGAGGAAGGTAGGATTTCAGCGCTGTTTACACAAAGTCACCTGGCAACAATTATAAATTTGGCAAATCATTTTTAGCATGTTTACGACCTAACACATTATAGTTTTGTCCTTACACTAATTAGCATGAGTGCAAATTACTATATGTGCCTTTTTTCAGGGAGTGACATGCCATGATTCTCCACCTGATCCTATGAGATACATATTGCTGGCACTGTGCCAAACTGTTGTGGTTATATTTTTTGCATTTCCATGAAATAACCTACCTCAATATATTGGTTGTACGTGCCTTAGGAGAAAGGATTCAGCCCTGGAGTCTTTTTCAGAATCAAATATTTTAGTGAGAAATTACCTCTTTCTCAAAAACTCTGCTATTTCAGAGGGAGTTTCTCATAATGTTTTATACTATCAACAGCTCTCGGTTGCTCGTTACCAAGTAAGTTTTTATGCTAATATATATATATAATGAGTAACTACTAATAGTGTCAAGTGCCTTTAAGTTATCTTGATTTGTATCTCCCATACAGTGTGCCCGAAAGATTACTGTATGAATGGTGGGATATGCCTGGGATCGTCTGTATCTACACGTTACTGCCTGTGTCAACGGCCGTACTCAGGAGTCAATTGCCAGCAAGACAATTCAGGTAGTGGATAGGAGGGTAGTCGGCCGGGGCTAAACCTCATGGTGCTGCTTGCCATATCAAGCACTTATAACACCCTGTAGAGAGTCTTCAACAGACTTATCAACAACTCTCTTAGTTCACTCCCTCCATCCTTGTAACTTTTTGTGTGCATTTTAGAATATTTTAGAATTGATGTGATTTTTTATGGTCTCCATAGTTTGCTTCCAAAGTGCTTTGTGCAATTTGCATTTCCTAAATACCTCTCTGTTTTTATTTAAATACAGTTTACAAATATTCCTTTTGATTTTAATGTACACTGTTTTGTAATTCAGCCAGTAGGCTGCAATGAGCAATAATAATATGATGCAGTTAGCATAGAATTCCCTGCAAACAATGTGCAGGGCCCAATTTCATTAAACCTGTAAGCAGTAAAACAGAAGCACAGAAGTTTTTGCCTAACAGAAACTGGTTACCAGCCGAAATTTCATTAAGTTTACATTGTTGCAACTGGTGCCACTCATTTTTGGCTTTACAGCAAAGACATTCCCTGCTTATTGTGTTTTTGTTTGTTCCAGTGCCTTGCGCACCATATTGGTAGAACATGCTCTAAAAGGCCGTATCCGAATTGGCGGCTATGGCTACGGCTACGGCTGGATCGCCGCGTCGTCATGCATTGAAGTATAGGACGCCCTTAGCAACACCCATGGCAACGGTCGTAGCCGCAGCCGTAGCCACCAATTCGGACACGGCCTATTTATAATGCGTATTTGATTAATTTGATTGGTAGGATGTCCGCACCACTACTGTCAGAATGGAGGCAGCTGTGAGGGGACACATGAACTGTACAACTGCAAATGCCCAGCTGACTTCACCGGCACGTACTGTGAATTCAAATATGTAGGTGAGTTTGCTCTGGTAAATTCTTTGATGAATCTTCTAAAATGAAACCTGGTGTTTTCTTGAAACCGTCCTACTGGAACGGCGTGTCATGGCTGAGCGGGTAAGAGCACCGGATTCAAGCTTTGGTGTTTGATCAGCAGAGTGTGTGTTTGAATCCCGGTTGTGACACTTGCTACGTAAAATAAGGTAGTTAGTGCTTTCTGCTCTACCAGCCAGGCTTTGGATTGATGATACCCAAGCCTACATCCATATGGACTGTAAAAGGGGTAACCCTGTTTCAGCCCTAGGGAGTAAAGTAGGTGGCAACGGCCTCTGGAATAAAATAGTTGTAGCCCACACCTTGAAGTGGCCTTCAGACCTTGTGTGTCTGGCGACTTGCATAACAAAACAAAATTTTTAAATATTCAGCTTCTCAGCTGTGAGGAAGGATGAGTAGCCTCACAAATTGTGACCAAAAGAGAAAGAGGTCAATACGTGGACACTGAACGACCCCCATGTGTATCCCAAAACCATATAAAAGAAGTGTTCTCTCTGTTGTCATAGAAACCTACGAGGACGAATCATTCCTGAACAACCTAACGTACACGCTGATCACGGTCATACCCATCGCGATTCTACTTGTCATGATATGGGTTTGCTGCAGGATGAGAAACTGCAGTTTCTATCCGTTGAACACTCGCCGGTCCTTGGTGGAGCGAGAACTTCGACGACGCGAGAGGGAATGCGAGATGAGACGGAGAGAAATGAGGGAAAGTTTGTCGGGTGAGTGGTTAAAGGCCCTGGACAAGCAATTACTTCAAATAATTGTTAACACAAAAACTAACTTGGTAATGAGCAATGGAGAGCTGTGAGAAACGGCTCCCTCTGAAGTAACATAGTTTTTTTAGATAGAGGTAATTTCTCACTCAAATGTTATAAGACTTTTAGCCATGAAGCCTTTTATTAGGCATCTGAAAGCTCACAAATTTGTGTAAAGTGGGTGTTTTTTTCTTTCAATGGTCTCTTGCAACTGCGATGACAAATTTTATCAAAATTTGCCGTTGGCCCCATGGGTTATGTAACGCATGTAAAAGAACCCAATACACTTATCGCTGTAGCACCTTTTAAACCCTTATAAGGTGCTACATAATTGGGTCTCATAATTCATCACTGCAATAACCTATCTTTCTGAAAGGTTGTATATACTCAGTGCCTTGAGTACCTTTGTTTGGTAGATACGTGCGCTATATAAGACTTTGATATTATTGATGTACACAATACATCGTCAACCCTTCTACTTACTATTATTGATGTACACAATACATCATCAACCCTTCTACTTCCTATTATTGATGTACACAATACATCGTCAACCCTTCTACTTACTATTATTGATGTACACAATACATCGTCAACCCTTCTACTTCCTGACCATTTAATATAACAACAATAGCACTAAACTTATGAAGTGCAATAACCTCCGAGGTACAAACTAATGTGGGAAAGAAAGATAACCTTCTGATAATAAACAAAATGTCAAAGATTACATGCACTTACAATCTTTTAATCTAAAAAACTGTTAAAGGGAAGGCACGCGTTTGGTAATTACTCAAAACAAATATTAACTTACAAACTGACTTGGTAAAACGCATTGGAGAGCTGTTGATAGTATAAAACATTGTGTGAAACGACCCCCTCTGAAGTAATGTAGTTTTTGAAAAAGGGGTAATTTCTCACTAAAATATTAAAATACTTATAGCTAGGGGTCTTTTATTCCTACCTGAAAGCACACAAATTCGACCAATAAGGTTGTTTTTTCTTCCACCATTTTCTCGTAACTTTGATGACCAATTGAGCCCAAATTTTTACAGGCTGGTTATGATGGGATACACCAAGTGAGAACACTGGTCTTTGACAATTACCATAGGTGTACGGTGCCTTTAAACATTAATCTGGTCTTACCTACATGTATAATGTGTGTAAAGCAATATCTACTCTTGAATCCTTTTTCCATAGGACTTGAGGGGAAAGTATAGACAAATAATAACAATAATAATGCATTTTTAATGCCCAATCTATCTAGTGTACAAGACCCTATTCCGAGGCGCAGACATGCATGTATGGGTAAAACCAAATAATACTCTTTATCCCTGATGCAAATATTTACATCTACTTAAAATGTTTTGTTTTTTTAGCCCATTTCCTTGTGTTTGGGAGGAAGGGGTATTTGAAACTGGTTTGAAAATAATTTTGTTTGATTCTTTTCCAGTTTCCGATAACCCCTCCACAGTCAGCCGAAGTCTGTCTCGCATGAGCTCAGTCAGCATGTACACGGATGAACCCCCACCATACAATGTGGTCGTCCGCAGCCAGCGTCGCAAATTACGACGCCACCACTCCCACCCAGGTCCAACCCACTCATCCAACGAAGAGCCGCCTCCATCCTATGAAAGCGTTGTCATCTTCCTCAATGGAGGGCAGCAGACAGATCCCCCACCGTACATCCGGGTCCTGCAGCGATCCCAGTCTAGGGGTCGGCGGAGGTCGTTGGAATCGTCGCAAACAGCCCTGGAGGGTGACACTGCTTTGCAGACAAGACTGAGCTCCGTGACAACCACAGGTGGTGATTGGTCACCGGAGCAGAGTCAACGGGCATCGGGATGGGAGGTTGGTCGGCATTCATTGGAACGGGAGACGGGTCAAGGTTCAGTAGTACGTGAGCTTGGTCTGAGTTCACAAGGACAGCAGGAGGGTCAGAGTTCAACCGGACGGCAGCAGCATCAAAGTTCATCGGGACGACAGCAGGGGCAGAGTTCATCTGGACAGCAACAGGATCAGAGGTCATCCGAAGGGCAGCAGGGTCAGAGTTCATCAAGACAGCAGCAGGGTCAGAGTTCATCGGGGCTTCCTGACCTCAATACCACAGAGGACAGAGGAAGGAAGGATGTGGAGGAGAACCCGGAACACATCTCACTCCTGCCTGGAGGAGGGACAGATTCATATTGAGGTGAGGGGGGGGGGGGGGGTGACCATCTGGAAGGAGAGTTGTCAAGGCACCAGTTACTAACAATACACATCAATATTACATTGGGCTGGTAACCAGAGTCTATTTTTAGTGCTACCAGGGCATGGTGAGCATTTGCATATAAAGTATTCGCTTGATACATGGCTGTATTCATTCAGTTTTTTTTAATTGATTTTTTTGTGAGTCCGTTCAGCAATGCATGTCTTGTATTATCTCGGTGCCTGTCATCACCAACTCCATACAAATAAAGAGACTTGCGCAACACTCGCAGTTAAAGTGTGACAATCAAAGCAATGTAAAAGTTGACGCAATGATGTTAAAAAGCAGAATAGAAGAAGCCTTTATTGTAAAGACGTTAACTTCCAATTTATACAAAGTTTTCTACTATGACAGCTTTTTACATTTTTGGGGTTAGATTTTAGTCATTTAGTTTAAAAACAAACTGTGTTAATTAAACCTAGCAATCCTAAATCCGTCAAAGTCCATTCCAGGAAGATCTGACTTGGGTTGGAAAGGGATGTCAATCGTATCCAAGTCCAAACATTTAGGATGAGTGGAAAATCATTTATTTGGTTTGCAGTAACACCATGTGTGTGATATGGAAAGGTTTGCGGTAACACCATGTAATGACTATCTCTCAATGAGTAGGGGTGGTTCTGAAAAGAACCGTTGGTTTCAACTCAACGTTTCGATCAGTATGCTCTGAAAGCTTTCTCCAGAAGACGAGCATACTGATTGAAGCGTTGAGTTGAAACCAACGGTTCTTTTCAGAACCACCCCAACTCATTTAGAGATAGTCATTACATGGTGTTACGCCAAACTTTTTTATCGAAGTAGGATTTCGGAATTTGGGATACTGGAAAATTTATAGTGATAATAAAAATAACATTGTAATAAAGCGCCTTCTCCTATGGTTGCAAAATGCTTCCAGAATATAACAAAGAAAATACGAAAATGGGAATGATATCGAAAACCAAGTGGGAAAAACTACTGCCAGGCCAAGGCCTCAACACTCAGACCAGTGAAGAATGTCCAGTTAACTCTGGGCTCTGTAATGTGTACATGCAGGCCAAGCCTGGTAATGAATTACAGATTAAACCAGAAAGTTTTTAGTGACCCCTAACCACAGAGCTGATGGAGTGTGGGACGGAATTTCAATTGCTGTGGCCTGCAAATGAAAATGCTTTGTCACAAGGGCCCAATTTCATAGAGCTGCTTAATGTTTGCTTAACGTAGCACAGATAATTGCTTTTAAGCGTAAACCTATTTCATGAGCAGTTGCTAGCTTAAGCACGTAAACAAACCCGCGCGCAACATATTAGATCGTTTGCTTAAGCAAAAAAGAAGAAAGTGCTGACAATATGGCGTGCGAAATAAATGCAGAGTGGCGATGAAAAACAAATGATTGCCTTCTCTTTCTGATATGTACATGTATTATTTGCAATGGTTTGGTTAAAAGCATCCCTTGAAAGGTTTACACACTAACTTGAGAGGAACCAAGAACAAGATCCTTGTACAACATTTCTGAAACATTTTAGACAATTTTACTTCGCTGCACCTACACACTCAAACACGTAAAATACAACACGTATACGCAGCTACGCCGCCACAGAAACAACGTATTACAATGATGTTGCACTATGCACTGTGCTAAACAGGGTGCTTCAGCCAAAACATAGAGGCTTTATAAGGACCCTTTTCCCTTGCTTGCCGCTTTAAGCAAAACAAATGCACAAGCAAGGCTATGAAATAAAAAATATGCCCGTTTAAGCACAAAACCGACCGTTAAGCAGCACCATGATTTTGGGCCCTGATCTGTTGGGTGATTGGATCAAAGACACTTGCATGGTTCGATTTAAGTCGATTTAAGTTCGATTTAAGTCTCGGCACTCATGGGGTGACAGGTCTTTTTCTTGAGCTGCCCCACGCATCTGGAACTCCCCCTTAATCTTAGATCTTAGATCTTGTCTTTGTACCGCAAAATTCAAATCTTTTCTCAAAACTTATCTTATGCCACAGGTTTTCAAGGATTAATTTTGTTGTGTTTGTTTTTCTTTGTTTTTTTTTTTTTTTTTTTTTTTTTTTTTTACTGCGCCTTGAACACCCAGCAGGGTGGATACGTGCGCATTACAAGTCTTATTATTATTATTATTATTATTATTATTATTATTATTATTATTATTATTATTATTATTATTATTATTATTATTATTATTATTATTATTATTAAGTGGGGGAAGGGCCAAAATGACTGCAGAATGTTGTTTGTGATTTTGTTTAGTGTTTTCTGATTTTCTGAAGAACTAAAAGGAAAGATAAATTATTGATATTTGTACGCAGATTTGGAAGTCTTGGAAAAGCACAAAATATTTTGTATTTATATTTATTGTTTGAGTGTTGTAGGAAAAGTATGCATTACAGATTTACTTATGCATTAAGTATTCATGCTTGCCATAGTAAGTTTTATTTATTTGTACTAGGTACTGGAATATAACTTGTTGACAGTTTTATCTACAAATGAAATCTATGATTCACTATTTTAAGTGAAGTCAAATTGTCTTCATGTTTATCCTGATTTAACTATTGAGGGAAGTTTTTCCGGCCTTATTAAGATAATGTTGCATAGGTGGACATGACCTGTATATTATTCTGAACTGACGCTAAAAATAGAAGCTCAGTACATGGATCTCAGACAACAATCACATTTTACTAACAGGTGTATGTTTACATGTCATGTACGCACGAATACATGTCACGTACGCACGAATACATGTCACGTACGCATGCATACGTGTCACGTACGCACACATACATGTCACGTACGCACATTTGTCCAGGTCCATACGTATGCATACATGTCATGTTCGCATGCATACATTTCACAGGGACAAACTGTAGAAAATGTAATCCAAAGTATCTCCCTGATCGTTAATACGCAATCTTCCTGACTGATTTTTTTTAAATCCCTCGTTGCAAGATGCAAATGTTGGCAGCTCTTCACTTCATGTATTCATCACCATATACAGACATGTACGCCCAGACACCGTCAAACTTGGGACAGAATAATTATTTTGAAAAAAAATCAGAAAAGTAATACTTGATGGTGTTTTTGTTTGTGTTTATTTCTTCAAGTACTATACATTGTTGTAAATAGTGATATACTTTATTTATTTGTAAACATAAAAGTGGCATAATACATGTATATGACAAGTAAAAAATGTATTTATTGAAATGTAGTATTAAGAGTTTTGTGAAGTTTGGTATTATAATTAAACTATGATGAAGTTGTTGATTATTGGTTGCCCACTGGGATGTAGCTAACATTTTACTACATAAGAAATTGAATGGTTGACCACCCCCTTGTTCCTATCATGATGACAATATAATTTTAAGACTGTTTTGAGTGTTACAATTATATAATGTTATACAGTACTTGCATTGCTTTTGATTTGAACTGATCACTTTACTTTCGTAATGTGACAAATCAGAAAATGTGTATTTTACTTGATTACCATATTAGGTACTTTAAAAAGTGGATTTTACAAATTGTGAACAATCTAGAAAAGCAAAGTGAGAATCAGAAAGAAACTCAGGGCTTAAGTAATTTTGCTCATTTTTGTGTGAACTATGCCTTTTGGACCTTCTTCAATGTGATTTGCTTTCCAAGGTCACTACAACTCTGACAGCACATGCCGTCGCCGATACAAAAGACAAAAGAGAACCATCTTTTTGTCTAGCTAGGTTACACCCCGCTTGTGGCGGTTTCAACTTTCCGCCGTGTTCAGTTTTCCGAATGACCAAATACAGAAACATTACGTCATGCGACGCCTGCGCACAGCAAGCGATAGTAGTCAATTGTTAGTGCCGTACTGAGTCCTGGAAAACTGAACACGGCGAAAGACCGAAACCGCCACACCGCCATAGCGTTGTCAGAATTTAGAGCGGTCACTGTCCAACTATTGTTGAGCAAAAAGTATGACAAGACACTAGTATTCTCCAGGAAATTGCATATTTTCAACATCAGTGTATTAAAGCTGCTGTATTTCCAGGTGTCGTAACTATATTGGTTTTTCATTACCTTTTGTTTGAGCCCAAGAAGTGCGGTGATCTTTCTCAGAATGTCATGATTAGAGGAAACTTTCACTTGCAATAATGTTTGACTTTATAATCAAGTTCTATAAACAAAATTGCTAACAGTCTTTTGATGGATATAAAATAAAAGTTTTCACTGTTGTGTAATTTTTCAGACAGAATTTTTGCATTTTTGTGACAAAAAATAAATGGAAGTGTTTGCATTTGTTGTTTATTAAAGTATTCCTCAAAGTACAACTGTGTTATTTATTGATTTGTTTGTTTTAGTTGACTACCCTGATTTGGGATTAAGCTTTTGGAAGGGGTGGGATAGTTTACTGTAAGAGTATGGCGTTAAGGTTAGGGTTGGAGCTAGGGTTGCACAATCTTGGTTAGGGTTGAATTGGGGTGTGATAGGGTTATGGTAAGGCTACAGGATTTAATTGGGATAGAGGTTGCCTTTCTATGTGTTTTGGGATGGGGTTAGAGTTTAGATAGGGTTAGGGTTGTGGTTGGTATATAGGGTTAGGGCAAGGTTATAGAATTGAGGATTAGTTGAAAGATTTAATGTGTCATTTATGAGCTGTCACTCTAACCTTTATGTTGTATTAGTTTAAGATGCATATGATTTGATACCTACGTAAATGATGATTTTAGCATGCAGTTCTTCTTTTGCATAAATTTTGGGTATGAGTACAAAGCATGGCAGATCAGTAGACCATCACATCATCATCAAAGTTATGTGAACCAAGAAGTGCGCACACACTGCCAAGAAGGTCTCAATAGAGGACTAAATGGTCTACATGGACCAAGACCAACGAACAAATTGCACTTCCAACTCAACACAGTGTTTTTGTTTTCTTTCGGACATTTATTAAAATAGTGACTAACCAAGGCATGGTATCTATATCTACCTCCAGCTACATGGAATAACAATGATGGAATGGTAAGAAATAACATCAAAGCTAATGTATGAATAACTTGTAAGCAACACAAAGGAACAAGGGGGGATCACACCATCTCGGGTAAGGCATGAACCACATGACATCCAACTTCAGGCTTTATAGAGGGAAAACTCTCAACAGATAGTTTTAACCCCAAAACAGTGTTATAAAAAATGCTTCCCTTATGCCTAAAGAGTTGTTGTTGGATGTCACACGAACTGGGATCGTTATAAACTCTACTCTAGTTTAAATATCATCCAGAATTTCACTACTGTATATAAGAGTTGTATAGTATTCACAGGCATAAGAAATAGTTGGTATATCTACACAAAATAGTGGAATCCGACGGGAGTTGAATATTATTGTAGAATGATAACAGAGACATGCTTGACTTCAATATTCCCAATTTCCGCTTTCAATTTGTGCAATGAGCTACATTTGTGTACTTTGACTAATCAAATCGGACTAAGATTCATCCACGTAGTGATTTGTATTTTAATTTTATAAATTTTAGTGCTCTTTTAAATCGAGCCATGTCTTTTAGTAGGTCGATTTGAAATGTCCTTTAAACTTTGTCAGACCAAAAGAAAACACAAACCAATGGGAAAAATAGAAGGGTACAATAGAGATCCTTGATTCCAACACAATGTCTTACCCCGTCTTACCCCGTCTTACCCCGTTTCTCAATTTTGAGGTATACTTGCAACATGACTGTGATTTGCCAAACCATTATCAAGAGTCCTCTTCCCAAAGAGTCTAAAACTGTTTTAGGGATAAATGTTCCAATCTTGATTTGTAAATCTGTATTTTCAACTAGTGCTGCTCTGGGGAAAACCTTCAAGTCACAAATTTTTGCTGCACGTTTTTTGTTTACACTTGACGTATAAAACCTTGAAGCCTACATGTACATGTACGTGCCATGAAATGCCATTGCTACCACAGCACATAATTAATAAATTGTTTTAATTTTGAACAATCAAAAAGTGTATTGTTGATCGAAACAATCTTCTGAAATGTTTCTTGATATCCCAGTACATGTATGATTTATGCGCAAACAACTGGCCAGTTTTGTAGGCCTGCAATTTTAAAAACACGTAAGGCAGGTGTTTGAAATAACGCACTCTGATTTCCTTAAAGCTTTTTACTGACCCATAATTACAAAGTGGATACACTTTTAAAATGAACTCGGAAAAACAAAAGGTTGTCTGAAATATAAGATTGGAGCAGAAGTTAATGCCATATAGTCCCAAACTACAGCATCCACAATTGCAGTGATTAAATCAGAGGTTCTGAATCCTCAGAAAACACTTGATAATAAATCAATAATTACCCTAACAAGAAAACCCAACCGTGTATATTATGTACATTTAGAAAGTTTTAGACAGAATGTCATTTCCATCCCCATAAATTCTCCCCAGAGAATATCGTTATTGTCCCCCAATGCTTTCAACGTTCAGGCTACCACAATCATTTTGGGTACAGACTTACAACTTTCTACACTTTCCATCCATAAACATGTACATGATATCCAGTAAAATGTCTAAGGCTTTGTCATAAAATATAAACTACCATTAATTCCTTTCTTTTAATAGATCTTATTTAATTTATACTTTAATATATTATGTATGTCTACAGACTCTATACGGATAAATCTCTTACTGTGTAATTCCTTCTCAACCAAGTAGCTTTACATTATTGCACTTGAGTGTTTGCAGCAGTGTGTAACCAACATGAGTTGTGCCAGTCCATTATGTGTCCAATATCACCAAGTCCATTATTATTCAGTCCAATATCACCCAGTCCATTATCACCCAGTCCATTATCACCCAGTCCATTACCAGCACCCAGTCAAACATCATTATGACTTAATCAGTTAAAGACTCTGGACACTATTGGTAATTGTCAAAGACCAGTCTTCTCACTTGGTGTATCTCAACATATGCATAAAATAACAAACCTGTGAAAATTTGATTTCAATCGGTCGTCCAAGTTGCGAGATAATAATGAAAGAAAAAACACCCTTGTCACACGAAGTTGTGTGCTTTTAGATGCTTGATTTTGAGACCTCAAATTCTAAATCAGAGGTCTCAAAATCAAATTTGTGGAAAATTTATTCTTTCTCAAAACTACGGCACTTCAGAGGAAGCAGTTTCTAACAATGTTTTATACTATCAACCTTTCCCCATTACTCGTTACCAAGTGAGATTTTATGCTAATAATTATTATGAGTAATCACCAATAGTGTCCACTGCCTTTAAGGCCCAGACCATGGCACTTCATACCCTTCTATAAGATGGAAAAGGAATTGATAATGAAACAGAACCGACTTTCCCAATCAAACCAACCAAGCTGATTCGGTACAGTGAAGTAATGATTCAAAATTAATTTTAAAAACGCTAGTCTTGTAAAGCCTAAATGAACACGCCCTAACATCACTGCAAATTCAAACAATTGACTGTGTTTACAGCAGAGCGTACGAGCAGCTCTAGTTATTATCACCTAGTATGGTAGCCGACAAGTTTTGTTTTAAGATACTTTGGCCCCAACTTTCAAATTAAAGTTGCTGGTTGATCCCTAAAGAGATACAAATCTTTCTGACAAATTAATATTCCCAGCCTCTGTTTCAACACCCCTGCCTTTCTATTTCAAATCTCATTATTCTTTGTGGACCAAACAGTTGTTTCCTGGACTGGTACTCTTCATGTTTGTTATACACTCTGGTTAAGGTATAAATATAAGTCATCTTCACTGAGTTCAATCCTGGTTAGCTCTATAGTACCCCATACAACGGAACTTGCAAACATAGAACATGCAGTAATTGGTAATCTATTATCTAGTCTAGGGAGGTAAAATGGGGGATTAGAAGCAGCATATGAGAACAAGTCTAATTAATAATAATAATAATACCAATAATAATAGTAATAACAATAATACTTATGTGAAAATGCATGAAGCTTAGCTCACAGAGCTGCAAAGTGAGCAATATGCTAAGCAGAAAACACTTTCACTTTGCAGAAACAGCCAACTGAGCCCAATTTGATAAAGCTGCTTAGAGCAGTAACCTGTTCAGCACAGAAAAGTGCTTGGCAAAAAAAAGTGCTTGGCACAGGAAACTGTGTAGCACAGAAAATAATTGCTTAACAGAAACATGTTAACAGCAATATGCAATTCTGGTATTGGGCAACAGTTATTAATTCTCTGCAATCAGATGCTTTCCTCTATAATACTTTGGAAGCGGCTTTGGGAGGGTTAGGGTTAATGTCTTCAAACTGGTTCATAGTTAATTTACTTAGCACAAAGCTGTTTAGTTTCCGCTAAGCAGCTCTATAAAATTTTGCCCGGCACAACAAAATGTAACACTCACTACACTACGAATCTTTGACTACTTTTATCAGGAATGTTGGAATGGTTTTATCGTTATTAAAATTTACAAAGTATTTGACACAACTTTTTAATTTTTTTTTTCCGTCTTTTTGTTTAGTACTTAATGTGACTGACATTATACAAAGAATCTCCGGACAGAAAGACACCGTTTAAAATTGCTTTGAATTTTTTTTATATGAAATGAAAGGTAAAAAAAAAAAAAGGAAATGGAGTTTTGATGGAAATGAAATATACAAAATGGACATGGCTGAGAAATGTCACGCTTTAAACAGATGCAAAAATATTAGTGTGGATTCATGAAAACATTCCTTAAGCAAACTATTGTGAATGGACAAAGAGTGAAAACTAGTTTTTGTACATTTTCTCAAGGAGAAACGTTTCAAAGTAAAAAATATAAATATGTAACTAAATATATTAACAACATATTAAAAGGAAAATCTGATGCTAATTCTGTCCTATATTCAAATAAACATAATATATATTCTACAGTACTTCTTTTTTTAAAGTCATTTAAAGATTGCCATAGCCCATTATAAATCTGATATGATTCACTTAATACTAAGCTCGTTAAGAATTAACTCAATAAATATTAAAATTAAATATGTAATCACTTTAAAGTCTACCGATTAATTTCTTAGTTATCAAATAATCCTCAAATATTCCATTATGTCATAGGATTACTTCAGTGCTGCCCTTTGCATTGATAAAATAATAAAATTACTAGTAACTCCGAATGTTTAAGTTGAGAAGTTGCACGATTTAGTCTTTGTTGTGACTTAATTTGTACATAATGTATTTACAATGCATGCAGTAATGTCATCTCTGGGGGAAATATGACGGTCACAAAAACTCCCAGGGGAAACAAAAAAACAAAACATTTTGAAATTAAGAAAGCTACTGATGTTCATCACTTCAGATAACTCCTTCTTTCAGAAAAATTTATTTTTCAAATGTGGTTGAAAAATCTGACTGTTATCATCGGTGGTTTAGTTGGTGTCATACTAAAATCGCAAGTAATATGGCCTGTAGTGACTTTTTTCACCGAACTCGGGGAAAGTATCGAGTACACAGTGCTAACACACTTTGGTGTAAATCGGTAAAACCAAACTAATATTCTTTATCCCTGATGCAAATTTAACATCGATGATATCATCCTACAAAAGACATTCTTTTTGTTTTGTTTTCAGGGTATTTTTTTTCCAGTGTGGCACATAAAGTGCAGTCTGTTTTACACACCCGCAAAATGGGATTATAAAAAAAACAAAATGTCTGAACAGAGCTATTCATTATGCTTGAGGTTAACAAAGAATAAATAAATAAATAAATACCTGTAAAGATGACATTTGTAGCAATGTTTGTCAATCAAACAAAACAAATCAAAGGAAACATTAACAGAGCAGTACTGGACATATAAGTTCACTTTTGAGCAGTGAAGCACTTTGTTTGTGTGAGTGGGGATTGGAACCAGCGTTAAGGCAGACTTGATGAAAATAAAAAATTCATACATGCTTTGCTACAGCTACTTACCGCTCTTTTGTAAATTCAACCTCGATGGTTTAAAAACTTGTCATTAAATATTCATTTTGAAAAAACAAATACCAATGTAATAAGGAAAGTTCATGTCCACACAACTTTTTAATGTTTATATACCAGATTACAAAAGATTCGCACAAATGTTTTTTGCTAACCCTTAAAAGGTAAAGGCGTTTCCATGGATGGACCTCTCTTTAACGCCACCAAAAAATGTACCAAAAGATTTTGAATTCAATAACCACCGATTCATTTAACACTCAACCATTGGGGAAATCAAACATTAGGGGATACAGCCTACATCGGACGTGATGGGAGGAACCCCCGGCATTATCCAGGGGACTCACAAATTCAAAAGATACAATACACATGGCTAGTAAGAGACTGTGCAAGTCTCGCAAGACTGGGAACCAGAAAGTTTTCTTGCAAAACATTGTTATTAATGGCCTAAACTTTTCAACCCTAGCAGAGTCTTTCTCGAAGGCTAGTTTGTTTTCTCAAATGCTAGTGTGTTCCCTTCTTTGAGTTCTATAACTGATAGAAACTTCTTATTGGTTATTCAAGGCCAATGAAACGTTCTAAAAAAATCAGAACCGAGTAGGACGTCCCTGAGATTCCAATTTATCAAACTAATGTTGTATAGGTCTGTGTAGCCATGTATCTTTGAAACAAAATCACGCCCGATTGAGGCAGAGTGCCCGATTAAGGTTTCTGCCCATATGTGGATAGTACAACTACATCTTAGCCCACAAGGGCAGCATACACAGTACACAATCTATTGTCAGTTGGGAGTTTTCCCTGGCCTTGACAACGGCAGCAGAGGATGAGGACGATGGTGAGGAGAGTGATCAGGAGAACAAACATGATCAACGACGCAAGATTTGTGTATACCGCCCTCTATATACATGCGGGCTAGAGTAGAGTGGAATGGGGTCTAAGAGCAAGGGGAGATGGGCAGCCGGGTATTTGGTTTTTTTTTCAGCCGGTGTTTTACTATTTGTGAGCGCGTGTTGCAAATTGTTTTATGGGAAGTCACCTCAGTATAGGAAGCCTCTCATTGAGGGAAGTCCCACCCTATGGAAGAACCATAGTATGGGAAGTCCACTGTGGGAAGTCTCATATAGGAAGTTCCTCTTTACAGGAAGTTCCCTCAAATGGAAAGTCAATAAAGTCCCACTTGGCAAGCCCCACATTATGCGATAAGCCACATTATGGGAAGACCAAACTATGGAAAGTCTCCTCTTGGTGGAAATCATGGACAGTAGCCTCCATTTTGAAAAAACCAGCCTTTTATGAGAGGTCTCTATATACAAGGGCTTCCAAAGCAATGAGTGACGCTAATTACACACAACATGCAATCATGCAGACTTGCTAGATGAATCAACCAACATTGACCAGGGTTTTCATTCTGTGTGAATAATTCTCAGAGTGTTCTATAACCCATGTCACATGAGACAATTTACAGCCAACCAGTTCCAGGCAATCTCCAAGAAGAAAAAACATTCACATTTCAACGTTTTCACAAAGAGTTAGGACTAGTCCTAACTTAGGACAAGTTCAAGGAAATATTAAAAACTTGTCCTACATGTAAGTTAGGACAAGTAACTGATCTTAACTCGAGATAAAACTAGTCTTAACTCTTTGTGACATCCACCCCTGTACATGTAGCATGCCCTGCAGTTGGTTGCCTCCAAGTTGCCTGTAAAAGTTGCCTCCCGTGACAAGGCCCTTAGAATGAATGATCAAACCCTTTCAATGGGGGAAATTAAAAGAAACCTTGTTGAATGTTGAGAATGATTTTGTTTGTTTTTGCTCCTAGACTTCTCGCCACGTTCTCCTTTTTAGTCTTCCTCATCATCGTCCTCATCCTCTGTACTGCCGTTGGTCAAGGCCAGGTTGCCGTGGGTTACGGATGCAGTGGCTTCCTCCACTTGCAGCCGGTGACGTACGGCCTCGTACGTCTTGCTGTTGAGGCTCCGGTTGGATACGCCGTGCATCTCAAAATCTTTGTACATTTTCTGCATCAAACCGAAGGAAATCACAAAAAATATAAAAATCAAGCTATAAACCACAAGGGAAACTGATGAGGGAAGTTTTGAAAAACATGGGTCTGAACATAGAAATATTTACTGGAGCGAGACTCGAACCAACGACCTCTGGATTAGCATACAAGTACTCTAGTAACTGAGCTATCTAGCCCTATGGAGAATATCGTTTACTTAGTGTGTGTTTATCCACTTGTCATAAATAGATGGCGCTTCACATAATGTTTTTATTATTTAGACTTGATGTTTTGCGTGGTGGCAGAGTAACAAATATTTATGCTGCAACACCATGTAGATAAATCTCGTTTGAGTTTACTTTAAGTTTTGACAACCCCCACACCCAGTTGGAATCCAGCTGTTTTCCGAAGTCTCCAGCAGTGATGACAGACAGTGTATCCAAATCGTTTAGCCCTACGGTTCTTCTCAGAACTACCATCACTCAAACGAGATTTGTAGACATGGTAACTATTTCTTACTGTTATTATTATCATGATGACTTACATTGGTAACACGTAGCAATGTGCTGAGTTGATGTACATGCAGCTGAAGGTCCATCCTATCTGACAACCAGTCACACAACAGGTTCATGTTGGCTGTATAAAATGCCTGCAAGTAATACAATAGAATCACTACAATCAAGACTCCTACTAATACAATAGAATCACTACAATCAAGACTCCTACTAATACAATAGAATCACTACAATCAAGACTCCTACTAATACAATAGAATCACTACAATCAAGACTCCTACTAATAATACGACAAACTCTGGTATGCTTTCCAAGTCCAGTTTTCACAGCTCAACTTTTGCAGACTCTTTGAAGAATCCGGTGTTACAACAATCTAATCTAAGGCCAAATAAAAAAAATACCAGTTGATCGTCCCCGACCACATCCTTTTTTGGGGCCACATCCCTTTTTTTTACTATTTATTATTTTTTTTATTTTTTTTTTTTTAAATCCATCTTTTCAAAAGGACTGGCCAAGGAGGTTTTCCCGAATGTCAAACACATGCTCTCGAAAAAGTGTAACCATCTGTTCCATAAAACAATTATTAGTGAATGCCTACCAGCAAATCTTTTTAGTGTTATCCGACCCTGTTAGTGTTAGTGTTAACACAGGTCCTCATGCAACTAATAAAGGTATAAAATGAATTTTTGGTTGATTCAAACTGAAGAATTGGTGGCCTGTTTGATTTGAAATACTAAGCAGCCATCTTGAAAAAAAAGAGTAAATAGTAAATAATAAGGCCCTCATCCTCCTCTTCTTTTGAAAAATCCGAACAATCAACTGGTATTTTTTTATTTATTTGGCCTAATCTAATCTAATCTAATCTAATCAAACAATCATATAATGGAACCAAATAAAATGGACAATCCAGGCAGTTACTGTATGATTACAGTTGTATTTTAGTCAGAATCATTAGTCTACAAACAAACTCACACTAGAAATGTTTCCAAAATGTTACAAAGTTGATTAGACAATTTAAAAAGATAATAAAGCAGGGTCTTTTAATGACCCTTAACTCACATCAAATAGCGAATAGATGAACTCATCATCATGTAGACATTCTCTGACTTCATCTAGGTTCTCACAGACAAAGCAAGCATAGTCATCAGCCACCTCCGATCCGGGTTTCTGTACAAACGAAAAACAAACATAAGTTTTTTTTGTTTTTTTTACAGGCAGTGGACACTATTGGTAATTACTCAAATAATTATTAGCATAAAAACTTACTTGGTGACGAGTAACGGGAGAGGTTGATAGTATAAAACATTGTGAGAAACGGCTCCCTCTGAAGAGATTTAGTTTTCTAGAAAGAAGTAATTTTCAACGAAATTGATTTTGAGACCTAAGATTTAGAATTGAGGTCTCGAAATCAAGCATTTAAAAGTACACAACTTAGTGTGACAAGGCTGTTTTTCTTCCATTATTATCTCGCAACTTTGATGACCGATTGAGCTCAAAATTTCACTGGTTTGTTATTTAATGCATATGTTGAGATACACTAAGTGAGAAGACTGGTCTTTGACAATTACCAATAGTGTCCAGAGTCTTAAAGTCTGCAGATTTGTTCCTGTTCTCAAGGAAGACACTTTAGGTAGAATTAATCTCAGCAAATGAAATGTGTGCGTGGATGTCATAAAGCTGTTGCCTCTAATGTCCAACTTGATTGTCGTTTCATTCTTTTTCAAGTGCCCTGGTCATTGGGCCAATAACATCCCTTTAATCTTTCTCAGCTCCCAATAGGGAGTATACAGCCCCGAGCTGCCGCGGCGCTCCGAAAGCTTTTCATTCACAATATCAACCTCTACCCTCGCAGGTACCCATGTATACCCCTGGGTGAAGAGAAGCAATTATAGTAAAGTATCTTACTCAAGGACACAAGTGTCAAGACCGGGATTCGAACCCACAATCCGATGACTAAACCACCAGAACTTGAATTTGATGTTCTTTACCACTCGGCCAGGACATCCAACTGTTTTTAGTGTTATAAAATATTAAAAAAGAAGTCCACATAATTTTCATACGAATGACAATGATGACTTACCGTGAAGGAGAGAATGGAAGCCATGAATGTACCCTCGTCGTATCGAGCCAGCTTAGAGAGCATGCCCTCTAGGACGCAACGCATCTTGGCCACCAATGTATTGATCAGTATGGAACTCTGTGTCTGAACGACATCGTCAATCTTGGTGTGGTACTGATGCTGGTAACAAATTACATACAAATCACATCATACAAATGTCTCTCCAATCATCAGGGTTTCTTGCAATAATAATAATTATAGCATTCAACCCCCACCCCCCTTTTTGTCCCCCTGTTCATTGTTTACCCCCTACTTTTTTCTGTATGCTTTCTAACCCCATTCATGTATTTCCACTTCACTGCTAATGTTTCACTTAGTTACCTGTTCATGTTTGTTGTGTTGTCATTTAGCCTTCGAGGGTCGAAACGTCAGGCCATTAACTATTTTTTTTGCATTTATACCCTCGGTCCATTTGGTTGGTAAGTTGTTTGCAACAGCTAATTTTATTTTCTCAATAATTATAGTAATAATAATAATATCAAAGTCTTATATAGCGCACGTATCTACCAAACAAGGTACTCAAGGCGCTGAGTATATATACAAACTTTCAGAAAGATAGATTATTGCAGTGATGAATTCTGATTCCAATTATTTAGCACCTTAAAAGGGTTTACAAGGTGCTACGGCGCATCCAGCAGCCACAGCCACGAACACCGGGGTGAACCCCTTCTCTTTTTGATAAGTGCACTAGGTTAATTTACATGCATTATACACCAAAATGCAAGGTGTATTCTCATTTAAGTTGTTAATGTTTTCTGAACTTGTAACTACATAAAGTAGGTGGTGACTTTAAACTGAAGAATGGTGGTCAGTTAGAATTAAAATGTTTGGCAGCCACCTTTGAAAGAAATAACAAACACAAATTTTAAAAGGTCCTCATCCTCCTCATTTTGGAAAAACCCGGACATCAACTGGTATTTTCTTTTACTTGGCCTTAACTGATTTGGGTTATCGACCCAATCAACTGCCACCAGGGGCACGTTGCTCCCCTTCTCCTGGGGCTGACCAGGGTTTGTCATGAAAAATATATTTGGGCAATAGGACCATCGCAGATTTGTCTTTTGAAAACGAGTAGATTTGTATTTTGGTGGTAGTTGTTCTGTGGACTTGAACTTACATTCTCCTGGTCCTTAGAGACGGGGCAGAGCTTTGACGATTGGACCTTGGCATCGGTCAATACGTTCATCATGACGCACATCTCAGAGGGCACGCGGTAATCACAGTTTACCCGACCTTTCTTGACCCATACTTCAAATGCTTTCATCGTCCTAGAGTCACATACATGTAGAAGAAGAAAAATACTTGAGTGATTATTCCGCCTATTGTTTGAAAAATCTAGAAATTAATATCTAAAAGACAACTCATTGTCTCAGTGCTGTTGCAATTTCATTTATAGTGATCAAAGGGCAATTATAAAAAATTCATATTAAAGTTTAAAAGTGAAAAATATATAATTTGTTTGACAATGATGTTTCTTTTTGTCAAACAATTACTTTGGAGACCACTGTTGATCAAGAAACTTCATTTACCAGAGGCTCCGACAAAAGTTTTATGAAATCCAGACATAACAACATTATAGTTCTGAGCAGACAAACTTATACTGCAAATGAAAGGCAAAATTATCCGCTAATTTCAAAGTTTAATTCCTCAAGCTCCGCCCTTAATTCACCATGTTCTTTGGCCGATCATAAATGCGTGTCAAAACAAATCTAGAAAAGTCCTTCTACATGTAACCCACCTTTTGAAATGAAATTTTCACAGGTTAGTTTTATTATTTAAATCTATACATGTTTTTAACTTTTTAAATGCAGAAAAAAAGAGGAAATGGCCGAAAGTTAAATTGCACTGTTGTAAAAAGAATAAGAGTAACTCAGATGATCAGCTGAAAAGCTGCATGCCTGGATTTAGGATGAAAACAATAGAACAGTTCCAAAAACAAATGGTCTACTTTTCCTTTTAAGCAACTCTAGTAAATTGATCCCAGCTGAAAAGCACCAACCTATTGACGCAGGATTCGATCATATCAGCAGCCATGAGCTTGAGACGGTGGTCTAGGTGCTTGGCAAACTCCTCCTGGGGCCAGTGCAGGTCTCGGATGAACGTCTGCAGGGCGTCCAGCTTCCAAAATAGGTCCTCGGAGGTTTCTGTCCCATTACTTTATATGTACAAGAGAATTACATCAAAGACATAGTCAAGACATAGTCAAGACATAGTCAAGACATAGTCAAGACATAGTCAAGACATAGTCAAGACTCTTTCAGATCATTTTTGCTTTTCATTTGCAGTCAGGATTTCAAAAAAGTGGTTTTGCATGTTTTGAAGCTCCTGGTGGCCTCCAAAGTAATGGTATCAAAAAGAGAAATATTCCCCTTTTTTTTTTTTTTTTTTTTAAAGACCTTTGATTTCTAGGGATGTGCAAGTAAGGAGTTTCAAAAGGTGGTCAAGTCTTTTCTTTAATCTGGAGCGAATATGTCCAAGCAGAAAGAATAATCCCTAATAGGAATACACAATCTGAGAAGGGTTCTTCGGTAACACTTCTAAAAAACAACAAATTGAGGCACAAAAACGAATATCTTATTGCAAATAACCACATTAATACTTGTACTTCTCAGTGACATTTTTTAAACAAAAGTTTTTATCGCCAACAATTTTAAGAGTGCACTCTCGAGTGATTACCAAACAGACACTGTCCCTATAACCTATTTCAAAACTTCAGAATGCTAGCTGGCAGCAGACTTACCGGGTAAATTTCAGAACTCCTTGTATCTTGCAATGGGAGACCTTCAGAATGCTAGCTGGCAGCAGACTTACCGGGTAAATTTCAGAACTCCTTGTATCTTGCAATGGGAGACCTTCAGAATGCTAGCTGGCAGCAGACTTACCGGGTAAATTTCAGAACTCCTTGTATCTTGCAATGGGAGACCTTCAGAATGCTAGCTGGCAGCAGACTTACCGGGTAAATTTCAGAACTCCTTGTATCTAGCAATGGGAGAACTTCAGAATGCTAGCTGGCAGCAGACTTACCGGGTAAATTTCAGAACTCCTTGTATCTTGCAATGGGAGACCTTCAGAATGCTAGCTGGCAGCAGACTTACCGGGTAAATTTCAGAACTCCTTGTATCTTGCAATGGGAGACCTTCAGAATGCTAGCTGGCAGCAGACTTACCGGGTAAATTTCAGAACTCCTTGTATCTTGCAATGGGAGACCTTCAGAATGCTAGCTGGCAGCAGACTTACCGGGTAAATTTCAGAACTCCTTGTATCTTGCAATGGGAGACCTTCAGAATGCTAGCTGGCAGCAGACTTACCGGGTAAATTTCAGAACTCCTTGTATCTAGCAATGGGAGACCTTCAGAATGCTAGCTGGCAGCAGACTTACCGGGTAAATTTCAGAACTCCTTGTATCTTGCAATGGGAGACCTTCAGAATGCTAGCTGGCAGCAGACTTACCGGGTAAATTTCAGAACTCCTTGTATCTTGCAATGGGAGACCTTCAGAATGCTAGCTGGCAGCAGACTTACCGGGTAAATTTCAGAACTCCTTGTATCTTGCAATGGGAGACCTTCAGAATGCTAGCTGGCAGCAGACTTACCGGGTAAATTTCAGAACTCCTTGTATCTTGCAATGGGAGACCTTCAGAATGCTAGCTGGCAGCAGACTTACCGGGTAAATTTCAGAACTCCTTGTATCTTGCAATGGGAGACCTTCAGAATGCTAGCTGGCAGCAGACTTACCGGGTAAATTTCAGAACTCCTTGTATCTTGCAATGGGAGACCTTCAGAATGCTAGCTGGCAGCAGACTTACCGGGTAAATTTCAGAACTCCTTGTATCTTGCAATGGGAGACCTTCAGAATGCTAGCTGGCAGCAGACTTTACCGGTAAAACTTCCGTAAGTAATGTTGTCCTGAGCATGCCAATAACAATGGATTTTACCTGGTAAGTCTCCTGCCATCAAGCGTCCCAAAAGTCCTCTATTACTTAAACAATAATATGCAGCGCATGAAAATTAAAGGCAGTGGACACTATTGGTAATTACTCAAAATAATGATTCGCATAAAACCCTACTTGGTGATGAGTAATGGGGAGCTGTTGATAGTATAAGACATTGTGAGAGACGGCTCCCTCTGAAGTGCCATAGTTTTCGAGAAAGAAGTAATTTTTACTCAAATTTGATTTCGAGACCTCAGATTTAGAACTTGAGGTCTCGAAATCAACCATCCAAACGCACACAACTTCGTGTGACAAGAGTGTTTTCTTCTTTCATTATAATCTCGCAACTTTGATGAGCTCAAATTTTCACAGGTTAGTTATTTTATGCATATGTTGAGATACACCAACTGTGAAGGCTAGTCTTTGACAATTACCAATAGTGTCCACTGCCTTTAACATACTAGCTGTGTCAGAGGTTTCAGGCATTTACCCACCCTTTGGGCTCCCATTTCTCTCTTTCGAAGCCTCTGTGGATGGATTGCGCAATAGACGACTCCATCAAGTCTACATAGCGAATGACCTGAGGGGCAAACGTGTCCTGTAGATGCATGTGGAACCGTCCACCGTTCAAATCTGTGCAACAAAAAAAACATCAATGTTACTAGAGTCCTTTATGGGAGATCTTTATTAGACAAACTTTATTCAGTCCATTGTTGGTCATACGTGGGGCAGCATGCTTCCGAGCAACAGCAGCGCAGTTTACTTTTGTTACCCCTGACCCGCATGATTTGCCCTTACTTTGATCCCTTCTGGTTGTCCTACCATTTGGTCTTGTTCCCCTCCTACATGCTCCGCCCCAGTTGACCTCATTCATTTATTCATTGCAAATTTCGCCACAGCATCTTGTAAACCGTTACATGGTGCTGCTCCATAATAAATGGGTCTTTAATTTCGGAAACAGCTCCATAGAAAACTTAAGGAGCACTTGAGATGTCCTTCGAATGTGATAAAAACACTAAATAAGAAAAACACTGAATAAGAGTATTGTTATGAATATGATATAATTTGTTTTAGCCTTTTTACTCAGATGGGTATTAACCACTGTCGACTCACCGAGTACTTTTCCCTGAGATCTGGGAGTATACAGTGCTGAATACACATCGGTGTAGGGGTAAAACAAATTATGTTCTTTATCACCAATCCAAAAATATTATCTTTTAAAATTGACAATAATTCTCTATAGAAAGCCGCAATTCAAAAAAGGGCACCTACTTTCCAGACGAAGGTAGTCATTGAGCAGCTGAAACAGAGGGAAGCTGTCCCAGGTGTCAGGGGGTTGAACCTCGAGGGCGCTGTCCATATCCACAGCAAACAGCGACCAAAAGATCTCTGCATGTTCTACCAGTAGTTCACTGAACCATGCAAATGCCTTAAGTGGAAAGAGAGTAGAAAATTATTGGTAAAGAAGTTGTCCTGATAAGAGTCCTTGATTTATTTTAAGTAGTCTGTATATGATCTGGTTTTAGTGCTCTCTATGGCTGGGTTAACGCAGGGTTAACCTGGCGCTAGATCTGAATTAACTTAACTTTGCTAACATGTTAATCTGGTTTAACTTAACTTGGATTGGCTTAATCTAGATTAACTCTTTCTTGATCTGGATTAACTTAATTTGGAGGCCATTTTCAACTTGGGCCAAGTTGGTTTGTGTTACTAATTAAAGCGTCTTGCAATAAGCCTTTTTGAGTTATGGCGGACACAATGCTACAACACTATAAGGTTTGGGTAAACTTGCGTGATACACCCAAACCAAACAGTGCACTCCTATCACGTCCGCCATACCTCATGGGGGACACAATGCTACAACACTATAAGGTTTGGGTAAATTTGTGTGTATACACCCAAACCAAACAGTGCACTCCTATCAAGTCCGCCATACCTCATGGGGGACACAATGCTACAACACTATAAGGTTTGGGTAAACTTGTGTGTATACACCCAAACCAAACAGTGTTTCTATCAAGTCCGCCATACCTCATGGGGGACACAATGCTACAACACTATAAGGTTTGGGTAAACTTGTGTGTATACACCACAACCAAACAGTGCACTCCTATCAAGTCCGCCATACCTCAAAAAGGCTTATTGTGATTATCTGATTCTGTGTTAAAGCCAGTGCTGCTGTTAGAGTTAGCTTGTTAGGTTATTGCACAAGACACACTAAGCAATTACGACTTTGACACCTAACCCTAGCCGTGGGGACATTTTTGTTTAAAGAATCAGACAAGATAATCAAACTAATAAGACTTGTGCGCGAGAAGGAAAATGTTTGAAGGGATTTTGACAATTTTGCAACAAAAACAGAAGGAAATCAATGGAGAGGTTTGTACCCCAAAATTTATTAAATGTTATCAATCTGAGCCATTAGGTCAAATGATTTTTATGAAGACATTATTTGAGGTACTGCCGTCCATTGATCATAACCAACCCTGTTTATACAGTGTGTCATAGTTCAACTGTAAACCACGCCCACTCCAAATAAACTGGTTACATCGATCAGAAGCTTATAGGATTTGCATTGAGCTAGTTTGTAATATGCAAGAAAGGTATAATAACGTGGCTTGGATTCTTCATACCAAACATTCTTCAAAGACTGAAGTCTTCTTAGAATTAAAACTATCTGTCATAAGAAATGCTTCTGAAGGACAACATGGGTGATTTGTGGTGAAATTGCACACGATTGTGTGCCAGCTTTGATGCTGAAAGTAGCGAAACGTTAGGCGTGCAGCAGTGCTGTTTCAGTTTTGATTTTTAAGCATCAATTGAAACAGATATTGGTCACAACTAAAAGAAGAATATTAAGAAAAACAATAGACCTGCTGGTTTTGTTTACAGTGTCATCTTTTAATGAGCGACTCACGGGGACGCTAGGGGGCAGCAGGTAAATCCAATGTTCTCAGAATTGTGCACAAGCTCAGACACTATGCAAACAATGGAAATTTACCTGGTTAAAGACAGTTGACACTACTGGTATTTTTCAAAAACCAGTCTTTTCATTTGGTGTACATGTATTTCAACACATGCATAAAACAACAAATCCGTGAAAATTTGAGCTCAATTGGTCGTCAAAGCTACGAGAAAACTATGAAAGAAAAAAACGCCCTTGTCAGACGAAGTTGTGTACTTTCAGATGCCTCAGATTTAGATTTTGAGGTCTCGAAATCAAACTTGTGAAAAATTACTTCTTTCTCGAAAACTACGTCGCTTCAAAAGGAGCGTTTCTCACAATGTTTTATACTATCAACCTCTCCCCATTACTCGTTACCAAGTGAGGTTTTATGATAATAATTATTTTGAGTAATTACTAATAGTGTCCACTGCTTTTATGTCTGCTGTCACCTACATTTCAAAGTCTCCTTTTATTAAACAGAAAAGGACTATTGACCCCTGGTACTGGCATCAAATGCTTTTACTGTTCGTCCACTGTCTGCCATTTTAGGAGTCAAAATGGTTGTAAGGATATGATTTTGAACTCCATGTAAGTGCCGCGCATTCCCTCAAATGCACACTGCATAGTAACAAAATTTATTCATTGGGTGCTGCAGAGCTGCTAAAATTACTTTCAGCAGAATGGGGACAGAGTTTTCATAATCGGGGAGATTTTAAATTTTGTTCATATAAACACTGAAACATTGGGGGAGGTTTTAGGAATTTTCTAAAGAATCAGAGAGAATTTGCAGCTCTCATGATGAGCGAGTTGGAACAACTAAAATTAACAATTGCTTAGCAAAAGCAAAGGGCCCGATTTCATAAAGTTGTTATAAGCAGAAAATCCTGCCTAGCAAAGTTCTTTGTTAAGCAAAAAATGAGTGGACACCAGTTGCAACAGTGCAAACTTTATGGAATTAAGGGCTGGTAACCGGTTTCTTCTGAGCAAGATTTCTCTGTGCTCAGCAAGATGTTGGAGCATACAGGGTTTATGAAATTGGGCCCAGGTGACTTTTAGATTTATTAGTTGCACTCTTGCTGCAGTAAACACACTGATTAATAATAGTCAATTTGTTAAAAGTTAAAAACAGAGACAGAAAAAGAAATCAAATGAATAAAATTGATGGTACAGCATTGATAAACAATCAAATGATGATTAAAGGCATTGAACACGCTTTGTCAAAGACCAGTATTCTCACTTGGTGTATCCCAACATTATGCACAAAATAAATTCTGTGGGAACCCAGACTCAATTGGTCATCGAAGTTGCCAAAGAGAACATGGAAGAAAAAACACCCTTGATGCAAAATATTTGAGTGAGAAGTTTGCTCTTTTTTCAAAAACAACGTTACTTCAAAGAGAGCCTTTTCTCACATTGTGTTATACTATCAAGTAATTTTTTATGCTAACAATTATTTTAAGTAACTACCAATAGTGTCAACTGCCCTTTTTAAAAAATGCTTTTATAGTAACAAGAAACATCTTCATCAATGAGAAGATGACAACTGATATTAAAACAGATTACCGGTGGGCCAACTTTAATGAGCACAGAAAACTAAAACACGCCAAAATACTTGTGAACAACTGCACTTCTTCAAAGCACAAGATGCAATTTCTGTATTGTTTTCCCTGTAACTTTTTTGGACAGCACTTTACCTAAGTCAATGATATACCATCTTGTTAAAAACATCTACTGCAAAATAGGAATAAAGAGAGGATAAAAGAGTGGTAAAGAAGATAATCAAAGAAAAAATATGCAAGATGTTTTGTTTTACTGTTAAATTGTTTTTTATAAATGGTTACATTTAAGTTATAGAAATAGCTTTATTGGTAATTGTTCACGAATGGAACACTTTATTATGAAAAGGTAGGTTCACCTCTGTACATGTTACCCGGTTCGAATCCCACCTCAGACCAGAGCCTTGCATGTGGATTGGTTAACAGTCCCTACCTGATTGTGAGGGTACTCCTCCTTTGGGGTTTTCCTCCCACATCTAAAACTACAACTTTCTTCTTGTTTCCTATTCGTCACCGTTATAATTTAAATTTAATTCTCACATACATGTACATGTATGACCTTGGCCAGATATCGAACCAGGACAACAGTGGTCAGGGGCTCGCGCATTACACACAAGCCACCCAGCAACCCTTTTGTAACTCTGTATTTCTGGCCATTTGGCTTACCTTGCCTTTTTCAAGGCAAAGTTGGTGGTTGAGCAATTTGTCCTAACTTTCCATTACATGATAAATCATACATGTAATCATTAAAAGGTTATCAGCAACAAAATTATTTTGTACATCAGGTCGACCATCAATAAAATATGTAATGTTCTTTAACTTCACCTACAGATATCATGATCAACCTGCACTTGGTGTGTTGACTTCTTGCCCCCTGCCCATCCCCCCCCCCCCCCACAATGCATATCTACCATTTCAATCATCTTTGGAGTCAGTTCCCTTGTGTTCATTTTGACTACAAACATGGCAGATAGGATAGGCGCGTTGTGTAAAGCCCCAATACACAAGTAACTGACATAGTCACACTATATCACTTGTATAGCCATCATGAGGATAGGTGCGTTGTGTAAAGCCCCAATGGACAAGTAACTGACATAGTCACACTATATCACTTGTATAGCCATCATGAGGATAGGCGCGTTGTGTAAAGCCCAATACACAAGTAACTGACATAGTCACACTATATCACTTGTATAACCATCATGAGGATACATGTAGGTGCGTTGTGTAAAGCGTCAATAATTGACGCTTTACACAACGCGCCTGGGTCAATACACAAGTAACTGACATGGTACACACTATATCACTTGTATAGCCATCATCAATTTAATGGTCGCCATCCAGGCTAGATAAGATAAGACTGGATAAGTTTGTCTTCGAGTAAACTTATTAATCCCTCATCGTAATCACAATAATTATAAATAATTACTAAAAATAATTTGTAAAAAGAAATGAATCAAAGCACAGAATTATAAATAAATGCTAAAATTTTGCTTGATTTTGCGTGTTAGTGAGATACAAAAGTCAGACACAATGAAGGTAAAGAAACGGCCCGAATGATCGGGAGTAAAATGCAAAAAAAAAACAGTTAGTGGTGTTAGGCATGGACAGAAATAACTGTTTCAAGATGTACCTACCCCAACTATGCCATTGTTTCCAATAGTAACAGCTTCCGCTACCTCAAAAAAATCACCATTGATTTTAAAAACCAAAGCTTTTAACACAGGGATTTTAGAATGTTTCCGGCAAGAAGCCACAGCAGGTGCCTCAGATAAATCAATGGTTTCTTGAAGGAAATATTTCAATCAAGGATTTTTCTTTGGTATTGGTTTCAATACTAGCAAAATGACCCTTTTTTATTCATGTCTTGAAATTTGCAGTTTACAGCAAAAGAAAAACTGAGTTCTACAAACTTCAATAATGATTTCCAAAATCTTACTATTTTTATTTATTTATATTTGTTTGATATATATGGAAAAGCTTCCAATATACGAAAAGGACAAACATCTGGAAATTGGTGGTACATCTTCAAACAGCATAAAACAAAAAAACACTGTCACAGTCATTGATGTAAAAAAAAATAAAAAATAATTAAATAAACAAATAAAGTAAATATGATCTGGTTAACATTCATCCAGCTACATGAACGCAGGTTGGGGGAAGTTAGAAAAAAAGACAAGAAAAACAAAGCAGCTCAAAAAAAAAATAATATTGATTAAAAGAAATGATTAAAACAGCCTGTTTATACACACAAGCAACAATGTTGGGATGGCAAAGACAATTATACCTGAGATTCTTTGTGTTTGTCGCGCTGCGTCGAGATGGAGGAAAAAATGGAATGGTGATGGCGACGAAGGTAGGAGGAGATAAAAAAATATATATCAAAAGACAAAGGGATCAAAATACGATGGATACAATAAATGTGAATGCTTATGAAAGAGTGGCTTGATAGTGGGGGGGGGGGGGTACGGGGTAGGGTTCGAGAGTGGGTGTGGTGGGGGTCAAATTGGTGGGTACTGGAGAGGAGGGGCGGGTTATGATACAGGGCTCTTCAGGACTGGGGTTGGGGCTGGTTTATACTTGATGTGGAACTGAAAACTAATGTAGAGGTGTCACAAAGCTTGTCCCTATTTTGGTGGCAGTTGGGCTTGGCATTTTTTTGTTATTTTTTTCTTTTTACATGAAGTGGTCTTCTGTAGCTTTTTTGTTTAAACCTTGTTCAGTACCATAGCATTTCCTGAGGGGCAAGTTTGTATGTGTGTGTAATATATTAGACTGTTTTTGTCAATGTGGCCCTGAGTAATACAAAATTATAATTATCATTACTTGTAGATGCGGCTCATTATTTCCAGTTGAAAATTACTAAATAATCGAGTCCAAAATTTCTAACACTGGTATCTGCATTGCATATTGCATTTCACTCATACTTCCTACGAATGCGATTGCGAAGTGAATTTTGACTTGCTGTTTTCGCAGCGAATGTTCAGCAGTTAAAGACAGCTCAACTGTTGTGAACTATTTGTTGCAAATTTGTGACGTCAAAATGTGTGGACCGGGCTGTAGTGAAATGTTTCAAGGTACATTCGTACTTCTTGCAGATGCAAATGCGAAGATGAGAATGTCAAGAGATTCAAGATCACAGGACTGAAGAATTCTTAGTCACAGATGATTGAGTTTTTATTTTGTGGATGCACATCACATCTAACAGATTGAATGACCTTGGGATTCAAGATGCATTGCTTGGGATCAGCCTTAAAGACACTGGACACTAATTGTCAAAGACCAGTCTTCTCACTTGGTTTATCTCAACATATGCACAAAATAACAAACCCTTTGAAAATTTGAGCTCAATTGGTAGTTGAAGTTGCGAGATAATAATGAAAGAAAAAACACCCTTGCTTTTGTCAAAAGAAGTTCTGTGCTTTCAGATGCTTGATTTTTCGAGACCTCAAAATCTAATTCTGAGGTCTAAAAATCAAATTTGAGGGAAAATTACTTCTTGCTAGAAAGCTATGTTACTTCAAAGGGAGCAATTTCTGACAATGGTTTATACTACCAACAACTCCCCATTACTCGTTACCAAGTAAGGTTTTATGCTAATAATTATTTTGAGTCATTACCAATAGTGTCCACTGCCTTTAATTATTGGCTTTAAGGAGGACAGGGGATAGAGAAGAAGGCGAGGAGGATAAGAAAAGACAAGATTAAGAAATGAGTAAAGATAAGTTTGATATAATGGAAGAGAATAAAGGACGAATAAAAAGGGATAAGAACAAAATGGCGAATAGATAAGGAAAGAGGACAAGAAGATAAGGAAAGAGAACAAAGGAATAAGAAAAAAAGAAAAAGAGAATAAGGGAAAAGGACAATGGGATAAGGAAAGACAGCAAGGAAATAAGAAAAGACAAAGAGATAAGGAAGAAGATGGAGACGATAAGGAATAAGGGAAGCTTAAGAAAAGGAAAAGGGGATTAGACAAGCTGACAAGTGAGAAACCAGGGAATCTATTTAAAAGTATATTGGGGTTGTGGGGAAAAGGGAACTGGTATTTAAAGTCAAGGAAGTTTGAATGGGCAATATGTTAGATTTGAGCAGTACAGGGGATCTGACTTTGAAGACGTGAAGATTCTAGAAGTAGTATAAAAGAGACATTGTGGAATATTTTACATGGTGGGGGAAGGGGTCTGGGATCTCCAGAGTTAGAGCAGCGATAAATCAAGAACAAGTGAGAACTGCAGAGAAGAAAAGGAGAAGCTTGTGTTGAAGAGTAAGGCCGAGTTTGATTTGTCAACTATGGCGCTGCGCCTTGATCCCCATGGTGACATGCATTGAAGCATAGCTAGGTCCTTAGCAACAGCCACAGCCACCAGAATCAACATGGCCTTGATCAAAGTTTAGACATCTCAATTGGAAAGGGGGTGTGAGAGGGATCGAGCTGGATTCAAGGTGAGAGGTTGAGAAAGAGGTTGAAAAGAGCCAGCATTGTGGGGAGGGGAATGAAAGGCGGTGATGAAGTAAGGACAATGTATTTTGGTCTTCTAACAACATAGGGTAAGACAGAAAAATGGTTCTACATGGGGCATTAACTGTGAAACTAATGACTGCTTGAAGAGGCAGAGTGGAACTGTTTGAAGACCATGGAGGGGGGGGGGGTCAGCAATAGTGATAAGACGGAGACTTGAAGAAGGTGAAAAGAACTGAGGAGGGGATCCATCCTTTGTCCCATTAACAATAATTGATGTAAACAAAATGAGGAAAAAGTAGTCTGGCCCCTTCATAGATTTGGAAATGGTACACAGTACGTGATAGATGTATATAGCATGATATACATGACATAGTATGTAGGGCAAGAAATAGAGCAAATAGTGGATAGTTAACAAGTAACAAGCAGGCCTGAAATCACATTCTATAAAGAGACAGGCCACCATGGTATGGCAACACATTTCTGGGGCTCTTTTTATTATTTCAGAAACAGACTGGGTGCGGGGGCGTAAGGGGTAAGGGGCTGGAGGTGGGGGTTAGGTTGGGTAAAGAGAGGCAAGTGTAGCATCTTGGGTGAAATGATAGGGTAGAGGTTTGGGAGAGGTGGGGCAAGTGTATGTGTTGGGGAGGCGTAAAAGGGGTAAGGGGAAGAAGGGTGGTTAAGTGAGGGGGGGGGGAAGTTAGAGATCTACATAAAATCTTGGGTGAAAGAACAGGTTAGAAGTTTGGGAGAAGTGGGACAAGTGTGTGTGTGTTTGGGGAGGTAAAAGGCAAAGGGGAAGGAGGGGTCGGGTTGGGGCTAGATGGGCGTTTAGAGAGGTGCAGATAGAATATTGGGTGAAAGAATCGGTTAGAGGTTTGGTAGAAGTGGGACAAGTGGTGTTGAAGGGGTTGTAGGGTAGGGGATGGAGAGGTTGGGTTGGGGGCAGCAGGATTCCGAAGGCTAATCCACTTATAAACATCTCTTTGTAGATGGAGATAATAGTAGCAAACAAATGAATTGAACAAATACAAATAAAAAAGTATGGCAATGGCCGGCTTTCAGTACCATTCCACTAACTTGATAATCAACCACTGTTAACGATGAATGCCAGGGGAAGGGGGAATACATTGCCACAAATGCAAGGGGGGAGGAGGGTTGTGGGTAAGGCTTGTGACCTGCCAATAACCTGCCCATCTGATGCGTATGTATGAGCATGCACATGTCATGCATAATTAAGGCATTTTGCATAACCTACTGGCTCTCTATAGTTTCAAGAATCAATTTTTTTCTGATTTACCAACCATTAATGTAAACTGCACTGCATGCATAGAGTGCCGTGACTGCATGGGAGTCAGCCCCCCTCTTTCATCATTTTGTTTGCGTCTCGTTTTTTCCCACAAAGATGATCACTAGTACTTAAAAGCAGCAACCTCTGGGCGTATTGCTCTTGGTACTGCTTTTTTTATCGCATGGATCTCTAGACTCTTTTCTTTGTCTGCAACTAGGGCCCACATTCATAGCGCTGTTTAACGGTAAGCAAATTTTCATGCTTACTGTAGCAGAAAAGGTGTGAACATATTTCACAGGTTTGTTAGCGAGAAAATTAGGCGGCCATTTTGTGCTTTGAGTGGATTTGTATTGTTTGTCATTCATTTTTGTGCAGTAAACACTGAAAAGGTTAGCATACCTTTTCGTGCGCTTATGGTAAGCAGCACTATAAAATGTTAATTGTGCAAGAAGCACCAAATACGGCTACTAAGCAGCTCTATGAAACTGACCCCTGATGATTAATTCAAACAATCCATAAAACTGTCATCCTTTCCCAAGTGACAATGACCTCCTAACATCCTATGCCCAATTTCAGAGCTGCTCCAGCACAAAAAGTAGCTCGGCAAAAATAATGATGTTTACCAATATAAGGTTATCAACCATGTAATATGTGCACAATGTACTATCTGTGGCTGGTTTCCTGCTTATTTTTTGCCAAGCATAATTTGTTTAGCAGTAGTTTTTGTTTTTAGCAGCTCGGTGAAATTGTGCCCTGATCTCAAATTGCCACAACCCCCATCTCCCCAAACCTCCATCTGTACACCGTTTTCTTTAGATCCATTTTTCATAGAAGGATGCTCAGACATTTCAGATTTATCCTCATAATAACATTGACACCAGGGCTCAATTTAAGCGGCAAATACTGTTTAAGAAATCCCTGCTTAGCAATAATGAGCAGGACACAGCCATAAATTGTACATGTGACATGGGAGTTGGGTCGGTAAGCTTATTCTGATAAGCACAACTTTGTTTTTCTTAGTTTATTTTTGTGCTAAAGCAGCGCTAGGAAATTGGGCCATGGAGCGGGCTTAGAGTAAACCAGTGTGTTCCTGGGAGTAAGTCCCGTCTAGTGTTTCCTGATGTTTACTCACCTCTGCGTGATGTTCTTCATTTTGTTGCAAGACATCAATGCACAGCTCGGCGAGATGGAGAACATCCTCCAGACGCTTCTCTGGAGGGAGACCCTCACTGTTAAGACTCTCTGTTAATCAATCAATCAATCAATCAATCAATCAATCAATCAATCCATATGTCTTTAAAAATAATAATAGTGGCCCGCAAGTCCGTCACTCAGTGACGCCCAAGGCACTTTAACCTAACAGTTTTTTCCTGCAAGGTTTGTGGGACTGAATTATGAGATTAATTCCTTTTACATAGCACCATGCAATGGTTTACAAGGTGCTGTGGCGCAACATGCTGCCAATCAAACCAGGAACACCGGGGCAAGCCCCTTTTGTTTTCTTTTACAAGTGCACTGGGTTCTTTTATGTGCGTTACACACGTCACAGAATCAACAGCTTTACGTCCCATCCAAAGGACGAAACATCATGGTTAAGAGTCTTGCTTAAGGACACAGGTGTCATGACTGGAACTCAAACCCTCACTCTGCTGATCAGAAACACCAGAGTTTTAATCTGGCGCTCTTAAACCATGACACGCCACAATCAATATATTGATCAATCAATCAATAATTAATTCATCCAGAAATTGATCAATCAACACTTATTTATTTTAAACTAATCAAAATCAGTCAATCAATGGATCAAAGGCATTATTTGTTTATCAATGCTATTCTTGGGTGTATCTGTTTGGTAAAATATATTCCTTAATTTTACATTCAATAAACAACAAATTTATTGAATTTCTATAAATCAATCAAACTACTGACAAAAATTGAACAACAATAAATTTATAAAAAAAAAAAATTTTATACGCACATTCCATAAGAAAAACAGAAAAACATACTCATTAACACTGTAATTAAAACAAACAGTGTACACTGTACAGATATGGGTAAAGGGATTGTAGGTGGTTATCCTCACACAGGAACCAACATAAATGTGCAACTTGAAGTGGAATTTAGAGAAACAAAATGCTATCAAAAAAGTCACCATCTTTTCTTACTTGGGATTGATCAAAATTTGTTAACAGTTAATTCGCTGTCACACAAACCATCAGATACAAATTACTCTCAATGAAGGTGTCTCATAGTTGTAGATCTTTTCGGGCGGGGGGGGGGGGGGGGGGGGAGTAGAAACAACAAATGACATTTAGTCTTAAATCAGGAAATTTAAACAATAAATCTGCCTTCCATTGTCAGGCCTTTTACTTCACCCTTGTAAAAGGGAAAGGTAGTTTTGTTTTATGTGTAGGGCAACGAAATGAGTAAAGTAAAAAGAAAATTCTACTGGCTTATTTCAAAGGGCACCAAGGCAATGACTAAAATCATGGAGGCAGTTACCCCCTGTGAAGTAATAGGCCTGGGTGTTGCAATAGCTTGTTTTCGCTAAGATCCTATTACTGTTCTACTGGATTATTTCAAAGGGCACCAAGGCAATGGCTTAAATCATGGAGGCAGTTGCCCCCTGTGAAGTATCAGGCCTAAATGTTGCAATAGCTTGTTTTCGCTAAGATCCTATTACTGTTCTACTGGATTATTTCAAAGGGCACCAAGGCAATGGCTTAAATCATGGAGGCAGTTGCCCCCTGTGAAGTATCAGGCCTAAATGTTGCAATAGCTTGTTTTCGCTAAGATCCTATTACTGTTCTACTGGATTATTTCAAAGGGCACCAAGGCAATGGCTTAAATCATGGAGGCAGTTGCCCCCTGTGAAGTATCAGGCCTGGATGTGAAATAGCTGGTTTTCGCTTAGATCCTGTTACTGCCAAATTAACCAAGTTTGCAGTGCATTACATGTATTGGAGTTAATCAAGTATATTTTTTTCAAAATTAGTTCATAAGAAAATTCTTCCAAATGTTTATGTGCAGAAATGTTCTCAACAAAGTGTCAGGGTAAACCCATACTGAATCATTACTTTGAACGTGCAACCAAATTTACATAACAACATGCATTGTTTAATTGATTCAAGAACACAACGACACAGTCACATCAAAGAAGATTTGATTTTGAATTGAGTTGCAACAGCCATAGTCGACCTTGAGCATCCCTTGTGTAATCAGGTCGGCACAAATTTGCCAGGAAAATGCTTAAACCTTCTTTCTATTTAGGGGAGAATAATGTGTTTTTGTTCTGAGCAGCAGAATCCATTCATCAGTGGGTCATGGTTTCATTGGGACATTTAGAAAACAAATCACTCTGAAAACTCTGAAAAACCAATAACCGAGTCACTGTCAATTTGTTTTTATACCGGCGCAAAACGGTTAAAAGAGATGTTAGGAACTAAGGCTTAAGGTAACAACACATAATAATATACAATAATCCAACACACAAATACACCAATACACAAATACACCAATACACCAATACACTGAAACACCAAGACAACAAAAGTCACCTTTGCGAACATGCCCCTCCTCACCATCCTCTGGTCATGTGATAAGTCAAAGATCAAAGGTCAAACCATGCAAGGTCAGATATGGTTATGACAGAAAGGAAGAATGAGAGAAACATGATGTGTGAGCTGGATAAGATCAATCCAAGTATTAACAGTCTTTCAAGTACATGTATCCTGAGGGCCTTTTCGAAACCAGGGCTCCAGTGCTCACTTCAGCTATAGCTCTGGCATAGAGCCTAATACTGGGGCCTAAGCTGGAGCTGAAGTCAAACCACTGGTTTTCGAAAAGACTGTAACTTTACAAAATGTACATATACAATTGTTGATACATGCAGCATATTTGACTTTTGTTGGACAATTGAGTGAACCATGTAGCCATGATTGCTCACTTCATTCAGGGGAATCAGTTGATTTATCATCTTTTTTTCCTAGTAGATTTCCAACGTCTCTTTTTATGTAAGGCCAAGTAAACAAACACACCCGCCTGTGCTCTTTTTTGAAGCCCAATCCCTTTCCCTCCCCCAACCCTCCAAAAAAGGACAACATTTGTCATGTATTTTTGCCTCGTCTTAGCACTATTCTTTAGCCGATTGGTTTTAATTACCCATATTTTAAACGTCAAAGTGCTACAAAGCCAGCAATTCTTTTGTATGGCTTTTTCTTCCTAAAACAGAAATTTCTAAAAATAAAAAAGCCCCTTATCCTCCTTTTTCTAAAAATAAAAACCCAGGCAATCAACCCTTATATTTGTTCAACTCTCATCAGATATCTAAAGCAAATTTATTATAAAAACTCCTATCGCCAAAAACTTAAAGTGAAAATGACAGGTGAAAAAAGGGGACTTTTGATGAGTATATTTTTTTTAATGAGTATATGAGTAAAGATGGACGCTCATTTGTGTATACCTTCTATCCTGGCGTAGGCAGAGACACGTTCATAATTAACGAGGGCAGCATTCTCAAGACACTTCTTGATTGTGTAGCGTACCTCCTCCTGAGGTACCGGGGTTACGATGTCCTTCATCAACACCTGGGCACAAGTACAGTCAAGATAAAACAACTTCTATCTCAGGTTTAGTATATTTACTTCATAAACAAATTAACATCAAAGACGCCATGTTAAAAAAAACTGATTATTTTCATCACGCAATAAAGCTCACAGGAAACTGGCTGAGTAAACTTTAATCTAACTTTTGGGTGGACATTGAAAAATGGGATAAAAAAATGAATTATTAATCCAATGCAAATGCAGCATTAGAGGTTACAAGAGCCCTATCACACTAATCTATCCCCCTGGGGCAACCCCTGTGAATAACAGCCGGCCCTTTCACACTCGGCTAGCTTTACCCCTGATCTTACTTGGCAAATGGGCATACCCCGGTGAATACCAACACTACTCTGGAGTAGGGGTACGAGGTAATACCCCAAGATGTTCTTGAAACATGCAAGCGCAAGCCAGTGGAATAGGAACCTAGGCGGGGACAGTGTGAAAATGTGCCGAGGTAACCATGGGGTAAACAAACTCACCCTTTCCAGTAAGGACAACGTCGCCTTGAGAGCACCCTCTGGTCTTCCAAAAGGAAAACAATACCTGAGAGACACAGCAGGAACCAAAAACATTAGTTTCATTTGATTTATTTTAGTTTCAACTCATTAATAACGACAATAAAATTAATGTTGCAAGCTGTTGACAACCAAAAATAACGTATAGTACATTTGTATGAGAAATCCTAAATGGCCTGGTGTTTTGACCCCATTAGAGTCTTTCTCAAAGGCATGACATTTATCTTGGTTGTGCCTTTTTGTTGGAGTACATATACATAACTGTCCCTGTGTGTTATACAGTGCAGTGCCAATTTAACATGGTGCTGGGTTTACACGCTTACCACATGCCTGGAATTTCATCTTCGAACATGTTGAAAGGGCAAGGCCATTTTCACTTTGCAGAGAGCACTTCCATTGGAAAATCTTTAAGTCAATGGGAAACTTTTGAAGGTCACCAAGGCCAAGACCAGGGGCAACGGGGGGCCACAGAGGCCATGGTCTGTTACCATAAATAGCTTGACTCATACAATGATGAGCATGGCAGACAAGAGCCCCATGTGATAATGGTGCAAGGTTGTCAACCTATTTGGTTCACAGAGTTTGTTCTTACCTGAAATGTGTGATTTGATGTTCTAACAGACCGCGGAGTCGGTCTTTGATTTCATCAAATTTATCTTTTTCATCGATGGTTACTGTACCAATGCCATCGGGCCTTTGGATTAAAAGGAAAGTGACAAATTGCTATGATATTCAATACAAGTATTAAACCACCAGGGAAACTAAATAATATGCAAAATAACAAATCTGTGAAAATTTGGGCTCAACTGGTCATTGAAGTTACAAGAGAATAATGAAAGATAAAAGAAAAACTAGCCTTGTTGCACATCTTTGTGAGCTTTCAGATGCCTAATAAAAGGCTTCAGGCCTAAAGTCTGTAATATCTGAGTGAGAAATAACCTCTTTCTCCAGAACTAAGTAACTTAAGAGGCAACCGTTTTTCACAATGTTTTATACAATCAACAGCTCTCCATTGCTCGTTACCAATTAAGCTTTTATGCTAACAACTATTTTGAGTAATTTCCAATAGTGTCCAGTGCCTGTAAGACCTTGATATTGTGGAAGTGTTAACTGTATACTTTTTGTTTACCTGTTGCCATGGACATGAGAGGCACAGAATGCAAAGCTATAGTGGATAAGTGTGGGGTCGATCATGGTTCCTTTCTCTGCCCTGTCTAAGAGGTTGTTCAAGTAGCAGAGATGGCGGTGACAACCTCGTACCCCGTACCGAGCCGAATACTCGTCCAAAACAAAGATCTGACCGGGGCTGAACCAACCCTGGGAAGGAGGAAAGAGATGAAACGAATAAACTTTAATCACATGTGTTTAAATCAAGCATGGTATTTGGAAAATGTAAGACATTGAAAAAAGGTCGTATTTAGCAATTAATATGTATAAACCTTAACAAATTTTCTGATATTATTGGGAGTCATTATGGGAAGTCATTATGGGAAGGTTAAAATATGCATGGAAATGGAAAAAAATATCTTTTGGGGTAATTCTAGCTACAAAAATCCAGCAGTAATATCATACTGTTGGTCAGTGACTCAATTTGTGAGTCAAAATGTGCACAATGGTATTAACTCCCAAAAAGGTGGAAAAGGTAGACGCACATTGTCCGCGATGTGCCAGGAGTCTATAGCACTACAACGAAAATTGGGTTTTGAAGTGGGAAGTGAATGCTACTCACCAGACACGAGTACGAGTCATTCAGTCTATGGTCCAGAGTGAGTTCTTGGAGTAACTCAAACAAAGCCGAGTGGTCAAACTCACATGGACTCTTGTGAATGAACTCATCCATGCCGTGCTTGCGGGCACGGTCTGCATCTACAGACAAAAAATAAAAGCCCAGAGTAAATTTTGATTAGGTATTATAGGCACTGGACACTAATGGTAATTATTCAAAATAATTGTTAGCATAAAAACTTACCTGGTAACATGCAAATGATAGTATAAAACACTATGAATCAACTAGTATTAAACAAATAAGAATAATTTCAAAGCGCTGTGACCTTGATGAAATGGCGATTTAAAAAACAGTATACAATTGTTGCACGCTGTGACAGGGTCCATGGTGTTCTCTATACACCCGAGGGGGGAAATGTGCACCAGAGGCGAAGGTGCCATTTGCCCTGGAGGCATCTTCAAATTTGACAGAGTATGGATAACATAACAGTTGTTCAAGTAAGAAACAATTCTTCACTGTTCCCTTGAACCCGCGGGTGTTTTGCTTGAAATCGGCTAATGGTGGGAACGATCAAGGTAATGTACACTGGTAAACAAAACTCATGCTAACCCCCCCCCCCCCCCCCCCCAGCGCTGTGTAGCTATGGTACATGCGTTTTTGTATCACATCACATGATTAGTTTTCAACAATTTGTGACTGAGGTACATAACAATTTACATCTACAATGTATGTAGGTATGAAATCACAGGCCTGATTACTGCTTACCTCCTTGCAGTCTTGAGATGATGGCATTGGCACCCTTACCGCCAGCAATCTGCGTAGGGGGGACAGGTTTGTGGGTTTGCCCCGTGGCCCGGTACATAGCCTGGACCCACAGCTGGCGGTCCACTTCCTCATCACATGCCAAGACGATGTCATCACCTTCCTTCAGGGCTTTGAAGAAGAAACGACCTCCTTGGCTCTCCAAGTCTGAGTGGGAAACAGAAAAGGTCATTGGAAGTTAAAATTCAGCTCAATTTTCAGGCTGAAAGAGGAAAGGAAATAAAAGCTTTTGCTTCTTCTTTATCCTACATGTTAACGTCAAGCTATTTTCTATTTATTGTTCATTAACTGGATTAAGTTTTCTTTAGTACAAGTTATTATATGATTTTTGAACAATGTTATTACAATGTATTGATTGATGTTGACATGAAATAAATGTATCTGAAATGAAATATAAAAAAAGGCCTGAAGGCCACTTCAAAGTGTGGGCTACAAATATTTTTTTCCAGAGGCCGCTGCCACCTACATGTACTCCTAGGGCTGAAACAGGGTTACCTCTTTTACATTCCATACAGATGTGTAGGCTTGGGTATCATCAATCCGAAGCCTGGTTGGTAGAGCAGAAAGCACTACCTCCCCAACTTTATGTAGCAAGTGTCACGACCGGGATTCGAACCCATACTCTGCTGATTAACAGCTTGGCCATGACAAATTGCATGCCGATATGCGCATATTAAGGCTGGTACGCAAACAAACACAAACATTATTTAAAACAAATTGCAGTACTCATTTCCCCAAAATCATGACGATATTACCATTTACAATGCTCCAGATTGTACATTAGGGCATTTAAAACCAAGACAAACATCAAGTAGAAACAACTCTTTGGGTCCCGGAGAACCCAGCCAACATTCAGGGACAGTTTCACCCGACGTCATCACCACAATAAAGCATGGTTGCACCATTTTTGAGAGTCTAATTCCCTGTGTGTTCTACTGCGCAGCAAGCGTTTTAGGTGATGAGCCTGCATTATATTATTTGCTCACTGTTCCTCGCTCATTGACTCACAAAGTGGCAGACCGTTGGTTCGCAGTTGCCGCATGTACCATCAGAGTGAGGGGTCTACAAAAACAGAAAGACAATAAACATACTGACCTGGTTCGGGGTCAGTGTAGGTGACTGTGTAACCGTCTAGTTGCATCATCTCGTTGGGGTCGGCTTTCTTCTCTCTGTAGCTACACAGAGCAAATGTGTACTGACTCACCTGTCAAAAGATTCAAAAAGAGAGGGGGGAAAACAAAAAACAAAGTCACATTATTGAGGGTTCAAAGCAATAGGAGATTATGAAGTGTAGTGGCGGAGAAGATAAGAACATCAACCTGTTTCTGCTGATCGGCAGAGTGTGGGTTCGAGTCCAAGTCATAACACTTGTGTCCTTAGAAACCAAGACACTTAACCATTATTGCTGCATTCTTCGGATGGGATGTAAAGTCGTACTAGGTCCAGTGTGCTGTGTTGTGTATGGAATGTACAAAGAAATGTAGATACACACACCTTGCAAAACACTATAACCCAGTAAATTAGTATTCTTCTTATTATTATTATTAATTTCAAACCTCTTGAATGAAAAATGTTGTTGAACCTTTCGCTGCTTAGCGAAAAAATTGGCAGGACATTAGATGTACGTATGAATGTTTCAATATGTATGCCTACCAACACACACACCCTTCTTGACCTAGCAAAACAACATGTTGATTGGGCTGTTTGTCTTGAAAAAAGGGGGCAATTATACGTTCATTGAAAACAGCAAGCAAAACACTGTCAAAACAAGTAAGTTATAATGCACTCCCAATTCTGAACACACAAACTTCCTGGGATTAACCGAGGTAATAGCCCGAAGGCCAATTAACATTGAAAATGTAATTAGTAATATTGTGTTAGCTGAAGGCTACCATGTGCAAAGATCTTGAGTGACTTCAAGTGTACAAACAATGTTTTTTACGGCTGAATTAATTTTTCTGAAACTCAAGTCATGAAGAGTGTGGGCATCAACTGATTAGTTTTTTCAAACGTGGCGAAAACTCTGTGAGGCTTAAATGATCCAGATAAATGATGAAACTCTGGCATTTATCCAGAACAAGTTAGTAATTGGTTTACAGCAACCAAAAGCACCGCATCCCTGCTGGAAACAAGGTTAATCCAAACTGTGTCAAAACTCATTGTCATTAGTATCAAAGCCAAGTGGTATTATCAATCAACCAAATTTCAAAGCAAAAAGGATTCGGCAAACAACATTACCGCCCAAAAATCAAGCTGCTGTAGCGTTAGAAAGTGAATCAATGCTTTTGGGGGAAAAGGTAATTTTTGAAAGAGGTCTTTCTCAAATGTGTTGCACATTTAAATATTGAATGCGTTTGGGTACACTGAAGCAGAATATAATTAGCAAGTCAAATCTAGACTATTCCATTTCATATTTCAAGAGATGAAATATAATTAGCAAGTCAAATCTAGACTATTCCATTTCATATTTCAAGAGATGAAATATAATTAGCAAGTCAAATCTAGACTATTCCATTTCATATTTCCAGAGATGAAATATAATTAGCAAGTCAAATCTAGACTATTCCATTTCATATTTCCAGAGATGAAATATAATTAGCAAGTCAAATCTAGACTATTCCATTTCATATTTCCAGAGATGAAATGGAAAAGCCAGACTTCACCGGGTGATTGTATTTTGTGCAAATGCTCGAATGAAATGCTTTCAATATTTTGTTTTATATAACTCACCATACAGATCCTTAACTTATAGACTACCTTCAATTTTGTTTTAAAACAAAATGAATTCTTAGCAAATATTTCCGCAAGCAAGAAGATCCAAAGTGCCCTTTTCGATTTAAAGGCAGTGGACACTTTTGGTAATTAGCATAAAACCTTACTTGGTAACAAGTAATGGGGAGCTGTTGGTAGTATAAAACATAGTGAAGTAACGTAGTTTTCGAGAAAGAAGTAATTTTCCACGAATTTGATTTTGAGATCTCAGAATTAGATTTTGAGGTCTCGCAATCAAGCATCTGAAAGCACAAAACTTTGTGTGACAAGGGTGTTATTCTTTCCTCACTTGGTGTATCCAAACATATGCAATAAATAACAAATCTGTGGACATTTTGGCTCAATTGGTCATCGATGTTACATCGAGGGTTAGAAAATAATGAAAGACGAAACACCCTTATTGAACAAATTTGTGTTTTTTCAGATGCCTGAGATAAGCTTCAGGTCTGAAGTCTTTGTCAGATTCAAATAAGTTAGTGAGAAATAACCTCTTTCTCATTAATGCTTTACTTCATCAGGAGCCGCTTCTCACAATGTTTTTAACCTGTTTACTATCAACAAATCTCTCTTGCTCTTTACCAAGTAAGTTTTATGCTAATATATATTTTTAGTAATTATCAAACATGTCAATTAAGTGCCTTTAAAGCAAATATTTTTGCAAACCAAATTATTTTGTTTAGTGTTTTTTTATTAGAATGATCACACCATCTCCATACATGTTATGTAACCTGCAGATTACACTTTTAATCATTATCTTAAAGCAGCTCAGGTCCTAGTCCAAGTATTAATTTGAAGCAGAAAATCCAGCAGCGGGGGGAGAAAAAGCACCGCAAATAACCAACAAACTGAAGAACAACTTACTCTCCTCTGCAGACTCCTGACAATCCTTCATTGACACCAGCTGCTGGTCTAATTACAAGATCGTTAATGGTATTGATCATTAAGTGCAAAGCTAATGGGATGCACTTTTACAGAGTGACTTCCATTAAGAGAACTAACACCACTTCCAATCAATGTTCTACACTCTTTGGTGGCCTCATCACAAATTAATTTCATACACAAACAAGAACCTCAAGAACATAAACACATTACATCAGCATATAAACCTTTATTATTTGGTTTCAACAAGAGGTTGCTATCATTCATAGCGGTTCATGGTACAATAGCGCTAAAAGGAATGATAGCGCCCTCAAGTGGCGTGTGATTTATTGGGAGTGACGGATGGCGATTAGGTTTTTGTGACTACACAACTCTAGTGTCCTAAAAACACAGCTGATAAACAGTTGGTGTTGTCAGTGTGCATAATTTCACTCTCTTCGAATCCTATTATTTAAACACTCTTGCATTTAACACGTCAACGTGTTGTCACAATATGGAATTTGACCTTTTTAAAAGAAGTCATGGCAACTCAAATGACACTTTTTTTCAAAGCTGACACAAATAGAAGTCAATAGAGGCTTTATAGCTCCACACTGATCCAAACTTAATCTTCAACTCATCAGAGAGCTATAATGGCAATGGTACTATTAAACCAACCTGGTAAGAATGTCTACTCATCCTTCAACCTACCTGCGCTTTTCCCATGTTTCTTAAACACACCTCTTAGATTGTAAAGAGGTTTGAACAAAAACAAATTGACTGGAGTGGGCTTCAAACCAATAATCTACAGATTAATGTACCAGCATACTACCAATTGTGCTATCCAGCCCTATGTTGGGGATCTCCCTACTGGATCAACAACATAGGGCTGGATACCTCATTATTTGGTAGAGTGCCAGTACAGTAATCCCTACTAATCACGGTGCCAGTCAGAAGCCATAACTCCAAAAACCTAACCTTTTAAGATTCTTTCTTTATCCTTAAACCTACCTGGACTAAAACAAAGAACCGCTTCTTCCATTTCTTCCAGACTGTCTTTCCCATACAGTACATCCATCTGCCAAAAGAAAATCAGTCAAGTTTCTCAGAGTACTAATTAATAATCTTATCAATTTTGTGCAAACATGTGGAATTTTCACTTGAAAACCAAGGGGGGAGAGTCATTGTTGACAAAAAAAAGTCTGGTACTAGAGATCCAATTTTCGGGAGGTATGTTGAAGTGACTACATTTGAACCTTTTGGTAACCCCTGATGTTTAGATTTCACAGAACTTTTAGAAACAGTGTCCTCAGCACTAGAGATGTAGATCAAAGAGCAGGATTTCTTATGTGGACAAAATAACTGTCAAGAAATAAACCACAAGGTAAACTGACTAGATACAAATATTTTAAAGGCAGTGGACACTATTGGTAATTACTCAAAATAATTGTTAGCATAAAAACTTAATTGGTAACAAGCAATAGTATAAAAAATTGTGAGAAACGGCTCCCTCTGAAGTAATGTAGTTTTCGGGAAAGAAGTAATTTTCCATGAATTTGATTTCAAGACCTCAGAATTAGATTTTGAGGTCCCGAAATCAAGCATCTGATAGCACACAACTTCGTGCGACAAGGGTATTTTTTCTTCCACTATTATCTCGCAACTTCAACAACCAATTGAGTTCAAATCTTCACAGGTTTGTTTTGTATATGTTGAGATACACCAAGTGAGAAGATTGGTCTTTGACAGTTACCAATAGTGTCCAGTGTCTTTAAAGAAAATTTCCAACAATATTTTCAAGTAAAAGTTTGAAACTTCTCTTTCGTGAAACTAGTAACCATGTTACTCACCCACAGTGCTTCATGTTCTGTGGCTTATCCATTCGGATGGCTAGCTTTATCTTGATGGGATTCTGCATCTGTTTGGGCGTGTTCATCTTGTACCATTCGGGCGTCTTAGGACTGTTGGGCGTCGGTTTCGTCACAATCTGCAAATGCAAGACGGTAATTGACTAGAGATAAAGAGTAAACTTTGTGCATGTGCACCTAACAACCAACAGTCAACCATGGTTCCTTGCCTGAACTTCTACATCCAGTTAAGAAAGATACTTTTGTTCATACTGGACCACAGACACACAGTCAAGCAGGTTACCAGTCAAAATGTAATGTGATACTGTGCAGTGTTTGTGATTGGTTTCCCGCTTGCTCCTGCTTAGTAAATCCAATTAGCTAAGCAGGTTTTTACCTTTCCGAGGAGGGTATCATCGATGCTAAGCACTCCTGTATTCTCTGTGTATAGCTTGATCTTGACCACAGGCAGTGGGTGCGTTGTAGTGAAGTCACCTTGCGTGTCCCAACTAAGAATAATATTGAATATGCTGGTAAGTTTTGGTTATAAAGCGTGTAAATACACAGAAAGCTTAAATGCATACATGCCAAAACAGCCTATTTCGCAAATGAAATTTTGCGAAAAGTAAACACAGAGATACTTTTTGTCGTAAAAAAAAACAGGTTGAAAGATATGAGACATCACACACGAAACCAGAGCCCACAAGGCCAAACAAATAAAAAAATATGTTTAGCATCCTCCCTTTTTGAAAGGAGGATGTTTTTCTTTTTCAAAAAATGGCTGCCTGGCACGTTTTTAAATTTTTTTTTTAGGTAATTGGCAGGGCTTTTTTTCAAAACTTTTTTCTAGCTGGTATTGTTTTAATAAAAAAGGAGGCGGCCTTTAAAAAGGAAGCAGGCAAGGCTTGATTAAGTCCCAGCAATACAATACAAGTGAGAAGTGAACATACGCTGGTTTGCTGGCTTCTGCCTGATCTGTCTGCAGTTTCTCTCCACCGTCTACCTCCATGGTGCAGTACACAATCCTGTTAGGAGCTAGGAACTTCAAACCTTGCACCTCCATCACAAGAACCTAGAAGTAGAACAGCAAGGTGTCAATAAAAAAGCCCTTGACAGAACGGCAACTTCATGAGACCAGCGAAGAATAATTTTACAATGTTTGTGTTGCTTTCACTAAAACACAACCACATTTTATTAGGATGAAATTTCCCCAAGTCTTGGTTTGATTGAGCAACTGATGTGAACCAATTAAAAATAACCTAGTAATAATAATAATAATAATAATAATAATAATAATAATAATAAGCTGCCATTTATAGAGCGCCTTTCCCAGAGGTTGCACAGCGCTAGGATGTGTCAACAGGTCAACAATTTAACCAAAAGTATTATTTGATAAAACCTTATGATAAGTGATCCCTAGATCGTGACTTCTGTCGTCAAACATTCATGTCTTGCTATTAAGTGGATAACGAGCAGACAGATGTTCTCTGGTCAAATTACAAATGTACGAATTCTATTTCTGTTTAGATTGTCTCTACCTCCAGCGTGAATGAAAGGACGACATCCGACTTGGACAATGTGGGCTCTGAGTCCTCGGTAACCTCCATCATGGAGACAGCTGTGTTCTGAGCCCTGGTTAGATTCAAAAAGAATGAAGCGTTTACATGTATACCATTTAGTCTAAAACTCTGTGATAGTAATATCATATTTGCAGTGTATCATGGCCGAGTGGTTAAAGGCAATCAACACGTTGGGTAATCTGTCAAAGACCAGCATTCTCACTTGGTTTATGCCAACATTGGGTAATCTGTCAAAGACCAGCATTCTCACTTGGTTTATGCCAACATTGGGTAATCTGTCAAAGACCAGCATTCTCACTTGGTTTATGCCAACATTGGGTAATCTGTCAAAGACCAGCATTCTCACTTGGTTTATGCCAACATTAAATAAAGTAACAAACCTGTGAGGGCTCTATTGATAAGGGAAGTTGCAAAAAAATAAAAACACCCTTGTTGCACAAATTTGGGTGCTTTTGGTAATCCCGGGCTGTTCCATTTTCCCTCGGCTGCGCCTCAGGAAAATAGAACGCTCCGGAGATCACCTCGGGAGTCGTAGTTTTAACCACAGCACTCGAAACAGTCAATATTTGTATACTATCAAGTAAATATTACCAAGTAAATTTTATGCTAATAATTATTTTGAGTAATTACCAATAGTGTCCACTGCCTTTAAAATGTATTGCAATCAATTTGAATATTTAAAAATTAGCATTGGTTGTGACGGGGACCTTATTTATAGGGATGCGTGACCAACTAGGAAATTTCACCACAGTCAAGGCTACACACTATTTGCCAGTTGAACTACTACTAATTTTACCCTTTTGTTCAAAGACCTTGGGTTTGTTTGGCTAGACAACCTTACATCCTCCCAGGAATTATGTATATACCCACGAGAAGACAAATATTCCATTAATTAATTCATTGACCGTACTACGCAATAATGGAGGCTGGTTTAATTTGAATACTTTGCAGACGGCGGGATTCAGGGAATTATTTCATCCTTAAGGCCATTTTGCACAGGCAAATATTTAGACTGGGGGTAGTTTATTTCTGTGTACGCACTAAATCCAGAACTGAGGAGCTAATTATATGTGCCTTTTTCAGTTCCGATTGTAAGTGTTTGCGTAATATTTTGCTTTTCTATAAAAGCATCCCTGTTAAGTATGAAATATATTTCATATTTCAAAATACATTTGTGTTGATGTGGCCAGAGATATTTCAATTGATGGCCTTAGTTTTTCAGTAAACTTTTTTAATTCCGCATATGTCCCTGGCTTTTGTTTAGTTTATGAATGTATTTTGTATGCGTTTTTATGTCGAATAAATAATAACAATAATAATAATAACAATAATGTTTATTATAAAATATTGACATAACAAAAAATGATGCAAAAGCTTGAGGACCAGTTGAATAAAAAGCTAAACTTGGTCTTTCACGCCTTGGTGCTACTTTTACTTTGAATGTCTCATTAGCTTTTCTGACCTTACTTTCGGAACAAGTTTTATTTTGGTCTGGATTGTTCTTATTATTATTCTCTGTTTCCGACCCTTGAAACCCCAAAGCATTTGTCATGTTTGTAAACGCTTTTATCAAAACAAACTTAGTGAATATGAAAGAGGTAATAAATGCTATACCAAATTGAAGCTTAGTACATATTCTTTATTTATTTTAGTAACTATTACCAAACATGTAAGTCTCACTGGATATAGGGAGGGGGGATACAAAGAAAATAAAAGAATTCAGTAATAAAATATTCTCTTGGATGTTTTTTTTTTGACAAGCAACCATCTGTTCCTTTGGCCATCCATCGCGGACGGAGATATACCTCTTGAGTTTCTGAAGTGAATACTTGGAATCTGTATTGCCCTTGTACACCGGCAAACTCTCCAGGTTGGCCATGAGAAGGTTGACGGCAGACCGTAGCTCCTCCACAAACAGACTCTCCATCTCCTTCACGATGAACCTTGGCCCCTTCTTCGTCTGGGGAGAGAAGAGAAATTTTACCTCTCAAAATTATTTTTTGCCGAGAGTGACTTTGAGTGGCTGCTTGGGCCTTATTCCCACCACCCCCCATTTCTTGTTTTATTGTCACATTGACTCACATGGTGTTACTGCAAACCAAATATTGAAAGCTCAACATGCAATGCCTTAAATCCCATCTCGTACTGACTCGTCATTCAAAATCTTATCCTATGGTTTCAGCTGATAAAGGCACTACATGTACATATGTAAGAGTGCACTATGTGGTCAATGTAACAACAGGAATAATGCACTTTTACTTTGGGTTTAAACCTGTGTGATCACTCCTTTTTTTTAATTTTTAACCTACTTTTTGTCTTAATCTCTTGTAAATAAATTGCAAGAATTCCCCCTTACCAAACACCACTTGCATGAGACCGCCATCGCTAAGGTCAAGAATTCCCCCTTACCAAACACCACTTGCATGAGACCACCATCGCTAAGGTCAAGAATTCCCCCTTAACCAAACACCACTTGCATGAGACCACCATCGCTAAGGTCAAGAATTCCCCCTTAACCAAACACCACTTGCATGAGACCACCATCGCTAAGGTCAAGAATTCCCCTTTACCAAACACCACTTGCATGAGACCACCATCGCTAAGGTCAAGAATTCCCCCTTACCAAACACCACTTGCATGAGACCACCATCGCTAAGGTCAAGAATTCCCCCTTAACCAAACACCACTTGCATGAGACCACCATCGCTATAGGTCAAGAATTCCCCTTTACCAAACACCACTTGCATGAGACCACCATCGCTAAGGTCAAGAATTCCCCCTTACCAAACACCACTTGCATGAGACCACCATCGCTAAGGTCAAGAATTCCCCCTTACCAAACACCACTTGCATGAGACCACCATCGCTAAGGTCAAGAATTCCCCTTTACCAAACACCACTTGCATGAGACCACCATCGCTAAGGTCAAGAATTCCCCCTTACCAAACACCACTTGCATGAGACCACCATCGCTAAGGTCAAGAATTCCCCCTTACCAAACACCACTTGCATGAGACTGCCATCGCTAAGGTCAAGAATTCCCCCTTACTAAACACCACTTGCATGAGACCACCATCGCTAAGGTCAAGAATTCCCCCTTACCAAACACCACTTGCTTGAGACCGCCATCGCTAAGGTCAAAGAATGGAAACCGCAGCTAAACGGTAAGTACACTTTTCTGCTTAGATTTTCAGAAAGTTTGCTCAAGATAAGGTGTATTTCACAGGTTAGCGTGAAAATCCGAACGCGGGCCAATTTTGTGCTTACTGTGCGATTTCCATGTCATAGCGCTGCTAACTGTAAGCACACAAAAAGGCATGCTAACCTTCCGGTGCTTACTGCAGGTAAATAAATGACGTCACAATGCAAAGCCATGGTGAATGTGCAATATGACCGCCTAATTTTTCTGCTAACCTGTGAAATTCCCTTGCACCTCAGCAATATTGTTTTGCTACAGTAAGCACAAAAATTTGCTTACCGTTAAGCAGCACTATGAAATTGGGCCCAGGTTGCGCATTCACAAGGGGCATTGTTTTGCGTCATTCATTTTCTTACAGTAAGCACTTGAAGAAGGTTAATAGCATGCCTTTTTCTGTGCTACCAGTTTGCAGCTCTGTGACATGGAAATCACACAGTAAAGCACAAAAGCAGCCGTTCAAATAGCTCTACACAGTTACTTCATAATTATCCAAAAACAATCATGGTGCGGCCATCTTGATTTTCTCCCATTCAAATCAATGTAAGCAAACTGAGGCTGGAGGAAATAAAGTCTGGTTCCTTTTTTGTACATTGAATGTTAGCATGCATTAATGCTGATGTTTGCAGAGAACAAGACCAAGATGGCGACAGCGTGATAGATGAAAGGTGTATTTAAGCAGCCACTAAATGACAACATTAAGGTACCTACCCTGGCAAGATCTTCTGCCTGTTTCAGTCTCCCATCCAGTTCTCTCCTGATCTGGGCTGCTTGCTCATCTGCATTGTCCAACTGTAATCAAACAAAAGATGCAAGAAATTGTCCCGTTATAATCCAACAATTGTACCAAAATACCTTGTTGAAATAATGTTAAACACGCAAAAGATTAATGGTTGCCATACTTACTTATAACCATTTCTTCATTTTAGTTTTAGTATTTTATTTATATATCCAAAAGTCCAATCGCCATTCACAAAATTAATAGGACACAACAACAAAAATGTTTAATCAATTCATTTGTTTAATCATTCTGGTTGTGAAGCCAAGAACGTAGAATTTTTCGAAAGAGGAGAACAAACATCGCCCATGACACCTCATAAAATCATGTGAAGACTTAAAGGGAGTTGACACTATTGGTAATTACTCAAAATAATTATTAGCATAAAACCTTTCTTGGTTACGAGTAATGGGGAGAGGTTGATAGTATAAAACATTGTGAGAAATGGCTCCCTCTGAAGTTACGTAGTTTTCAAGAAAGAAGTATTTTTCTACGAATTTGATTTCGAGACGTCAGATTTAGAATTTGAGGTCTCGAAATCAAGCATCTGAAAGCACACAACTTCGTGTGACCATGGTGCAACAAAGGTGTTTTTTGTTTTCATTAATATCTCGCAACTTCAACGACCGATTGAGCTCAATCATGTTGAGAGACACCAACTGTGAAAACTAGTCTTTGAAAACTACCAAAAGTGTCCAAAACTGTGATGAGCAAGGCAACAAAGACCAAAAACATTGTTTTGTTTTTGTTTTCAATACTAAATTCTACATGAAACTTTTCCTGTGGGTTTTTGTAATCCATGCAGCCAGCTGTGTGAAAGGGCCTTGATTGTGGCTTATATGGTAAAATAACTTGCTTGCAAAACAGGAAATACCAGTATAAAATGTAATTTGTATCACTGTTTCATGTTAATTGGGATAGATGTAACCTTTTAACATTTTTGCGATACTCAAGCCGGTGCAGACAACAACTTCATCGAACCCAGGCCTGTCATTTCATTCTTGGGAGGAAGAGGCAGTTTTTCAATAGGGCACTGCTGTGAGAAAAATTGTAACGCTCCTGCTGGAACATTTCAAAGGGCACCGAGGCAATGACCGAGGATCGTGCCCCCGTTGCTTCCAGAAAGTATCAGGCCTGGAAATCATTCAAAACAACTAAGCTGATAACGGTGCATGTTCATCTGCCCCTTCCCTCACCAACCAAAAGATTCTTATTTTTGAAGATCTTCTTTACATTCGCCCCCTTCGGTTGCCACACCCAGTATCTTGTAACATCCTTCCCCCTCCCCTTGCCTACCCAGAGATCTTGTATCATCTACATGCACTTCCCCCCCCTTGTCTTCCCCAAATATATTATCTAATACTCCCCCCCCCCCACTGCCAACACCTAAAACATATATCTTAAATTCACTTCCAACCCCCTTACCAACCCTGAGTATATCTTATAAACTACTTTCAACCCCGCCTTGCCGACCCCTAATATCTTGTGTACTGTATTTCTCGCCCCAAACCCTTGCAAACCCTACAACATGTAAGTACTTCCAATCCCTCCCCACCCCCTCCCTGAAACCCCTTTGTATATAACTCCTTGCACCCCCATCCCTTCTCATCCTCACATTCAAACTGACCGTCAACTCTTTCATATCCTCCTCCTACATCTATCCGAACTTAAAAATCTTTTTTTCCCATTTCAATTCATCTCCAGTGACTGACTTATACACAGAGAGAAGTCTCATATTCCCAGCGAGTGGACAATCTCCTTTCATGTCCGTCTTCCTCCCTGTATCCCGTATCCATTGATCGCCTCCATCCTACAAGACGCCCTCTTTCAACATCCCCCATTGTCTCCTACATGTATGAGAAGTCTTTTGAGTCACCTCCCTCTTCTACCAGATGTCCCCTTTTAAAAAACAGTCTTCTCTTTTCCACCCTAGTAATATGCCTATGGGGGTATATTTTTTTGAACAGGACTCGGGGAAAGTACTGAGTATACAATACTGCCAACTCTTGGTGTTATTTCCCAGTCTATTGACCAACCATATTGATCAACCAATCAGCTGTTAGTGTTACACAGGTAAAGTGTGGTGTTAAGACCATACGCAGAACTAACTGCAGGTCTGATACATGTACGTCAAGAAGGCAATGACAGGGATTGCTTCCATGCCCCCAGGCCATTGCCTTGGTGCTCCTGAAATGCTACAGAAGAAACTTACAGTTTCATCATAGGGTGCCCTTTACCAAGGAGAAAATGTATTGTGCCCTTGCCCTTTAAAAAACAAAGCATACAGGCCTGTAGCTCTGTAAATTTACATACAGTGAAATGCATTTAACTCAAGATAATAGCATTGTTGCAGGAGGCTGGCATGAGCCCTTTCACTCGACCCCCCCCCCCCCCACTATAAAAAAAACTTTATAAATTCTAGATTCGATGTCACAAATTTTATGAGTGCGGATTGTTTACTTCTCATCTCACGCTTCAGCGCCTTCACACGAGACACCAAGTAATGAATAGACAAACAGTCCACGCGACGCAAGTACATCCATGGTACAAGTACAACTACAGCTGAGCTGGTTACCACTGAACTATCAAGTTTTTCATTCTCAGTCATCACTAGTACCAGTGAAGACGTATCTTGTGTGCCTCCTGCCAGTAGCGCTACCATTCTAGGAGTAGGGGTCTCTAGGTGGTGTGGGCATGTGCCCAAGGGAGTACTCTTTTGTCAATGCAACGAAATTACATACCTTACACCGATGTGTATTAAGCGTGCTGTTTATTTGGTACTTTCCTGAGTTCAGTAAAAAAAAACATCGGCAGGCAAACCACTCGGGTGGGATTCGAACCCCGACCTTTGTATCGCTAGAGCAGATAGTCTATATGTACCACTATTGACCCCTTGCACGCGTGTCACACGTGGCGACTGATGCCACGCTCACCATGTTGGTGGGCAGTTAGGTTTACGTGTTTTAACGCCGCGTCGCCTAAAACGCGCACTTCACTGCATAACGCACAGCATACTCAATGCATACAGTTATATATGAAAACGCACAGTGAAATTGCCCACCAGTATGGTGCATTCAAGATTTTTCTGATGATGACGTCAGGTGAAATGGGTCAATAGACCACTGAGCTGGCCCAGTGGCTAGAGGCAGCAGTCGGTGGTCTAGTGGTAAGACACCTGCTACAGCAATGCAAAGGTTGTCTTTGAATCCCACCCGAGTCAATTGCCTGTGGATTTATTTTTCACAGAATTCGGGAAAGCACTGAATATACAGTGCTCAGTACACATTGGTGTAAGGGTAATTATATACAGTTAAAATCAAAACTATGCTGAATGCAAATCATCTTCTTTATCCCATGATAAAAACAAACTGTATTACATTTCAACTGAATGCTTTCCGGCGCATTTAGCAGGGTGCCTATTACACCTACGATAGGGTCAGTATAATCCTCTCTTTGATAAACATTGAAAGAAAACGGCTTTCAATCACAAAATTAATCTCTTGTGGAACTCAAACTACATTTTACTGTATAATTTGTAAAAATATGTATAATTTGTAAATTGCAGAGGTGGCTGGGCCTGCTAGAATGAAAACACATTCAGTTTTAGTTTACAACAGGGTTGATATTCATGTAGGGTGGGTGTGCGTGTGTGTGTAAAACAAGAAATGTGTGTGGGTGGATATGGGTTGTTGTTTTGTGAATCAAAATATAAAACTAAAATCAATGTTTATTCTCTTTACAAAAACAAAGCAGTTGTAGAAAAACAGCTCAATCACAAACACCGAATCAAACAGCTTACCCTCAAACCCAATTACAAAACAACCCTTACAACAAAACATCCCATCTACAAAAGCTCCTTTTGAAAAAGAAGGGACAAAAGTTGCGACAAACAACTGCCAAACAAGCAACCAATGAAAAAACAAAACTCAAAAAATTAAATTCAACATCTTTCCTTGTGTCCTCAAACATCACTTTTATAAATTATCTTTAGTTCAAAAATCGCTGACAAGTTTACATACATAAATCTTGGCGACATACAACCCCCGAACGACCCAAAGAAACAAACAAAAGAACCCACAAATTACTGCCCTCAACCATTGCTCAAAGTCTCAACAAAAAGAAAATCAACGATGATTTACGCTCCGTCTACACACACAGTATCCCCTGTCATGATTTCCCAAACGGCTGTACTATCAAGAGTCGCGTGTACCACCACCACCGACTATTATTTCAAGCCGTCTATCATTTCATTGTCCACCATCGTCTCCTTATCCCCCTGTTAAAGGCACTGGACACGTTTGGTAACTGTCAAAAAACCAGTCTTCTCACTTGGTGTATCTCAACATAATTGCATAAAATAACAAACCAATTGTTCGTCGAAGTTGCGAGAAATTAATGGAAGAAAAAACACTCTTGTTGCACAAGTTGTGTGCTTTTAGATGCTTGAATTTGATACCTCAGCTGAGGTCTCGAATTCAATTCAAATATTATGTTAGTAAGAAATTACTTCTTTCTCAAAAACTTCATTACTTCAACAGCTCTCCTATCAACAGCTCTCCATTGCTCGTAACCACGTAAGTTTTTATGCTACCCATGTAACAGTTATTTTGAGTAATTACCAATAGTGTCCAGTGCCTTTAACGGCTCCCGATGATGAAATAGATACAATGACACATCTCTTCAATTCTTCTGGGAATCCATAGATGGATTTTCCACTCTCTTGTGATGTCACTGACTACTACGCAGCCTATAAGCCTTAATTTCCGGCCTTGCCGAAATTCATCTCAGGGTAGTGGCGACTACTTTTTGTTTTGTCTTCTATTTTCTGTGGAAGGATGATGGCGATTGTAGCAATTGCTTGACACGCTTGGACATCATGTGCAGTGATCACTTTTATGATTGTTAAGACATGATGAAGACAATACTGTGGTTTGTACATCAGAGCGTCCAACATGTGAATTTTGCAATCAGAGGGGCATAATGAGATATTGCATTTAACATTTTACGAGGAAAAAGCTTCCATAATCAGGGAGATTTTCAAGTTTGTGAAAAGATTGGTTTATTATTCAGGGAACTTTCTGCAGAATCAGGAAGATTGCATTCTATGACACTTGGACATGATGTACATGTACATCATGTGCAGTGATTGTTTTCATGATTACCATGGGATGTTTTGTTTAGAGATGTAGCAGATTGTTTACTATACACGTACATCAAGAAGGTTTTGTACAACAATTAGAGAAATGTTTATATTCAACATGTACGTGAACAGTGTAATGTCAATGTGTAATAGGGAAAGGGTTTCCATCACCAGATGTTATCAAATTTGTGGAAAAGTTGGTTTACTTTTAAGGAACTTTCTGCAGAATCAGGGAGGGAGATAACCATGGTTACCATGTATTGTTTAGATATGTAGCAGACTGTTTGACATGTACACTGGAGCTTCAAACATTTTGCATCTTGCAATCAGGGAGATTTTGTACAACTATCAGGGAGGTAATTACCTTCAACATAATAGGGAAAGAGTTTTTATAATCAGGGAGATTTCCAAATTGGTGGATGATGGTTTTTTTTTCACTGATCTTTCTGTAGAATCAGGCGAGTTAAAGGCAGTGGACACTATTGGTAATTACTCAAAATAATGTACACCATAAAACCTTACATGGTAACGAGTAATGGGAAGAGATTGATAGTATAAAACATTGTGAGAAACAGCTCCCTCTGAAGTGACGTAGTTTTCGAGAAAGAAGTAATTTTCCACGAAATTGATTATGAGACCTCAGACTTAGAATTTGAGGTCTCGAAATCAAGAATCTGAAAGCACACAACTTTGTGTGACATTGGTGTTTTTTCTTTGATTGAGCTCAAATTTTTACAGGTTGTTATTTTATGCATAATTGTTGAGATACACCAACTGTAAAAGCTAGTCTTTGACAATTACCAACATTGTCAAGTGTCTTTAACAGCTTAATTGTACATAATGATTAAGTGAGCATTTACATGTAGATTACGCTAATACTTTTGTTTTATCAAAATCTTATTCCTAAATTAACATGTCTCAGAATGAAGCTCCATGAAAATAAATTAGTCATCTCTCTGGTAATTTTCCACCATGGAAAAACAAAATTGAAAATTACTCATGTGACAACATGAATCAAAGTCATTATCTAAATAAGTTATAACCCTAATCCTAAATGCACAGCATACAAGTGTTTAGGGTTGTGGACCTCAAGGTTTTAGCCAGGATTTTGTAAAAAGTTGTCAAAATTTGCTGGAAATTTAAAACCCTAACCCTAACCCAAATTACTCACTCATATATTACAGGTACATGTACATGTAAATGATAGATAAAACAGGGTGTCTAAATTTAAAACAGTGTACAACCCATTTACCCCTGTGGCTAACACAATGGTGAACAGAGGTACATGTACCCCTTGATGGCCATTGGTTATGGTGAAATTACGTGACACTCTTGCATCATTTTAAAGAGCACATTACAAAGGCCACATTACACAGTGCATGTTGATCCACTTTAACTAACTAATGGATTTTACAAAATGCAAATTAGCCAACGCATATTATGCAAGTCTATTTATAGAAATTGACTAGGGTATTGTTCATACTTAACCTACATGTAGATCAATTATTTGTGTTTTGTCTTCCTATTTCTACTGCACATTTACAAGGGCACCAAGGCAATGACCAGGGGGCACAGAGGCAATCACCTCCATTGCCTCCATGAAGGATCAGGCCTGAATATTGCCATCTCAAGCAATCAAATACAATTATTGCCCTGTGAAATACATACAATGAAAACTTGATTATCTGTGTAAACTAAATGCTTTGTTTGTGAAACTCCACCTGAACCCTACCACTTCCTGCAATAACTCAAAACTGGGTTTAATTATATTTACTCATCAAATAGATGTAGATGAGAAAATACGCTTTACAAATAACAGCTAATTAGGCTATTAAGTATTACTCAACATGTTGAAGACATCACATCACATTGACATCATGTCTGATGGTTTGGTTACAAGTCTACACTTCTCTGCACTATTGCCTTGTTAAATTGTTTTCTTCCGAAACCCCTTGGTATTGTCATGTTCTAATTGCCTTTTTTTATCTTTGTATATTAGAAGCCATAATGGCAATTTTTTACTCTTAACTATTATTCTAATGCAATTTAATTTTTTCCAAGACACGATTTTGGCATGTGGGAGTCATGTTGTGTTGAAGAAAAAAGTTGTTTTGAAATCTATTTATTTTAATATAAATGTTGTTGTTTAAACTTGCTCTAACCGCAGGGTATCTGTTAGTGATTACTCAAAAAAAAGCATAAAAGCTTACTTGGATGAGAAGCACTGCAGTTGTTGAATGATAATGTACCCTTTTGAAAAACAAATCCATTCAAAGGAACATGGATACACATTAGAGACAGAGATATTCAAAACCTCTTCAACCTAAAGACAATTCTGTAAAAACATTTCTCAGATTGTATAATGTATTCCAATTTCCAGATTATTCTTCCTGCGTGGATCTTAACAACTCCCGATTTTCAACAATATCTCAAAAAAGCTTCCACCTTTTGAAATAAATTTTTTGAAGGTTATTTTTATTGTATAAATAAAATTTAATATAGAATAAAAAATAATACATCAGTTGCAAAAACCACAGGTACTCTTTGCCTTTAAAGGCTAAGAGACCTCACATGCTTGTTTTGGATATAGATGAGACTTTTCCATTTCTTAATGAAGTGTGTACATTAGGGCCTACATGTACGTTGCCCAGAGAAGAGTCTGCTTATAAATGTAAGGCTTCTTTACGTTACATGTTGGCAAATCGATGGACCTCACTTGGATTGCAATGAATTGTCATTGATTGCTAGCCAAGGTGGTATCACTGATGAGCTGTCAAAACTGGCAGAGAATGAACTGGGCTTCTGGCAACGTGACAACGAATGGGCAATGCATACGTACGTAGGTATACAGGCCTGTATGCTTCAGATTTGAAAGGACAAGGGGCACCAAGGCATTTTATCCTTGGTCACTGTAGGGCACTCTATGAGGAAGTTGTTAATTTCTATTATTATACTTCATAGATTTATCTAATCTGATTGGTTAAAAATGGAGTCATTGAAATACCTGGGCCCCCTTTTTCTATCAAGATGAAGTCGTATGATAATTAGCTGTGCCCAGGGCACAGCAATCAACTGTGCCCACCCTGAAAATAACAAAACCAGGGCTTGGCAAAATGACATGGGCATGTCATAGAAGATAAACAGGCCTGTATGCTTCGTGTTTGAAAGGGCAAGGGCACCAATTATCCATGGGTAACTTGGTAAAGGGCATCCTATGAGGAAATTGTAAATTTCTACTGAAATGTTTCAAAGGCACCAAGGCAATGACCAGGGGACATGGAGGCAATCGCTTTTTACCCACGTAAAGTATCATACCTGTGTAGATATGTAGCAACATAGAGTAAGGACAGAGCAAGCATCCTACATGTACCTCCATGCATGTACCAGCATCACATTTATGTAGACTAATGTGATCTATGTTAAACAGGTGATAGAGTCTATTAAACACCACTACGCTTGGTAGACACTGTGGGAGACCTAATTTGCATATTAACTACATGTACTTGCCTGTATTACATTATAAAAAGGCTGCCACGAACTTTGACATTTTTTAAACTGGTGTTTAATGTAGGGGCCAGACTTCAAGTCAATTTGACTTAATTAAACCTGTACACATAGATTTACTACACTGTGTATTCGAACGACTTTAGCTATAAATGAATACGTGTCATCTCTCAAACCAATAATCCATATTTTCAGTTTCTTGGCTTGTAGGGCTCTAAAAAAATTATGCCCCAGAGTTTGAGTTAGCATTAGAATATTTTAGGTAAACGCACAATTTGCGATGATTGTAAGATTTCATAGCAGTCTGACATTGACTGCAACTGTTTGCATACAGGACTTGGTATTTGCAAAAGTACACTGTACATGTAGCAGCCAACCAAAAATAAGAGTGTCAAAGTTGCCTGTAAAGATAAGGGTCTATCAGGAACTACCTAACATGTACATACTGTACTAGGAGTTATTGTTAAATTCTCGATTCTAGGTCGATACAAATGTGGCTTACATGAATTGACAGACTTAGCCACCATTGTTTATTAATTAGTGTACTTGGCTCAACGATATACAATCCTTCCAAGATTTGAGCATCTATGTACTTATGCATGTACCAAGCAGAATATCCACAGTGGCTTTGGCCGAGGTTTTTGAGACAGTAATAACAATCTGAACAGTTAGGATATTGTGCAGTGACCTAAACTCTTCTGCGCAGTACAAGAAATACAGAACAAAATGAAATACAAATATACAAACAGAGCAAGAATGAATTAAATGGGTGAAGTAAACAAATGGGTTTTGGTTTTGGACCAGCATACATTGATTGTAACAGATGCGCACAAGCAAAAACCAGTGACACGTGCTTGACGTAAGCGCGGAATTCCCTGCACCAATTAGGGTAAGCACCAATTCTATGCTTGCAGTATGCAGAGCCATGAAATTTGGCCATAGGTTCCCAACAGTAATTTACAGTACTTGGAATTATGCACTGTGATAAGAGAGTAATACATGAACCTGGTATCATCTTATACAGTAGCTCCATGATATCATAATCATTACTGACACATACAATGTATTTAAAATGATTAGTCATTGTGTGAACATTTTTTTTTTTAATGTCTAGATCCAACTGAGCAGTTTTCAACACTTAGGGGCACTGGACACGTTTTGTAATTGTCAAAGACCAGTATTCTCACTTGGTGTACATATATCATTACGCATAAAATAACATCTGTTAAAAATTTGGGCTCAATTGGTCATCAAAAGTTGCAAAAGAATAATGAAAGAAAAAACACCCTTGGTGCATTACTTTAAGTGCTTTCAGATGCTTAATAAATGTCTAATTAGCTGAAGTAGAGTGAAAAATGACCTCTTTCTAAAAAATTACTTCAGAGAGAGCCATTTCTCACAATGTTTCATACTATCAACAGCTCTCCATAGCTTGTCATCATGTAGGTTTTTGTGATAACAATTATTTTGAGAAATTACCAACAGTGTCCAGTGCCTTTAAAGTTTACATTTGACCAGGCAATAATGATGTCAAGACTCAGAGTGCATCTATTCCCTCCCCATGATAGCAGCATGCCACTGTAAAGTAATCAATTAAAAGAAATTTAATTAATGTTCTCTTAGCAATTACGTGACCACTTGCAGGCAAATGCCACCTGGAGGGACGACTGTGTTAGTACTGCCCATAAGGTTTCTCAACATTGGCAGGCCTGATCCTTCATGGAGGAGGCATTGATAGCGATTGCCTCCATGCCCCTCCTGGTCATTGCCTTAGTGCCCTTGAAATGCTACAATACAATTTCCTCATAGTGTGCCCTTTAAAATTGCTTGGACTACAGCTTTTTAATTTGTGGCTGCATAATTAGATGATATAATGACCTTGAGTGTTACGATTTGTTTGTAGATAAACAAACACTGTGCATAATCAAGAGTTCAATTGCTTGGAGTATCCGTGGAGGTAGAATACCCTTGTAAAGTTAAGGACTCGAACCCATTGCCTTGTAATTGCAAGTCCAGCAATGTATTCTAGTCAATGTAAAACCAGTGAGTGGTTAGCTTGGTATGACTCAAACCCATAGCCTTGTAATTGCAAGTCCTGCAATGTATTCTAGTCAATGTAAAAGTAACCAGTGATTAGCTTGGTACGACTCGAACCCATAGCCTTGTAATTGCAAGTCCAGCAATGTATTCTAGTCAATGTAAAACCAGTGAGTGGTTAGCTTGGTATGACTCAAACCCATAGCCTTGTAATTGCAAGTCCTGCAATGTATTCTAGTCAATGTAAAAGTAACCTGTGATTAGCTTGGTTGGACTCGAACCCAAAGCCTTGTAATTGCAAGTCCCGCAATGTATTCTAGTCAATGTAAAACCAGTGAGTGGTTAGCTTTGTATGACTCAAACCCACAGCCTTGTAATTGCAAGTCCTGCAATGTATTCTAGTCAATGTAAAACCAGTGGTTAGCTTGGTAGGACTCGAACCCATAGCCTTGTTATTGGAAGTCCAGCAATGTATTCTAGTCAATGTAAAAGTAACCAGTGATTAGCTTGGTTGGACTCGAACCCAAAGCCTTGTAATTGCAAGTCCAGCAATGTATTCTAGTCAATGTAAAACCAGTGAGTGGTTAGCTTGGTATGACTCAAACCCATAGCCTTGTAATTGCAAGTCCTGCAATGTATTCTAGTCAATGTAAAAGTAACCAGTCATTAGCTTGGTTGGACTCGAACCCAAAGCCTTGTAATTGCAAGTCCAGCAATGTATTCTAGTCAATGTAAAACCAGTGAGTGGTTAGCTTGGTATGACTCAAACCCACAGCCTTGTAATTGCAAGTCCTGCAATGTATTATAGTCAATGTAAAAGTAACCAGTGATTAGCTTGGTTGGACTCGAACCCAAAGCCTTGTAATTGCAAGTCCAGCAATGTATTCTAGTCAATGTAAAACCAGTGATTAGCTTGGTAGGACTCGAACCCATAGCCTTGTAATTGCAAGTCCTGCAATGTATTCTAGTCAATGTAAAACCAGTGATTAGCTTGGTAGGACTCGAACCCATAGCCTTGTAATTGCAAGTCCTGCAATGTATTCTAGTCAATGTAAAAGTAACCAGTGGTTAGCTTGGTAGGACTCGAACCCATAGCCTAGTAATTGCAAGTCCTGAAGACTAACCTCTCAACCACGATGACCATGTAAATACTTCGAATGACACCTACATGTATGCTGCGGCTTCCCAGGTTGTATAGTAGTGACAAAATAGGAAGACCGCAACATACAGTCAGGCTAGATAGCTCAGTTGGTATGGAGCACCAGCATGTAAATTTGGAGGTCGCAGAGTTCAAATCCCGCTCTAGTAAGTTTTTCTTTGTTCAACCCAAAATGACTGTACAACTTGACAAGCGATCGTGTATACCATGTGATGGGCTACCCTTATTATTAAATAACCAAAAATATGACATGTACATGTAATGCAAGTAGTGTAGCCATGTTTTCTTCCCATTCAAACCCCCCCCCCCCCCCAAAAAAAAAAAAAAGAGTTTGGAAGGACCAAAAAAGAGGTCTGGCTCTTTGCTGGTCTAAATAATGAGAATCAATATTGATTATTACTAATTGCAAACGGGGAACTGTAAGCATTGTGGTAGCAGGATAATAATAAAAGTCCACACAGCACCTGATGATTCACGCCGCTGCAAGGAAGCTATGCAGCCTTGGCTTTACACTGTAGTATTCCATAGTCAACCACATGAGTCAACAAAAACCAACATGTAGTTTAAATATCGCAAGGAAGGAGATGATCATGCTTGCCTTCTACAAGACCATATGGATGGACATGTGTCAAAAGAGTTACTTGGTTAATCGCTCACCCTTTATGATGAGCTCCATTTGCCTTGAGAATATTAATGTAAGTGGTTTTGGGTTGGAAGCCTGTTCAACCCGCATCATTTTTCTATTCTTATACTTAGGCCAACTACATAAAACTGAGTTACAATAGCAATTTCCTGGACAAAGTTTACAGACTTTTAATATGATTGTAGACCTGTCTATTTTTTAAACTTAACTAATTGTTCTACATTATAACAAGGTAGACTCAGGTAATCAGATTCACAATAATTTGAAGCACACACTCAAACACAGTTCAGTTTCTGATACAAACTCACGACAAAAGAAACACACATACATTATTTTAGTTCTATCCACATACTCAATATATTTCAGTTCTCAGATCCACACACTTGAATATCTTTCAGTTCCTATCCACACACCTGAAATATCTTTCAGTTCCAACATCCACACGCTCAAAATATCTTTCATTCCCACATCCACACACTCAAAATATCTTTCAGTTCCCACATCCTCACACTCGCAATATGTTTCAGTTCCTATCTACACACTCGAAATATCTTTTAGTTCCTATCTACACACTTAATATATTTCAGTTCCTTACAGGAACCTACATGTATAGGTCACTCATTGTCAAATTGTTCCACATTCTAAACGGCAGTTTTTTTAAAAACCAAACACAAGAATAATAGTTTAAACCTGTTTTGAGCACTGCTGATGAAGTGCACTGATTTGTACCATCTACATGGTACATAAAAATATATGCAAACAATTCCTATTAATAACTGACAGATCAGACAAGCTTAGTCATTGGAATTATGACATCCAATTGTCCTTGTGTACAATATGCAGGTAATTTGACTGTATGATTTTGAACGGAATACACTTTTGGGGTAATCAGTTTGTTGATGGTACGTCGTACAGTACATACACAACGTATATTATACATGTACTCGCATGAACTGCATGAAGTCCAAGTTGCCATTATAAAATGAGGATTAGCCAATGGAAATAATATGCGCAGTGTACTTGTAGTACAGAACTCTTCTTATAATCATGAATGATGTATGTACATTACACACAGAATTAATTAAGTTTTTTGCCCTTTGAATGACTATATTGTATTTGCCGTTTTACGTACAATAGGCCTGTCATTGGTCTTGGCCTTGGTGCACCTTCAACATTTTCCAATTGCCTTAAAGATTTTCCAATAGAAGTGCCCTAAGTTGCAAAATGAAAATGGCCTTGCCCTTTCAAAGGTGAAATTCCAGGTCTGTAATAATGCCTACTTGCATACCTGTTGTACCTGATGGTTTTATTTTGGTTTGGATTTTAAACGTCCTTTTTATTTTTAGGCCCAATTGACTTTTCTAGTAATTCTAGTAGTTTTTAGCTGCATTTGTATTAATTTAAAAACCTGTCTTTTTAATGTTTGTGTAAATGTATCCAGTAAATGTAAAAGTAAAGCATTTCATGGAATAATATTTCAAGAGAAGTCTTTCACCAATACCTTCTGTAAACCCTGTAAGTTATTTGTAAATCCGTGAACTTTTTTTCTTTTTTTCTGTTCCAAAAGTGTATAATGGCATTCAAGGGCAAGACCATATCATTTTGCCAAGGGCACTTCAATCTGAAACTCAGAATGCATTATTTTATAGGGAAAACCAAGACCAATAAAAAGACAACAATGCCCGCCATGTACATTAATACAGGCCTGCTGTTATCATTCAGTTCTACGCTGTAGTTTCAATGGCAGCGAGTACATTGACCAAACTAAACAATTACTATGAAAACATTTTTCAATTTTTAAAATTGAAAGAAGGGTTCAAAATTGAGTTCAGTTTTGCAATGCAATCTTTTTCCAATAGGAATCATATCAAGGACTCTATCTAATTGAACTGAAAATGATGTAATATATTGCAAAACTTAACTTGACCTTGGAGCCCTAGGGCTCGAATTCTGGGGGGAAAAATCCACAAGACTGCACGGCTTGAAGCTTAAAACTAATTGCTGGACCAACCATTTGTTATAATCAAAATGTGGAGAACACTTTTTTACATAATTTCACATTTGAGCTTTTTTTGTTTGAACAAGCACTAAATGAGAAGAAGAGATTAATCAATTATTGGTACATTGTACCATGTACTTCAATACTCATCAGATTAAAAGATATTTGTATGAGTTTAAATAAACAATGCAGTGAGGGTTTTTTTATTACAAAAACAAAACTTGTAAGTTGTACAGTCTTAAGTTTACTGGCCCGACAGTAATAACACTGGCCTTGGACCTTTAGTCCATAAGTACATTGTCGTTGATTGTCGTTGATTGTCGTTGTTCTCTTCTAATGTGTCCAAATGTTTATTTCTTATCATTTTAAAACACACAGGTGACGTGACTAACTTTGCGTTTCATGCGATTCATCACAATCGCTCATGTGAGACAAGGCTTCTGGCAAAGAGTAGGCCCCTAGTAGTTCACTTGAAGCTTCACCTTATATTGGATTAATTACCATATCACTCATGGCGTGATTGGGTCGGGTCAGTTACGCTACCTCACTGGATCATTGACAGATAAAACTAGCCCAATTGGGAGATACTTCTACATTGATTCATACCCTGTTGTCCCAATGAGGGTATTAGATGTCCCAAAGGGAGGAGGGGAAGTTCCCTAGAGTGAAGCCAACATCTGCTTTACATGTTAGTCCCATACTTCATGTGTCATTTAAGTCGGCTACCTGTATTATAAAATATCCCTTTTGGGATATAATTTTACTCTGATTGGATCCATCTTCCCCCCAAAGGGGATCTGAAAAAAACAAAGTTACATAGGAAAACTCCTTATTGTGTGACAGTCAGCGTGCTCCCTTAAGGCCACTAAAAAAGGGATACATTTTAACAATCTCAGACAATTTTTTTTAATTTTTTTTAAGAAGCCCAGCCGGTTGTCTTTAAAAATGTGTCGGGCTTCTTTTCTTTTTTTTTTGAAAAAAAAGAAGAGAAAAAGGCCCTCTTCCTGCCTTTTAGTAGTACGCTATTTACATGTTTTTGTTTTTGTTTGGTGGTCTGCTGGCCTAATGCAAGTTATATCACCTACGGACCAGTCAAAATTCTCTCGGAGTGGTAGAGCTGGCTAGTTCTGCGTTTAAAGGGAAATAGGTCTCACACAAAGCGTAGCTCCACACCTTGCAAGAAACATTACTGGGCGCTTTGATATGGCCAGCTTTGATATGGCCAATGTGTGTGATAAAGCGCTGATAAGAACCTACATGTAGTATTATTGTGGAAAAGAATCCAGGATATGTAGTCTACAGTACATGTAATGACACACAGACCTAGTCACCAGATACTGCCTCGGTGTCCTTTAAAATATTCCAGCAGACATTTTAAAACTGCCCTACACCAAGGCAAACCCAGTCTTCTGCCCACACAATACCACAGTATCAAATCAAGCCTGTGTGAGCATTTTGTTTAAATAAAGGTCAATATCTTGAAAAGATGACCAGCTTTGCAGCTAATGATAAATGGTACATTTATAGAGTAGGCTAATCCCAGTGATACCTGGCAACCATGGATTATGATGATGAGCCAAGCCAGCCATGTACATTATGTATTTATCCCTCGTATCTGTTAGTGTTAAGGTCAGTTAGAGAAATACACGCCTACTATTAAGTGCATGCCATTGCAGCCATGTATCATTTGTTTACAAAAAGACACCATGTATATTCCGGGGTATTTCCTGGCAGGCAAGAAACTACACTAGTCACTATGAGAAATTTCACATTTTGTGTCATATAGGACCTACTGTAATACACTACATGTATGTAATTTCCACAGAAATTCAAGAGCATATACATAATAATTTAAGTTTTGAGATGGGCCCCCTTTCTTATATTAAAATTTGACAAAAATCAAATAGTGCATTCTACGTAAAATTTCAGATTTAAAGGGTTTTTTTTCCCGTTGAGCTGTGTACAAATTGTGCCTGCAGGAAGTCCAGGCTCTGCTGGATCTTTTGTAAACATGTTATGTGACAGGTTGAATGGCCCTGTGTATCCAGCTTGTGTGTTGAGAATAAGCCATTTGCGAGTTAGATTTGAATAATGTCTGGTACAATGACTCGCTTAGTTACACTGCAACGCTTGCATTTGAATTCCTCAGACTATACAGATAGTTGCTACGCCACGTGATTAGGGGCAAGCTTTTGCCTAAACGTAAGAGATGGTGAACACCCATACACAATTCTGAATGGATGGCAAAATGGTACCAGGGTTTGCCCATCCATGAGGTTGCTATACAAAAGCTTGCCCCTAATCACATGGCGAAGCAACTGTCTCGATAGTTTGAGGAATTCAATTGTAACTAAGCAAGTCATTGTACTAGACATTACTCAAATCTAACTCGCAAATGGCTCATTCCAACCGAGATGACTTAAATAAACAGAATCTGGTTGGTTTGATAAACTAGGAACTTCACTGAAAAAATATAGTGTGTAATCTTCATCCAAATAAGAGAACGCAAAAATGTGAGCATATTTACGCACTGAAACTGAAGACTTTACAATGCATCCGCCTCACCTGGGCTCCGCTTACTGCAAAATTCTGCTCTTACAATCACCATTTTCTCCTATTTTTTGTGCAAGCGCCAAGTTTCTGATTTAGCTGTGTAAGAAAAGAATGCCTAGTAACGTTGGCATAATTTTTATGCACACGCTCAGGCAAAAATTCCTGCTTACCCATGAAATACGCTTGACATAAACATGGAATTCCCTTCTTCCATACGCAGTGATTCTTTGCTTTAAGGTAAACAGAGCCATGAAATTAGGCCAAGGTGTTTTTGCAGGTCAAGGGCATCCTTACTTTAACAGGGGCCGATTTCACAAAGATCTAAGATTGATCGTAACTGCAAATCAATCGTAAAGTGTGATGTCACAATACAAATCACTATGGTAATTATACTGAAAATTTGTCTTGCGATGAACTTATATTGCTTTGTGAAATTGGCCACAGGACCACGAACAATGTGCTTTGTACACATTCAACCCATTTGACTATTCAAAAGGGATCAGACATTTTGACAATTTTCAGGCAACCTCAGACGTGTACGTACAACCAATTGGACATGGACACTGCTAAAAAAATACCAACTAGTAATTTTGAGTAATACAAAACAATCAATGTACAACCACTTATTCCTATTCAGTTTTTTAATGTGGGTGGAATATCCTCAGACTACAAGCCTGACATGCAGTTTAAAGACACTGGACACTATTGGTAATTGTCAAAGACTAGACTTCACGGTTGGTGTATCTCAACATGCATAAAATAACAAACCTGTGAAAATTTGAGCTCAATCGGTCGTCTAAGTTTCGAAAGTATTGCTAAAAGAAAAAAGCCATGGTCACACAAAGTTGTGTGCTTTCAGATGCTTGATTTTGAGACCTCAACTTCTAAATCTGAGGTCTCGAAATCAAATTCTTGGAAAAATTACTTCTTTCTCGAAAAGTCTGTCACTTCTGTTTTGACCCAGAATTCAATTTACAAGACCAGATTCAAAATGAGTTGAGCAAGCACTAGCAGAAAATCTATCTCATTTGTCTGATTTATAAGTGAACTTCCATAACTATTTTTTACAAAGATATTACACAAGGGGATAGCCTCTTATTATTCATTTGGAAAAAAAAAACAGACCACCTGGCTTGTCCAGTCATGGGTTTACTGGCCGGACGCTCAAATCAGTGGCCTGCAGTCGAAAATACTCTATCACAACTGAACAATCCAAAACAATTGGTTTAAAAAAAAAAAAGTCTCACATGTACCAATGAAACATGATATATTATTACTCGTACCTAAGTATTTCAATTTGATTTCAATAGCTCCTTAGGGTCAATGAATCAATCAAATGGCCACTGCTTAAAAACAGCTCACTATTTACACACGGATGCTTCCCTTCTCCAGGGTGGGAGGCACTTTGACATTTTCAGACTATATACCGCTGGTGTCACATGAATATTTATTAACTAGACCTACTCATTCGATTTGACTATCATTGGTATTGACTAATGTAAACTGTAGGCACTAAAATACACCACAGGGCAGAGGTAGGCTGTGTTGTAAAGATTACAGAAATCTGGATTACTGGACACGTATGCATAATATAATGATGTGTGTTTCGTTGTCCAATATTGCCTTATATTGAAACACTCTCACTCTCATGGTTGTAACGTACAATGTAGTTGTCACAGTTAAACCTGTAGTCCAATGATGACCAAGCCTGGGTTTATCAAAAAAAAAAATTAATCCAGGGGTGCATATGTGCACATGTATTGTACAATTGATACTTTACGGGGGCAACAAAGGTTGCCTCTATGTTCCTTAGTCATTGCCTTGTTGCCCTTGAAATGCTCCAGTTGATAACAATTTCCTCATACATGCAGGGAGCCCTGTACCAAGGAGAAGATGCCTTGGTGCCCTTGCCCTTTCAGAAACAAAGCATGCATGTACAAAAAAAGGATGTGTGCGAAATCTTTCAAGGGAAGTTTTTGCAAGGGTGGACAATGTGTCTGATGTTACCCTTACCCTTATTGGCTTTTGTTCCATCTTGAAAATGTTCCCATTGAATTGTTGATTTTCAAATGCAAGAACTCTTTCTCTGCGAAAAATGACCGTTGACATTCAGGAACAAAATGTCAGGCAATGTCTCGTACTGTCAATATCTTCAATTTGCTCACTACAAGTACATGTACATGTAATGCAATGAAAGGCGCATCAGGGCAACACATACATGTAATGCAATGAAAGGCACATCAGGGCAACACGTACATGTAATGCAATGAAAGGCACATCAGGGCAACACATACATGTAATGCAATGAAAGGCACATCAGGGCAACACATACATGTAATGCAATGAAAGGCACATCAGGGCAACACATACATGTAATGCAATGAAAGGCACATCAGGGCAACACATACATGTAATGCAATGAAAGGCACATCAGGGCAACACATACATGTAATGCAATGAAAGGCACATCAGGGCAACACGTACATGTAATGCAATGAAAGGCACATCAGGGCAACACATACATGTAATGCAATGAAAGGCACATCAGGGCAACACGTACATGTAATGCAATGAAAGGCGCATCAGGGCAACACATACATGTAATGCAATGAAAGGCACATCAGGGCAACACGTACATGTAATGCAATGAAAGGCACATCAGGGCAACACATACATGTAATGCAATGAAAGGCACATCAGGGCAACACGTACATGTAATGCAATGAAAGGCACATCAGGGCAACACATACATGTAATGCAATGAAAGGCGCATCAGGGCAACACGTACATGTAATGCAATGAAAGGCACATCAGGGCAACACATACATGTAATGCAATGAAAGGCGCATCAGGGCAACACATACATGTAATGCAATGAAAGGCGCATCAGGGCAACACATACATGTAATGCAATGAAAGGCGCATCAGGGCAACACATACATGTAATGCAATGAAAGGCACATCAGGGCAACACATACATGTAATGCAATGAAAGGCACATCAGGGCAACACATACATGTAATGCAATGAAAGGCGCATCAGGGCAACACATACATGTAATGCAATGAAAGGCGCATCAGGGCAACACATACATGTAATGCAATGAAAGGCGCATCAGGGCAACACGTACATGTAATGCAATGAAAGGCACATCAGGGCAACACATACATGTAATGCAATGAAAGGCGCATCAGGGCAACACGTACATGTAATGCAATGAAAGGCACATCAGGGCAACACATACATGTAATGCAATGAAAGGCGCATCAGGGCAACACATACATGTAATGCAATGAAAGGCGCATCAGGGCAACACATACATGTAATGCAATGAAAGGCGCATCAGGGCAACACATACATGTAATGCAATGAAAGGCACATCAGGGCAACACATACATGTAATGCAATGAAAGGCACATCAGGGCAACACATACATGTAATGCAATGAAAGGCGCATCAGGGCAACACATACATGTAATGCAATGAAAGGCGCATCAGGGCAACACGTACATGTAATGCAATGAAAGGCACATCAGGGCAACACGTACATGTAATGCAATGAAAGGCACATCAGGGCAACACGTACATGTAATGCAATGAAAGGCACATCAGGGCAACACGTACATGTAATGCAATGAAAGGCACATCAGGGCAACACATACATGTAATGCAATGAAAGGCACATCAGGGCAACACGTACATGTAATGCAATGAAAGGCGCATCAGGGCAACACATACATGTAATGCAATGAAAGGCGCATCAGGGCAACACATACATGTAATGCAATGAAAGGCGCATCAGGGCAACACGTACATGTAATGCAATGAAAGGCACATCAGGGCAACACGTACATGTAATGCAATGAAAGGCACATCAGGGCAACACGTACATGTAATGCAATGAAAGGCACATCAGGGCAACACGTACATGTAATGCAATGAAAGGCACATCAGGGCAACACATACATGTAATGCAATGAAAGGCACATCAGGGCAACACATACATGTAATGCAATGAAAGGCACATCAGGGCAACACGTACATGTAATGCAATGAAAGGCACATCAGGGCAACACGTACATGTAATGCAATGAAAGGCACATCAGGGCAACACATACATGTAATGCAATGAAAGGCACATCAGGGCAACATGTACATGTAATGCAATGAAAGGCGCATCAGGGCAACACATACATGTAATGCAATGAAAGGCACATCAGGGCAACATGTACATGTAATGCAATGAAAGGCACATCAGGGCAACACGTACATGTAATGCAATGAAAGGCACATCAGGGCAACACGTACATGTAATGCAATGAAAGGCACATCAGGGCAACACGTACATGTAATGCAATGAAAGGCGCATCAGGGCAACACGTACATGTAATGCAATGAAAGGCACATCAGGGCAACACGTACATGTAATGCAATGAAAGGCACATCAGGGCAACACATACATGTAATGCAATGAAAGGCGCATCAGGGCAACACGTACATGTAATGCAATGAAAGGCACATCAGGGCAACACGTACATGTAATGCAATGAAAGGCACATCAGGGCAACACGTACATGTAATGCAATGAAAGGCACATCAGGGCAACACGTACATGTAATGCAATGAAAGGCGCATCAGGGCAACACGTACATGTAATGCAATGAAAGGCACATCAGGGCAACACATACATGTAATGCAATGAAAGGCACATCAGGGCAACACGTACATGTAATGCAATGAAAGGCGCATCAGGGCAACACATACATGTAATGCAATGAAAGGCACATCAGGGCAACACGTACATGTAATGCAATGAAAGGCACATCAGGGCAACACGTACATGTAATGCAATGAAAGGCACATCAGGGCAACACGTACATGTAATGCAATGAAAGGCACATCAGGGCAACACGTACATGTAATGCAATGAAAGGCACATCAGGGCAACACGTACATGTAATGCAATGAAAGGCACATCAGGGCAACACGTACATGTAATGCAATGAAAGGCACATCAGGGCAACACGTACATGTAATGCAATGAAAGGCACATCAGGGCAACACGTACATGTAATGCAATGAAAGGCACATCAGGGCAACACGTACATGTAATGCAATGAAAGGCACATCAGGGCAACACGTACATGTAATGCAATGAAAGGCACATCAGGGCAACACGTACATGTAATGTAATGAAAGGCACATCAGGGCAACACATACATGTAATGCAATGCAATGAAAGGCACATCAGGGCAACACGTACATGTAATGCAATGAAAGGCACATCAGGGCACGATTTCGCTGTGTATCATTATCATCTACAGCCAAATGATGCTACTCAACATCGGGGTACACAAACAAACATATTCATTCAATATGTTTGCTTGTGCAAAGCTGCTGGACGAAATTATTCCCTGCGTAACATACTGTATGTGTACGCTTAACGTTTACTTTACTCAGAATAATATTTGTTGTTTTCAAATATATCAAATTGTTTGTGCTTTTACCCATACATCAATGAGTGTTGAGTACTGATGCATACTTTGTGCTCCCCCCCCCCCCAGCCAATTGGATACCAGCAGACCATGGTTCAGACATCTTGGTTTTCTCCCATTTAAACCAATATAACCAGACTGAGGCTGGAAGGAAAAGTAGTCTGGCCCCCCTTCTACACCAAGGATAAGAAATCAGCATTGCTTTGTGTCAGGGAACTAACCGAATGTGTAGGCATTGATAGCAATGAACACACCTTCAAGAGACTGCACATGTTGTTATCTTATCAATGGTAAACAATGTGTGTAAACACCGATATTGAGAAAATGCAGATCACAGTTTGCAAAGTTCCCCTGCATTCTAGAGTCGTCAAGTTTACGACATTAACTCTGTTTGATGTTGGAGGAAGGTCACAATCTCAACCCAACAAGAGCTGTGTAAATGACACAGCCTCCATTATTTGCTTTTACCATGAAGTCACCATTAGGAGATGGGTCTTGCTGGGAGGGAGGGGTGTGCCTGTACAAATGTCTGTAGCCAGAGGGGTTGTATGGGCATCTTATACACACCCTATTGTGAGCTTGATGCTTGTTTCATCTGTCTATTTACATGTAATTTAAGCATTAGAAATGAACAATCTGGATGCCCTAATTTGATTTTAAGTGCACTTTTTGACAACTTGGGTAGTTGTCAAAGGGCAGTGTTCTACACTTTGTGTGAACCACAAAATGAAACAATAACAACACATGTTTTCAAACATTCGTTTTTGGAATTGTCTTTGGAATTGCGAGATCAAAACTAATTGTTTTACTCAACTTCTTAAAAACTATAAACTTTAAGCATTTCCACCAAAGATTCCAAGAGCCCACACCAATTTGCCCACATCAAGATCTTGGCCAAAGCGCCGATACTCATGGGTTCAAATGAGGAATATTGTTACTATGAAGAACAACTCCTTGCATCTTTTACCATCACTCAATATTTTCAGTTGATAAAAAGATAGAAAAATTTATTTTTGTATTCAATACTGTTGGTTTTCAATCAGAATGGTGAATCATAATTGAATCAGGATGGGAAAATCACCCCTTATTGGTGATGTGCAAATTTGATGGGATCCATTTATGGATTCCATCCTCATTAAAAGAGATTGAATGCATACAGTATAACACTGTACAGACTTCTACCAGCACCTATGGCTTTAATATTGTTACTACTGGACACATGTATGCACAGGTATATGATGTACATCACTGTATGTACTGTTCTGTGCATGCATTACCAATGCGCTGTGCGTATGCTTTGTGTTGTTCATACCAAAATGTTTATTCATTTTATTTACACAATTTTTACACTTCATTTTTTGTGTTTATGTTTAACGTTTGCCAGTGTTATACAACGGATGGACTTTCAAGACCTCCTACTCGGATGCGCTTCAATGGGCATTGTGGGAGTGTCGTGGCCGAGCGAGTCTTTAAGAGCACCGAATTCAAACTCTGGTGTTTCTGATCAGCAGAGTGTGGGTTCGAATCCCCAGCCGTGACACTTGTGTCCTTAAGCAAGACACTTAACCATTGCTTTGTCCTTCGGATGGGACGTTAAGCTGTTGGTCCCATGTGTTGTGTAAACGCATGTAAAAGAACCCACTGCACTTATCGAAAAGAGAAGGGGTCCGCCCCGGTGTTCCTGGCTGGATTGGCAGCATATTGCGCCACAGCACCTTGTAAAGCATGGTGCTTAAGGATTAGGTCTTATATATCTCAAAATTCGCCCCACTCCTTGCAGTAATAATACCTGGCGCTTTGTATCCTTTGGCAAAAGGGCAAGGCGCAGTATAAATACGGTTATTATTATTTTATTATTATTAGACAACTCTGATAGACCAAGATACACTGATACCTCTCGAAATCAATTTCCCCAATTTTTAGTATTTTAAAAAAGGTAATTGTAGTTTAATTTACAGTAAGGTTGTACAACCAAGGCTCTATTCTAGAATAGGCTTGGTGGTATAACCTTAACTTCCTTATAAATTTTCAGGTGTTTTGATTTACAATTGAAAGATTCTTAATCTTAGTCATACATAGATGTACTTGGGTATTGGCCGCCCAACTTGTCTGTATTTTTCTCCTACAACATGTACCATGTTTTTTGCTTTTGTGAAGTCACTGATACTTTGAAAAACACTACATCATAAACAATGGAAATGACAAGATTACAACACACATTTACGGTAATGAAACCAAAAATGCCTCATAAATGAACTTGAATATACTGATAGCTTGCAACACGCAAGGCTGCAGTTACAATATATATAACACTTCGACCCTCGCCGGAGCGTAACAATAATATTGTAACTAGCAAGGCTTTGGAAACATGTTAACTAATTGGGTGCTTGCTAATTCCTACAAGTATGTTAACCGGAAACGCTAGCTGGGTTAAACCCCTAATTGTTAAAGTTTCTTCTATGGGCACTTGTACACCAGACTTACGGCTCAGTGTCCCATCCGCAGGGCCAAAGCAATTATGGTATGACGTATGTATCTTGCTCAAGGACACAAGTGCCATGACCGGGACTCGAACCTACACCCTGCTGATCGGTAACACCAAAGCTAGAGTCCGGTGAGTGTACTGTTAACCGCTTGGCCACGACACCCCCAAAGTTCATGTGTTTGTTTATACAGAAAGCATGATGTACTTGGCTGTTGGCTGTAGCATAGAGCAATGAACATGTACAACTCCAGCCAGTCATTATCCGAATGCAAGTATAAAACAAAAAATTATTTCAACCTCAACTAATTGTGATTATCGTAACCCTTGATCCTCCCGACCGCAACTAAAATTAAACATCCTCAACCAGTCTCCTAAATCTGTTTTGTTTTTCCTATAATTACACTAGTTGCGATAACATAACCCTCCTCCCGGTCCCAGGGGCGGCCAATGGCCCTTGGCTTGGGAAGAGGGTTACGTAATCGCAATGTTAATAATACATGATGGATTTTAAGACTGACGGTTTATATAGGAAAATCTCTACTTCTCATGCAACGCAGATGCACACATGTACACGTCACAAAGTATCCTCACCTGACATGCATTGTATAATAACTGGTGCTCAAACTTCTTGATTCCCAAGATGTTCTGGAACATATCATACAGCTGTTCCTTACTGAGAATAAGCTCAGATGCAGCTGCCGTTGACAATCTCTGTGGCTGTTTCCTTGGGTCTTCCTCCCCACGATAGATTGCGTCAAACTTAGCCATCCACGAGCTCAGCACCGTCTCTTTACTCAGCCCATCAATCTCTGGTAAACTCCGGACTCTCTTCTCCACATTGTTCTTGAACACCTCCCGGAAATCATGGGAGGAACACCCTCCGCTTAGGACCATCTTCAGAACCCGATCGCTCTTCAGGAACACCTGGAAGTAGTTCTGAACGGCATTACAGAAAGCCTCATCGGCAACTATTTGAGTCTCACCGTTGATGAAAGATTGAAATCGTTCTTTGATTGTTGTCAGCTGTTGACGGGTGACTTTGGTCTGCCGTCTCGCCATGTCGGTCGGCTGCTTGGCGTTGAAGGGGTAGGCGATACATCGCATCACGAAGACATACAGCTGTAGTCTTTTCTTGTGTTCTTCTTCTTCCCTCTGTAATCTCTCTGTTTCTTCCCTTTCCTTTTCACTAATCAGGGAGGGACTGGGGCTTGCTGGTCGTACGACGGACGCTCGGTGGCCGCCCGCCCCGGGGACAGCGCCGCTGGTCTGCAGGCTGTCATTGCTGGACGCGCTGGTCCGAAGCCCAGCCTGACTCGGCACGGACAACGCATCCGTTTCGTCGTCGTAGATGTCATTTTCGGACTCTTCTTCGCTCGAAGATGGGTCCAACATGGTCCCTGCAGTACTCTACAGGATCCTCAGAGTGAACTTGGTGCCTTGTGCTGCTTCCGTGGTCCAAATTTTCGCGCTGTCATGACCAGTTTCCTGTTAAATTTGGGCTTGTCGACAGACACATCCGAGTGCATTGTGACCATTCGCCATCTTTGATGGGATTTCACATTATTATTTTGTTATGAGCGCATGCGCTTTTCAAGCAAACCCCGTACAGTAGGTGGGCGTGGCATAATTTTCACCGGAGATTTGTAATGCTTCTCAGATACAAGGAATACAAGGAAACAGGTTTCCTAATGGAATTTAAGACACCCGCGCATATTACCACAAATGTTCTGATTGACAATGACACTAGGCTGTAATGACCTACATGTATGGATGTGTTCAGTGGTTCGGGGCTAACCCCTTGTTGGAGCATGATGATGACGTATTTGTGTCCACACGAGTCAATAACATCATTAAAAATGATACGGCCGCATGAGCGAGATTGTATCCGATTATTTACGTTTGACCACGTGGGCAACGTAAGGTTGACGTATTTAGTACACCTCGTTTGATGCTTAAAAACAAGTAATTGAGTTTTGTTTGTGAAGTTATAGCTAATAACCTTTTCAAGGTTTGTTAATCGTTGGCTCAGTTTCTCTCTGGGTTTTAGACTCCGTACGCAAAAAGCCCATTACTTACGTCACCAGGTCATCGGCCGGCGGCGAGCGAGAACTATAAAAGATACAATAGAGTTTCCGAATTAGTGTGGCGGATAATGAATTATAAGCCACAAGTTCTACATAAACAATTGAAGGATCAGGAATGAATGAATGTTGAAAGACATTTCATATCCGATTGGTGGTTGTGTAAAGGGTAGGGCCTATTGCAATGCTAGGGGCGTCCATTTAACGCATGATGACGGAACCGGAAATCTATAGCTAGACGTAGCCAATTTGACACGGCCTGCCTGGATTGATGTTTCTCGAGCAATACGAATCCTCAACTTCGCCGATCGCTTTTACAAAGACCTTTAATTCAGCAAGCAAGTGTAAGATAGCGCCATCTTAGTGTATGCGCAAGTTGTGATATCCCGTTAGTTGGTTGTATGGTTGTACGGTGTCTTTACAAAAGTTAGGTGTACCCAATTTCTTTGCTCACAGTCCTGTGGGGAAAAAACACTTTTTTGTGTGAACAAGGCTAAAACAGGCGCAGCTTATTGTTTCTCATAAAATGACAATAATCTTGCCTATAGGATGTGAGTTCAGTGAGCTAATATTCTGGCTATCTCCCAATGGGGGGGGGGGGGGGGGGGTCTAATTGGGGTGTATAGGTTGGTTGCAGGTGTTTGGTGCTGGGGACTCTTATTATAATGCGCTCTACTGATGTTTCACTTTTTTTTCTTTTTTTTCTTCTTTTTTTTGAATAGGGGTGGGTAGAGGGGGCTTCTTTCACAGCAGCTGGGATGAGGTTTCATCTGCTGTAGTGTTTGGTAGGAATGAATGTAATCCCTGTTTGCAGGCACCCCTAGTATGTAGTTGCAACATGAGAAGACAATTTACCGATAAGAACTCGTAACTTTTAGGAAGGCCAGGTAATCAACTTGGACCAGGACGAGATCAGGCATGCAGTACACAATTGTTCAAGAAACCACAGCTAATATCTTGGACTCAGGCTCCGCTTTGCACAACGAAAAATAATGTGAAAGGCGGCTTTCTACGCACTAGAGGGCGCTATGCAAAAAGACTGCTGCAGTATTTTGTGATATCTTTTTGCCAGCTGTACTTTTTCTAATTCCGATTGAACCTCAGCTTTTTTGTCCACCCATTTTGAAGTAAAAATGGGTGGACAACAAAGCTGAGGTTGACTTCAAAATCAAGCCTTGCAACGGAGAGCTTGTGATCTACGTCTACCTCCATAAAACATTGTGAGAAACGGCGCCCTCTGGTTCTGAAGTAACATAGCTTTTGAGAAAGAGATATTTTCTCACTAAATTAATGAAAGACTTCAGCTGAAGCCTTTATTTCTACCTGAAATCACACAAATTTGTACAATAATTTCATCATTTTTTTGCAACTTCGATGACCAGTTGAGCCCAAATGGTCACAGATTTGTTATTTTATGCATATTGTTTGGATACACCAAATGAGAATCCTGGTCTTTACAATTATCAAAGGTGGCCAGTGCCGTTAAGCAAAAATAATGCCAGTGCACACATCAACATCTCAAAGATCATTGTTGTTTATTCATAATAACATTATTTGTCCGTACAACATTATACAAACCCAGTTATTAATTCCACAAAATTGGATTACGTCAATTAGAAAGTGAATATTTTATTTAAATGTGTAATTATCAGAAGCAGCGTAAACAGAAAATTTAATAAAAGATAATTAATGTTGAGACAATCATAGCATTTAATATCATCATGTGAGATTGGACCAACATAATCAACACAGAAGCCGAAGCAAACAATAATTACTAAACAGGGACTTAAACATGAGATAGTCAGTACAAAAAGGGGGAAATAATATCTGTGTAACAACAATTGTTTGATTTTTTAAATTAGGAAAAAGAAAAAAAGAAAAAAATCCATAAATCCAACCATACAAGCGATGAAATTATGCTTCAATTTGGCCATTAACAATTTAAACACCAATAACAGTAGTGCTCGATTTAATATAACAATAATACATCTACAAGAAATGCTACACTTCACACTAATAAGGCAAATATTTGTAATATCATTTTGACATGATTTGTGTTTTAAGAGTGACAAGCTTGAATTGCGCCATCACATGTTAATCAAAGACATTAATACTTGTTTTGTTTTTTTTACACAACAAAAGGCTACTGTTGGTGATTTTGGTATAAATTCTGCATAAAATATCTGCATCAAATTATAAGCGATGAAAACTCACACAACTTATGGATAATATACAAATGTGTAAATTTTTGTTTATTTGTTTATGCGAATTTACATTCACCTTATGTACTGTCTAATATTTCCTTCTAAAGGATTGACTAATGTTTCACGATTACATAGTTAACAAGAGCTGTGCCTTGTATTAAATACATGTACCCGGAAATTAGACTGAAGTAGGAAGAGTGGTAGTTTAACCCATAGACCCACCCATGTAGTCTGAAAATAGATCAAAAGAATGGGAAAATTGCTCAGCTTGTTTTAGTTATTTTTACAAGTTAGTCTATATTAGAGTAAAGTGTGTCTAAAGTTTAACCATACTTAAATATAAACATTTTTATAATCCCAAAATAATTCTGGCTTCTGTGCAAAAACAAAGACTATCCACATTTTCAGTAATAATTAAAGGATTTGTCCCAAGAAAAGAAGAAGGAAAATGAACCACCGTCTCTCTCTCTCTTTATGTTTTGATATTTGGAGGTGGTACAATTCTAAGTGGACTCAAAGAATCTCAGATCAAAATCCTCATCATACTTAAGAAGGAGACATACACCTTGTTATGCCATTTTACAAGATGTAAATTAACAAGTTATAAGAAAGACTGTTCCATTAGATTCACTTGGAAATGTACTCAAGTAACATACAAGTAACAAGTCACAACCAAATGTTGGTTAAACACTTAATAAAACCCATTGCATTTGAATTCACAAACCCAAACAGCACCCTCAACGAGGTTAAAGGAAGACCTATCATTGGTTGAGAGACAATCTTGGTGCAAGACGTTCTTTGTTGAGTTGGTCAACCTCCATGGTAATACCATAGACCCCATACACTCAACAACCCTACACACGTCGTGACTATTCCACCGATAGAGGGTGTTTCTGTGATTTAGACCTTTCCGCTAATACCCATTGCACAAGTGCTAACTGATGAATGAGGTGCATGCTGGTCTAGCTAGAGATCAAACTTGAGCGCTAGCTAGACCAGCATGCACCTCATTCAACGCCTACAGCGCCTGTACCGAGTATTTGCAATAAGGTCTCTGGAAGTTTTCCAACAGCGCCCGCTTTCGATTGATAGTAATGTGCGCAGCGAGGAGAAGTGTAGTGGGGATTGCGATATGGTTGAGTGTTAGTGAAAAATCAACTTCTTGCACCAAGACTACTGAGAGACAAGTGTAGAGTGTATTTTCCATTGTTTAGTGATGGCAACCTGTGCAAGGGGATCTACTCTTTATTTGTACTGTATACCAGTTACTTGTTCAAGACCATCAAAATATTTGACTCCACAAAATACAGACCGTGTTCGTTCTCAACGTAAAACCTTATTCTTTCCAACCATATTCATTCATAGCCCAAACCACCCATATGATATCCTAAGGCAACAGGTCTCTTTAACAGTTGAAATTGAGCCATAATTGCTTTCTACACACATGAGCTCAAGGTGTTCATAAAATGTGACATCATCCTATTACAAGTAAGATATGCGACGCCTTTTAGCAGCAAATAGGAAATCAGCTTGCACAAAATTGTCGCAAGGTGTATTTCCGTTTTCTTTGGCATCAGTGCAAGGAAACAAGGTGGTACACTAAACAAGTTGAATGTAAACAAAAGAGGGACAACAGGAGGTCCCCGGTTGCAGGCGTATACACACTTGTATGAGTGAGTGAAGGGTATTTCTGAGAAAGTACATTCACAGGATATGTCTTTAGTACCGTCTTTAGTAGGCCTGCGGATAGAAATGTCAAAATCTTTTGCCAGGGTCATCACCAAAGTATGACCCCACCTTTAAACTGGTAAAACAAAACTGACACCATGTAATTTTTGTTCTCCTCACTTTTTTGTGTGTATTTGTTGTTGTTGAATGTTTGTACACATAAACAGGAAACATTTGCCCCACATTTTGTTATTTTACATCTTTCCAGCAGGTCTCTGGCATAATTAGTATGAATGCTACTATAAATACCATCCTTCACTGGTTAAAGTACTTCCGTTTGCACTGCACAGAACAGAAGATGTTTTGATCCTTGGGGAGGAAGGAACGTCCAACGAGAGACACACTACACGTGGAGCACTTGAAGCAGACAGAGTCAGCGTGCCAGAAGTTGTTCTCATGGTTCAGACGTTTGCTGTCGGCCTCGATCTTTTCGTTGCATGTGCCACAGTACTGGTTTATGAGAAAGAGAGGGGGAAAAATATCATAAACCAGATGGCAACTTTTAAAATATGAGAGAAAACTGCATGGAATAATAATAATATTATATCTTATCAAATATTATTTTATAGAGTGTTGTGGCTTGTAGTATATTTTGAACTGTTTATGGTAAAAGTTAATTTTAAGAAATCTTTGTAAATTTAAGGGAACACGTTTCCCTGGAAGCGGTTGAGTTGGTTTTTGAAAAGCGTTTGTAACTGTTTGTTATAAAATGCATATGGGTAGAAAGATGTTTTAAAAGAAGAATACATTGATCCACACAAACATGCCTCAAAATTGCACGGTTTTCCTTTACCTCGTTGACTAACACAGTCGGCAATTTATGGGAGTCAAATTTTTGACTCCCATAAATGGCCGACCGTGTTAGTTCGCAAAGTAAAAAGAAAACCACGCAATTTCGAGGCAAATTTGTGTGGATCACTGTTTTCTACTTTAAAAACATTTTTACAAACGGCATTTTATAGACCAACTCGTCCGATCTAAGGCAACGTGTCCCTTTAATGTAAATGTCGAAATGAATTTCCCACCGGGATAATAAAGTGAATTGAATTAGTAGTAAGCAGTTTATAACACTTTTCAGACCCTCAATATGCTCCAACATCATTACCCCTTACTATAAAGATAAATCAATCACTAGAACAATCTCTGCCCTCACAGGTACCCATTTAAGCCTGGGTGGAGACAAGCAATCATAGTCAAGTGTCAAGCTCAGTGACATTAGTGTCACAATCGGGACTCGAACCCACACTCTGCTGAACAGAAAGACCAGAGCTTGAGTTCGGTGCTCTTAACCGCTCAGCCACGACACCCCACAAACTTTGTTTAGCGTAGGGCTTGCCCTGAACACTAGCCCAGTGTTAATTGTCTAGAACTGTTGTGCATTTAGCAGCTACTGAAAGAAACACCAGGGCAAACCCCTCTTTTAAGTGTAACTTGGTTCTCAAACGAGTTTTACAAAACACAGGGGACCAATGGTTTTAAATCCCATCCAAAGGAGGAAGCATTAAAGGTTTAAGTGTCTTGCTTAAGTGTCAAAGCCGGGACTCAAACCCACACTCTGCTGACCAAAGCTTAAGTCCAGTGCGCTTGACTGTTCGACCATGCCACTTAAACAAAGCCGAGAACACAAAAGCAAGGCAATACACTAGTACCACTTGTGTCCTCAAGCAAGACACTTAACCATTGCTTCGTCCTTCGGATGGGATGTAAAGCCATTGGTCCCTTGTGTTGTGTAATGCATGTAAAAGAACCCAGTGCGCTTAGTTATCGAAAAAGAGAAGGGGTTCGCCCCGGTGTTCCTGGCTGTGGCTGCTAAACGCACCGTAGCACCTTGTAAACCCTTATACGGTGTTACATAATTGGGTCTCATAATTCATCACTTCAATAACATATCTTTCTGGAAGTTTGTATGTACTCAGCACCTTGAGTACCTTGTTTGGTAGATATGTGCGCTATATAAGAATTTGATATTATTATTATTACCTTTGCAAAGAGCTTGTCGTAGCATGGCAAGCAGTAGGGGTGGCTTTCCCTAGCCACATAGCGTCTACCACCAAGGACCGTATCACAGTTCCAGCAACAGAAGTGATCTATATGCCAGCTCAACTCCTCCGCTAGGGTGTACTTCTCTGAGAAAATCAGCTGTCAATTAAAAAATCAAAAAGTAATTAAAAAGGCAAAGTATAATTTAGTTTTCCAAACCATTTGATTGTTTGAATCCATATGAATGTCAATGTATACAACCAAACTACCATGTGAAAATTGTATTTTTGAGATATTGCTGAAAATCCAAAGCGGTTATGCCACCCATAAACCACATTACTTTGAAGTGAAATGATTCACACGAAAGTTTACACTACTGAAAGCTGCTGTACTTCAAACCAAGTCAGTTTGTATTACCATTCAATTTAGGAGTGATGATTACCAAATGTGTACATTCCCTTTAAAGGCAGTGGACACTATTGGTAAACACTCAAAATAATGTTTAGCATAAAACCTTACTTGGTAATGAGTAATGGGGAAGGGTTGATAGTATTAAACATTGTGAGAACTGACTCCCTCTGAAGTGGCGTAGTTTTTGAGAAAGAAGCAATTTTCCACGAATTTGATTTCGAGACCTCAGAATTAGATTTTGAGGTCTCGAAATCAAGCATCTGAAAGCACATAACTTAGTGTGACAAGGGTGTTTTTTCTTTCATTATTATCTCGCAACTTTGAAGAACAATTGAGCTCAAATTTTCACAGGTTTGTTATTTTATGCATATGTTGAGATACACCAAGTGAGAAGACTAGTCTTTGACAATTACCAATAGTGTCCAGTGTCTTTAAAAACCATCTTATCAAGGAGGGGACAGACATTCCTAGCTAAATTGTTCACCTGTTTATTACCAAATGGGCATTGTGGGAAAAGTTTGTTGCTGTCCTAAGCCATATCTGAATCATGTGACTTCAACTAAAGATATGGCTATTGTTTGCAGCAGCAATGTTGAAGATTGGCAGTCTTTGGCTACTGCTACTGTCAAAAAGCCACCAATCTAGATACAGTATTACATTGAATAGAATGTGTTAATACTGCCCTCTGTTGGCAGAGCTGCCATTATTTGCATCTTGCAGTCCGGGAGACTATGTTTCAACAATCAAGCAGATTAATATAGAACTACATTCAACAATGTAGTTAGGGAAAAGGTCCCCTGTTAATGAGAACATGGAATGATTTGTTTATTTTCTAGTAACGTTGTGCAGAATCAGGTAGAGTTGGCAGCTTTGTGGGATGCTCAGGAGAGCAAAAAACTGTTGTCAAAAGGCGTATGTCTCCTAACTCCCAGCAAATCCAGGAAAATATTAGGGCTAGAAAGGGCAAATACAGCACAAAAGATCATACAGATCACTGAACAACTTTAAAAGGCCTACAGAAAACAGAACAGATCACTGAACAACTTTAAAAGGTCTACAGAAAACAGAACAGATCACTGAACAACTATAAAAAGCCTACAGAAAACAGAACAGATCACTGAACAACTATAAAAGGTCTACAGAAAACAGAACAGATCACTGAACAACTATAAAAAGCCTACAGAAAACAGAACAGATCACCGAACAACTTTAAAAGGTCTACAGAAAACAGAACAGATCACCGAACAACTTTAAAAGGTCTACAGAAAACAGAACAGATCACCGAACAACTTTAAAAGGTCTACAGAAAACAGAACAGATCACTGAACAACTATAAAAAGCCTACAGAAAACAGAACAGATCACCGAACAACTTTAAAAGGTCTACAGAAAACAGAACAGATCACTGAACAACTATAAAAGGTCTACAGAACACAGAACAGATCACTGAACAACTTTAAAAGGTCTACAGAAAACAGAACAGATCACTGAACAACTATAAAAGGTCTACAGAAAACAGAACAGATCACCGAACAACTATAAAAGGTCTACAGAAAACAGAACAGATCACTGAACAACTTTAAAAGGTCTACAGAAAACAGAACAGATCACTGAACAACTATAAAAGGTCTACAGAAAACAGAACAGATCATTGAACAACTATAAAAGGTCTACAGAAAACAGAACAGATCACTGCACAATTATAAAAGGTCTACAGAAAACAGAACAGATCATTGAACAACTATAAAAGGCCTACAGAAAACGGAACACAGTAACACACTAAGGAGAGACTTTACAATTGGACGCCTAGACATCAAAAAATTATCTCTGAGCTTTACATTCTTGAGTAAAAGCGAATCTTGTTCACAGTGGCAATAAAAGTCCAGCTGTCGATTTCACCAAACTCTCCCTAATTAGGATTAATCTTAGGGCTTGGGAAGAGTTAAGTTCCGTATCCATAGACGTTAGGATTCATTGAATCCATTCTACTTGTCCTAACTCGGGATTAACCCTAGCGTTTGGTGAAATCAGCTGCTGACTCTAGGAGTTAATTTTGCTTTTTATCTCAGAGTTTCGGGTGTCTGGAAACAAACTGAACGCAATAGAGAAAGAGGAAATTTGTGACGAAAGAGATAAGCAGTTTGATCCGGAATGGCTTTAATTTGAATGATGTAGGATTAAAGTGGGATTAACTAGGGATTTAAGCTGGGGAAGTAGGTCATGATGGGGGGGGGGGGGGGGTAAGATTACAGGAAAGTTGAAAATCTTTAGAAAGGAAGGGAGATATCTGAAATGCTGATGAGACACTTTCAAAGTGTATTTAATTGTATTATGACTTTCTTTTTGGGGGTTAATATCCTTATTTGAGAAATGCCAGTAAAAAAAAGGTTGTTAGGCCTAAAGTAGTGCCTTTTCAAACGTTGTGAAGGAACTGAACCTTCACATTTTGTTATATTATAAATGAACCTTCACATTTTGTTATATTATAAATGAACCTTCACATTTTGTTATATTATAAATGAACCTTCACATTTTGTTATATTATAAATGAACCTTCACATTTTTTTATATTATAAATGAACCTTCACATTTTGTTATATTATAAATGAACCTTCACATTTTGTTATATAATAAATGAACCTTCACATTTTGTTATATTATAAATGAACTAGCATCAATTGTAAAATTTGAAGAAAAACAATTCTGAACACATCACAGAATAAAAAAGGAGGAACACAAGAATAAACAACCCCTTTTGAAACAACATTTGAAACGTGAATGCGTGTAGGTTTTATGCACACTCTTCTTCCTTTCTTGTGCAGCCTTCAACATTGAAGATAGTCAACGGGGCAAACCCTTTCTCTCCTGTGATCTTTTACTTGCGGTGATAGTCGTTAGAACAACACACGGGACCTACAGCTTTATGTCCCATCCGAAAGAAGAAGCAGTGGTTAAAGGAACACGTTGCCTCGGATCGGACGAGTTGGTCAATAAAAAACATATGTAACCGTTTGTTATAAAATGCATGGTTAGAAAGATGTTTTAAAAGTAGAATATAATGATCCACACAAATTTGCCTTCGAAATTGCGTGGTTTTCCTTTTACTCTGCAAACTAACTCGGTCGGCACATAAATGGCAGACTAACACAGTCTGCCATTTATGTGAGTCAAAAATTTGACTCCCATAAATGGCCGACCGTGTTAGCCGATGATGTTAAAGGAAAACCGTGCAATTTCGAGGCATGTTTGTGTGGACTATTGTCTTCTACTTTTACAACATCTTTCTACTCTATGCATTTTATAACAAACGGTTACAAACGCGTTTCAAAGACCAACTCGACCAATCCAAGGCACTGTGTTCCTTTAAGTGTCTTGCTTTAGGATACAAGTGTCACGACCCACACTCCCTTAAACAGATCAGAATTTGAGCTCGGTTGCAGTGCTCTTAACCGCTTGGCCATGACACTTTAGGCTCAACGGTCTTCTTATTTAGGGGGATGTGTGAGCTTTTGACGCCACATGCAAGAGGTCAATAAAGGACAAACACAACTTTCTAAATTGAAAAAATACCTCATCGCAAGCAGCACAGCGTGGTTTGAGGAGATCAGCGTAATGGCGTCCACAGAAGATATCATTATCCTTGTAGAAGTAGATTAGATCCACCAGCAGCTCGTTGCAAGTCCTACAACGGAAACAGCCTGGATGCCAGCATTTATCGTTACCGGCACGCTCTGCGAATACGGCTACATCACCTCCAGTCATGCCCTTGGTGCAGCGGCAACATTTCTACAAATTGAGGGAAAAGAAAGGGAGTGGGGGATGGGAAGAGGAAGTCATTCATGAGAATTGTTAAAACAGTCGGACCCTAAGTCACCTTGGCTACCTGTGTGGAGTTCCCTCAAGAATTCAGTTGGGGTTTGGTTTACACAATGTACATACAGTATATAAATATTGACTGCTTTTACTCCTGCTGTGGTTAAAACTACGACTCTCTTGATGAACCTCAGCGACTTTATAATTTTGCTTCGACGTAGCCTCAGGAAAAATAAAGCGCTCCAGGTATCACTAAGAGGGTTGTAGTTTTTGCAGCCTTCTAGAATAACATTTGACATACGTGTATCATGTGATGCACTCTCGACCAATCGAAAGGCAGCAAGTAAAGGGTGATATTAAAATATAAAGGTTGTGTTTATGGAACGTACAATGACAAGGGGAATAGGACTTGTTATGGCAAATAGGGTTTCCCCGAATGGCTTTGTAAAGGACCCAGATGCATCCTGTTTTCTATATTTTTTGTCTTTGGGCATCTACATGTATCTAGGAAAAGTCACTCTACTAATTGTATTCAGGTTGGCTCCGTGGTTTCTTCCCTGCCTGTCACCTCTTCGAACCCCATTCTAAACCCTGCACTTCCAACTGGCCCTTTTGGTGTTTTCCTCCCACATCTAAACACTGTCCACGCTGCTTAAAAGGTTTTTTTAAAGAATTTTAAATAGTACGGGACAGATGTGTTTCATGTCTTTATTTTTGTCTACTATGAAAGAATTATCAAACGACAACAATCTATGTGTGAGTTATGTAACGAATATTGAATGCATTTCATTTGTGCATTGTTGCAGAATATAACCACGATGTGGAGTCTGGCTTTTTTTATTTCACTTGCTTTTTGCCTCATCAAATGGAATAGTCCAGATTTCACCTTGTGATTAAGTTCTGTGCAAACACAACCAATGCGTACAGTAGTCGACCTGGTTCACAGTGCGACCACCATTAATAACTTGATCCAAACAAACTTTTACTCTTCATCTTGACCGACAATAACCTTACCCATTTTGAATCCCCACCAGCTTTAGGTGTCTCAGCTCCCACGGCAGTCCGTGCAGGGGAAGCATGCTCGTTGCCAACGCCCACCGATGACTTGATAGGCTGACTGTCCGATCCTACGATCACATCAGGGGCTCCAGGTTGACCTTGGGGTTTGTCATCCAGGGACATGTTCTGCATCTGTCTCTGTGGTGCTGAGTGGGGGACCACTGCTTGGACCTGTGAAGGGAGACGGATAAAGTTCATCATGAAATACGGTTCACACCTTACACAGGTACACCCTTACAAGCTTGAGGAAAATTGACGGCCCCATTAAATACACTGGACACTATTGGTAATTGTCAAAGACCAGTCTTCTCACTTGGTGTATCTCAACATATGCACAAAATAACAAACCTGTGAAAATTTGAGCTCAATCGGTCGTCGAAGTTGCGAGATAATAATGAAAGAAAAAAACACCCTTGTCACACAAAGTTGTGTGCTTTCAGATGCTTGATTTCGAGACCTCAAATTCTAAATCTGAGGTCTCAAAAATCAAATTTGTTAAAAATTACTTCTTTCTCGAAAACTACATCACTTCAGAAGGAACCATTTCTTACAATGTTTTATACTATCCACCTCTCCCCATTACTTGTTACCAAGTAAGGTTCTATGCTAATAATTATTTTGAGAGTGAAGTTCAAGGCCTGCTTGCTGTTTGACACAGCTACTCCACATAACGTAATTATCACCCCAAAATCCTGCCAAATCCTTTTCAATTGGCTCTGTTCTGTATTGTTCTGCTCTGTATCATTCTTATTGGTCCAGATGTTTTCTAACGATAATCAAATATTTTCTACTTGTGTGTTTATTCTAGGCACTTGTACATTCAGTAAAGACTTAGTGTTTAAAGACAGTGGACACTATTGGTAATTGTCAAAGACTAGTTTTCACAGTTGGTGTATCTCAACATATGCATAAAATAACAAACCTGTGAAAAATTAAGCTCAATCGGTCGTCGAATTTGCGAGATAATAGTGAAAGAAAAAGCATCCTTGTCACATGAAGGTGTGTGCTTTCTGAACTTGAGGTCTTGAAATCAAATTCGTGGAAAATTACTTCTTTCTCGAAAACGATGTCACTTCATCAGAGGGAGCTGTTTCTCACAACGTTTTATACCATCAACCTCTCCCCATTACTTGTAATCAAGAAAGGTTTTATGATGATAATTATTTTGAGTAATTACCAATAGTGTCCACTGCCTCTAAGTGTGTATTGGCAACCCACAAGAAACGTCAACTTTACAAATACTACATAATTTTTCTCATCTAGTTTTTACAACATGTAACATGTACACAAAGGTTAACACAACATATTTGTGGGAGAAGAACAACAATTGAATTAATACATGTAACATTACTGTTTTAATAAAATGGGTAAAAACCCACATAAACATCTCTAAACATAATCCGTTTTATGAGAATGGTTTCCAACTTGGTTACAATCCAAGGGGTCAAAAGTCAGACGTTCCAGTGTTGTGGTTAAGTCTTTCTTCATAATGCTTCAAAGAATTCCACCACATTGAAAAGGGCCATTTCAAGTTTCAAGGTCTTGAAAGTTCTCTTCCACAAAACATTCACAGCGCACATAGAAGCGAGACAGCCAGTGTCAAGCAAGGGGCCTGTCCAATTGCACACAGACAGATGCATATTTCACTGTTAACACCTGAGGGTTGCAGCCGTCCCAAATACCCCTGGTAAAGTAACACCTGAGGGTTGCAGCCGTCCCAAGTACCCCCGGTAAAGGCCTGAGCTGCCAACAATCTCACAATCAGCCAAATTTTGCCCAGCAATCAGGGAAATATTTAGAATTCCATTCAACATAATAGTGAAAACAAAATCCACAATCAGTGAGATTTTCCTTTTATTCATCAGATCTTGGAAAAGTTGGTTTATTTTTAATGTAGGGAAGTTTCTGCAAAATTGAAGCTCTTAAAAATGCAAACGATAAATCAGTGCATTCTGAAGCAAGCATTCAAAAGAATAACTACAGAAATCCACGGTGCTTCTAATGTTGCACAAATTCACTCATGCTTTTCCACGAATCATGTCCATCATGAACACCAATTTCCACAAACTTTTATATAAAACAACAATAACCTACAGTACATAAAATGTACAACGGAAATGCTCATCTCTAGAAAGGGACTTAAGTTTCATTTAAGTTTAAAACTTTAAACAAATACTTTTTGCTAAATTGTGGGTGGAACTGTCAAAGAAAAAATTGAAAATAAAAATGTCTTTAGGGGAAAATGAAAAAAAACCTAAGTGGCCTCTTTGAGATTTTTGTCATTTTTGTTCTGTGTTGTTCTAATTGTTAGTGGTCGAGTCAACCTTGTTTCAGTAGCCAACCTCCATACCTGATAGGGAAGTTGACATAAATTCCCCAAGTGAGTAATTATTTAGCAAACTAGCTGACTACTTATAAGAAAACATTCATAACAAGACCACTCTTAATTTGTAGTTTTGATCACAGTATTTGGAACGACAAATAGTGCTCAGCAAAACGTTTAAGCACGCAACAAATCTGTCCACCAAACTTTGACCCCAAACCCAACCCAAAGCCTGTTGATAATTGTGAACTGACCTGCCCGATGCCGACAGCCTTCTCCTTGTAGTCTTTGACAAAGTCTGCCATCTTCTCAGCCTCCTCGGTGTTGAGCTGCTGGCAGAGCTCCGGCTGCTGGTCATGGTCTGGAAGCTGCTTCTGAATCTGGCGATTGCGGTGCTGCGCCCCGGACGTACCCTCTATGGGCTGGTTCTCCATGGGGATCATCTCCATGTAACGCTTGGCCTGTAAAGGAGGAGAGGGGTAGGGTGGAGAGAAGAATGGTAAGCAGCATGGAGAATAGTAAAGTAAAGTCTGTCCCGAGCCAATGTATAGCTCATCAGGTCAGTGTTTGTATATGGCTTTATTGGTATTAAACGACTGAGAACTTCTATTCCCCTGGACATGATGCCAGTCCTTTGCCAAGGACAAGTGTCATGCCTGACCAGGCCAGGATTCGAACCACCACCTTTCTGCAAATTACAGAGTTGAGTCCACCGCCCTACACTGCCCGGCCATGACACCCCAAACAGCACAGAGACTGATGTGAATAATGTATTCGGAGTGTGTACAGGAAATGATGACAAAATGCTTCTGAAGTTTCTCTGCCCCTTGGTAAGATTTGTATAATGTATTTAATTAAATCTTACGAGATCAATGAGACAGTGGTTTGCAAAATAATTATATTGAGTTGAAGTACACAGATTTACATCAAATGTACTAGTCTAATGATGATGATGGTAGAAAACATCCCTTGAATTATTTTTGTCTGAAATGTCATAATTGATGAGAAATAAAAAATCTAATTTCGCAGTTGGAGTTTTTTATATTGCTCAGTGAGCAATTTATACATTTTTACAACTTCTTTTTATAATTTTTAGAAATTGCGTGATACATGCAACAGCTTTTTTTCACCAGGCAGAGATAAAAATTGCAGATTTCGGATACAATTTTGAATATCCCATTTCTAACACGAGTACATGTAATACAACACCATAATTTATCCTTTTAAACGTGTACATAACTTCTGAAGACCAAACAAAATTCAAATGCTACATGAAAATGTACATTGTGATGTTGTAAACCAATGACTATCCACTGGTTGTTTGTACAGCTTCAAACTCATGCAGGTACTATCGAGTTTGGCAAAACATTAGGAACATTCTATCAAATACAAGGGCTGATCTACATTGATACACATGATGGTGAAGGCTTAAATAAACTTTTCAGGTTATATCACAATTTTCCAGATTTTTCACATGAGCTAAAACGACTATTAAAAAGACAAACTAGCTGGTCCTGTTGGCCTCAGTCACTGAAAACGTTTAGAGCAAACCCTGAAAGACACACTCAAATTTTCAGAGGGGTAAAATATGTACAGTAGAGAAATACTGAAAAATGACACTAAAATGTATACATACTGTTGTTTTGGATCAACACATTGCATTGAGAAAACTCTCTGCCAAAATGATATCACATAAACTTTAAAGATGCATTTACATTGGACTTTTGGGTGTGGTACTCTATCGCTGCTCCGATGTGTGCTTAAAACATTGTACTTTCAAAGTTGGCAATGCATACATTATTACCATAACGTAAACCACTTAAGTCCAATGCTAGCTAACGCAGCTTTACACGCTAAAACAAGACAAACTTGCATGAATCATGCCAAATAGGCTGTCCACGGCTACAGACATCCTCTGCTGAAGCTGTAACAATTTATCCCTCCGTGAAGACTCCATGGGAAAAGAACTCTCAAGACGTCCGAAGACAACTCCTCGGCAGACAACGATCACACAGTAAGTTCCTGTCTCAATCAATGACTTCACTCCGGCGGTCGCAGGCAAAAACAACATTTACACTCTCTCTCAGAGTACCAAAACTCAGCAAACAAGTGATGTTTCCTAAGAAGATGTCTCCGCGAGTAATCTTTGAAGTTTTAAGAGTGATTATCTTGTTGTTGTGGAAATGGGCGGTGAAGACGGTGAGGTGGTTTTTCTTTTTTAGGTCGGACTGACAAATTTAAACAGGACGTGATTTCACAGGAAGTGAGACTGCGGGTACCTTGAAATTGACAGGCAGATACGCAATATGTATCAGAGGCTAGTGTTATGGTCAATTATGGGCGGGACCAATCTCCCCCCTCGGGGGGGTTCACGGGTTGTCCCACCCCCAGGATGATCAACAACATCGATGTACTTCTACAGCTCAAAGACTTTACTTGAATCCAAAACTTGTCGGCATAGATTTTTCCAAACAAGCTGTTTATATTTGAACAAGCACTATAACAACGCTCAATATCACTCATTGTTAAGACCTGGATGTATTGACAGTACTGTAGGTTTTATAGGCACTCAACCTTTATCGATTAAAGGTAGGGTCCATTTCCAATACATGCATACACGTAGATTGGTGTTTGTCAAGGTAATGCTTATCAAGACAGCTACAATTAAAATCACATGTGAAAGTTTCAGCTGAATACATGACCACTTGTTGAGAAACAGCATTATTTCACCAGATTGTCCAATCCATCCACATTTAGCGTAGTGACACCGACCGCTTCTCTGTAAGTGGCACTGACCTTCACTGAGAAATGATTCATGTCTGATTCAGTTTTCAGATTCAGATGTTTTTGGGTGCAAAATCATCCAACCATATTACTCTAAAGATCCTTCCTCAAAATAGTAGTCTACTACCAATAGCTGCAGTGCTTCTTACCATGTACAACATGCAGGTTTTCAATAGCTGCAGTGCTTCTTACCATGTACAACATGTAGGTTTTCAATAGCTGCAGTGCTTCTTACCATGTACAACATGTAGGTTTGCAATAGCTGCAGTGCTTCTTACCATGTACAACATGTAGGTTTGCAATAGCTGCAGTGCTTCTTACCATGTACAACATGTAGGTTTTCAATAGCTGCAGTGCTTCTTACCATGTACAACATGTAGGTTTGCAATAGCTGCAGTGCTTCTTACCATGTACAACATGTAGGTTTTCAATAGCTGCAGTGCTTCTTACCATGTACAACATGTAGGTTTGCAATAGCTGCAGTGCTTCTTACCATGTACAACATGTAGGTTTTCAATAGCTGCAGTGCTTCTTACCATGTACAACATGTAGGTTTGCAATAGCTGCAGTGCTTCTTACCATGTACAACATGTAGGTTTTCAATAGCTGCAGTGCTTCTTACCATGTACAACATGTAGGTTTGCAATAGCTGCAGTGCTTCTTACCATGTACAACATGTAGGTTTTCAATAGCTGCAGTGCTTCTTACCATGTACAACATGTAGGTTTTCAATAGCTGCAGTGCTTCTTACCATGTACAACATGTAGGTTTTCAATAGCTGCAGTGCTTCTTACCATGTACAACATGTAGGTTTTCAATAGCTGCAGTGCTTCTTACCATGTACAACATGCAGGTTTTCAATAGCTGCAGTGCTTCTTACCATGTACAACATGTAGGTTTTCAATAGCTGCAGTGCTTCTTACCATGTACAACATGTAGGTTTTCAATAGCTGCACTGCTTCTTACCATGTACAACATGTAGGTTTTCAATAGCTGCAGTGCTTCTTACCATGTACAACATGTAGGTTTTCAATAGCTGCAGTGCTTCTTACCATGTACAACATGTAGGTTTTCAATAGCTGCAGTGCTTCTTACCATGTACAACATGTAGGTTTTCAATAGCTGCAGTGCTTCTTACCATGTACAACATGTAGGTTTTCAATAGCTGCAGTGCTTCTTACCACGTACAACATGTAGGTTTTCAATAGCTGCAGTGCTTCTTACCATGTACAACATGTAGGTTTTCAATAGCTGCAGTGCTTCTTACCATGTACAACATGTAGGTTTTCAATAGCTGCAGTGCTTCTTACCATGTACAACATGTAGGTTTTCAATAGCTGCACTGCTTCTTACCACATAGATTTTCATAAATGGTCATTAATTTTTTTAGTAGCTATTAATGTACATGTATGACCCTACCTTTAATAAGTACTGTATGTTGTTTCATCCACTGCTGACCAATATTGACCGTGTCAACAGAACCTCAAGCAACACCGATTATTTCAACAGAAATGGCTCTCGGCAAAAAGCTTAATGAACACTCCCTTTCAATAAAAACTTTACACTTGAGTCTCAACAGTTGATAACGTCTCTGAAACACGTAAGGAATGCATCCCAATAGTCTGCTATGCATCTTGGTAGCGATAAGATCCCCTTTTTTGCCCTGGAATATCGGTCAAGTTTCTTCAATTCAATCTGTAGCACATAAATTCCATCATGATTTTCTTGTCCTGGTTATAAGTACATTGTGATAAAATATGTAATCATTTTAATTTGCAGTAGTTTTGACCGCGAGAGGGCGTGTGTGAAACAAAGTTATGGGATGAGAAACAAGTAGTTGTAGAGTTGTTCATAGTTTTTTTTTATTGTTAAACTTATTATTGTTAAACTTATTGGCCATTGATACAAGAAAACAACATTATTCTATTGGCTGTCAAAAAACCTTTAATTGTGCAACAGGGAAATTAGTGTCCTCATGTGGTTAAAACTATGGCAAATTTAAGTATTTGTTGTGTGTAACATGTAGACAAATATTATTCAGTTCAGTTTGTCTATAGTCCTGCTTGGTTCTGAAATAATAATAAAAAATACCAAATAATGATCACAATGGACTTGATATGTATGGTAAATAAACATGGAGTTTTCAATAACCTCCATCAGTGACATTTAACCATCTTAGGCTGTAGCCACTTAGGGGAATACAGTTACGGCTACTACTGTTGCTAAGGGTCTTACTAAAGGATGTCCTACATGTATACTTTAACGCATGATGATGCGGCAATCTAGCCGTAGCCACAACCTTCCATAATACATGTATACTTCAACGCATGATGATGAGGCAATCTAGCCGTAGCCACAACCTTCCATAATACATGTATACTTCAACGCATGATGATGCGGCAATCTAGCCGTAGCCACAACCTTCCATAATACATGTATACTTCAACGCATGATGATGAGGCAATCTAGCCGTAGCCACAACCTTCCATAATACATGTATACTTCAACGCATGATGATGAGGCAATCTAGCCGTAGCCACAACCTTCCATAATACATGTATACTTCAACGCATGATGATGCGGCAATCTAGCCGTAGCCACAACCTTCCATAATACATGTATACTTCAACGCATGATGCTGCAATCTAGCCGTAGCCACAACCTTCCATAATACATGTATACTTCAACGCATGATGATGCGGCAATCTAGCCGTAGCCACAACCTTCCATAATACATGTACTCTGTTTACATATCATCAGTCAGTGAGGCAGAGTCTCTGTTTATTTTTTTCTTTCATTGTTTTATATTTATAGCGTAAAGGCTTGGGGGGGGAATTGGTATATTTTAAAACTGATCCTGTAACACAACACCTACTAGTGTTTGTAATAACATCATAGGGAAACATGATTAGGGCGTGTCAGTTCCTGGCTGAATGGAATGTGATAATGTCAAGTTTTACATGCAAGAATGTATCATTATAGCACACTGTACGCATGTATGAATAAAATGTGTAAATTCTAGTCTGTGACTGCTGCCCCCACTACTCTTTCAAGGAGTGTTTACAGGGCCTCCGAACAAAATTGCGACAGTTCCGAAAAAATTAAGTCAAGAGTAAAGCTTGGTCCATGCTTCTTTTTAATGCAAACGCAAAGTGAATTTTACATAAAAACTCTGTTTTAGCTGGGTATGTTTCACAAAACAAATAATAATAATAACAACAAATTCTTATAGTAGCGCTTTTCACAATAAACCGTATCAATGCGCTTTACATTAGTCCCCTGGTCATTGGGCCAATAACATCCCTTTATTCTTTCTCAGCTCCCAATAGGGAGTATACAGCCCGAGCTGCCGTGGCGCTCCGAAGGCTTTTTCATACACAATATCAACTTCTACCCTCGCAGGTACCCATTTATACCCCTGGGTGACGAGAAGCAATTATAGTAAAGTATCTTGCTCAAGGACTTAGCATCAGAACTTGAATACTATGCTCTTAACCACTCGGCCGTGACTCTCTACTACTTCATTGCAAATTTACGACATTAAATAAAATGTTGAAAATAAAAGTCTGGATTTTCTCACCCCTGTTAATTGTTACTCTTTTGAAATTGACACATAAAAACCCAAAACTAATTGATGCATTTCCTCTTTAATCAATGTAAATTGTATATATTATTGTAGAGATGAAAAGCAAGCAGAAGTCTTACCAAGCGTATCCCGTATTGTAATCAAGCTACCATCATATGGCCTGGGCATGCATGTGTACCTGACAGGGATACGGGCAGTAAATTACTCTCATTTAGTAAACTTATCAGCCGTGTAGTAATCTGCAGTCAGCCATCACTACCACCTCCCCATGCTACCCAGGGCAGAAAGCCTCTGATGAGGGTAAACCTGAGTACCAGACTGTCAAGTCAAATCTTGACGGTTATTTAATTGATGATGTCTCACAAACACACAAGCAAATAGTAGATTAGTTTTGTTTGACCCCCCTCCCCCCCCCCCCCAAATAAACTGTGCAATTCTTAAGCTTAGTTAATATTGGGACCTGTTAAATTGCTTTAGAGCTTGTTTCCTTCATACACCTGTAAATATTATACAAGAAAAAAGTACATTAGAAAAGCAATGTACGTGGGACAGAAAATTGTTTGGATTTGCAAAAGACTTGCATTTTGCTACAGGGTTCTCTCCAGAATTGTTCAATTGTGGATAATTTGGAACCTGAGACAAGGTCCTCAGAATACATGTTAGTAGGCCTATGTACTTGATGTTTATGTTTGGTTTTTAAAAGCTCTACTGTGCAATATCTTTCCAAACATGTTCATTTCAAAACAAACGCTTCATTTCATAGCCCAAAGCATTTGATGATGATCCAAAGGAGCGTCCCCCTTTAAGATTGGTTTTTAACTCGAATCAGTAAGGTTTGACCATTTTTTTTAGTTGCAGTGTTTCTGGGGCTAAATTGATGAAAATGTGCAGTCCAGTTGTAGACAAGTCAATTGAGTTATGGAAATACACTAAAGAGAGTAATTTAATTTACGAGTGAAGCCTACTTGTAGCCTGTGGGGGGAACCAGGAAAGACTCCCTCTTATTACAATACTGTGTACTAGACGACTCCCTGGTTTACATGTGACTGTGTGCTTGCTGCACTTTCCATTCTCCCTCTGCACAATGTAGTGTGATTTTGCTGTTGTCCATTTGTACAGCTTATTTCTAGCTGAATGGTTTTTATAAAATTGTACTATACACATGTACTGCACAATATACTGCTTCAGCAGTAGGCCCATGTAAGTGATGTATGTGTTGTACCTATGTAAACAACATTCCTATCGGCAAGCGATTTAACTTAGGTAGGCCTACGTACTTGGTTTTTTTAAAAGCACAAGGAAAACACAAGGTCTTTGACAATTAACAACTGTACAAACATTGAAATTGAGGTAATTGAATGTTATTGTCAAAAGACCAAGACTCACTCTTTTTCTCTTTTTCTAACCCATCATTTCACATGAAATAACAAACCTTTGACAGTTTACATGTAGGCTCAGTCGGTCATGGAGTCACACAAGATTTGTGAAAAAAACATCAGGTTTTTTACTCAAGAATTAACTAATTGCTTGACCCATTCCTCATAACCTTCCAAGAGAATATTGACCAGCCTGACCATAGGCCCTAGTCCTACATATAGGTCTACCTTGTTTCTTGCAAATGTGTGAACAAATGTGCAAACATTTTCACACACCGCTAGTACTATAACTGAAGGGCATGTATCTCATTGGGTTTGCTGTGTATACCCAATGAGATACATGTACTTCAGCTATGAGGTGTTGAGTTATATTAGTTCATAAAGCTAAATATTACACCCAAACACCTAAAGTTTGTTTCTAAAACACTACATTTCTATTTTAATTTTTTTTTCAGTTTCTTTATTTTACATGTAGTGTGCTACCTTCTGTTGCACCCTAGCTCTATGGTTGCATTTAAATGCAAGATTGCCAATCTGAAAACTCAGTGAAAGCAATTTGCGGAATCACCACAAGCGACTAACAATGAAGACTGCCCTGTGGGTAACCAAAATACTGCAGGAAAATCAAATTGAAATCTGAGCAACCCTACTGCATATTGTCTTCCTCTTTGAAAAGGTGCAGTACAGCTGTAACATTTAGCACAATCACTCCAACAAATCTCGCTACTATTCACAGGTCATCAATTAAAGGTCATTTCCATTTACAGAGACATCCATGGTGATGTTATCAACATGTACAGGGCCCGATTTCATAGACTTGCTTAGCATGAATGACTTGCTTAGCATGAATGTTTTGCCTTGATAAAGACAGGATTACCAACCATATTCAAACGTGATTTCCGGATGAGCAAACAACAGCTGAATACCAGTGACAAGCAATATGCAATAAATGTATGCCCAGTCAAGATCTGTAGAATCTAACTTGGAAATGTTCAGAAACCCCAGTGTTCAGACACCCCTGGGCCCTGTATGTTACACCCCTAATGACATTTTCCTAACCCTATAACCCTAACCCTAACCTTAACAAGGGATCATCCAAACATAGTGGGATCATCTGTGGTGGAACATGCAGAGAAGTCACTCTATGAAATGGGAAGTACAGTGTATGATGTATGTATTGTCTGCTGTGCCTTTTATATGAACCAACTGTGGTAAAAACCAAAACATTTTCAGCAGGAGATTTCACCTCCACAGCAAAACTAGTCATTGTCAGCCCTTTTCAAAACCACTGCTTTGGCAAAGCTCCGTCAGTTAAAAAACCCTTGAAGTGTTTTCTTGAAGGGGCTTCATAAACAGGCAGACAGAGCCCAAGCCAGAACCAAAGCAGAGCCGTAATCCTGACACCAAGCTGAAGCAGTAAGCCCAGGTTTTGAAAAGGGACGCTATCCAGGAGTGGCTATTTTTAATGCCCGCTGTGCAATTATAGTTATAAATACAGATATGTAGTTATATTGCCTGTAAACTGCACACTACACATGCTTGGATGAGTCCTTGAGCCAAATCCAATTGTAAATTTACATCAATTCATACACAGGTGGTGTAGCATACTCAATGTGTTACTATTGACACCTGCACTGCACTGGGCGACCAGGCCATCCAGAAAGACAAAATAGAATAGGACAAAAATAATGCCTAAATTAACCTTGGGATTATGATTGAGTTAGATAACAATACAGAATGGGTTTAGTAACCTCTGCCTTGATTCTAGCAGCGTGGAGGAATTAGCCATTTCAATCCAGAGCGTAGAGTTTATTATGGATGAGTAGTGTGGAAAAATGCACTGAGGAGGAGACAGCGAGTTGGTGAAGCATTGAGATGCTGTTTGCTGCCTGGTGGTGAGACAGCGAGTTGGTGAAGCATTGAGATGCTGTTTGCTGCCTGGTGGTGAGACAGCGAGTTGGTGAAGCATTGAGATGCTGTTTGCTGCCTGGTGGTGAGACAGCGAGTTGGTGAAGCATTGAGATGCTGTTTGCTGCCTGGTGGTGAGACAGCGAGTTGGTGAAGCATTGAGATGCTGTTTGCTGCCTGGTGGTGAGACAGCGAGTTGGTGAAGCATTGAGATGCTGTTTGCTGCCTGGTGGTGAGACAGCGAGTTGGTGAAGCATTGAGATGCTGTTTGCTGCCTGGTGGTGAGACAGCGAGTTGGTGAAGCATTGAGATGCTGTTTGCTGCCTGGTGGTGAGACAGCGAGTTGGTGAAGCATTGAGATGCTGTTTGCTGCCTGGCGGTGGTTCAAAGTGTATTGTTGTGAGGTTGTAGATCAAATCATCAGGCATGATAATTGAACATTTGTTTTGATTACACTGGGCTGACCTACTCTACATTTGTAGTACACTTGGTGTGTGTTTAAGCTTTAAAAGACAATTCAGGATATTAACAACAAAAAATCCTGATTTTGTGCGCGTACCAGCATACAATTTGCGCGTAGCAGCATACAATTTGCGCGTAGCAGCATACAATTTGCGCGTAGCAGCGTACAATTTGCGCGTAGCAGCACACAATGTGCGCGTAGCAGCATACAATTTGCGCGTACCAGCATACAATGTGCACGTAGCAGCATACAATTTGCGCGTACCAGCATACAATGTGCGCGTACCAGCATACAATCCGATACACATGCCTGACGCATACTTATTAACATCTACAGGTTCAACGTTATTATGTACCCAGGCACGTTACCCAAATCAATCACTATCAGGGATGAGAGTCCATGCTGACAAAAAAGTATGACATTTAGTGGCAATTGAGTAGGAAAAGCAGAGTGGAATGTCATTTCCTCCTGTTGGTACACCTGAAAGTATAGATCTCAAGGAGCTTTTGGGAATAGGTATCCTCAGCACTAGAGAAGTAGATCGAGGAGCAGGATTTCTTTATATCGGAGGAAAATACGGCTACCGTTTTCACCAAGCAGACAGAAAACAGTCTCAAATTTGTTATTCCTGTTTACATTGTTTATGGGATTTGAGGCAAGCAATGGAAATGCAGTAACACCATGTGTAAAGTGCAAAGCTACACATTTTGTACAATGTACATTGAATAGCGGTCACACTTGCTCAAAGACCAGCAATGTTCAAGGGCATGGAATTTTGCATTGTGTCATTTTAAAGAAAAGAAAAAGTATAATACACTGTATGTTTTGTATAGTGTCCATACACATGTAGTAGTCTTATGAGGTACACTACTCTATCTATTATACATCATGTACATTCGTACATGCCGACATGTGTGCAGTTTTATCCAGCGTTTAATTAAAAACAAAGTCCTTCATGTGCTGATTAGCAGGGAGGCTTTCCAACCTGTAAAAACAGCAGAGAACTCATCAAGTAGCCGATAAAAATTTGCAATTAATTTGGTTGTGAATATTTATATTGTGAGCATAGTGTGTAAGGGGGGGGGGGGGTTGTACTACCTTCATTATGCACAAGATCTATAATGTCAAGTACATCAAGTACATGCATATTTTGTGCAGTATGTCATCAATGTTTACATTTCTGGCGTCTTCCTTGGCAATTCTCAACGGATCGTATCAATATTCAGACGTCTCTGGAGAACTTCTCAAGAAGGAGGAGGGGCACAGTTGCTTCTTGTACAGCTCTTCAGACTGTATTCACTTCAATCATTGATCATGTCAGGAGTTCTTTTTAACTTGAGTTATGCAAGGAACATGTACATTATGTTACCAATAGTCAGCTGTCAGAGGGCGCTTGTGTGTTGTTCGTTCCTAGTTCCAGCAGGAAAAGTGTGGAGTAGTTTTCTGTACCTCATTAGGACATTAAAAAAACTGAGCCTCAAACATTTCTGTTTTTAAAGTAATTTTTTCCAGTGATAATCTACATATTCTTTCTTTTGAACTGTTTTTTTTTGTATTCTGAGGAGCATCTTTTTGTGCAGATCCTGTGCTTTACTACCTGTAGACTATTATTATAGGTTTGCCTTTGACTTTGCAATAAAAATGGACATTCTCTACCAGTTTTGCCTGTTACATTTCGATCCCCAGTTATTTCAAAGTTGAGATTTGAATTGTCAAATGTTTGAGAAATCAATTTGCAACTCCTCTCATATTGAAAACACAACACGATCATCAATGCATCGCAAGACTTGACTGGCCAGCCATTTCATAATGTCTGTGCACCAGTTGTGCACAATTAGCATTCAATACGCTTGGTAAGACCATGTAAGACGTGATGAGAGGTTTGGAGTAGACACTGATCCTGCTGGCTAATTTACTGACTGCGTTTATTGTGGTTTTATTCAAGATGTTAATTGAAATTCTAGCAAATCCATGTATGTTCACTAGGCCCTTAGTTCACCATGGATTGTCATTGTTACATCAATCATGTTCATACAGTATGGCATCGGGAGGCTAGCTGGCCTTTTCTTGCTGGTGTTTTAGCAGCACTGTTTTCTAGATCAAGCACTGGTGTAAAACACTACACTAGATCATGATCTGCGGTCCTGATAAAAATGCCTGATCTCAATCCACCTGTAGAGTGTAAATGCGGAGCAAGAGGTTCTGAAAAGAGAACCAGGGGTGAGAAAAGTCTTGCCAATCCAAACAAAGCGCGCTGTTCATCTGTAGGAGAAGAGAGGAACACCCACAGGTTAATTTAGGCAGTTCTCATTCCAGATGAAGCTATGCTCTACAGCACACAGACTACAGACAGCACACTGGGAAACTTAATTAGGAATCCCCCAGTTGGGTGAGACTTCAACTGCTAACCTAAATGTACAGTAATTGAGGCCAATCAAGAAATCTAATTTGCCAATCGATGAATATCACATTGGCAGTCTTTTCTTTTATTTCTATACATGTACTGTATGAACATGATTGATGTAACAATGACAATCCATGGTGAACTAAGGGCCTAGTGAACATACATGGATTTGCCAGAAAACATTCGTAATTCACTACTGCTCTTGCCCTTCCACAGCTTTCTCAAATCACTTAGATTTTCTGTCTGTCAACCTCATGAATCTACTGAATAGTAGCTTTAGCCCTATCACTTGTGCAATATTTTAAGTCGTTTTAATTTATCTACAAGTTTAGGTTTTATTTATTTATTTATTTCCCTTTATTGTTTATCCTTACCCCATCTGTTATTTTTACTTATTTATTTATTTTTAATTTAATTTATTTTTATTCTTAATATATATTTAGCATTTTCTATTGATTTTTAATTTTCTGCTTTTATTATTGCTTTGTGTACTATATTATGTTAAATCTATATTAATTTTATTGTGTACCCCAGATGTGGGGCAACAGATCTACGGATCATAGTATGTATTTACTTTTGTTGTCCCTTGCCCATCTTGGGGTATAATGTTGTCAATGTATTTTGTTTTGTACTGTTATGGCGAATAAAAGAATAATAATAATAATAATAAGTACGTATGCAAAATTGTGAAAAAAATTACTTATTTTTTTTTTGGGGGGGTGGGGAGGTGTAAACTCTTCAGGAATCAATTTAATTCAAATCCATCAGCAGGTCTTAATTCATTTCCATGGACTTTGAAATCAAACATGTGCATGGACGTTTTACTAAACAACTCTAATTACCGATAAGGTATGGCTTGCCAAAATCTACTGACTCACAAAAAATAAATGAGCCAAAATTTGTAATAAAGGCAGTGGACACTATTGGTAATTACTCAAAATAACTATTAGCATCAAACCTTACTTGATAATGAGTACTATCTTCAAGTACGCGCTAATCCTCCAATCAGATTGGCAGAATGGAGTGGTGATAAAAACCTATATATATTGCAGTGCTAATATCACTACCATGCGTATTGTGTGTTCTATGTCATGCGCCAAGTTTGCTTGAAGATAAATACGTTATCACACGCGAAATCAAGCGTCTGAAAGCACACAACATCGCGAGACAAGGGTGTTTTTTCTTTCATTATTATCTCGCAACTTCGACGACCAATTGAGCTCAAATTTTCACAGGCTCGTTATTTTATGCATATGTTGAGATACACCAAGTGAAAAGACTTGTTTTTGACAACTACCAATAGTGACCAGTGTCTTTAAAGGTAGGGTCTACATTACAAGCCTAACATTAATTACCATAAAACTGACTTGGTACAAAGCACTGCAGCTGTTGATCTAGTACCCAAATATCTTTGGGAGAGAATTCCCTTCAAAGCAATATGGTTTGGACAAATTTCCCCCAAAAATTACAAGGCCTGCACATACATTGTAATCACATGTATATTAATATTGTGCCAGCTTGCAGTTGTCCCACCCGATGCTTTATGTAATGTACACCACTGTATGTATTTCATTACTAGTGTATGTTCTAAAAACATTTGTTACATTGAACACGTCCTCAACCCAACATTGTGTGACTAAAGCAAATACATTCCAGACGTACATGTACATGTACATGTACACGGTTTGTAAACACTGATACAACAGTACAAGTATCAACATTGACATCCACGCATGTTCACTTTACGAAAGTCAATTTGCATCGTCTACAAATGCCCTCCACCAAACTCCAGCAATCAATGTGAGTAACAATGAATCTCCCCTACGGCCATCGCCTAAACAACTACTACCCCCTGAAATAAATTTCAGAAATAAATTTATATTTCCATTCCCCTGGGGGTGTGCATCAGTCTTTTCCTCTTGATCGCAGACTGCATGCTGCATTACACTGATACTCTCACGGCACAACTCACACAAGTAGTATTTTTTTTCCTCCTTCCCCTCCCTCGTTTCTCCTATGGGTTTGTGTAGTGAGCGTAATCCCATTCACTCGTGCTCAGTCGAGCCTTAAGGGTTAGTCAGCGCTGGATCTGAGCTGGCGTTTTAATGCCGTCTAATGTGCCACAGAGTACGGTTTAGGGCAAGCCCAATTTCAACAACTTGGTGTGAACGCATCACCTAATTCATGTAGCAATAATATGTGGATGCAGGAATTTCAATAATCATTCTTAACTTTGAACAGGATTTCTGTCTTAATGTATTGAGTGCTCAATATGGTGAAGTTCATCTTTGGAAGGGCAGAGTCATTTTAAATTAGCTGAGGGCACTTCTATTGGAAAATCTTTAAAGTCTTTGGGAAACTTCTTCCTTTTTTTTGAGGGGGGGGGGGGGGGTACGATGACCAGAGGCCATGACCTCTTTGTAATTCCAGACCACCAATTAAAAAGAAAAGATGAATTTCATCTTTGAGAATGTCAACATTGAGAGGGCAAGGCTATTTTCAATTAGCAGTGGGCACTTTTATTGGAAAATCTTCAAGTATTTGGGAAACTTTTGAGCAAGTACCATAACCAAGAACAAAAACCACTACTTGTATTAAAGAAATGTTGAATGGTTGGAAACTGATTGGACTTTCCAGCGTTTGGTTTGGTCCGCTGGCCAAATGCTTGTCAAAACATGCCAGTCAAAGTTCACTCTACATGTGGTCCATGGCTGGTTAAAGCATCCTTTTAGTTATTTAAAAAATACGGACAAGTGAAAAACTGACAGACTAGTGAAAGGACAAGCAAACTGTTCCCACTGCTGGCTAGTCACTGAAAAAGGGCAAACCCTGCTTTCATTCCTTTCTAATAAAAACAGCATGTGAAAGTTTGATAGAAAAATTAAGGTCACATATTTATTGTCATCAACTGCCTCAAGGGGTTGAACATGAATATTTGTACATTGCTAAAATTTTGCTTTCAATACAATAACCAAGAAACAAGAGGGAATAAGTTTTATTATTCACTAGGAAGTTGCATGCCTGTACCTGAATCGGAATTAAGATATAATTCCGCAAATCATCCTAATGTCATGAAAATATCCCACCAACTATTGTAGAAAAGACAATGAAGAAACTTTAGCTTTAGACGTGAAAGGAAAACCCACGCAGTCAGGTAGGGGCTGAAAATCTAATCCATGCAAGACTCCTGTTCGTGAATCAAACAAGGGTCCATAGAGGAGACAAAACCCAGTGAGTAGGGCCACTGATTTTCCGTTTCAGAAAAGTGCAAATTCCGTTTGGCAAAAACATGAATTCCGTTTCAGGCACAAAAAATTCCGTTTCATGTTTTTTTAATTAGATAAAAGGTTGTTTAATACCCAGGGACACACTTATAAAAATCAATTTGAGATAAGTTGCACTGTTGACTTCGTAAAATGTTCATTTGAACTGACAAATTTCAAAAAATACTTTTTTTTATAATTGTGGATTATTTTGTATACTGCTGTTCTAAAAAGGTTGCACTGTGACTGCAGTATCAATGCACATGATGTAATAGACTTGATTCCAAGTCTAAAACTGCAGTTGATTCTCTGCATCAGCCACATTGTAGGCTAATGACAGGAGTGTATCCACAAGAGGGCGCTGTTTCAGCATGATCAAAGACTTGGGAACAAGTCTATGGACGTGACCATTCTCCATCCACAAACAAAATGTCAGCCATTTTGTTTTCGCTTTGGCGACAGAATGTTGACAGTTTACGGTTTTATTTTAGACCTTTCCAAGATGAAAAAAACATTGTATGTGTTCTTATAGATCATAGGTAAGCTAGTTTGTGTATTATTGTTGGTAAAAGAGAGGGAGAAAGTGCAATTTGGGTGAACAAAAAATGTTTAAAACGTGCCGCGAATAATGCCCTTCGCTTAACCATGTTAACAACGTGTGTACATCATGTGTGTAAACATTGAGGATGGTGTGAAGTAGAACAGAATGATCCACGGTTACGATCTCGTACTTTTTAATGGTCTGATTTCTGATGCATTTTTAGTTTAACAAAAAGAATCTTAATAAAGAATGCAATTTCAATAGTTTTGGCGTCAAGAAAAAAAAAAAAAAAAAAAAAATCAAATTTTCTGAAATCCCGTTTTCCGTTTCAAAGGGTGGATTCCGCGAATTCCGTCCGTTTTCCGCGATCGCGGAAAATCAGTGGCCCTAAGTGAGCCAACCTGACTGCCCATATAATACACAATTCTGATTTTAAACATGCGACTTAAAAAGTTACATTCCACTAACAAATGTTAGTAAAATACTACATACATGTATATTGTACTTAAACATGAATGTAACGAGAATATTTTTAGAAAATGTTCCTTGTACTGTTTAAGTACCATGCCCAAGTGAACCCACAAGCAATTTAAATCTTTTTCTTGATCTTTGCACCGCTGGAGGACAACCAAGAGGGAACTTGTATTCTATACTTGGTGTACTGTACCTCCCTTGGTGTACTGTACCTCCCTTGGTGTACTGTACCTCCCTTGGTGTACTGTACCTCCCTTGGTGTACTGTACCTCCCTTGGTGTACTGTACCTCCCTTGGTGTACTGTACCTCCCTTGGTGTACTGTACCTCCCTTGGTGTACTGTACCTCCCTTGGTGTACTGTACCTCCCTTGGTGTACTGTACCTCCCTTGGTGTACTGTACCTCCCTTGGTGTACTGTACCTCCCTTGGTGTACTGTACCTCCCTTGGTGTACTGTACCTCCCTTGGTGTACTGTACCTCCCTTGGTGTACTGTACCTCCCTTGGTGTACTGTACCTCCCTTGGTGTACTGTACCTCCCTTGGTGTACTGTACCTCCCTTGGTGTACTGTACCTCCCTTGGTGTACTGTACCTCCCTTGGTGTACTGTACCTCCCTTGGTGTACTGTACCTCCCTTGGTGTACCTTTAATATCCAAAGCTGAAGTCACTTGATTCAGGCGAGGCTATTTCCTCACATTTTAAAGGTCATCAATGAAGAGTGACATTGTAATTTACACTTGGTTCTTGTTGTAAGTGTACCTATAGCCATAGTTGAGGTCATTTGGTTTAGTAGTAGTTGAGCGAGAGGTTGTCTTCAGCCGACGCCATCTCGGGAACTTGGTTTAGACATGGCTAAAGATATTATCATGTGAAAACAGCAATGGAGGGTGAAATTGTAATTTAGACTCAGTGTACCTCCCTTGGTGTATCTAGCCATAGCTTGTCACTTAGTTTAGATGCAGCTATCTTCTCATATTAAGACATCAATGAAGAGTGAAATTGTAATTTAGACTTTCTGTACCTCCTGGAGAGATGAAAAACCTTTCCTTGATGAGTTAAAAGCGCCCTCCCACTAACGTGGATGATAACAACCGTCAGAACCACTTATAGTCGCCATCAAAAGCTGAACCAATGCCCAGCAGCAAACATTCATTCACATTTCTAACAATCACATCGCTCCAATATTGCACATGAATCATACAATGTGTATGTGTACATTAGAAAATGTTGTTGATGTTTTCAACAAACAATTGAGCAGGCAACAACCGCATTAATGGGTCCGCAGGGTATAGTTAAATCTATTTTGCTGGCAATATTCAGCTTTGACATCTTCACGAAGGTGGCAAATTGTCTGCTTTCAGTGTATACCTTGTAGTGTATACTTTGTTCATGTATTAAACCATCTACATGTATTTGTGCAGATTTTGATCTCATTTAGAGGGGACAACCACCCCGTCCCACTGGCTACGCACAACTGACTAGAATCTATCTCCAGATCCTCCCCATCTCCACTGAAACCACGTACGCGATTCCATGGTCAGTCGCATTACACTTTTCTGTGTCATTTCTTGATCTTGGTGCTAGTAGTTCTCTGTGAGATATTATTTCCACTAAGTTTATTGACTGATTTGTACTTGCCCCCCCCCCCCCCCCCCCCAAGGCTTTGAAGTGATGATATTAAAAATGTTGTGGACGTTGTACTCTGGATGTTATAACGTTGTAAAAAGCGGTTAGTCGCATTACACAAAAAGGACATGGTAAAAAATACACTTGTCTCAATTCAAAAGTTTCCTCAAACTAAAAAACTTGCAAAAGTTTAACTACATTTAACACACAACTCTTATACATAAGTATCCAACAGGATACTTATAAATAGTCAGCAACTTGAACTTTTAGGTTTACTTGGCAAAACCATGGTTAGTCGCATCACAGTTTGTCCGGCCACTTAAGCCAAGCCCAATGGAGCCCAAACTGAGTTCTTGTTTGGCAAAATTGGGTCAATTCCTTATCAATAAACAAAATAAATTAATTTCATTGTATTTACTAAAATAATCATAGAAACAAGGCTGAAATGTGTATTTTTAGAAAAGCAAACTTACATTTTTCGGAAATATTTTTATTTCCCATTTTACTGACCAATTTTGTTTTCAGAGTTGTGCATTTAACATAAAATGTTAAATGTCTTGCCGAGTATGTAATTGAACAAAAATAAAACCGCAGATTTAAAGTGACTTACATTCATGTAAACATATTGTCCCTGAAAAATCGAAGTTTGGGTTATTGTTTAAAAGTGGACTGTGAATTTAAAATGGCCTTGTTGGTTATCACAGGTTCCTCAATGCAACAAACAATTTCTTTTGTGTCGAAAAAGTGTATAAAACAAACAAAAAACCTTCTTGATCCCCCATCTCCTCGACTTTACCTGGATACATTTCACTGCATGTAACACCACACACCACTGACCATGCATTGCTATCCTTGCATTGCTACCCTAGTTTGTAAGGCAGCATTTTGTAGTCATCATGTTTCTTCTTTCTGAAGGAAAATGGTGGCAAGAGAACATCAGCTTTTTGCTTTTGTTTGCTCTTTTGGGGGATTTTTCTGTGCTTTTATTGAATTCCTTGTATTTTAATATCATTCTGCTTTTTCAGCCTAGGCAATGGAACAACATGTACATATGTCCACAATTTGTGGAATAAATTAGTTCCATTACTTCACTTTTCTACTGAAAATTCTCAGAAATGTTGCTTTTCTTTATTTTGTTTCATATGTTAACATTAAGACTCTGTACAAATGATGAAACTAGAAGTTACAGATTGGAGTGGCACATGTACAACACATGTTATAGGTTTCAGCATATGCTTTGGAAAAATGCATTGTGGGTAGGGCATGAGTGGCATCTGCAGAGCCCCAGATCTCTTAATTCATGTAATATTGTCCTCTAGTTAGTCAAAACCAAGATATCCAGCTTTGCTGACCTCTTGGTCTTCCTCTTGAAAAAAGATTTGGTCAGTCGCATTACATTGCATGGTCAGTCGCATTACATTGCATGGTCAGTCGCATTACATTGCATGGTCAGTCGCATTACATTGCATGGTCAGTCGCATTACATTGCATGGTCAGTCGCATTACATTGCATGGTCAGTCGCATTACATTGCATGGTCAGTCGCATTACATTGCATGGTCAGTCGCATTACATTGCATGGTCAGTCGCATTACATTGCATGGTCAGTCGCATTACATTGCATGGTCAGTCGCATTACATTGCATGGTCAGTCGCATTACATTGCATGGTCAGTCCCATTACATTGCATGGTCAGTCCCATTACATTGCATGGTCAGTCGCATTACATTGCATGGTCAGTCGCATTACATTGCATGGTCAGTCGCATTACATTGCATGGTCAGTCGCATTACATTGCATGGTCAGTCGCATTACATTGCATGGTCAGTCGCATTACATTGCATGGTCAGTCGCATTACATTGCATGGTCAGTCGCATTACATTGCATGGTCAGTCGCATTACATTGCATGGTCAGTCGCATTACATTGCATGGTCAGTCGCATTACATTGCATGGTCAGTCGCATTACATTGCATGGTCAGTCGCATTACATTGCATGGTCAGTCGCATTACATTGCATGGTCAGTCGCATTACATTGCATGGTCAGTCGCATTACATTGCATGGTCAGTCGCATTACATTGCATGGTCAGTCGCATTACATTGCATGGTCAGTCGCATTACATTGCATGGTCAGTCGCATTACATTGCATGGTCAGTCGCATTACATTGCATGGTCAGTCGCATTACATTGCATGGTCAGTCGCATTACATTGCATGGTCAGTCGCATTACATTGCATGGTCAGTCGCATTACATTGCATGGTCAGTCGCATTACATTGCATGGTCAGTCGCATTACATTGCATGGTCAGTCGCATTACATTGCATGGTCAGTCGCATTACATTGCATGGTCAGTCGCATTACATTGCATGGTCAGTCGCATTACATTGCATGGTCAGTCGCATTACATTGCATGGTCAGTCGCATTACATTGCATGGTCAGTCGCATTACATTGCATGGTCAGTTGCATTACATTGCATGGTCAGTCGCATTACATTGCATGGTCAGTCGCATTACATTGCATGGTCAGTCGCATTACATTGCATGGTCAGTTGCATTACCGGTTAGTCGCAATACACTTTCGATGACTCGTTACTAAAATACACCAACTAGAGTGTTGATTTCTTTACTCATTTCAGACTTGGTAATAAGGGTAGAAGCATATTTTGAATTGCCATGAAGATAGACAGTGGATTTTTCGTGCAATTGAAATAACTTCATCTCTCGGTTAGTCGCATTACACCCTGTTGAAGCTCCCACAAGTACACTCACATATTGCTTAAATGAGAAACACGAATTAAAATTCATTCTGGATTTTAAATAGTTGTACCTGCTGCTAATCACAACTATTAAAGTTTTGCTGGAAGAACCTTTGTGGGGGAAAATATTTAAGTTTGAAGAAATCACCTTAATGTGCTCACTTTTTAGGGTCTGTTCACAGCTTGTGCAAACATGAGCTGAATTTGTACAAAATGGTACAGAGTGTGTAAAAAAAAGTTAATGTCTGTTTCCTTTCATATGTTAGCTATAACTTTTAAGTGGAAAGAAAGTTGTGACACAAATTTTATTTTTTGGTGTTATGTCCATGTTTGCTTGGAATTGCCCACATCCATTAATGGGCTTCCTTAGCCCAAATATATTGCACCCACACACTAAAACGGTGTTCACAAGTTCCTGTATTACTCCACACAGGATGCGCGTATAGGAAGCGCAGGAAGGAGTTAACATATCAAGTAGTTCCTAGAGTGGGTGCTCCGATTAGACACCCATTTAAACAACCTGGTTAAAAGAAAAGTCAAGGCCTGTATGCTTCATTTCTGAAAGGGCAACGGCACCAATACAATTTCTCCTTGGTTAAGGGCACCCTATATTGTACATTTCTACTGCAGAGCATTTCAAAGGCACCAAGGCATTGACCAGGGGGCATTGAGGCAATTGCCTTTGTACTATCCGCGAGGCCTGATTTGATAGGGACCAAATTGTAAAAGACTATCTCATAAACTAATTTTTAAAATCTCTAAAAAGTGCCTGTCTTTGTTTAAATTGTCACACTCAGTTCCAAGTGATACAGGTAATGCGGTCATGCATGATGGTAGTGTACAATTATTAGACTGGAGGTCTTGTTGCCAAACATCTTGCTAAGTATGGCTACCAACAGTAATGAGCTTCTGACTACTGCTGTCAAATTTTTGGTTCATCTTTTTATGACGATCTTTTTATGAATGCTGCACGTTGCAGTGTTTTGTTGGTGATTTGCCTGTCAAATCGGAATTTCTTTTTGAGGCGGCGAGAATGACGTGAAGTAGGTATATGGAACTTTAGTGATTGGGTTTCACAGCAAAAAAAAAAGCCTCCTAAGGGATGAAAAAGGCCTGCTGTTCTATCAGGATTACTTTTTTTTTCCTAATAAAATTTTGGTCTTGTAAAAAATCTTCCGGTCCAGTAAAAATTCTGAGCAACAAGCCCTGCAGTCTTGTGGATTTTTTCCCCAAATTCGAGCCCTGGACCCATGTGCAAAGAGATTGCCAAGGGAGAAAGTTAAATGTCTAGATGTGCCATGCGTGTTTCAAATCATTGGTAAAATAAACTCAAGATGCATTCATTATAAGATAGACTCATTATAAGATGCACTGTAGTTAGGCGAGCATCTTGACTCACACACAATAAGACCCATCATGCAGAACCCTCCTCCCCTTCCATTTTTAGTGTTAAGTACATGTAACTTATTAGTTACATGCAGTGTCATACCAGCAAACATGTTGTTCAAAAACTGTTCGAGCCAATAACTCCTCCACTTGAATCTCGTGCCGTGAATACTTGCACAGCATTGCATTAGCATGATACTATGATAGACCCTTGTGATGCATTCTGTGCAAGCAGCATGCACATAATTCGTTCTCTGTGACAACCATGCCACCCCCACACCAAAGATAAACATGCCAAATAGATCCGCCTCGTATCTTGGACTTCTTGACTGTGGCATCATTCATATCCTTGGGCTTCATCGGTACAATCTTTTAAGAGAACAATTTCTTAAATACATGGCCCAAACATTTACCCTGTTGACCGTGGGTTTGCTGCTAGGCCAACTACAGTATGTGGAACAAGTTTACTTCATAAAATTCACCATGCTCCATCACTGGCAGCCTTCAGGAAAGCTCCCAAGACTCAACTATTTACATGTAACTCCTTATCCTAACTTTATTTAAGCCTGGGCGACTAGTGAAATAAACTACTCGACTAGTCGCGCCTCAAATAGCTGCAACTTCGACACTAGCCGGGATTAATTTTTACTTCCCAAGATGCATTGCGACATATTGTTTGTCACCGGCACAAAAGAGTTAAATTTGTACTGAAAGTATAGAAGGATTGTGTCACTGATGTCTGAGTATGTTTCGTAAGTAAATTAGGTTGGGTCATGAGCGACACAATTGTTTAACCAAGCAGGAAGTCCGACTATTTTTGTAGAAGTCGTGGTGGAAGGATAGTTGAATAACGGTAGTTGCGACTCGAATAAGCAATCAATAGTTGCCACTTTGAGACAAGTCGCACTAGTCTCTCAGGCTTAATTTACCTTATTTTTTACTATTCTGCTTGTTAAGTACTGTGATAAAGCTTCTAAGAGGGCTATAAATGCCTTTTGTATTGTATTGTATTTTACTTGATCTGTTACTGTACAATTAAAATTAAAATTTCATGTACATTTTTAGTAAAGCAACTCAATTCAATTCAATTCAATTCAATTCAGTTCAATGCCCGAGTGGAAAATAGCAAACTTACCAGGTTTTCAGTAGCCCCTTGCGGGATCCACTCAAAGGTAATTTTTTGGGCGGCATTGGAGTCAGCATTGGCCGTCTCGTCGGTGGGCATGGCCATCATCTCTGTATGCTCCATGGTCATGCGATCAATGGTGTACTTCTCCAACTTGGAGGCATCGAAGAGGCGTCCAACCTTGCGGACAGTCTCTTGCACTTGTACTGTGACGGCATGTTCCTCTGGTGAACACTTACAAATCTTACAGATTCTCCTGATGAATTTTGTGTTATATAAAAAGAGAAGAACATTGTGCTTTTTGAATTATTGTTTCATGTTTTTGTAGCTATCAGATGGGGTCAAATGGGGTGAGAAGAATAAATCTTGAAGATTGTTTCCTCTAATTTCTAATTGCTGATTTGTATGAAAAACTATACAAAGAAAGATAAAACCAAAGTAATACTGTACACAAATCCAAGTTCCAAATAAATGTAGGTTCATGCCTACATGTAGACTGGTTTTTGTCGAGGTATTGCTGGTTTATAGAAAAAATGTCAAGACAGATACAACAAAAAATAATACAATAAAAGTCACAGGTGAAAGTTGCAGCTGAGTACACAGAGTCTACTCGCTGAGAAAACAAAACAAAATGTTGCGGTAATTACAAAAGAATAGTGAATCAGTCCACCAGTATTTAGAGAGGTCACGGCGGATAGTGAATCAGTCCACCAGTATTTAGAGAGGTCACGGCGGATAGTGAATCAGTCCACCAGTATTTAGAGAGGTCACGGCGGATGAACACTAACCCTCCCACCAGTATTTAGAGAGGTGACGGCGGATGAACACTAACCCTCAGAAATCTAAAAAGCGATTCATTCAAGAATGTGTTTGGGGTGAAAACTTATTAATTAATATTAATTAATTAATTAAATAAAAATTATCGAAACCATACTATTTTAACACATTAGAAGGGAATGCTGTTTAAACTAATTTATATTACTGTATTGCAGAACTACATATGCTTCACCGGTGTAAGCAATTAGAATGCATGAAGAAGTTTTTATGGGTATTTACCAATCTACATGTATGTACTGTATGACCCTAACAACTTTAAATAGGACAGGCACTTCCGACATCCAAAAAGACCAGTAGCAACTCAACAAATTGAGGAAATGAATGCCAAGGCCAAGGTCAATTCATGGCATGCAGGGACAACCTGGACAGGTTCTTTGTTGCATCCACAGTAATTAATAATAATATACACTGTAACAACTCTTCAAATTCAAGAGAACATGACCACTTTGTCCAGTCTAGGTGTTAAAACAAACTTACATGTTGGAATGGGAAATGATAACAACTTAGATGGTACCTAACATTATATAACTTAACGTGACAACTACAGTTTTACTAGATGGTAAAAGTTTAAGTTGATGTATTTTGTTGACTTTTAGCAGTGAACAAAAATCCAATACTCTGTTGCCAGAAAACTTCAATGCGTGGGTTTTGTGTTTTTTTTGTTCTTTTTTTTTTTTTTTTTTTTTTGGGGGGGGGGGGTGCCATTAACAGGGTTCAATGCCTTGTTCCTTAGTGGTCATTCAGTTCAGTGAAATCCTTTCCCCTATACGGTGATAAAGATTTCAAGGTGGAAATCTTCAAACATTTTTGCTTGTAATGCTTGTCCTCTAAAGGCCTTGGTGAAAGGCTACATTTAGCAGGGTTTTCATTTCATATGTTAAATATGTTGATGCATTTTGCAGGGTACCCAGAAAACGAACAGTTCCAATTTCATGACGATGGAGAGGGTTAAGTTCCTGCCCTGGACATCACAATAGAGAGATTTTGTTTCCGACAACGGATGGTTCTGAAACAATAATGATGATATTTGGCGTCATCTACAGATGGGTCGGCTTTGAGGACAGTCGCCCCTTACTTTCTACACCAGTACTTGGGATAAATCTGGGTTGTGCTGAAAACGACAACATTTTGGCTGAAAACTAATATTACTGTCATAGAACCATCTGTCGTCGAAAAAGGAAACTCTCTAGTACCAAACAACAGTCTCGAAGGAAACAATGTGATTCTTACCGCCAGAAGTGGAGTTCTAATCCAGTGCAGGCAGGTCCGCACTTAAGACACTGTGCTCCTGATCCAATCTCATGTCCAAGCACCACCTAAATAAAATGGGAATCAAGAACATAAGCCAAAGGGAAATTCATTTCACAACATAAATATTAATAATGATTGAACATCATTCACACCATTTGCAATTTTGTTCATTCACAGTTTAAGAAGTACAGTCATACTTTTGTAATACTTTTTTTTCGGGCTAACAACCAAGTTTAAAATGTTTATTGACATGTATACATCTTAATTGTAGCCTTGTGAGAAAAAATACACGAAATACTGGAAGACTAAGGTCAGTCACACTATATCAAGATCATTTTTAAATTTAGTAAAATTGCAATTACAGCTCTTGTTTACATTTTGGTCCAGGTTTCTTTAAAATCTGCAAGAATGAAATAAGTTTTTGACATGCACAGCAGTTGTAAAAACATTACAATGCATCTCACTTGTTGCTGCTTAGCTATGCATTTATTACTCTGCATTTATTTGTTGCAAAACAAATATGCTTGACTATTCCAGGCAGAGAAATGCAATACATACTGTACCATGGGTAGTTTAAAATTCAACCCCACATTTATCCAGACGACAAACAATACATTTATAGGGCTCGAGATATTATTATCAATAGATTACACCACATGTATGATAATTTAGCTTGATAACCTTATTCTGGCATCAATTGGTTACAGTGCTTAGCAAATGTTTATGGGCCAGCTTAATTGGGCTAAGATTCTTGGCACTCCTTGAGACAATGCCAAAGGTGCAATGAAGTATTATTAGGCCCGAGTCAGCATTATTTTGTTGTGCTTTTAAAGCTAATTTTCATGCATTAAAAAAACCCAGCTACATGTGATTGCACCCTTGAGTCATGAAATTCAAGCTACAATTGCTATGTAATCACCAGTGAGTCTAATGTGTTCAGCACATGAACGTAATGCACATAGTAGTAGTATGACTAATGTTTGAACCATGTCATTTTATACACTGACTGAATGGTTTTGATTTCTGAGACAATGCGCATGTTAACTCAAGGCAAGGAACACACCCAGTCATGTTCACACAGTACTGTACACTTTGTGAAAAAGAAACCTCAACAAAATTATCTTTCAAAATCTCAATAAATCTGTAAATCAACAGTATACTCCAACCACCCCATTTTCAAGAGACCAAAATATAATATAACAAAATACTGAGCTCACTTACACTTTCAGTACTACTTATACACACTGAAAGCAGCAATCACAATATTTCATGCAAAAATGGCGGCTTTTTATATCTGTGAAGGTCACGCACGCTGATGTGCAGTTACGTATTGTTCTCAGTTGGCCTAAACCTCCACTTTGAAAAATCTATTATTGCGTGTGTAGTCAGCTATACATAACAAGCCATTGCATCGTGCGGACTACAGCCTTAGAATTTATCAATCAGATGATGTAAATAGTGTATACATCCTTTAGTGCTGTTCATCATAGCATGTGTCCAGCTGCACACGCACAACTTCAACCTTTAAAAACAATTACAATTACATGCTATAGCCCCATATTAGGTAAAAAGGAATTTTTAACAAAAACAACCTTTAGTTTATAATGTTTGCTTAGCAAATTAGCTGAGCAGAATCTTTTTTTAATTACAAACAAATGCAAAAAACACACAATTTTGGCTGTAAATTTTCTACGTGTAAAATAATTCTGTACAAAACTCAATGATGACCTTGTGTGTTGACATTGGGAAAACTGCCACAAGACATGTACGGGTACTATAAATGGCCATTATGAATTTATGGGGCTTTTTGTTCATGCTCTGTGACACCATGGTCGAAGGTTATTCCATCCAAAATGTCCACTTTCTTATATTTTTGTTTTTAAATCCAAAAAGCACACTGCTATTTAATTTGATGTCAAAATACAACTGATATATACATGTGCGGTCAGCCATTTCTCCATGGCAGCTGCGTGTCAGACTGTTCTCGTATGATTTAAACGTAAAGTCTGGTGGTTGCAAAAACCTAACCCACATGAACCACGTTTAGACAAATAAATTCTATAAGTAAAGTTTCCTGGTTTTCTCCCCTCTTTTTGGCAAGATTTCTAAAAGGAAACCTCAGTTACATCACTAAACGAACACCTAGCAAAACTTTTATGGATTGCATTTGTACATGTACCAATTATGGATGTCAAACTGAGGCACTGAGATGTTACATCCACATGATAGGAAAGTGTTGCTTACAATAGTTCAGGACCACTACCCATAGAGCACTACCTGTGTAGACACCATCCCTCTAGAGGATGTCTGTTGTGTGAACGACTTTGACCTTATAAATGGAAGACTGGCACTGTCAAGGTCTCTGACCCTAAAGCTGCATGAGCTGAGATGGCATAGTAGGTACATTCCATGGGAAAACTCCCAGGACTACAAAAATACACAATCAAAACACGATCACAGCACTCAAAATGAACAACATGAACTTTGTTCTTGTACATTTTTAGTCACTGGGTATGTTTCTGTAGCAAGTTGTGTTAAATTACACAATGTGTACTTTGAATTGATTACACACAGATGTAAGTACCCAAGAATAAAGGTAGTATAAAAATATCTATAAATGTTCTTAACGTTATACATCTTGCATACCCCACAGTTACATAGTAGGATCAGCCATATTTCACACTATACATTGACCTATGACCTGATCAGTGATCAATAGAAAGAATGTAAAACTCACACCTTGTATAATTTGTTCACTGACCATTTCACTGTGTTACTGTATAAGTTTACACAAACGATGTGCAAATTGTACAATTTTAAGCATGTAAAGAGCCAATGTTATAACATTAAGGATGGATCATACTGCAAACACATTGATGTAGTGGTCATTGCAAAATGGCAGTGAAACTAGAACAAGTTTCTTTGTTATAAATACCTAATTATAGGGGCCTACATATTATGTTTAAACTACAATGCATCAATGCAGAGGCTTTACACTTAAGGCCTGGACTTGTAATTGCATGAAGGCCACTGTCTTTGTATTATTGCCCCTTCAAAGGTTTTCTATATTAGACTAAGATTTTCCAAGGGAAGTGCCCTTTGCAAAATGAAAAAGGGCCTTGCCCTTTCATAGATGAAACTTCAGGGCTGCTTGCACGCTTGTTTTACAGAATTAAGACAAACTCCTTATGAAGGTGAACACAGGCTGCAGCTGCACATCAAATGAATCATCACATCTTGAGATAATCTAGCGCCATGTACACGCGAACTAACAAGATCATAAAATGTCCAGACAATAATGTGCAGGCCAGTTCTGCCAGTGATGGTACATCAGGCATAGCATCAAGCTTGTTGCAGGATTTTAATTGATGCCATCTCATGCTTTTAAAGGAACGTTAACAGAATATGGTAGTGAAGATCACTACATAAAACTTACACAGTCTAATGATAATGATAGTAGAAAACATACCTCTTGAAATAGTTCTGTCTGAAATTACATATTTGATGAGGAATAAATAATCTAATTTCGCGTTTGGAGTTTATCGCTCAGTGGGCGTTTTATTCATTTTTGTTTTGGCATTGATACAACGCAAAATTTGTAAAAATCGGTTTTTCACTATTCTCTCGTGACCCAGATGGCCGATCGAACTCGAACTTCTACAGGTTTGTTAGTTTAAGTATGGTGGACTACATTAAGTGCTTACACTGCCAGCAACTTGTTTGCTATCAAAACCAAGTCTGTAATGTTCCTTTAAGCTTGTGAGGCACACTAATCGCACAGATTACATTGCTTTGACATGTTATTACTAGTTAGGCATAATGTTTAAGACAAGTCTTGCAGAAATTCAAACAATGGGACCCGTAAAGTGCACAAAAGTGCTTCCTTCAATCATGTGTTACCAAATTTGTTTAAATACTCGCATTATTACTAATTTGAGCTTGAAACTTTTTAGGCTATTAATAAAATTGCTTGCATAAATAATTCAGTACACACTTCTACTAAAACTACTTTTGTAGTTGCGATAATCAGAACCCTCCATCCTCCCAACGGTCGGAGGGATACCATATCGCAACTACTCATTTTGATTTGCAATTGAACTCATGTACTACTGTGTACAAGACCATTGTACATGTATGGGAAAATGTGTAATATTTAGCCCCTCTTCTCTACTCTAGTGTAGTAGTATGGGAAAATGTGTAATATTTAGCCCCTCTTCTCTACTCTAGTGTAGTAGTATGGGAAAGTGTAATATTTAGCCCCTCTTCTCTACTCTAGTGTAGTAGTATGGGAAAGTGTAATATTTAGCCCCTCTTCTCTACTCTAGTGTAGTAGTATGGGAAAGTGTAATATTTAGCCCCTCTTCTCTACTCTAGTGTAGTAGTATGGGAAAGTGTAATATTTAGCCCCTCTTCTCTACTTTAGTGTAGTAGTATGGGAAAGTGTAATATTTAGCCCCTCTTCTCTACTCTAGTGTAGTAGTATGGGAAAGTGTAATATTTAGCCCCTCTTCTCTACTCTAGTGTAGTAGTATGGGAAAGTGTAATATTTAGCCCCTCTTCTCTACTTTAGTGTAGTAGTATGGGAAAGTGTAATATTTAGCCCCTCTTCTCTACTTTAGTGTAGTAGTATGGGAAAGTGTAATATTTAGCCCCTCTTCTCTACTCTAGTGTAGTAGTATGGGAAAGTGTAATATTTAGCCCCTCTTCTCTACTCTAGTGTAGTAGTATGGGAAAGTGTAATATTTAGCCCCTCTTCTCTACTCTAGTGTAGTAGTATGGGAAAGTGTAATATTTAGCCCCTCTTCTCTACTCTAGTGTAGTAGTATGGGAAAGTGTAATATTTAGCCCCTCTTCTCTACTTTAGTGTAGTAGTATGGGAAAGTGTAATATTTAGCCCCTCTTCTCTACTTTAGTGTAGTAGTATGGGAAAGTGTAATATTTAGCCCCTCTTCTCTACTCTAGTGTAGTAGTATGGGAAAGTGTAATATTTAGCCCCTCTTCTCTACTCTAGTGTAGTAGTATGGGAAAATGTGTAATATTTAGCCCCTCTTCTCTACTCTAGTGTAGTAGTACAACACTTGCAGTACTACTTTTACTCTTTGGTGCCAATATTTTAACATTTAGCAAGACAAGCCAATATTTTAAAATACAAAGTCATTGCATATATTTATAAATAGTACATAAATTTCCAGCGGTAATCACATCATTGTAATGCACATGGCTGGTGCTTAGCTCTAACTCTAACGCAGTAACACCTGCTCTAGTAAGACACTGCTCTAGAATTGCAAGGGTCGTGGGTTCGAATCCCACCCGAGTAACATGCCTGTGATATTTTTTCACAGGACTCGGGAAAGTACTGAGTATACAGTGCTAACACACATCGGTGTATGGGTAAAAACCAAAATTAATATGCAGTAACACCTGTTTGCAAAACCTGTTTAACCTTGTTGTGAAAATCATAACACTCCATCCTCCTCTGACCACTGAGTCGAGAGGATGGAGGGTTGTAAACGATTATCGCAACTAATTTAACCATGGACCGTTTACCACTACAAGCCTCACCATAAAAAAAATAATGCATTTACACTGATGGTAGTTGCGATAACATAACCCTTCTCCCGATTTGCAGCCTTCGGGAGGAGGGTTATGTTATCGCAACTATTACATTGAGCAAGTGCATATTTATGAAAACCCAGCCCAGGTTGGACTCCTGTGTTGCATGTGGGCACTGACTGACTGACGTCCTACCACTTACCACTACCAGGGTATTACCATGAAAACCATGCCACTAGACTAGACCCAGTACCATGTTACCGGGCCCTGCTGTACTCCTTTTTAGTTTTTTATTGTCATTTACTGGTCGTCATTTAGCCCTATATGGAAAAAAAATTCCCCCCATACTGCCATAGTAACTGGGTCTAGAAAACCAATTTTAAATGACTCCTTTAAAACTTTAAAAAACAAAAACTTCAAAACAAAATTCCACTTAGTATGGTGGATTGGAAAAATTCAAAATGTGTTTTTTGCCAATGTGGTGTCCAACAATGCAAAAACTTCCATTCTTCAAGTGACACATCAAAAACTTAAAAAGCTGTCAAGCAATTCCGAGTCCAACAGTGCTATCAACAATAAATTACAACAGGCGATAAGGAATAAAATAATATTACTTCCTCACTATGGATGTGTCAACACATTTGCAAGCAGTAACGTTACAACATTTATATTATTTAACTCATAATCATCATTCCATTCATTCCAAAGCAGCGAGACTCATTTTCATAATTTCCAAACCTCTTTTTTGCTGGTGTCGATCTTTGCGATGGATTCGTAAGGATTGTCACCCACATCGTGTTGGACGTCACCCATCTTGAAAAAAAATCAAAAACACAAACCACCCTTCGTCTGGGGAAATTCCAAGGAGTTTTAACTGCCAATCGCTGCAAGTGACACTTCCTTTAGTCCCTCGTAAGTGGATATTTCCGAAAGGGATTAGACAACAAGTTAAAGCTGACTGGGGGAAGCGAACAGCAGCCCTCGGCGGCGGCACTGCTTAATGTGTAATAAAAATACGTACGCAGTTTTTGGTCCATAGGAGACGCGTGTGTACGATGTGGCGACGACCGATGCGGTCGGATACACACGACGACACGGCAGTACGGAATTACAAACAAGGCATTATGATTTGTCTTAAAGTATTTATATTGTAGCACCAGCTAGACGCAATTTAATGTGTGCAAACATGCACCTTACCTCAGTTAATTGCACATTATTTCTGTTAGCTTCTCACTTGTGGTCTACTATAAAACTTTTCATATTGGCGTTACCACACGTGATTATGTTTGACAGTTCTGAGGTTCCGTAGTACCGCTACGTGGATGATTACGACGCGACCGAATAACAGTCTGCACCGAACCGTATCTAACAAGGGTCGCTTATCTTTGGTATGTAGAAGGCGAACAACCAGACTTGCTAACAACCCATATCGTTAAGGAATTGTTTGTCAAATGTTAAACATTGAGTGGGGCCACGCCCATCATAAATATGTTGAATCTAACGCCACGGGTAAACTTTTTCCTACTTGCCTGTAGGAACTTCTGCCACGATATAGGAATTAGTCCTAAACCGGCTACAACCTTCCCCATTTGGATATTGCCATGGCCTGTAAATGTATTGTTGTCAGTTCTCTTTCATCTATCACACAGTGCTCACCCCATGTATAAACAGATTGTCGATGTTCTAGTACGTTTGAATTCAGCAAATTTACCGTCCGTAGTTTGCATCCAACAGTAAGCAATTATAAATTAAGAGTAATAAAGAAACTAGTTAATGTTATGAATAAAACTAATTTTAATTAAGTAATTAATCGGCTACTTTGCTTAAAGCCAGTGGACACTATTGGTAATTGTCAAAGACCAGTCTTTTCACTTGGTGTATCTCAACATATGCATAAAATACCAAACCTGTGAACATTTGAGCTCGATTGGTCGTCGGAGTTGCGAGATAACTATGAAAGAAAAAACACCCTTGTCACACGAAGTTGTGTGCTTTCAAATGCTTGATTTCAGGACCTCAAATTCTAAACTTGAGGTCTCGAAATCAAATTCGTGGAAAATTACTTCTTTCTTGAAAACTTCTCCACTTCAGAGGGAGCCGTTTCTCACAATGTTTTATACTACCAACCTCTCCCCATTACTCATTACCAAGTAAGGTTTTATGCTGATAATTATTTTGAGTAGTTACCAATAGTGTCCACTGCCTTTAATATCGGAAATGTAAAAAATAAAAAAATAGTTACAGATTGGAAGAAAGACAGAAAAAGAGTAAATAAACAAATCAACAAAGAATAAACAAAATAAAATACAAATTAATTTATTAATTGAAAGATAGTTTACAAAATGATAAAAATTAGCATGAGCCTGGGAACAAACATTTTTGGAAGGGGCTAAAATCACCTGTTCCTTCAGTTTTTAATGTTTTTTGTTTTGTTTTTTCCGTGAGATAATAATTATTACAAACTTAATAGTGGGAATATTATATAGTTGTTTTTCCCTTACCCCTATAGTAGCCGTATACAGGGGAACATCTCATTAAACCGCTGCACGCATTCTTTGTCAAATTAAAAATGCACAAATCAAGAACCCTAAGCTGACCGCGGCTCTCCCCCTATTTTAAACGCAAATTGAATGACAGGAAAATTGTTTTAGAATTATAAGTTGTGGATGCTGACTGGCATCATGAAGTACGGAAAAGAGAAAATGTTTCGCGGAAGGTGGTGGCGCTGTTTACACTCTGCGACTTATCAGGATGTGCTGTGCGGTACAGATTGTGTATAGAAACCTTATATCAAAGTTCGCTGTTTCTTTCTAAAATGTTTCGTCGGCGTTTTACACCGACATGTGATAGGGGTCTTAATTTTTGTAACCCATGAGTATTTTGTCTTTATGAAACAATTTACAACAATCTTGCATCATACATTATATTTGACAGTAAATTTTTTGTTTATAGATTGAGTTCGAACTTAAACAGATTTGTTATTTCCTCAAAAAAGGGTGCAGATGTATTTGACATTGTTACCAATCTTACCACGTGCTCTAAACGGTGACGAAAGCCCGTACATCCAACCATTTGCATTTACGTCATTGTGGTTGTGTTTGTGAATTATTTGTTTTTGTTGTGGCTGACTAAACACCAATAGTAACCATTATCAACTGCAAGAATGTCTAGCACTGTGGGCGTGCGGCCGGTCACCACTTCTTCCGTGGTACACCACTTTGTATTCGGATGTCATGGTTGTCACTGTCCCTTGTCTTTGTCGTTGTCTTTGTGGGTCTAGGCAGCGAGTCAGTCAACATGTTAGGGTATGGGAGCCAAGGCTTCAACCAATCCTTTTTCTGATTTGTTATCAATGTTGCTGTTAGTGCCAATGCTAATTGAAACACCAACGATGAATATATCATGTGGGGGCACGACCGAAATAAATGTTTTATTGACCTGATTTGAATTAAAAAACGTTGGGAGCGATTGGTGTCCCCCTATGTTTCTTCAATTTAGGGACTTTTCGTTTTCGACGACGGATGGTTCTGCGACGGTTGTTCAGCTAAACGTTGTCGTTTTCAGCACAACGAAGCTTCATCCCAAGTACTGTCATAGAAATAGGGACGACCGTCCTCAAAGCCGACGCATGCGCAGATGACGCCAAATGTCATATTTACCGTCGCAGAACCATCCGTCGTCGAAAACGAAAAGTCCCTTATACAAGCTGCAGTTTTGTTTTGATTTATAAGTGTCATAAACAACACAAAAAACTTATTCAATCGCAGTTGATACAAAATAAATTGTGTCACCATTGACAATTCTTGTTACTGCATTCTTTTCGACTTTCCAGAGCTCTGCAATATTCAGTGTTATACGAAGTCAGAGTGATATATTATTGTTACGTATTGACATGAATGCCCATTTACTTTGATTTTTTTTTTCCAAATAGAGACCGATGCAGTATTGGAGCCATTTCAATCGCATTCTCGACTAATAATTTCGCATATTATCGTATAGTCTCGTGATATTAGTATGCCATGCCTGTCAATATTGTTGTCAATTCCCTTCATGCACGGCAGCACATGCCCCGACTGTCATACAAAAAGTCCCGCCAGCTCCAATTTTCGAAACCACGGCTTCAATGGGCTTTATAGGCTTCAAGGCTCTGTCTGCTTGTTTGAAGCCCTAAACCAAAAACACAGGTTTTTCAATATGACTGAAGGAGCCAGAAACCGGAGCCGTGCTAAGCCGAAGACTTGGTTTAGAAAAGGGCAAGTGTATAAAAAGAATCATTAACTTAAGATGGAAATGAGGTTGCAGCCATCGGCAATCGAATACATTATGAGTAAGCTCAACCTCGATCCCTACTATTGAATATTCCTCAACACGAGCCGGCGTAATAAATGACATACACCAATGACTTCCGTCGTCGTCCAAACAAAAATCTCATCTCAAAAAGCCATTGCAAGAAGTGAAGAGAGAGAGAGAGAGAGAGAGAGAGAGGGAGAGAGAGAGAGAGAGAGGGCGAGAGAGAGAGAGAGAGAGAGAGAGAGAGAGAGAGAAATCCATAATTAAAAATGGGTTATGCCATGGGTCGTTGTTATTTGAGATGATTATTCCATCAGTGCTCTGCACCCAGTGGCTGATCATTCTGAATAAATTCACGGTCAAAGCTAAAGCAGGCTCACAGCTTTTTCTCTCAAATGAATGGTAATAATAAAATGGTAATAATTAAATGGTAATAAACAAGTGCATAAGGGATGAAGAACATTATTTTGGGCTTTTGGCTAAAAAACCAAAGGATTTGCATCAGGTTTCAACACTGTTAGTTGTGAATTTTCATAGGATTTAAATTGTATTCCACACGGGTTAGGTGACCATAAGAGTAAAGGTTTATATACGCTGCATATCCTGAATCACAGCATTGTGAGTTTAATATCAGAGCATATTATAATTTTACATACTGAGACCTAAAAGTTAAAAAGTTAAGTGTTTAATTATCTTTACAATATGCGATTTCATACTTTTGGGAAAGTCTTTGGGGATATCTCTAGGCCATAAAAAGGTATTATTCACTAATAATATTGAGCACCTTGGATCCGCCCTTTTATTCACTAATAATATTGAGCACCTTGGATCCGCCCTTTTAATTACATTTGTGATAACTGTCCAAAAAGAGAACCATTCAATCCATGATTACTGATTTAAATCTAAACTTACGTTTCAAAGTGACATTTTTGAAATGAAAAACATTTATTCACATTTAAACTCTTCAGTTTACTATAATTGTGTATCAACCAGGAAGTGTTTACTTCTAAGTTCGCTTCTATCCAATGTGTAAGTTGCAGTGCTCCTCGACTGTCCCCTGTTAGCTATGCAAGGATATTCATATTGATACTGAAAATTGACCAAGAAGAATATAACATTTTCTGATTGATGGATAGACCCAAGCATAAATATGGAGACCATTTTTGGGGGCAAAACATTGAAACAGTTTGCTCAGCTGAAAGTCGTACCGTAGTTTTATGGCCACCAAAGAAAATGTTCTATTCAGGCAACATGATCTGACTAAAGAAAGGTATTGTAGGATTGGAAGAATACACAAAACATCATTGTTTAGTTTTAGTCTGAAAGCTTATAAATACTGAGTCCATAGGGCTTAAAAATCTGAAAATGGGTTGTCCCTATATTTAAACGTCTTTTTGTGTAAAATATTTCATTCTGGTTCTGGTATACCTTTAAACAGTTCCTCAGAAAATGGTTCTACTTCGCACAAATTAGCAGAAAACAAGTCATAAACTAATGTGGTATTTGGCTTCGGTAATTTTTGATCTTATAAAAACAGCTTGATGAAATTGAGCTATTGATCCAAGATACAGTCTGTTTGTGAGGTAAGTCTATAAATTGACGCATGCAGCAGCTGTGCGGCCCCGCTGTTTGTCACATTTTGACGGCACTCCAATTGGCTGCATCATCATGCTGAATTAGATGATATCTGTTCACCAGATTTTATATTACAAATAATGTTTTGAGACATTACTCTGCAGTGAATCACTGTGAAGATTGGTAATAGTTAGGCAGGCCTTAATTGAGTATCAAAGTAGTGGGACATCAAAATAGGACTTTAATGGGTCAATTTCATGGATTTGCTTAAGCATGCTTTCTGCTCAGTAAAAACGAGCAGGATTCACGTTTCAAAATGGTGCATGCGACATCGTGTTTTGGCTGATAACCGTAAGCGTGGTTTTCTCAACTTCGGGATTAAAAATACCGACCGATACGCGAGGGTCGCCACTTTAATTTATATTTTTTTCCTACCATGTTTTGAAAAGGTGTCTTTCTTGAGACCCCGCTCTGAGAACATTATTTTTTTATGCACAACAGCGTGTAAAAATAATTTAAAAGGTACTACATTTCGCATTGTTCTATTGTGCCTTCTGTGTGTTTTTTCCCTTTTCAGAGAGACTTACATGTAGGCATATAAATGAAGAAAATAAATCATTAGTCGAGTGTCTTTCAATAATTTTGACTGAGTTTGTTCAAAAGGGAGAAATGACACGTAGAATCCTGCAGATTGAAAGTCAAGTTATTATCTGATCCCCGTTCAAATACTGTAAATTGTTTTATACAAGAAAATTATGAACCAGATGTATATCACTGTGCTCAATCTGCAATACAAATAACAGCTAATCCGCAAAGGATTTATACAAATTGGTTTTGCCACAAAGACAATTATTAACAATTAATCGAATTATTATTTATATAATTCCTAACATACCTGCCGATCCTCGCAAGGAATTTCCTTCTTCTCCGCGGCCATTCCTGTCCCTGACTGATTCCAATCTGTTTATTAAACAATTACTTGCCCTTCCAAATGAAACTTCAAATCGTATTTCCCCAAACTTTCACTTTTAATTACATAATCTCCAATCTGCCTGTAGCTCTCTAGCTTCGTGTGACATTTGTGTTCACTGTAGATAAGACGAACAGCTATATGCGGCGAGTGTTGCTCAATGATGTGCTTAGTTGATGAACCTGTAGTGTACATACAATGCACACACGCCAGGCAATAACTGTAAACTAACTGTCCTAATTCGGCTCCTACGCACAACGCCCATACACCAACCCGGCTGTTATAATCCATACACACACAACATCAGCGTCCGCGGAATTTCTTGCAGTCTGACTGACTTTGTTTTAAAGATGTTCTGTATGAAGTTGTGGTTTTGATATTTTTGTTCAGGACAAGTTCACCGGAAATTTCCGGGTAACTAAATTCCTTCCGCTTTTAGCCCCCCCCCCCCCTCCCCATGAATTTTAAAAGGATGTTAAATTTAGGATGTGACATTAACTTAGTATTTTAAGTGAAGGTCTTGAGTTTTTTATTTTGATTATTTGAAATGTTTTTGGTTTTTATTTATTTATAATATAATGCAAAGTGTTTACATTTATATTGTTTACTTTTAGAGTGCAATGTGACCCGGCAAATAATAAACTAATCTTTAGGGCTTTCTTTTGCGAAAAGTGTCATTTTCAAAATGTTTTTCTCTTTAACCTCACGGACTACTACCCTAAATAATTTACTTCACTAAAAAAATACACAACAAATACAATAACCATAACTGTCAGGCTTCAGGAAAAAAAAGGTAAAACTAAGTGTGCCTTTTTAAATGGCCAAAAGGTAAAGCCATTTCATTTTTATAAATGAAGAAGATGTAGAGACTATTTCATAGCCAGGATGCGCCTTTAATTCACATGACCTTACGGCGTCCTTTTATGCGTGGAATCCAACTCTTCCTGTTTGGCACTGGAAACCAAAACGGTGGATGAGAGTTGTGACGTCAGTAAACTTTTCCAGCAATTAAAGAGACGTGATTTATCGAGGTTGATTTGTCTTAGTGAATTTTTAACAGTATTATTTTATTTTAATACAAGGTTTACAAGTTGGGACAGGGGCTGTAAGGTTTGCAAAAGAATAAAACATTGAATTTTTTAAATATCATGAGAGCTCATTGAGAGCTCAATGTTATCTGAGTATTCTTTGAACTGTAAATTAATTTTCAGAATGCAAAATGATTTGTGGGTGTTTACTGTAACCGTATAAGGCATGTAACCTTTGTTGTTAGAGTTGTTGTTTAAGAATAATAATATTGTTACACTTTCATGATGCATGGTCCGATTTTTTCTTATTATATCTAGGGCCTTTTTTCTTTGAAAGAATGATGACAGACTGTTTCAAAAGGAAAAACATTCAACAACTTTCGCACATGCCACGGACACTGTGCAATAGGCCCTATATATAGGCCATAGCTTATGGACTTGGTGATCATAACAATGCAGTTTTGGTTATCATTCGTATAATATCACTTATCATTGGTGAATCTTTGCCTGTTCAATACGCTTTGTAAGCATATACAAATTTTTTTTTTTTTTTTAAATTTGTATCTTCTGTTCTGGTCAATTCGGCTACAAATCGAACAGAGCATAATATCTAACTTCCTTATGTTGTTCGGACAGATCTTGAAACCATTTAGTCAAAAGACTTTTCTACACACGTGGAGCCCAAATTTTTGGAATAGGGAAATGCTTCTCCGGTTTTCTATTTTTTTTTTTTTGCATGGTGTAAAATTAAACGCCCTGACATTTTATCCGATCCGGATATATTGTGGGAATTAAATTTCCTTGTTTCAGGAAACAATGCACGTAGAGGTTGGCACTTTTCCTGTCAACAGCTCCAAACGAACTCGGATGTCGGGTGTCTTTGTATGAACATGTGCCAATGTTAAAGGTGTAAACTGTTTCTAATGTAACGGTTTTGGGATGTGATTTGTTTGGCTTCTGTTCTGTAATAATAATCAATGGAGGCACATAATACTATCCTCTGCTAAACTTGAATGCCAATGCACGCATGGATGGAAGGGACACTTTTAAGTTCGTACTTTTTAATATCATAGTGAAAATGAAAGACAGTTCAACTGAACATGAAAATGAACTAGGTCGTTTCCCCCAAAATGGCAGGAAACCTATACGAAACAACCATAGGGCACTTTAAATAAACGTCTCTAGTTTGTATCATAAAGAGGTATCAGTTTTTAGGCACTTAAATTTGAATCTGAGAAGCGTTAAAATATTGTGTATTGTAATAATGGATAGGCCCTAATTCTTCCTACGAGAACATTATTTGCTTCCGATGTTTGACGATATCTCAAAAACACTACCACCTTTTGAATTTAAACGTTCACTGGTTAGTTTTATTGTACAAATCTACATTTGTATAGGACTGAAATAATCAAATTGTTCCAAAAACCAAGGGCTCGGCTTTTATGTTAGGTTGCTATTAAGGGGAAGAGAGGCACTGGCAAAAATAACTTCACAACAAATAAATCATAAGGTTTTATATAGAAACATAGATTAATTTTTAATTCAAATATTCTCTAGACAAGTTTTATAGATAATTACTTTCAACCCTCCACCATTGTTTAGAATTAGTTATAAAGAGGAAACATAAAGACTGCCTTTTAAAATGACATTTTTACATCAGTTCCATTGTATACCAAATGTATACTTTGCCTTTGAAGACACTTTTCTAAAAAAATAAACAAAGACCTACAAAAGTATGTTTTTTTATTTTTTCAAATAAAATTTCATGTATGGTTATAAAAAAAAAGAATAAAAAAGAGTATTATATTTCAAAATGTTTGTGCGTTATGAATCAATGCCACTTAACACATGACCTGTAAAAGGACGCCAGAAATTTCAGTATGGGGAAATAATAAAATCCTAGGTACTTATGAAAGACTTTAGTCCAGGGCCCACTCTTCATTCAAGTGAATCTAACTCTATTGTTTAAAGCACGTCATACTCAATATGTGGCATGGTTTATTGTGTCCCCCCCCCCTTTTGATTGTATATTCAATGTGTTCTGGGAACAGAAATGGGGCCCCGGTGGTAGACAAAGTGGCTTAATTGAAATGTTAGTATTAACAACAAAAATATAAGGACATATATATATATAATGAATAGGGTAGATGGCCTTCGCTTTCGATCCAATCCGGACCTTCTTCAGAGGCAACTTCAGGACATATATATATATATATTATATTAACAAAGAGTGAGGTTGCTGAATCGAACCTAGGGTCGATTTCACATAAGATTTAAGACTAGTCTTATCTTGAGTTAGGATGAGTCACTCGTCCTAACTTAGGACTAGCCTTAAGTTTGGTTAGGACTAGTCCTAACTCTATGTGAAATCAACGGCTGGACCAGCAGCGGAGTGCAACACTCTTGGTCCACATGATGCACTGGAAAGACGACCCTTCATTATTTCAATAATAAACAAATTCAATACTACAGGGTTCTCTACTCTCTAACAATGTAAAAAAGAGTGAAAAATTCACTCTTTTGTCCAAGGGGTACAAGTTTCGCTCTTTTGAGAGTGAAACTCAATCTGCGTCACTCTTTTGTGAGTGAAAATGGAACGAATTTCACTCTAAATCAAGTTGAAAGAGTTGTCCGCCATATGGCTATTTGTAAGAGTGGTATAGCTGACATAATAATAATATTAATAATAATAATAATAATAATAATAATAATAATAATAATAATAATAATAATAATAATAATAATAATAATAATAATAATACTGCGGCGCAAGACCAGTCTCTAAGGACAAATGTAATGAAGGCAAGGATAGAGAAAGCAAACGTCTCTCCTATGTGTAGAATGTGCAATAAAGCAGAGGAGACTGTATTTCATATTGTTAGCGAATGCAGTAAGATGGCCCAGACGGAGTACAAAGGAAGACATGACAAGCTGGCCAAGGTGATTCACTGGGATCTGTGTAAGAAGTATGGTGTCAAAGTACTTGCGAAATGGTACGACCATGTTCCGGAGAAAGTTGTAGAGAACGACCAGGTCAAGATCCTATGGGACTTTAACATTCAGACCGATCATGTTATACAACATAGGCGTCCGGAAGGGATTTATTTGAAGATCGTAGATTCCTGGTTGTTTTGTACTCCTGAACTAAGCTTTGAAGATAAACAGGGGCAATACCATGGATACATTGATAAGTCAGAACCAAAACTGTTTTCACTCTTTTACATTAAAGACACTGGACACTATTGGTAATAGTCAAAGACCAGTCTTCTCAACATACAATGTATATGGTGTACCATTGTATCTCAACATACAATGTATATGGTGTACCATTGTATCTCAACATACAATGTATATGGTGTACCATTGTATCTCAACATACAATGTATATGGTGTACCATTGTATCTCAACATATGCATAAAATAACTCCCCTGTGCACATTTGAGCTCAATTGGTCGTCGAAGTGGCGAGAAAATAATGGAAGAAAAATCACCCTTGTCACACGAAGTTGTGTGCTTTCAGATGCTTGATTGCGAGACCTCAAAATCTAATTCTGAGGTCTCGAAATCAAATTCGTGGAAAATTTTTTCTTTCTCGAAAACTACGTTACTTCTGAGGGAGCCGTTTCTCTCAATGTTTTATACTACCAAACTCTCCCCATTACTCGTTACCAAGAAAGGTTTTATGCTAATAATTATTTTGAGTAATTACCAATAGTGTCCACTGCCTTTGAGAGAGTACATAGCAATAAGAACATGAAGTATCAACCACTTAACATATTAAGAAGCACCTGATCAATTGGCCAAAGTTTTGACAGCATGAGGATGCCTTTCACCAGAACATTTTCTTGCATAACACAAATCACAACACTTTCTTTAAACTGCCTCAACATTAATTTATTGTATCTTAAAAAAGAAAAAAGAAAAAAAAAAGGAAAACATAGTTCCTTTGCATCACGCGCCAATTTGGTTTACAAACGCCCTCGACATGGTCAAAAATAACATGTCTAACTAATCTGATTGTTTATTGGCTCAACTCACCTCATCATCATCTCAAAATTCATTCTTAGTTGCAGCATTTTGGGAATATCCCAGGCGACGCAATTTTGCACGCTTTCCATTCACTTTCAAGATGTGGTGTCAGGAATCATGAATTGAGAGCCGAAATCTACTAGTCCACTTCTTGGAGACGCGGTTAAAGTTTGACACACAACGGCCCATCATGCATCCTGGGCCCATTTTCATAGAGCTGCTTAAGCAGGAAATACTGCTTAACAAATATCTCTGCTAAGCAATAATTAGCAGGATACCAGTCACAAAATGTTCATGTGACATGGTATTTTCGCTGGTAACCTTATTCTTGTAAGCATAATTTTGCTTAGCTTATTTTGTGCTTAAGCAGTTCTATGAAGGGCCTGGTTCGCACTGTTCATAACTTCCTGCATCTGCCTTATGTGCCAGCGTTTACTAGTGAGGTGAAAATACTGTCCTCTTGAGTCAGTAGAGCGTCCGGCGTGTCAAACTCGGCTATCCGACCCTCATTGAGTACTAGGATCCGATCAGAGTCAAGGATTGTCTGCACTCGATGCTACAAGCAAAATACAAACATTGCCAAATCATTTACTGAAACCTGGAGCAGTTGGTAAATAATAATAATAATTTACTCATTTATTATGCGCAAGTTTCATAAAAATATGTACAGATGCGCATTACAAAAGTGAAAGAATACTGGTGTTAACAATTGTTTAAGAATAATTAAAAATGGAATAAACACTGTAAAATAAAAGAACAATAGTATTAATTAGCTATCCTGGCCGTCTGCAAAAAAATGAGAAAAATCTTAAGTTTTCCAGGCGTTAACAAACAATTGGTGTAAAGTCCGTCCAAAAACAAAACAAAACCTGGCACCAACTACCATGACTACGATCCAAGGATTATACAATTGTTGCACACTGTGACAGGGTCTATGGTGTATATTATTATTTCTCTTCTCAAAGTTCTGTTGTCATCTTCAAACATTATTATGTTGGAGTATGCATAGTTTCATATAATAAGCAGACGAACAGTTGTTCAAATAAGAAACAATTCTTCACTGTTCCCTCAAACCCGCGGCTGTTTCATACAAAGCGCTGGAAATCGAATAACGATGGGAACGATCAAGGTAATGTACACCGGTTAACGGCCATGGTACATGCATTTTTATATCACATATTGTGACTTGATTTGAGTTAGAAAGGAGTAGCATGTTCAATTTAGGCACCAAGGGAGCTCCTCCATTGGATTTTGTTGCCTGAAAATGAACATAAAACTACGACATGACAATTAACACAAACTACAAATGTGATCTACTTACTGCTATAGTGAGAACAGTTCTGTCTTTGAAGGCAGTGGCCACGACAGCTTGCAGTATACTATCCTGTAATGCAAACATCAATACCCAAACATTAAATGTGACCTACTTCTGCAAAATCAAAGTTATGCTTTGTTTCCTTTGCCTTGAATAATAGCCTTAATTTTAACCATGGTCAAATCACGAGTATGATTTTGGAGGAGTTGGGACTATAAAGGATAATGGCACAAGAATATTACGGTCCAAGATCTATCTCTAGCCGTAAGAAAATACCGAAACAGCCACTTCGGCTACAGCTAAGCCCTAGCTAGTGGCCGAAGTTGCCTTTTTCGGAAACACACCTCAACTTTCCATTTCCGCCTCTTAATTGACCTATGACCCAAGCCTACCACTTTAGGTCAATAGATGCACGACCTCGATCATCCTGACAAGGACTCAAATCTTTCTCAAGAAGGAACAAACTCATCCTGACAAGGACTCAAATCTTTCTCAAGAAGGAACAAACTATTAATTTGTTCTTCTCTCTCCACCCTTCCCCCACCTCTAAATTGACCTGTGACCTAAACCTACCGTTTCCAAGTCAATGGATGCAGTGGCCTCGTCCATGACAAGGATGCGAGTCTTCCTCAAGAAGGCACGAGCCAAACAGAAGAGCTGCCTCTGACCAACGCTAAAATTCTCTCCTCCTTCAGTCACCATCGCATCTGTTACAGAAAGCAAATATCTCGTAAATACAACGACAGTTGTTTAATCTATACAGAGAACATCAAGGCAGAAAGCTCAAATGCCGGTTTTGGTTTCGTACATAAGATCTTATTTTCTTACCCAGTTTGAGATCCAACTCCGACACCAGGCCTTTCAGCTGAGCGATCTCAAGAGCTTCCCATAATGCATCATCATCATGCTCACCCCTCGCATCTAGATTATACCTTGGGTAGAAGAATAAACAAGATGAAACCATTTGATGACCCCAAATAAAAGAGTTGTTCAATTTGCACAATATATCCCAAAGGATATTACCTCCAAGACTTTTTACTCTCCACTGTCCCCCTTTTACTTTTCGGTGTTCCACATAAAAGGTGCTGTTTAGCAGTAATGTCATTTTCCCATCTATTTTTTTGGCCTATCCCATCTATTTTTCACCTTAGCTGTTGCAAGTAGGGTGCATTTAAAAGCCTGCTGTGAAGTACACACATTCTATTTATTGCATCTCTGTGGAGACATATTTTGTCCTTTGGTCCCTGTAATTTATAAGAGCCTCACATAGACTTTGTACACAAAATTCCTTGTGGAGAACCCCTGTTTAGAATTCCCAAAAGAGATCTTTTAATTGTGTTGCCTTTTCGGTTACATTGTATGTTCTGGATCATAAGATAGTGCATACAAAAGCTTTTAAACCACAGAAAACTCTTGCTAAGCAACAATAGGTTATCAGCCAAAATATTGTACGTTTACTATTGATATGACTGGTAAAAAATAGCAAAGGAATTGGCCACGCAAGATTTTATGCTAAACAGGCTTTATGAAATTGGGCCCAGAGGTTGAGTCTAGTGCTCTAGACCTCTCAACCGCTCAAACTCATGGAATAAAGTGCAGTCATTATTTATTAGTCCAGGAGCGAGACTCCGTGCTGACAAGAAAAGTCTGAAACTAGGATGCAATTTTCAGGAGGTTTGTTGAAATGATGGCCTTTCTACCTTTATAACCCCTTGGGTTTAGATTTCAGGAGGTTTGTTGAAATGATGGCCTTTCTACCTTTATAACCCCTTGGGTTTAGATTTCAGGAGGTTTGTTGAAATGATGGCCTTTCTACCTTTATAACCCCTTGGGTTTAGATTTCAGGAGGTTTGTTGAAATGATGGCCTTTCTACCTTTATAACCCCTTGGGTTTAGATTTCACACAGATTTTGAAAACAGTATCCTCATCTCCACAGAAGCAGACCAAACAGCAGGATTTCTTTATACGTGGGGAAAAAAACACATTTTCTTCACCACGCCGATTTGAAAGTTTGAATTCAGATGAAAGTCTGAATGTTCTCATCCCTAAGCTTCTTTCCACCCAGGGGTAAATGGGTACCTGCGTGGGCAGAGATGGTTCTTGTGATTGATTTAGCTTTGTGTGCTACATACTTGGCAGCACATACTGTATACTCAGAAGAGAGCTAAGATGGTTTAAGGAATAATTCAAGGCCCAGTGACCAGGGGTAATAATGTTGAAGTGCCATGAGCGTCACTGGATGTGACGGACCTGAGCGACCTGAGCGCAATATAAGAAGGCACTATTGTTATTATTAATATTATTATTATTATTATTATTATTATTATTATTATTATTATTATTATTACCTGACAGTTCCAATGAACAGGACTGGGTCTTGAGGAATGATGGCCAGACGTCCCCTCAGCTCAACGAGGGGTACATTGGCAATGTTGATTCCATCGATTGATATACTACCTACAAATCAAACATTTATAAAACAAGAATGGATTCAGATTATCCAGGTTATCTTTAATTTAATAATATTCTGTAAACTATTGTAAACTATTGACAAGGCATAATGAATAATAACACCTGGTTCAGGCAGGTGTCCAGAGTCGCGCCCAACCAAATAGGAGCCACTCTGGGTCGACCCAATTAAATTTTGGTTTCAGACAGACGGACTTAACATAACATTTACATTAGGTTCGGCTCATGACGTCGGAAACCATGACGTCTGAAACCAAGGCGCTCCAGAGTCGTTCTGCCCAAGTGCAACAGGCGATTTTTCGATTTTTAATCACGTCCAGTCAATCCTAACTGTTTCAGATGTCAAACTTTTCATGTACTTAGTTCAGAATTTGGTTGGGCGCGACTCTGGAGCGCCTGTCTGAAAACACCTTACTAGGGACACTTCAAAATAAATTATCTACCTTTGTACGTCTGAATAATCCTGAAGAGAGTCAAAGTAAGGGAGGATTTACCGCTGCCAGTCCGACCACAAATACCAATCTGTTAATAAGAAAATGGTCTTTAAATAGCTGACTATAATATTATTATATTATAATAATTATATTATAATTATATTACATTTATGATGTTATATTACATTTTAGCGGATGATCCCCCAATTACAGGAAAAGATAATACACCATTTTAAATATTCATATAGCCTATATGTACATTAATAATAAAAATAGAAACATCTAGATGCATCTTTGGAAAAATTTAAGCAAACATTACAAATTTAATAAATTAGAATGAGGAAAAGAAACAATAAGCATCTAATTTAAATTTATTTTAAAAGCACAGGCCTACATTAAATCATAAAATAAAATAAACATTTAAAAACAAGATAATAAATTTAAAACCAAATTCAATACAAATATTAAAAAAATTAAAAAATAACTATTTCAAATAAAGTATATACCAAGACTGAAGGTAAAAATAACAAAGGAAATAAAACAAAACAGACTGATTAACAATAAATAAAAAAATAAAAAAAAATAAGAAATTTGTTTGCTGTTGTTAAAATAATAAAATTCAGAATAAGATAAAACCACAAAATTTACAAGGGGAAACAACCAAGGAAAAAGTACATGTTCAAATAAATGAACAGTAAAAAATTAAAAAACAGTTCAAATACACATGAGTTACTGGTAGAGGATATGGCAGGCAAAACCTGACCACAAAAGGAATCAAGAGAAGGGGCTCCGAATAAGTACTGAACTGCATGATATTCATCACACTTAACAGCACTGGACACATTGGGTAAGTGTCATAGACCAGTCTTCTCATTTGGTGTATCTCAACATACAATTGAACTCAATTGGTCGTCGAACTTGCAAGAGAATAATGGAAGAAAAAACACCATTGTCGCACAAGTTGTGTGCTTTCAGATGCTTGAATTCGAAGCCCTCAGGTCCCGAATTCAATTCAAATGTTTTTGTGAGAATTTATTTCTTTCTCAAAAACTTTGTACTTCAAGGCTACATGTACATTAATCTGATTTGGGCTAGCAACCCAAATTAACTGCCACCAGTTACTTACCATTAAATTCAATTAAATTCAACAACATTTGTTTCCCAATTCCTCAATCAATATTAATACAATGTAAAAAAGGTCATACAAGAATTTAAGGAATTTTGGGAACAGCCAAGTAAGAACAGCTTGTGTTAGGGAGTGCTCATACAAAAATCATCATACAGTAGTAGTTGAATGTTAACAATCATCAACAATTCACCCAAATTCTCTTCTATGAATGTTCAGTTTAATCCCCATGCAACTCTTACCTTTTCAGCCGGTTGAATACGAACATGGATGTTTTGTAGGACTGGGTCGAGTTCCGTGTCGTAACGAGCCGACACACCGTCATAAACAATCTCTCCTCTCTCCGGCCAATTAGGATTTGGCGTCAGAGCACCTTAAATATCATCAAAATTTAAGGAAAAGTTAAAAAACGGATGCTAGAAGAATTTTTAGGGGCGGTCGATAATACAGTTTCAAGTATCATGTAAAATTTCTAAGCCGCTGGTGAAAGGGTAAAAAAGACGCATTTCTTTTTTCATTGTGTGTATTTGGAGGGAGGACTAATGCACTGGATTCAGATTATGGTGGCTAAGTCCCTGGGGTGTGGGTTCGAATCCAGTCATGACAATTGGCCCCTTAAGCAAACTCTGAACTATAAATGCTTCTCATCACCCAGTGAGGAAAAGGACAACTGATGTAGCACTAAGTACTTGGGGTGTGGGTTCGAATCCAGTCATGATAATTGGCCCCTTAAGCAAGACCCTGAACTATAAATGCTTCTCATCACCCAGAGGTAGGTACATGTGAGGGCAAGGACAGCTGATGGTGCACTAAGTACTTGGGGTGTGGGTTCGAATCCAGTCATGACAATTGGCACCTTAAGCAAGACCCTGAACTATAAATGCTTCTCTTCACCCAGTGAGGAAAAGGACAACTGATGTAGCACTAAGTCCCTGGGGTGTGGGTTCGAATCCAGTCATGATAATTGGCCCCTTAAGCAAGACCCTGAACTATAAATTCTTCTCATCACCCGTTTGCAAAAAACTACATTAGTCAGACAGTTACCTCTATATTTCTCAGTCTCGACATTGCGGTAATATTGCACTCTCTCAATGGAGTTCAACTGCATCTCAAGGTCCGCCGTTGCACGTAACATCCAGTTCAACTGCCCTGATGCCTGAAGGTGGGGGTAGGAAAACATTCATAATCAAAGGTCAGATCACATCATAGTCCTGAATCTCACTACAGACCTAAATCCCTAGTATTATCGCCTACCATCACAATCAATCAATCAAAGGCGCTGATGAGGCACAGAAGAAATAACAAGTTATTAATGGTATGCCTCCTGAAACAAGTGGGCTTTCAGAAGTGTCTTAAGGCCTGAGACTGCCACTTCAAGTTGAGGGTGGGCTTTCAGAAGTGTCTTAAGGCCTGAGACTGCCACTTCAAGGTGAGGGAGGGCTTTCAGAAGTGTCGTAAGGCCTGAGACTGCCACTTCAAGGTGAGGGTGGGCTTCCAGAAGTGTCTTAAGGCCCGAGACTGCCACTTCAAGGTGAGGGAGGGCTTCCAGAAGTGTCTTAAGGCCTGAGACTGCCACTTCAAGGTGAGGGTGGGCTTCCAGAAGTGTCTTAAGGCCTGAGACTGCCACTTCAAGGTGAGGGTGGGCTTTCAGAAGTGTCTTAAGGCCTGAGACTGCCACTTCAAGGTGAGGGTGGGCTTCCAGAAGTGTCTTAAGGCCTGAGACTGCCACTTCAAGGTGAGGGAGGGCTTCCAGAAGTGTCTTAAGGCCTGAGACTGCCACTTCAAGGTGAGGGCTACACTTGATGGTATGCCTCCTGAAACAAGTGGGCTTTCAGAAGTGTCTTAAGGCCTGAGACTGCCACTTCAAGGTGAGGGTGGGCTTTCAGAAGTGTCTTAAGGCCTGAGACTGCCACTTCAAGGTGAGGGTGGGCTTCCAGAAGTGTCTTAAGGCCTGAGACTGCCACTTCAAGGTGAGGGAGGGCTTCCAGAAGTGTCTTAAGGCCTGAGACTGCCACTTCAAGGTGAGGGAGGGCTTCCAGAAGTGTCTTAAGGCCTGAGACTGCCACTTCAAGGTGAGGGAGGGCTTCCAGAAGTGTCTTAAGGCCTGAGACTGCCACTTCAAGGTGAGGGAGGGCTTCCAGAAGTGTCTTAAGGCCTGAGACTGCCACTTCAAGGTGAGGGCTAAACTTGATGGTATGCCTCCTGAAACAAGTGGGCTTCCAGAAGTGTCTTTAGGCCTGAGACTGCCACTTCAAGGTGAGGGAGGGCTTCCAGAAGTGTCTTAAGGCCCGAGACTGCCACTTTAAGGTGAGGGCTACACTTAACTGATTTGGGATATCAAGCCAACTAATCAACCAGGGACACATTGCAACCTGCTCACTGTGCGCTAATACAGGGTTACCCCCTGAATGGGTATCATCCACTAGGAGCCTGAATGGGTATCATCCACTAGGAGCCTGAATGGGTATCATCCACTAGGAGCCTGAATGGGTATCATCCACTAGGAGCCTGAATGGGTATCATCCACTAGGAGCCTGGTTGGTAGAGCAGAACGCACTATGTATGCCCATAACTATTGCCTTCTAGATGGTTCACGAGTTACGCTTTTTGTAACCATCCCTTGTGAGATTCTTGGATCATTCTTGCGATGAGGGAGATTTTGCACAACAACTACAAGGATGAATTCAGAATCGCATTTGAATTTTTCTGGAGCTTCTCAATTCTGCAAAGAACTGCCCTGCTTTTTAACTATACTACCTGGGCGGAAGGTACAGAAAATTGACCGGGACTACTACTTTAGCTTATAGGATCGTTATTAACTGCACTACCGCAGAATGAGTTCTTAAATTAGTCTCAGTGTTTGGACTAGCTTGCTCTAGTCATCATCAGGAAATTGATACTTACACTTAAAGCATAAGAAATAGCGAGGCCTACTAGACTTGGGAGCAGTAAACCTTGAGCCGTTGCTATCATTGTGATTGATACTTACACTTAAAGCATAGGAAATAGCGAGGCCTACTAGACTTGGGAGCAGTAAACCTTGAGCTGCTGCTATCATTGTGGAAAGACCCGCCAACAGCACAATAAATGCACCAATCAACTCCTGCACAAACAAGAAACAAAAAAGTTACATTAAAGGATTTGGGTACTTTTTCAAAATGTCCATAGATTTACATTAAACTTACAATGTTTGAAGATGATGATAGTGGAAAGCTTCCCCTCAAATATTACTAACTGAGGTGCTGTAGTTTTTGAGAAATGAGTAAAACAATGTACTGAAAATACGTTTGTAAATGCGTAAAATAATTTTGGTCGCATGAGACCTAAATTATTTTCATGACATTGTTTTACTCATTACCCAAAAACTACAGCACCTCAGCACGTAATATTTTCAGGGAAGCTTTCTACTATCAATATCTTCAAACTGTGTAAGTTTAGTGTAAATCTGTGGGCATTGTGTTGTTTGTCCTACAAAATGTACATACACCCTTTAAGAAGGAGTGCTAGTATACAAATATTGACTGCTTCGAGTGCTACATGTATGGTTAAAACTACGACTCCCGAGGTGGTTCCCGGAGCATTATATTTTGGAACGGTCCGGGGATCACCGAGGCAGTCGTAGTTTTAACCATAGCACGAGTTAAAACAGTCAATATTTATTTTATAACACCCCAACAGACTATTTATCATCTTCGTACACAAACCGTTCGTACGCGCATTTCAGATACACAGATGCACAACTGATTGGGTTCAAGGTGGGTGAAAAGACGTCTGGGTATTGCACGGCGTGTGATAGTCGGCGGACTATCACACGGCAAACGACGCACTACATGTATCACGCGACCGCCGCTTAGTAAAACTAAGACATATCATGTGACGTGCTCTACACCAATGAAAAGGCAGTATATTTGTTAGGGGTGTTATAATAGACAATGTTCCCTTTACTAGTCCATGAGCCAGGAACTGAAATGCATCATCATAAAGGTAACAAAATGAACCTTCATGAGCAAATACAACAAATACAGCACCCACAAGTAATAATAAGAAGAAGACTTATAAAGCGCCGGTATCCATCAAAATGATGCTCATGGAGCAAGGAATGAAACACAAATATCCAGTGAAAAGCAGCATCCAAAAAGTGGGTTTTGAGACCCTCTATGAACTTATGAATAGAAGACATGTTACGGATATTAAGAGGCAGATTGTTTCAAAGTAGAGGACCAGCATGAGAAAAAGCCCTGTCAGCCCAATGGGTGTGGGTTTGAGGAACAACCAGTAACGAAGAAGTGGATGATCTAGGACATGTAGAAGGATTGTAATTGGATTGCTATGCACATAGGAAATTGCTATGCACATAGGAAGGGTCACTTACCAGTCTGACTCCTAGCCATCTATTACTCGTATTCAAGTACATGAACATGATGTTATTCTTCTCAATCTTCTGGATCAGCCCGGTCCGGAAACGTTCTTGCTGTCTGGAAATACAAAGAGTAGTCAAACCATCATTAAGAAGCATTTTTAAAAAAATTTCTTTTTCATGTTCTCTTTAAAAAAAAAAAAAACCTTCTTTCCTCTCAACTAGGTTTTTCTCAACTTCAATTTTCCTCCTAAACTGTACTTCGATATTGTTGAGAAACACAGCTCTTGAAAAAAACCTTTGGTTGCTAAGGTTACTACTGTGCAAAATCAGGTAGAAATTGTGGCACTGCACCAGAAAACGATCAATGTTCAATTCAATTTAGTTCAATTTAGTTTAGTTCAATTCAGTTTAGTTCAATTCAATTTAGTTCAATTTAGTTTAGTTCAATTCAGTTTAGTTCAATTCAATTTAGTTCAATTTAGTTCAATTCAATTCAGTTTAGTTCAATTCAATTTAGTTCAATTCAATTTAGTTCAATTCAATTTAGTTCAATTCAATTTAGTTCAATTCAATTTAGTTCAATTCAATTTAGTTCAATTCAATTTAGTTCAATTCAATTTAGTTCAATTCAATTTAGTTCAATTCAATTTAGTTCAATTCAATTTAGTTCAATTCAATTTAGTTCAATTCAATTTAGTTCAATTCAATTTAGTTCAATTCAATTTAGTTCAATTCAATTTAGTTCAATTCAAACATTCTTTTCCAGTAGGATTTGAAACTCTGCATGGTGGAAATATAATATAGTTAAGGTAACACCATGTAATGATAATCTTTAAATGAGTAAAAGAACCGTTGGCTTCAACTCAATGTTTTTAGGAGAAAAAACCCATTAAAACAACAATGTTTTTTCTATAACAATTAATCAATCAATAGGCCTACTAGTAAACATATGGTGGGGGAGAGATATACAGGCAGGTTGGTGAGAAACACAAAGATAATAGAAATAAATACAAAGGGGGAGAGATATACAGGCAGGTTGGTGAGAAACACAAAGATAATAGAAATAAATACAAAGGGGGAGAGATATACAGGCAGGTTGGTGAGAAACACAAAGATAATAGAAATAAATACAAAGGGGGAGAGATATACAGGCAGGTTGGTGAGAAACACAAAGATAATAGAAATAAATACAAAGGGGGAGAGATATACAGGCAGGTTGGTGAGAAACACAAAGATAATAGAAATAAATACAAAGGGGGAGAGATATACAGGCAGGTTGGTGAGAAACACAAAGATAATAGAAATAAACACAAAGGGGAAGAGATATACAGGCAGGTTGGTGAGAAACACAACGATAATAGAAATAAATACAAAGGGGAAGAGATATACAGGCAGGTTGGTGAGAAACACAAAGATAATAGAAAAAAACAAAAATACGAACTTCTCAAGAGAGAATCTGATAAATGAAATGAAAGTATTTTATTTCTTACTTGTAGGCCCTGATGGTTGATAGGCCTCCCAGAGTCTCTGAGAAATGAGCATAGACTGGTGACTTGCTGATGTTGGTCAGACGCTGCAACTCTCTACAAAAAATATATGAAAAGAATTTACAACCTTTCAGTAAGGTTCCTGACGAAGATTGTAATAATAACAATTAAGGTTTTTATCAACATAATGCTAATTTAACGGAAAGATTATTAAGAAAGATACAAAAAATTCACATGTTCAAGTTTAAGCTGAATACAGTGTCCACTTGCTGCAACAGCAATGGTATTTTTCACAATAATAATAATAAAAAAATAAAAAATAGTATCAAAGTCTTATATAGCGCACATATTTAGCAAACAAGGTACTTCAAGGCCCTTAGTATTTAATTTTTTACAGAAAGATAGGTTATTGAAGAGATGAATTCTGAGACCCAATTATGTAGCACCTTAGAAGGGTTTACAAGATGCTACGGCTCATTCAGCAGCCACAATCAGGAACACCGGGGTGAACTGGGTTCTTTTACATGCATTTCACACAGGACCAACGGCTTAACGTCCCATACGAAGGACAAAGCAATGGTTAAAGCCATTATACACTTTCGGTAAACAGTATTGTCCAAGTCCCACAGTTGTGTATCACAACTTATATATAAAATACCAAACCTGTGAAAATTTAGGCTCAATCGGTCATCGGAGTCGGGAGAAAATAACGGGAAAACCCACTCTTGTTTCCGCACGTTTTGCCGTGTCATGACATGTGTTTAAAAAATCCATAATTCTCGCTATCGAGAATTGATATTGTTTTAATGTTTTCTCAAAAAGTAAAGCATTACACGGAATAATATTTCAAGAGAAGTCTTTCACCATTACCTTCTGTAAACCCTGTAGGTTATTTGTAAATCTGTGAACTTTTTTTCTTCTTTTCTGTACCGGAAGTGTATAATGGCTTTAAAGTGTCACACCTATAACACAAGTGTCACCACTGGGGCTCAAACCCACACTCCAATTAACAGAAACACCAGAGTTTGAATTCAGTACTCTGAACCGCTCGGTCACGAAGCAATGGTTAAAGTGTCTAACCCACACTCCAATTAACAGAAACACCAGAGTTTGAATTCAGTACTCTGAACCGCTCGGTCACGAAGCAATGGTTAAAGTGTCTAACCCACACTCCAATTAACAGAAACACCAGAGTTTGAATTCAGTACTCTGAACCGCTCGGTCACGAAGCAATGGTTAAAGTGTCAAACCCACACTCCAATTAACAGAAACACCAGAGTTTGAATTCAGTACTCTGAACCGCTCGGTCACGAAGCAATGGTTAAAGTGTCAAACCCACACTCCAATTAACAGAAACACCAGAGTTTGAATTCAGTGCTCTGAACCGCTCGGTCACGAAGCAATGGTTAAAGTGTCAAACCCACACTCCAATTAACAGAAACACCAGAGTTTGAATTCAGTGCTCTGAACCGCTCGGTCACGAAGCAATGGTTAAAGTGTCTAACCCACACTCCAATTAACAGAAACACCAGAGTTTGAATTCAGTGCTCTGAACCGCTCGGTCACGAAGCAATGGTTAAAGTGTCAAACCCACACTCCAATTAACAGAAACACCAGAGTTTGAATTCAGTGCTCTGAACCGCTCGGTCACGAAGCAATGGTTAAAGTGTCAAACCCACACTCCAATTAACAGAAACACCAGAGTTTGAATTCAGTGCTCTGAACCGCTCGGTCACGAAGCAATGGTTAAAGTGTCTAACCCACACTCCAATTAACAGAAACACCAGAGTTTGAATTCAGTGCTCTGAACCGCTCGGTCACGAAGCAATGGTTAAAGTGTCTAACCCACACTCCAATTAACAGAAACACCAGAGTTTGAATTCAGTGCTCTGAACCGCTCGGTCACGAAGCAATGGTTAAAGTGTCTAACCCACACTCCAATTAACAGAAACACCAGAGTTTGAATTCAGTACTCTGAACCGCTCGGTCACGAAGCAATGGTTAAAGTGTCTAACCCACACTCCAATTAACAGAAACACCAGAGTTTGAATTCAGTGCTCTGAACCGCTCGGTCACGAAGCAATGGTTAAAGTGTCTAACCCACACTCCAATTAACAGAAACACCAGAGTTTGAATTCAGTGCTCTGAACCGCTCGGTCACGAAGCAATGGTTAAAGTGTCTAACCCACACTCCAATTAACAGAAACACCAGAGTTTGAATTCAGTGCTCTGAACCGCTCGGTCACGAAGCAATGGTTAAAGTGTCTAACCCACACTCCAATTAACAGAAACACCAGAGTTTGAATTCAGTACTCTGAACCGCTCGGTCACGAAGCAATGGTTAAAGTGTCTAACCCACACTCCAATTAACAGAAACACCAGAGTTTGAATTCAGTACTCTGAACCGCTCGGTCACGAAGCAATGGTTAAAGTGTCTAACCCACACTCCAATTAACAGAAACACCAGAGTTTGAATTCAGTACTCTGAACCGCTCGGTCACGAAGCAATGGTTAAAGTGTCTAACCCACACTCCAATTAACAGAAACACCAGAGTTTGAATTCAGTGCTCTGAACCGCTCGGTCACGAAGCAATGGTTAAAGTGTCTAACCCACACTCCAATTAACAGAAACACCAGAGTTTGAATTCAGTGCTCTGAACCGCTCGGTCACGAAGCAATGGTTAAAGTGTCTAACCCACACTCCAATTAACAGAAACACCAGAGTTTGAATTCAGTGCTCTGAACCGCTCGGTCACGAAGCAATGGTTAAAGTGTCTAACCCACACTCCAATTAACAGAAACACCAGAGTTTGAATTCAGTGCTCTGAACCGCTCGGTCACGAAGCAATGGTTAAAGTGTCTAACCCACACTCCAATTAACAGAAACACCAGAGTTTGAATTCAGTGCTCTGAACCGCTCGGTCACGAAGCAATGGTTAAAGTGTCTAACCCACACTCCAATTAACAGAAACACCAGAGTTTGAATTCAGTGCTCTGAACCGCTCGGTCACGAAGCAATGGTTAAAGTGTCTAACCCACACTCCAATTAACAGAAACACCAGAGTTTGAATTCAGTGCTCTGAACCGCTCGGTCACGAAGCAATGGTTAAAGTGTCTAACCCACACTCCAATTAACAGAAACACCAGAGTTTGAATTCAGTGCTCTGAACCGCTCGGTCACGAAGCAATGGTTAAAGTGTCTAACCCACACTCCAATTAACAGAAACACCAGAGTTTGAATTCAGTGCTCTGAACCGCTCGGTCACGAAGCAATGGTTAAAGTGTCTAACCCACACTCCAATTAACAGAAACACCAGAGTTTGAATTCAGTGCTCTGAACCGCTCGGTCACGAAGCAATGGTTAAAGTGTCTAACCCACACTCCAATTAACAGAAACACCAGAGTTTGAATTCAGTGCTCTGAACCGCTCGGTCACGAAGCAATGGTTAAAGTGTCTAACCCACACTCCAATTAACAGAAACACCAGAGTTTGAATTCAGTGCTCTGAACCGCTCGGTCACGAAGCAATGGTTAAAGTGTCTAACCCACACTCCAATTAACAGAAACACCAGAGTTTGAATTCAGTGCTCTGAACCGCTCGGTCACGAAGCAATGGTTAAAGTGTCTAACCCACACTCCAATTAACAGAAACACCAGAGTTTGAATTCAGTGCTCTGAACCGCTCGGTCACGAAGCAATGGTTAAAGTGTCTAACCCACACTCCAATTAACAGAAACACCAGAGTTTGAATTCAGTGCTCTGAACCGCTCAGTCACGAAGCAATGGTTAAAGTGTCTAACCCACACTCCAATTAACAGAAACACCAGAGTTTGAATTCAGTGCTCTGAACCGCTCGGTCACGAAGCAATGGTTAAAGTGTCTAACCCACACTCCAATTAACAGAAACACCAGAGTTTGAATTCAGTGCTCTGAACCGCTCGGTCACGAAGCAATGGTTAAAGTGTCTAACCCACACTCCAATTAACAGAAACACCAGAGTTTGAATTCAGTGCTCTGAACCGCTCAGTCACGAAGCAATGGTTAAAGTGTCTAACCCACACTCCAATTAACAGAAACACCAGAGTTTGAATTCAGTGCTCTGAACCGCTCGGTCACGAAGCAATGGTTAAAGTGTCTAACCCACACTCCAATTAACAGAAACACCAGAGTTTGAATTCAGTGCTCTGAACCGCTCGGTCACGAAGCAATGGTGAAAGTGTCTAACCCACACTCCAATTAACAGAAACACCAGAGTTTGAATTCAGTACTCTGAACCGCTCGGTCACGAAGCAATGGTTAAAGTGTCTAACCCACACTCCAATTAACAGAAACACCAGAGTTTGAATTCAGTGCTCTGAACCGCTCGGTCACAACAAGAACATTTCACAGGAAAGTTTTTTCAATGGTAAGCAACTTTTCGTACTTACTGTAACAGAAAATTTTTAAGGTGTGAGCATATTTCACAGGTTAGCAAGAAGATTAGCACAATAAACACAAAATCTGCCGCTAAGCAGCTCTATGAAGTTGGGCAGTGATGTCACTCACCTTGATGTCCTCAGGAAGTAATGCATGATGAGGAAGTAGATGAAAATGAATGGGATGAGAGTCACGGCAAAGTACCAGGTGACGACAGCGTTGACAACGATCGCACCGATGCAGGCAAGCCAATAATTCACGAAACCTTTGAGGGTGTTTCCAAGAAGCTGTTTTTTGCAAGGACGTGGGAAAAAGGGAAAAACATTTATCTCAATTTATTTCAAAAGTTCATTGAGGAGCATGACAGCTAATTGTATGTTCTTATTTATAGGAAACTAGAATAAAAATATTTATTTTTGAAAGGAAACTGACTGGACTAAATTTAATTAATTTGGGGATGAACAAAGCAATACTGATGACAACCCAGCCCTGATAACTGCGGTCTCCCTAGTTTGTCAAAAAAATTCTTTGTTCAATGAAGCCTGCAACTCGCATCCTTCCCGGTTTGATTTCGAGGGCACACGCTTACAGACACCATGTTGTAGGGTGTTCGATACGGTGAATAGATGGCTTAGCTGGTAGAGTGCCCTCACATTCATCTGGAGGCCCCAGGTTAAAGTAAATTTGTCTTTGTTCAACCAAAAATGAATTTACTCTTCACCAAACCAAAGATGGACTAATGATAATAAACCCAGTAAACTTAAGCGATTGAAAACATTTTTTATTTTTCAAACCTGGTCAATAACTTTAGTGTCAGACGAGAAGCGATTCAGGATGCGTCCAATGGGTGTGGTGTCAAAAAACCTGGTGGGAGAATTAGATCACGATCAGTCACTAGATAACAGCTGTTCCCAGACTCACCATGCCACTTATGGTGATAGGGCCAATGCTAACATTTCTAACTAGTTAAGTGTCAAGCATAATGATACAAGTGTAACGACCAGGACTGGAACCCCCTCTCTGCTGATGATCAGTAACACCAGAGTTTGAGTCAGGGGTTAAAGTCATTAATAACAAAAGGGTCTGAAAATAGGATCAAAATTAAAGATTTCACCCTTTTGGTGACCCCTGGAGTTACAGATTTCAAGAAGCTTCTTGGAATAGTATTTGTTGTAGCTACAAGAGTTTAATACAATTTATTTATTGGTAGGCTCCAATTTAGTTCACAAAGGGTGAGCGGTTCAACAAAATGATTAATTTTTGCAATCTGGGGGAATTCTGTGCTGGGTAGCACAGTGTATTTTGCTCAGAGTGCTGGTTGAAACTTGGTAGTGCCGAGCAGGCCCGCCCGGCACCTCCCATCGTGGGTAAAACACTGATCCTCAGCACTAAAAAAAGCAGATCTAAGAGCAGGATTTCTTAATGTCTGAAGAAAAATAACAGCTGTTGCTCATCAGGCAGAAACAAAATAGTCAGATAAAAGTCTGACATTTCTCAACCCTGTTGTGTTCTTATCTGCTCAGCCACGCCACACCTAGCCACGCCTAGCCACACCCAGCCACGCCACTTCAGACTCACCTCATTGGTGCATGCATGATAGTTTTCAGCATGGAGTTATGAAGCCTCCTGCCGGCCAGCAGAGAGAACATGAAGATGATACCAGTACTTATAGTCCCAGTCACAATGCTGCTGACAGAGAGGCCGGCGTATCCAATCAGATAGTACTGTAAAGGAGGTTTCTAGTAATCAAAAACAAAACAGACTTATAGTCCCAGTCACAATGCTGCTGACAGAGAGGCCAGCGTATCCAATCAGATAGTACTGTAAAGGAGGTTTCTAGTAATCAAAAACAAAACAGACTTAAGGCCCGGTCACAATGCTGCTGACAGAGAGGCCAGCGTATCCAATCAGATAGTACTGTAAAGGAGGTTTCTAGTAATCAAAAACAAAACAGACTTATAGTCCCAGTCACAATGCTGCTGACAGAGAGGCCAGCGTATCCAATCAGATAGTACTGTAAAGGAGGTTTCTAGTAATCAAAAACAAAACAGACTTATAGTCCCAGTCACAATGCTGCTGACAGAGAGGCCAGCGTATCCAATCAGATAGTACTGTAAAGGAGGTTTCTAGTAATCAAAAACAAAACAGACTTATAGTCCCGGTCACAATGCTGCTGACAGAGAGGCCGGCGTATCCAATCAGATAGTACTGTAAAGGAGGTTTCTAGTAATCAAAAACAAAACAGACTTATAGTCCCAGTCACAATGCTGCTGACAGAGAGGCCAGCGTATCCAATCAGATAGTACTGTAAAGGAGGTTTCTAGTAATCAAAAACAAAACAGACTTATAGTCCCGGTCACAATGCTGCTGACAGAGAGGCCAGCGTATCCAATCAGATAGTACTGTAAAGGAGGTTTCTAGTAATCAAAAACAAAACAGACTTAAGGCCCAGTCACAATGCTGCTGACAGAGAGGCCAGCGTATCCAATCAGATAGTACTGTAAAGGAGGTTTCTAGTAATCAAAAACAAAACAGACTTATAGTCCCGGTCACAATGCTGCTGACAGAGAGGCCAGCGTATCCAATCAGATAGTACTGTAAAGGAGGTTTCTAGTAATCAAAAACAAAACAGACTTATAGTCCAAGTCACAATGCTGCTGACAGAGAGGCCAGCGTATCCAATCAGATAGTACTGTAAAGGAGGTTTCTAGTAATCAAAAACAAAACAGACTTATAGTCCCGGTCACAATGCTGCTGACAGAGAGGCCAGCGTATCCAATCAGATAGTACTGTAAAGGAGGTTTCTAGTAATCAAAAACAAAACAGACTTAAGGCCCGGTCACAATGCTGCTGACAGAGAGGCGGTGTATCCAATCAGATAGTACTGTAAAGGAGGTTTCTAGTAATCAAAAACAAAACAGACTTAAGGCCCGGTCACAATGCTGCTGACAGAGAGGCCGGTGTATCCAATCAGATAGTACTGTAAAGGAGGTTTCTAGTAATCAAAAACAAAACAGACTTATAGTCCCAGTCACAATGCTGCTGACAGAGAGGCCAGCGTATCCAATCAGATAGTACTGTAAAGGAGGTTTCTAGTAATCAAAAACAAAACAGACTTAAGGCCCAGTCACAATGCTGCTGACAGAGAGGCCAGCGTATCCAATCAGATAGTACTGTAAAGGAGGTTTCTAGAAATCAAAAACAAAACAGACTTATAGTCCCGGTCACAATGCTGCTGACAGAGAGGCCAGCGTATCCAATCAGATAGTACTGTAAAGGAGGTTTCTAGTAATCAAAAACAAAACAGACTTAAGGCCCGGTCACAATGCTGCTGACAGAGAGGCCAGCGTATCCAATCAGATAGTACTGTAAAGGAGGTTTCTAGTAATCAAAAACAAAACAGACTTAAGGCCCAGTCACAATGCTGCTGACAGAGAGGCCAGCGTATCCAATCAGATAGTACTGTAAAGGAGGTTTCTAGTAATCAAAAACAAAACAGACTTAAGGCCCAGTCACAATGCTGCTGACAGAGAGGCCAGCGTATCCAATCAGATAGTACTGTAAAGGAGGTTTCTAGTAATCAAAAACAAAACAGACTTATAGTCCCAGTCACAATGCTGCTGACAGAGAGGCCAGCGTATCCAATCAGATAGTACTGTAAAGGAGGTTTCTAGTAATCAAAAACAAAACAGACTTAAGGCCCAGTCACAATGCTGCTGACAGAGAGGCCAGCGTATCCAATCAGATAGTACTGTAAAGGAGGTTTCTAGTAATCAAAAACAAAACAGACTTAAGGCCCAGTCACAATGCTGCTGACAGAGAGGCCAGCGTATCCAATCAGATAGTACTGTAAAGGAGGTTTCTAGTAATCAAAAACAAAACAGACTTATAGTCCCAGTCACAATGCTGCTGACAGAGAGGCCAGCGTATCCAATCAGATAGTACTGTAAAGGAGGTTTCTAGTAATCAAAAACAAAACAGACTTAAGGCCCAGTCACAATGCTGCTGACAGAGAGGCCAGCGTATCCAATCAGATAGTACTGTAAAGGAGGTTTCTAGTAATCAAAAACAAAACAGACTTATAGTCCCAGTCACAATGCTGCTGACAGAGAGGCCGGCGTATCCAATCAGATAGTACTGTAAAGGAGGTTTCTAGTAATCAAAAACAAAACAGACTTAAGGCCCGGTCACAATGCTGCTGACAGAGAGGCCAGCGTATCCAATCAGATAGTACTGTAAAGGAGGTTTCTAGTAATCAAAAACAAAACAGACTTAAGGCCCGGTCACAATGCTGCTGACAGAGAGGCCAGCGTATCCAATCAGATAGTACTGTAAAGGAGGTTTCTAGTAATCAAAAACAAAACAGACTTAAGGCCCGGTCACAATGCTGCTGACAGAGAGGCCGGCGTATCCAATCAGATAGTACTGTAAAGGAGGTTTCTAGTAATCAAAAACAAAACAGACTTAAGGCCCGGTCATACTGGCCTCGATAAAATGAACCAAAACGAGAACGTTAACAATGCACGCCCTCCATTGGTGATATAAGTGTGTGCGTATTCAGCGCATAGCAGTGGGATAAAACATTAATTTTCTTAATGTTTTTACTATTTATTGGTATTTAAAGGCAGTGGACACTATTGGTAATAACTTAAAATAATTATTAGCATAAAACATTTATTTGTAACGAGTAATGGGGAGAGGTTGATAGTACAAAATATTGTGAGAAGCGGCTCCCTCTGAAGTGAAATAGTTTTCGAGAAAGAATTTTTTTTCTACGAATTTGATTTTGAGATCTCAGATTTAGAATTTGAGGTCTCAAAATCAAGCATCTGAAGGCACACAACTTCGTGTGACAAGGGAGTTTTTTCTTTCATTATTATATCGCAACTTCAACGACCGATATAGCTCAAATTTAGGTTTGTTATTTTATGCATATTTTGAGATCAGATAGAGAAGACTGGTCTTTGGCAGTTACAAATAGAGTCTAATGTCTTTAATTATTGTAAAACAACCCAATTTGGCCTGTGGCCACGAAATGTGACCCTAATATAAAATGACATAAAAATGAAATGAAAATGAAATGAAAATGAAATGGAGCACTTGTTGTTTGGGCCCACTGTGCCCAGTCCTTCTGAATCCATCACTAAGGTAGGGTAGAGAAGGTTTTGGGACTAGTAGGTATTAGATTAGGTTTAACCAACTCGTTCAGACGAGCAGAGTATACTGTTCCAAACGTCGGGACCAAACCGGCTCTTTTCAGAGCCAACACTTCAGAGCCAACACTTCTTCAAAAGAGATTTTACACATGGTTGTACCCACAAGGACTAATTTCGTGTGTCTGTTTTTCTTTGTTTTGTTTTGTTTGTTGTTTTTTTTTTTACTGCGCCTTGAACACCCAGCAGGGTGGATACGTGCGCATTACAAGTCTTATTATTATTATTATTATTATTAAGTATACTATTTATATTTATAGTTACTCTCAATCAGAAGCATCTACAACCAACCTCTGTATTATTATTAGCAGAATCTTCTCCGGCCTGTGACCACTGGGAGAGCCAGAGGTTTGTCCAGATCTGCAGGCCGTTCTGTATCACGGCAAACAGGCAGAGTAAGAGGAAGGCAAAGTAACCGATGGCACTGATGTAGGAGAGGTAGACCCTCCAGGACACTGACCCCTTCTCCCTCTCCTCATCCTGAACCAGACGACCCTCTTCTGTTTTATCTTCAAGTCAAACAAAATAAAAATAAAAATTAGTAAAACAATGTCACAAAATAATTGTCGTCTTAGTTCTTGCATGTAAAACGTATTGTTACAAGTAATGGTATAATTAAGATAACTGGTTTTACATTGCTCAAACAATTTGCGTCTCACTCAGACAAAAATTGTTTTCATGACTTGTTTTACTAATTTCTCAAAACTACAGCAACTACAGCACCTCAGAAAGTAATATTTTAAGGGAAGCTTTCTACTATCATTATCTTCAAACAGTTTAAGCTTAATGTAAATCTGTGGACATTGTGTTTTGTGTCCTACAAAGAGTACGCAAATGAATAAAAACCAAAATAATACTAAATGAAAAATAATAATCCAGCTCACTGTCGGTTGTCATCATCTCCTCTTTCTCATGGACTGATATCTGTCGAAGAAGCTCCGCCCTTTCCTCTGTAGCTGACATTTCAGAATCAGAATCGGGGCGAGAGGTAGAGACAGCCGAGATCCAGGAGGCAGCGAGTTCCGGGTTGGCTTCTCGGATCTCCTCCAGGTTGCCCTGGTTCTCGATGCGACCGTCTTTCATGTAAATAATCTGAGGGAAAATAACGTCAATAAATCTCTGTTAGAATTCACGTCAGGGATGAGATTTTATGAATGTAAAATTCCTTCAACGGGATTGGTTTCTATGGTTTTTTTTTAATTTTGTTTATGCAAGTTTGCCCCAAACAAGGCTAAAAAGCCACCCTTGGTAATAAGGGGCTACAAGAAGAAAAATATTAAAGATGAAAATTACTCAGGGGAGCAGCAGGTCGGAATTGATATTCCTCTTAAAAACAGTATAGATTGAAGGATATACAGTGTATGCTTGAAAAAGCCTTTCGAGAGGGCACGGCAGCCCATGGCTGTTTACTCTCAAGATTACAGCAATGTTACTTGCCCAATAGCAGATCTAACCCATAAGCAACTTCACTGTAAATTGCTTTCTGCCCACGGGCTGACAACTAAACCAAACATAACAGGGCACAATGGGAGACTTTGAGGCAGTAGGTGGCAGCAGACTTACCTGGTAAATTTCCATGGTTTACGTAGTTCTGAGCATGTGCACATTACCGAGAACAATGGATTTTACCCGGTAAGTCTGCGCCACCAAGCATCCTGAAAGTCTCCCATTGACATTCTCAATCAAAATAAACATTACCTTGTCTGCTTTCTCTGCGTACTGCGTCTGATGAGTGACCAGGATGACGGTACGTTTGCTTTTTCTCATCAAGAATCCCTCGATGCCTTCCTTGAAGAGGTGAGCGCCAACGTGCATGTCAAGGGCTGAGAGGGGATCATCCTGAGGAGGAATGGAGGTAAGGAGAATTTAGTCATAATCCAAGCTAGGAAGTAAAGAGTAATGGTGAGTTCTTAAAATTGGTCTCAACGTTTCGACTAGCTTGCTCTAGTCATAAATCTACTCTGTGGTTGTAGAATATAAAGCAAGACAGTTCTCTAAAGAGAAACTATACCTGGCAAGTAGATACACTCATGGTGTTACTGCAAACCAAATATATAAAGTACACATGTAGATATAGACATGGTGTTACCGCAAACCGAATAAACATGTTTTTTATCCTTAGCAATTCTGTATATCTTTTAAACTTTGAAAACAAAATTGTAAAAGTCTTCTGAACCCAGAGATAGTACCAACTTACCAGGATGACCACATCATTGTAGCTGTACAGGGCCCTACCGACGCTGACTCGTTGTTTCTGTCCACCACTCATGTTGATTCCTTTCTCTCCAATCTCAGTCTGGTCACCTCCTGGAAGGATGTCGATGTCTGGCTGCAGGGAGCACGCAGCTATCACTTTCTTGTATCTGTTTATAAGAGCCAGAAAGAACTCACCTTTTAGAACCTTGTCAAAGTGTCAGCATCTTCTTTGCTATGTTCTCTATGCACATGTTGTGAACAGTGTTGTCGCCTCGGTGGGCAGTGCTGGGCAGGCATGCCCAGAACTAACAAATTTTGCCTAGCACTCTAAAGCAAAATTCACTGTGCTGCCAAGCACAGCTTTCCGCCAGATTGCACTTTAGCAATGATGGCCCCATATCTAAACATGAATAAATTTGTTGAACCGCCTGCCTTGGTGGATTTAGAGCCCACCACTAATGTTGGTCTAGTAGCAACACTCGTAGTGAAGTACCTAAACATACTGGTTGCCATAAAGGAGACATGACTATTTTCCATTTCAGGTTCCGTTTGTTTACGCTAATATGAATGACATAGACCCCTTGCAGAACGAATCCGAACAATGAACGACTACCATTTCTGCCCTTTTGGGAATTCCTTTGTGCACATTTTGAATCAATACTGTCAGTAACAATTCTCAGAATGGGTATTCCTATTAAGGATTAGTCTTCCTGCTTAGGCGGATTCACTCCGGATTTTCAATATCCCAAAAACGTGACCACATATTAATTTCATTGTACATGTATAAATCTACAGTTATATAAGATTAAAACAACTGAACAGTTCCAAAAACCAAAGGTTCACTTTGCTTTTAAGATGTCAACATCTCAACAACAAAATTATATTAGGAAATCAGCATCCTACCTTACTTACTTACCTGCTATCTTGACACTCTGTTCCAAAGAGTATATTCTCTTTAAGTGAGGTATTCAGAAGCCAAGCTTTCTGCGCTCCGTATGCAATGGTACTGCACTTCCTGAAGTTAAAGATTAATTGTTGTCACAGAGCAAGCTCAGGTGGATGACTTGTGTTGACTAGACTTAACCCTTTCAATACCACATTGTTTATTGCAAGCGCCGAACCGGATACCGCATTGTTGACAAAGGTCACAATGCTGTGTACCGTATTTTTTCACACTAAAAAATATATAACGCAATTTGCAGTGTGTACTGTTTTCAATCTTGAATTTCTGTGGGAAGACATTATTTTTTGGAAAAACTTTGTGCATGCAATTTGTAGCATATGAAATAACCTTTCCCAGATGTCAAATTTGGATTTTATTATCTTAATTTTGTTTGCAAGATTTCTGGCTAAAACGAATTACTTCTATTTTTATTCAGGATTTCTGTCTCAAGAAAAACGACAAGATTTTCAACCTAATTTTCCTCAAGAAAAGTTTGTAAAAACTACTCAGAAAATATAATCGTTTTTATTATAAGCTTCTATTTCCATTTGTACCAAAATCGGAACGTATTTTGCTGAAAAATCTGTTTTGAAAGTGTTCAGCCACCACGGTCACTTCGACCAGCACGAGTCGGTCGGGGCCCGCCCGCCATGCACGCCCAAACCCACGGCGTTGAACGGGTGACGTGCTCGGTCCAGTTAGCTACCATTGTTATATAATCCGGTTTTGTCATCATCTGACTGCATGTCTGGCGACGAAATACCACGATTGGCTGCCAAATGTTCACTAGATTCTCTCTCAGAACTTCCCAAGTCTTTTTATAGAGTCACTATAGGCAAACATATCAGCCAAAACCTTCGTGCAATGAGGAGACATGATGGTGATTTCAAACGTACTTTTCTCGGAAAATCATAATGGCGACCCCCTATACAATACATACCATTGCAATGCTTGGTAAACAAGCAACCCGTCTATATAAAACCTAACAACAGATGGCGCCAAACAAAATAAATACAATCTCTCAAAGGCAAGGCTTTTTTCTGTCGAGTTTTCTCGACATTGGTACGGAGCGACTACACAACGCACGTCGAGTTTTCTCGACAATGGTAAGGAAGCGCTTGCACTGCGCGGTCGAGTAAACTCGACAATGGTATTGAAAGGGTTAACCATGGTTGATCTAATAAAGTGTTACTTTGTTCTTGAAGTTATGATCCCTGGCTAGAAGGCAGTCACAGGTTGTATGACTTCCGACTGGCACCCCAAACAAAGATATTGACAAAATAGGGAACCCGCTAACATAAGGATATGAACAGCTCAGTTGGTAGAGCACCGGATAACTTAATCTGGAGGTCAGTTTTTGTTCAAATCCTGCTCTAGTAAACTTTTCTTTGTTGAACCTCAAATTACTTTTTAAAAAGATGTTAGAGTTTCATTGGGGATAAAGAAGGTTATTTGTGTTTTACCATACACAGACATTGCTCCTCTCCACCCAAACCCCGCCCCCCCCCCCAGTCCTACCTACAAAAAATCCACAGGCATATTACTTCCAGTGGGATTGGAACCCACAACCTTTCTCAGGCATATTACTTCCAGTGGGATTGGAACCCACAACCTTTCACAGGCATATTACTTCCAGTGGGATTGGAACCCACAACCTTTCTCAGGCATATTACTTCCAGTGGGATTGGAACCCACAACCTTTCTCAGGCATATTACTTCCAGTGGGATTGGAACCCACAACCTTTGCGATTTTAAAGCATATATCACACCATTAGACCACCAAGTTTACCCAGTAGCTAGAGCAGTTCCAGTCCTATAATTTAAGCAGCTGGTACTGCAACGATTTCATAGATGTTAAATTTTTTATTTGGATGAGGAATATCTTTGTGGTGTTTATTCATGGTACCCACTGCCAATTTTAAGCTTGTCAAAACATTTTATCCACATTACAACAAGCATGCAGTCTAGTCATTGCCCGGATACAACTTAAAGTCAAAACACTTACTCATTCCATTGTACTCCACCAGACACTGTGGTCATTTCACCAAGAATGGCCGCCAGCAAAGATGACTTTCCAGACCCAACCTGACCAATGACCATGGTCAGCTTTCCTGTGTAATAAAAGAAATCCACCTTTAGCAATTACAACATTAACCCTCCTACTCTCGTTGAGACTTTCCATCATTGCGATATATAATTTGAAAACCATTTTCACTGCCTGTGTATTCAGTTCCGTTTACTCAATACTTTCCAGAGTTTGGTGAAAACACTTACAGGCATATCACTCAAGTGGGTTCGAACACATGACCTTTGCCATTCTTGAGCAGATGTCTTAACCAACTAGACCGCTGAGATTGTCCGGTAGCTAGAGGCAGTGGGTTCGAACACATGACCTTTGCCATTCTTGAGCAGATGTCTTAACCAACTAGACCGCTGAGATTGTCCGGTAGCTAGAGGCAGTTTAAATTCTATGTTTTAACAACGGGTATTGCAATGATTTAGAGGCACTAGACACTATTAGGAATTGTCAAAGAGTGGTTACACACTTGGTGTATCTCAACATACGCACAAAATAACAAACCTGTGAAAATTTTGACTCAATTTGTCGTCGAAGTTGCGAGAGAATAATGGAAGAAAAAACACCCTTGTCACACAAGTTGTGTGCTTTCAGATGCCTTGAATTCGAGGCCTCAGCTGACATATTTAAAATGGACCTGGGTGTGGAATCAGCAAATTTCTAGTCGATAATTTGGAACAAAAAGACATCGAGAACCATTGTGATTCGAGGACACGATCTAGCAAGTAAGCAAGCTTCATAAGGAAGTGAATATGAAATCAAAATACCATGCCTGCTGAAAACCTGTCCCATTTTACATTCTTACCTGCTGGAATGTCTAGCTGAATGTTTGGAAGTGTTGGTGCACTCGCTGTTTCATTCCAGGAGAAACTTCCGTTTATCTAAATAATTGTAATCAAAATTGGTAGTGGAATAAGTAACACGGCTAAAAGTAATGGAGGAAAGAACAAAGATAAATTGACAAGAGCAGGACTTGAATGTGAGATCTTTGGATTAGCATGCCAACACTCTATTAACTGAGCCATCTACATGTAGCCCGCTGTTGGTAGTCACCCTATTTTTGTGAATATCTCTGCTAAAACTCTGTCAACAAAATAAATGAAAATGTTTAAATGACAATTTTGTTTTATGTAAGAGCACTTTCATAACAACTAGACCAAGGAGATTGCCCAGTAGCTAGAGGCAGTTCGAATTCTATGTTTTAGCAGCGGGTACTGCACCAATTTAAAAGATGAAAAATTTGCATCAGGATAAAGAATATTTATTTGGGTTTTACTCTTACACCAATTAGTTAGCAATGTATACTCAGTACTTACCCGAGTTCTGTGAAAAAAAGTCAAGGGCATAAAAAATTACTCGAGCGGGATTCATACCCTTGACCTTTGCAATTCTAGGGCAGTGTCTAATGAATAATGAAAGAAAACTGACCTGGCAAGCCACATCGGCTGGCAGTCTTGATGGTGGTGTGGCAGTGATATCAACATGATCTTGGTTGGACAGTAACCTCCTTCTATCTTCAGGTTTCTTATTGATGTACACCTTGTGTCGTGGCTGGCGAACTTCAACCTTAATAAATACATTAAAGGGAAGGTAAAGGTCACCAACCTCCTAGTTTAGCCTTCAAGGCTGCAAGAAGGAGCAACCCACTGAAGACTGAAGTAAAAGGTGATATCTCTTACAGACACTGGACACTATGGTAACTGTCAAAGACCAGTCTTCTCACTTGGTGCATCTCAACAAATGCATAAAATAACAAACCTGTGCAAATTTGTGCTCAATCGGTCATTGCAGTTGCAAGACAATAATGAAAGAAAAACACCATTGTCACATGAAGTTGTGTGCTTTCAGATGCTTGATTTCGAGACCTTAAGTACTAAATCTGAGGTCTCGAAATCAAGTTCATGGAAAATTATTTCTTTCTCGAAACGTACTCCATTTCAGAGGGAGCCGTTTCTCGCAATATTGTATACTACCAACCTCTCCCCATTACTCGTTACCAATTAGGGTTTTATGCTATTAATCATTTTGAGTAATTAACAAAAGTGTCCAGTGCCTTTAAAACTAATGGCAATACAAACTTACATGGTAAGAGGTACAGCAGCATTTGAAAGTATAGAGCAAATGCCATGGGAATTTGACGTCACTGTAAAAGCTAGTGGTACTTGTAAGGATGACGATGATATAAGACGGATTATTCTCTGTTTACAATGATCTGGGTTGTATTTATTTAGCGGCCATTAAGCAAGTGCCCTATCTCAGCCTGATCGATAGAGGGCGCTAGACTAACTATCGTTACACCCTTCCTTTCATAAAAGAACCTTTGTTTATAAACTTAACATTTAACTAGAACTACAACGATAAACAACCATTATAAAACAATAACAATAACAATAACCTTGTACTGAGGTTAAACTTGAACTACAACAATAAACCATTGTTTTGATAAACAATAACAATTCTTGCACTGTGTTTTTGTTTCACAAGTCCATTGTCCATGAGTTCTTATTTTGTTACGTAATGTTCGAGGTATTTTGGGGTTTCACGGATTCTGTTGCTTCTTCTCAAGGTGGTTGTTTTGGGGTTAGGCGGAGAACTAACTGCGCGGTCGTTGTTAGCATGGGCCTGTGAAGTGTTTTGTTGTGGCGGATCGTTTCGTTGCAACACTGTCTCAGCAGCGCTGTGTTGTGGAGTAGGTTGTAGGTCTTGTGCAGGGATTGATACAGTTTGCGGAATGTTGATGAATGATTCTTTACTCTTGCTCAGATGTTGTCTGTTGCGACGATACTCACGACCATCCTCGGTAATGATCTGATATGACCGGATGCAAACTTGTTTCTGGATTTGCGCTTTCTGCCACACTTTACTTTCACGTTTTTGTTTGAACCGCACCGTCTCTCCTTCACACAGAGGAGGCAGTGGCTTGACATTTCTATTGTAGTAGTGTGACTGCTTGGCCTGTTTCTGGGTTTTCTTGTAGGCAACATCCTGTATGATTTTTGGTTTGAGCAGTTCGCTGGCTACTGGGATGTCGGTCTTAGTGCGTCGGCCAAGGAATCGTTGCGCAGGTGAGCTATCGAGTCCCTCGGTGGGTGTGTTTCGCCAGTTGAGTAGGTTTAAGTAGAAGTCACCGTGGGTGTGTTGGGTCCTTTTGATCAGACGCTTGGCAAGCTTGACAGCGTTCTCAACTTTTTCGTTGCTTCGCGGGTATTCGGGGGAACTGGTCGTGTGGTCAAATTCATATTGCTTGGTAAAGTTCTCGAACTGTCGCGAGTTGAAGGGAGGTCCATTATCTGTCTGCAGGGTGTTTGGTATGCCATGGTTGGAGAAGTGTTTTTGCAGTTTTTTTATGATGGCCGTGCCATCTTTGCTACCGGGTAGTGGGTCAACCTCAAAATAGTCGGAGAAATAGTCAACCGTGCATAAGTAGTCGTGTTTTCCCAGTGTGAATATGTCACAGCCAATTTTTCCCAGGGTCTTTGAGGTAGGTCGTGGCTGATCAATGGCTCTTTAGGCTGACTGGATTGGTACATGTTGCAAGTTTCACATTTGGAAACAAAGTCATTCAGGTCACTGTTCATTCCCGGCCAATACACACATTCTCTGGCCCGCCTGAGAGTGCTCTGAACACCAGTGTGAGTAGCATGAAGACGTTGGCGCATGTCTGCTCTTAGTGTCTTGGGTATGACGCAGCGGTAGCCTTTGAAGACTATGCCGTCCTGTGTTGTCAGTTCATCGCGAACATTGAAGTACGCGTGTGTTTCAGGTGGGCAGTCATGCATTGTTTCTGGCCACCCTGCTGTGATTTGCTGTATGACTAGTTGTAGTGTCGAGTCACTTGCTGTTGCTTGTTGGATTTCGGTCAGTCGTTTCTTTGAGACTGGTAAGAACTCTGTCATGTTGATACTTTCGACCGCGTTTTCCGTGGGCGATCTGTCTGTTTGTGGCAAGTATGCGCGAGACAATGTGTCCGCCAAGTACATTTGTGGTCCTGGTTTGTACTTGATTTCCACATCATACTGGTTCAAGCGGATGAGAAGTCGTTGCAGCCTTTTGGGCGCTGCATTGAGTGGCTTGAGTACGATAGTAACCAACGGTTTGTGGTCGGTCCAGAGTGTAACTCTGCGTCCATAGACATATTGGTGGTTACGCTCCATTCCGAACACAAGAGCAAGCAGCTCTTTTTCGATTTGCGAGTAGCGTGTCTCGGCTGAGGTCAGTGCGCGGCTCGCGTATGTGATTGGTTGACCCTCATGCAGTAGAGCAAATCCTAAGCCCTTACACGATGCGTCTCCTTGACCTTCAGTAGGAAGTGTCGGATCGAAGTACCGGAGAACAGGGGATTCAGATACGATTTGTTTGATGGCTGAGAACGTCTTGTCATGTTCCTCAGTCCAGTTCCAGGCAATGTCTTTGTGAGTGAGCTTGCGTAGAGGCTCACTAATATCTGATAGGTGTGGCAGGAATTTCGCAAGATATTTTGTCATTCCAACGAAACGTTGTACTCCTGCGACATCTTCAGGTTTTGGCATGTCCTTTATGGCTGCTACTTTATTTGGGTCCGCCTTTAGTCCGTCACTAGACAGTACATGTCCGATATATGTCACTTCCGAACTCTTGTACTCGAGCTTATCAAAGTTCAGTTTGATGTGTCGCTCTCTGCATCGTTGTAGGAGTTGATGCATGTTTCTATCATGATCGCGATTGGCAATTGTATCACCGCGTCCAGTGATCAAGATGTCGTCTGCTATTTCATAGACGCCAACCAGACCCTCTAGATTGTGGTCCAGTTTTTGTTGAAAGATTTCAGGGGCTGGACTGATGCCAAAAGGCATTCGTTTGTAGAGATATCGCCCCCATGGTGTCTGGAAGGTGGTTAGGTAGGAGGACTCTGTATCAAGTTCGCATTGTAGAAAACCCTCCTTACAGTCTGCTTTAGTGAAAACTTTCACACCTGACATCTGTGGCAAGATGTCGTCAATCACTGGTAGTGGGTAATGCCCCCGTTTCAGAGCATTGTTGAGAGGCTTGGGGTCAATGCAGACTCGCAACTTCCCGTTTGGTTTTGTGACAGTTACCAAACTTGATACCCAGTCAGTAGGTTCGATAACCTTGATGATGATTTGTCGCTCCTCCATGCGATCAAGTTCATTTTTAAGTTTATCTTTCAATGCGACTGGCACACGCCGTGGTGGCATAACAGTGGGCGTTGCCGATTCGTCAAGTTCAAGATGTACAGTACCTGGCATCTGGCCAAGTCCTCGGAACACATCCGGATACGCATTTTTGACGTCGTTCTTTGTGCTCATTGGTTTCTCTGCGATTGGAGTTTGAAGCGTGCGTTGTTCGTCGATCATCGCGATGTTGTGATGTTGTACGCTTATCAAGTTCAACCGTTGCGGGGTACGCGATCCAAGCAGTGGAGTGCTTTGGCCATCAATTATCACAAAGGCCACTTTGTATTCTCGCTTGTTTTTAGGATTCGCGAGTAGCACAGTTGAAGTTCCAATGACGGGAATGGTTGCTTGATTGTTATATAGTGACAGTGTCTTCTTTGACTTATCAACCTTTGCATCTATAGGTAAATACTTCTGAGGTAGCACATTGCATGTTGCACCACAATCAACTTGCATCTTAGTCATTTGACCATTAATTAGAAATGTGGCCATGATCTTATTTGGGTACCTTTTGTTTACATTCCCTTCTAGAGTGTCTATTTTTCCTATCACATCTACAGTCATAACCTCAAAATCAGAATCAGACTCAAATTCTTCCGTATCTTCATCATCTAGTGCATGAACTCTTGTCTTCCTTTCCGTTCTATATCTGTGTGCTTTTTTATGCACCTTATTGTCACTTGAAGCACCTTGCCTGCACATTTGAGAAAAATGATTCTGTTTTCCACAAATTGTGCATGACTTGCCATACGCAGGGCATTGCGTTTTTACCAACTCATGTTTTTTACCACAATATCTGCAGTTCTGAGTGTATCTTTGTTTCTGTTTTACAAATTTCACTTCATCAGACTCATCGGTCATTGTCAAATTCATGGCTTTCATGTGTACTACTGTAGCCTCTGCTGCTTTACATAAGATTACACATTTATCAAATTTGAGGTTCGATTCTTGTAGTAATCGTTTACGTAGTGTATTGTCAGTTATACCACAAACAATTCTATCTCTAAGGAAATCTTCTGAAAGACTCCCAAAATCACATGTTGATGCCAACTCCCTCATTCTAATCAAATAAGTGTCAAATCGCTCATCGACTTGTTGAACACAGTTATTAAACTGGTATCTTTCATAGATTATATTACTTTTGCCTGCGCAATGCTCTTCCCAGAGCTTCAAAATTGATTCCAATTTTTGTTTGTCCTCCTCTGATTGGTATGGGAGATTGTTGTGAATGTCAAGGGCATCTCTGCCAACAGCAGTAATAAATGTTGCCACCCGGAATCTGTCCGGTTTGTCTACGATATTGGTTATAATTTCATAGCTGTCCCACAATTGCCTGAATTTTTTCCAGTTGGCTTTGAGATCACCTGTCACCTGCAATGGAGGTGGCAGTGGTATGTATGTGGGAGTTAACACCGTAGTATTCATGATAGTAACTACAGATAAGCTACAGATATAACTAAGCTATAAAGATGACGAGTAGCTAGTCTAAATTCTAATTAGACGAAAATGACAAATGAAAATGGTCACGCTATCGAGCACAATATTATCTCTCAAATTGTTTAAAAGTGCTAACCTCAGATCTATACCTAATAAAATTGCAGAGAACCTGTGAAATAGTGTCCATTCAGTTCGAAGTACCGTTCATAAAGCTTACATGTATGTTGCAACCATTCCGTCCGAAACAATGTACAGTCATCATACAGTCCTTTCGCGACGTGAGTGCGGGCGCACCGTGTGAGGAGGTTTCCCGTGAGGATGAACGATGCAAACGAGCGGAATCGATGTTGAGAAAGTCACGTAGAAGTTCGTCGATACAATGTTCAAAATGGCGAATCTCACGTGTAGAGCGGGAGAGCAGGTCGTTACCTTTCTGACACCATGTAAAAAGCTAGTGGTACTTGTAAGGATGACGATGATATAAGACAGATTATTCTCTGTTTACAATGATCTGGGTTGTATTTATTTAGCGGCCATTAAGCAAGTGCCCTATCTCAGCCTGATCGATAGAGGGCGCTAGACTAACTATCGTTACAGTCACCACTCTATTTTCGCTGCGATAATTGCAACAGCTCAACTGCTGCGAACTATACGATGCAAATTTGTGACGTGAACATTTGCATCGCATTCACATTCGCAGGAAGTATGAACCATGCTTTCAGCATTTTGAAAATCATTTCACTTTGAAGTAATGTGGTTATGGAAAAATATAAATCAGTTTTGATGCCCAAGAAGCATTATTGACAGTAAGGCCCCTCAGATTGTGTATTCCTAATCAGTTTTGATTCCCAAGAAGCATTATTGACAGTAAGGTCTCTCAGATTGTGTATTCCTAATCAGTTTTGATCCCCAAGAAGCATTATTGACAGTAAGGTCTCTCAGATTGTGTATTCCTAATCAGTTTTGATTCCCAAGAAGCATTATTGACAGTAAGGTCTCTCAGATTGTGTATTCCTAATCAGTTTTGATCCCAAAGAAGCATTATTGACAGTAAGGTCTCTCAGATTGTGTATTCCTAATCAGTTTTGATCCCCAAGAAGCATTATTGACAGTAAGGTCTCTCAGATTGTGTATTCCTAATCAGTTTTGATCCCCAAGAAGCATTATTGACAGTAAGGTCTCTCAGATTGTGTATTCCTAATCAGTTTTGATTCCCAAGAAGCATTATTGACAGTAAGGTCTCACAGATTGTGTATTCCTAATCAGTTTTGATCCCCAAGAAGCATTATTGACAGTAAGGTCTCTCAGATTGTGTATTCCTAATCAGTTTTGATATCCAAGAAGCATTATTGACAGTAAGGTCCCTCAGATTGTGTATTCCTAATCAGTTTTGATCCCCAAGAAGCATTATTGACAGTAAGGTCCCTCAGATTGTGTATTCCTAATCAGTTTTGATCCCCAAGAAGCATTATTGACAGTAAGGTCCCTCAGATTGTGTATTCCTAATCAGTTTTGATCCCCAAGAAGCATTGACAGTAAGGTCTCACAGATTGTGTATTCCTAATCAGTTTTGATCCCCAAGAAGCATTATTGACAGTAAGGTCCCTCAGATGGTGTATTCCTAATCAGTTTTGATCCCCAAGAAGCATTATTGACAGTAAGGTCTCTCAGATTGTGTATTCCTAATCAGTTTTGATTCCCAAGAAGCATTATTGACAGTAAGGTCCCTCAGATTGTGTATTCCTAATCAGTTTTGATCCCCAAGAAGCATTATTGACAGTAAGGTCCCTCAGATGGTGTATTCCTAATCAGTTTTGATCCCCAAGAAGCATTATTGACAGTAAGGTCTCTCAGATTGTGTATTCCTAATCAGTTTTGATTCCCAAGAAGCATTATTGACAGTAAGGTCCCTCAGATTGTGTATTCCTAATCAGTTTTGATCCCCAAGAAGCATTATTGACAGTAAGGTCCCTCAGATTGTGTATTCCTAATCAGTTTTGATCCCCAAGAAGCATTATTGACAGTAAGGTCCCTCAGATTGTGTATTCCTAATCAGTTTTGATCCCCAAGAAGCATTATTGACAGTAAGGTCCCTCAGATTGTGTATTCCTAATCTTCCTGCATTATCAAAAGGGGCCTTAAACCGACGACCCCATTTAAGCTTAAAGGATTGTTACAGAATTGGTAAAAAACAAAAACTGTGAAGATCACAGATTTACATAAAACTTACACAGTCTAATGATGCTGATAGTAGAAAATATCCCTTGAAACATTTCTGTCTGAAACGGCATATTTTATGAGAAATAAATAAACAAATTTTGTGTTTGGAGTTTATCGCTCATATGAGCGTTTTATTCATTTTTATTTTTGCAAGCTGTCATGCAAAATGTGTAATCGGTTTTTTTCGCACAATTTTCTTGTGACCCAGAAAGTCTATCAACCTAAAACTTCTACAGGTTTCTCATTTTATGTATGTGGTGGATTACGCTAAGTGCTTACACTGCCAGCAACTGTTTTGGAAACAAAAACAAATTATGTCATTTTATTTTAAAGAGGCATTTTTTTACCTCATTCTTGATCGTAGGCTGATTGTCTATAATGTCCTCTATTTCAGGGGCCGCTAAGAACACCTTGAGCCGTCGGGTACTGACCACTCCATTAATGGTGGTCATCAGCACAAAGGGCAAAATAAAGATGGGCAGGAGTAGCTGATTGAAGGCTGCTAGGGAGGAGAAGGCCACGGCTGGGGTCAGAGGGAGACCGGTCAGTTTGGTGTACAAACTGTAAGACTGTTAAAACAAAATGGTTGCCATGACGACAAAACAAATAGTCAAACCACAAGTAGAATCACAAAGAGATGCGAGAGAATAAAACTGGGAAAAAAGAGGTTTAAAGTCAAGTTGGAGTAGATTTTTCAGATTTTTGGTGAGACTTCTCAGTTCTGAAAAGAACTGTCCTGCTTTTAAACTACTACCTTGGCGGAAGGTAGAAAGAACGCACTCACAGGTAGTGCAGTTAAAACGATCCTATAAGCTAAAGTAGTAGTCCCAGATGATTTTCTTTCTTCTTCCCAGGAAAGCAGGATGTTCTTTTCTTAACTGAGAAGTCTCTCGAAAAATCTGAAAAATCGACTCAGCGATAGAAGAATATATAGCAAGACAGTTCTGTAACAAAACAAACTCAACCTGGCAAGTAGATATACACATGGTGTTTAGTGCAGACCAAATATACAATAATAAACTAGTCCAAATTAGAATACAATTCCAGATGGGGAATTGAGATTAAGTTTCACTTACCACTAAAGTCAGAAGGATCGGACAGGCAGTTGAAAGTGTAACTGTAGAAATAGAAAGATCAACATCGAATCAAATTAAAATAAGTAATCAAACTTGTTACTATATATATAACTACCTTACAGTGGTGGTTAAAGACAGTGGACACTATTGGTAATTGTCAAAGACTAGCCTTCACAGTTGGTGTGTCTCAACATATGCATAAAATAAAAAAAAAAACACCCTTGTCGCATCATGGTCAAACAAAGTTGTGTGCTTTCAGATGCTTGGTTTAGAGACCTCAAAGTCTAAATCTGAGGCTTCAAAATCAAATTGGTGGAAAATTACTTCTTTCTCGAAAACTCTGTCACTTCAGAGAGAGCTATTTCTCACAATGTTTTATACTATCAACCTCTCCCCCATTACTCGTAATCAAGAAAGGTTTTATGCTAATAACTATTTCGAGTAGTTATCAATAGTTTCCACTGCCTTTAAGATAAACTAAATGTAGATAAAGAACCTCAAGGAAACCAATACACTTGGTAATCACTCTTCAAATTAACTTTGGGTTAGAAGCCTACAGCAGCTTTCGATAGTATAAAGCATTTTGACCAGTTTCAAGCAGCTCTTATGCCCAAATCTTTAATCTGAAAAGTGGTACTGTCAGAAACTTTTCTTAGATTGTGCATTCCTATTAAGGATTTTTTCCTTGGTGCACCCCACAATGTGGGGGGGGGGGGCTGGTGGGTGCTGCTTACCAAGAAACACATTTGTTCCCATTTGCTTGGCCAGTGCGATGATCTCCCGGGTGCGTACTTTACTGATGGCGTCATAGAACATGTCTTCCCATCCGTACAGCTTGATCAACTTGATACCTTGAAGGAGCTCATTGGTTCGCTTCAGTCGCTCATCAGATCTTTCCTGTTCAGTGGTTTCAACAAATAATTCTCGTTAACTGCTAGTGTGAGATTCCAAACGTTGCATGACAGTGGGAAGTCATTCTAGAAATTAGGTATTTAAAGCTTTGCTTAATGTAGACCATAAGAGAAACAAAACTTGTGGGAATAACAATGTAGAATACTGTTTTTGGAGGAGTGTGGGTTCTGAAAAGAACTGATGTTGTCTCCACATTTTAACTGGAATTCTCTGCTTGTCTACTCCTGTAGTTGTTTCGGCTAGGAAAAATGTCACCCTAAGCCAGTGTAGAACAGTTTGGCAAATTTACATGTATACGTGCATAGCCACATTCATGGGCACACATTTCTTTGGTGTGTATTTTATGAACAACAGTTTGAAAACCACTGATGTAGCAGTTATCTCAATGTTATTTATACATCAATTTTAATTGATTGATGTATAAAACAATAGACCTTAGACCTTGAAGCAATAGACCTTGTTAAAACAATAGACCTTGTGCATTGACGTCATCCAGCCGCCATCTTAGAAGAAAAACAGCGATGAAACAATCAAGACACACGGCGCACAGTATTGGCCAATGAACAACCTCCTTTTGACCTCTAGGTGAGGGTGCCCAACTGAAATGACGTCATGTGCATTAGGTCTATTGCTGTGTCAATCATTAATAAAAAGTGCTTGAGTTTACTGCAAAGAGTCACTCCATATTTGTGTTGTTCATTTGGTGTATTTGTAACAAAAAGTGTATCCATGATTGTGACCCAAGCAAACAAACCATCCAAATGTAAAGTGGGTACCGCAAAATTAGGACACAAATCAGGAAAGCCAGATTATGGGGGTAAACAAAGTCCAAATTCTATCAGAAAAGTTGCATCTCTGTATTTGCACATACAGTATGTTATCATTTATAAGCAACAATGTAGTTAAACAAAAACGCGCTACAAAAACTGTAACTTCGACTTGATTGATGTACTAAAAAAGCATACATGCCTTTTAACCATAACACACATGACACTCGCAGTTTGTATGCTCAACAGCAGATTGTGCGTTCACATTTGCTACATTTTTTGGTTCAATAACACATAGAAAAGAACAAACGCACTATCATGCAAATAGCCGTACAATTGCCGTACAAAATTTCAAGCTTTTGTATTGGTTTGTACACTGTTCATAAACATGGATGTGCCCACACGGCTTCAAAACCTTGGTGCGTGTATAACGGGGTTTATGCGGTCTAATCAATATATATAGCTCTATGTACTTACCAAAGCTTGTTTCTGGAACACACCAGCCTTCTTTGCAATGACAGACTGCATTGGAACTATTACTAAGACCATGCAGAAACCAATCAAGGCAGAGACGCCTAGCTGATAGTACAAGATGATTAAGTAGCCCACGCACTGAGAAGAAAAGATACAATATAGTTATGTCAGGGTGGCATCTAGTAGCAAGTTTGAGTGATTTACCACTGACATAGCAATGTACAGTGATGTGCTCACTCGGAATAATAGTTTGGAAGTCTAGTCAAGCATCAGTACATTATTAAACACTTCTGTTGCCTTCTGCCTTCTGCCAGTTCCCTTCTACACTTTACAAATGTTAGCATGGAACAGGCTATCAGCCCCACAGATGAAACCATGGTCATGAGGCTAATTCAAAATGGTTGACCGCAGTAGTCAATCAATGGTCAACAAGCCTGGGTTTGAGTAAAAATAGTTGACCTTTTATAATTAACCATCGCACTTGCTCAAGGTTGGCTCAGTGGTTTTGTGGCTGCCTTTCACCCTCGAGGACCCTGATTCGAATCTTGGCCTCAGACTTGATTCCAGTGGATGGGGTTTTCAGTCCTCAATCGGTACCATGGCTTGGTATATCCAGAGTTGTGGGGTCTTTTACAAAATGAAACAAAGGTCCCTGCAACCTTTTTCTTTGTTAAACTGGGTCCCCACATGTGGATTCTTTAAAAAGGGGAATAATAGAACATGGTCCTGACTACTCAGTGTGCAACATTCATTACTTATTCTTATAAGGTCCCCTGCAGAAAAGTGGATACTATATTGAAGCCATACATACTTGGTAGGGTACGATTAATGCGTAACAAATCATCTGGAATGCATCTAAGACGTTTATAGCATCCACTGACATATGATTGGTGATCTGACCCTGTGTCATGGCGCCCCCAGTCATGGTGTAGCTGGACAGACGCAGTGACTTGTCATAAACAGCCGCCTATAAACAAACAAGAGATTCATTACAACAACAAGATTTGTAGTAATATATATTTGGTTTGCGGAAACAACATATGTGTATCTACTTACAAAATAGAGTCTGTCTTTAGAGAACTCATGCTATATATATTCTACTACCAATGAGTAGATTAATTGGATTGTTCGAGAGACTTCTCAAAAAGAACTGTCAGCTTTTTAACTACTACCTGGGCGAAGGAATAGAAAATCAGCTGGGACTACTACTTTGGTTTAAAGGACTGTTATTAACTGCACTACCGCGGAGTGAGTTCTTAAATAGTTGCAAAAAATAGTTAATGGCCTGACGTTTCGACCCTAGCAGAGACTTTCTCGAAGGCTAAATGACAACACAACTCACATGAACAGGTAAATAACTTAAATAGTTCTCAAAGATTTGTATTGTGACATCTCACTTTGCTATAGAAATTAAGACTAAAAGACAGGTAAAATAAATCTCAGCTCTTGAGATCAGCCCTACGGTTTTATATAATATATTTTTTTTGAGAGAGAGATCGCCTACATGTAACATCACGAGGCCACGGTCGGCCACTTTAGGGTGAGGGCTACACTAAACTAACTTGGGCTACTAACCCAAATCAACTGTCACCAAGGGGCAACCACCTACTCCTGGGGTTTCCACCTACTCCTGGGGTTTCCACCTACTCCTGGGGTTGAAAACAGGGTATACCATTCACAGTCCGTAAGGATGTACATATACGCATGGTATCATCCACTAGGAGCCCGGCTGGTACGGCAGAATGCAAAACAATCCCAACATTTTAGGAAGCAATTATGATAAAAAGCCTTGCTCAAGGACACAAATGTCAAGATTGGGATTTCAACCCATACTCTGCTGCTGCCACTTCCAGAGCTTGGGTCTGATGACCTAGACCGCTCAGCCACGACAGGCCACTGATAACTGTAGGGGGTCATAGCTGAGTGGATAAGAGCACCAAACTAAAAGCTCTTGTGTTTCTGTTCAGCGGAGTGTGGTTCAAATCCTGGTCATGACATTGGTGTCCCTGAGCAAGACACTTAACTACAATTGCTTCTCTCCACCCAGGGAATGAGATGGCAGAGATGGCTCCAGCTGACTTAGCTTAGTAGCGCATATGTGTTACACAGGCTGTATACTCCCCAGGGAGCTGAGACTGTTTAAAGGCACTGTACACGTTTGGTAATTACTCTAAATATATATTAGCATAAAACCTTACTTGGTAACGAGCATCATAGAGCTGTTCATAGTATAAAACATTGTGAGAAACAACTCCCTCTGAAGTAACATAGTTTTTGAGAAAGAGGTAATTTCTCACTAAAATAAATAAAAACTTCTGGCCAGAAGCCTTTTATTCCTATCTGAAAGCACACTATTTTGTACAACATGGGTGTTTTTTCTTTCATCATTTTCTTGCAACTTCAATGACCAATGGAGTCCAAATTTTCACAGATTTGTTATTTTATGCATATATATGTTGGGATACACCAAGTGAGAAGACTGGTCTTTGAAAAATACAAATGTGTCCAGTGCCTTTAGGAATTAATCAAATGGCCCAGTGACCCGAGGTAATAATGTTGGAAGCGCTTTGAGACTTGTAATGGCTATTAATTTATTTTTTATTATTATAACTGGGTTTGTGCTGCTTACCTGCAATGCACTCTGGACATGCACAGATGCTTGGATGACCAGGTGGTAGTTCCCATGAAGAGCTATTCCCCTGGTTGCCAACACTAGGAACAGCAGCACTACCAACACAAAGCCATTGCTGAAGAAGTCTGTAGCAGGCACGTACTTCGTCTAATGACGAAGAGGAAAAAAATCATACTCATTTTGGTTTTTACCCATATACCGTAATTTACGAATTACAAACTGCCCGGCGTATAAACCGCCCTTCCCCAAAATATAGACAAAAATATTTAGGTGTATGCGTATAAACCGCCCGGCATATAAACCGCAGTCACCAGCGCACAAAGATAGGGGCTGTGTGTATTTGCAGTCCTTTGTGGCGATGTGCAGTGACTGGCGGTCGGCACATCAGTCATTGTATGTCGCCACAAAGTGTGAGTTGCGTTGCAATAAAGTCAAAATGTATTAAAGTTAACACCATAGATCATTTTTGTAATGGTCTATTAGGATAGTCTGCAGCAAATGTGGGCCTTTTTTTAATTTTTTTATTGATGTCATTATTGTGACAACTGATCAACAATGTAGCCACTATCATGGTTGGCACCGGTCTTGACCGGCCCAGCTTTAAAATTATAACATGATTATTCCTCTTCTCAAAGTTCTGTTGTCATCGTCAAAAATTTATTATGACGAGTATGCAAAGTTTAATAAGCAGATGAACAGTAATACAGTTGTTCAAACAAGAAACCATTCTTCACTGTGCCCTTGAACCTGTGCCCGTTTCTTGCCAAGCGGTGGAAACCTACCAACGGTGGGAACGGTCAAGTTGATGTACCACACCGGTTAACATCAATCATGCTACCCGCCCTGCTGTGCAGCCATGGTACATGCGTATCTGTTGCACGGCATGTGATTGGTTCCCGACCTATCAAACTTCACACTTAGGATAAACGCTTTGAGACGCTTGTAGATAAATCGCTATAATAAAAACTAGACATTATAATTATTATTAAGAAAATAGAATTAGCTGTTGCAAACAACTGACCAACCAAATGGACCGATGGTATAATTGCCAAAAAATAGTTAATGGCCTGACGTTTGGACCATAGCAGAGTCTTTCTCAAAGCCTTTGAGAAAGACTCTGCTAGGGTCCAAACGTCAGGCCATTAACTATTTGTTTGCAATTATTATTATTATTATACTCACAACAAATGCCTGTGCATCACTCAGCCTAGTGACATAGTTGATAATGGCCGCTACAATAAACGGAGGGGCAAACATGACAGTGTTGCCAAGCAGCATACACAGGAATCCCGGTACCATCTCCCTAGCGTACGCGCGTGTATAAATACGCAGTAGACTGATGGATGTATTGTTAGCCTCGGCTCGTTTCTTGACAAATAGAAACAAACAATATTTGTTGATTGGTACCCTGTGACGTAGTTCCACTTTTAGCCTTTTAGCGGTCTCCACTGACGAAAACTTGCCTTGAAGTTGGTCTTTGAAAAGTGTTTGAAACCGTTTGCTATAAAATGCATATTGGTTAGAAATAGATGTTTTATAAGTAGAATATAATGACCCACACAAATATGCCTCGAAATTGCAGAGTTTTCCTTTCCAATGCAAACTAACATGGTCGGCCATTTGTGCAGTCAAAATTTTGGACACAACATGCACAATGTGAAAGTGTGCCTGGGTAAAACAAAATTCTGGGACGTGTTCAGGGCTGTGTTCCACTGGAATAAAAGATAGTGTGAAAAGTGTGGTAGTGCTACATGTATTGACCTAATTCACCTGACGTCATCATCAGCAAATTCTCTGATGTGCCATTTTGGTGGTCAATGTTACTGTGCGTTATTCAGTAAAGTGCGCTAGGCGACGCGGCGTTTACATATAAACCTATTGACCACCAAAATGGTGAGCGTGGCACAGTCGCTGTGTGTGGCACAGTCGCTGTGTGTGGCACAGTCGCTGTGTGTGGCACAGTCGCCGTGTGTGGCACAGTCGCCGTGTGTGACACAGTCGCTGTGTGTGGCACAGTCGCTGTGTGTGGCACAGTCGCTGTGTGTGGCACAGTCGCTGTGTGTGGCACAGTCGCTGTGTGTGGCACAGTCGCTGTGTGTGACAAGTGTGCAAGGGGTCATCAGTGCATAATTCAGAGGGTTTTTCTTTTACCTGCTCCATCTTAAAAGCTCTGTTGAAGCGGTCCCTGTGATACTTGGCAGTATGAACCTCCGTCAGAGTTCCAAGGTCATCAAACTCTAAGCTCTTCTTGTATCCCTTGACAAAGACCCATCTGAGCCAGGAATAAGTGAACATGGAGATGAAGTTACAGTAGCCCTGCATGAAGTACATGTCGGGACGCTTCAGATCTTCTGGAAACGGCTCCTCTTGTGCACAGCATTTCAAAACCTTAGTCAATAATGGATATTTAAAAAAAGGTTAATCTGGTGGAAGGGGTGGGATGGAGGTGGGGTTTGCTAATTTTTTACCCTTACAACGATGTGTGTTAGCAGTGTATACTCAGTACTTTCCCCTTACAACGATGTGTGTTAGCAGTGTATACTCAGTACTTTCCCCTTACAACGATGTGTGGTAGCAGTGTATACTCAGTACTTTCCCAAGACATATGAAACAAATATTACAGTCATATAACTTGGGTGGGATTCGAACCCACGACCCGTGCAATTCTAGATCAGTGTCTTCTACCAACTAGACTACCGAGATTGTCCGGTAGCTAGAGGCGGTTTGTATCCTATGTTTTATCAGCAGGTAAAAGGTGGGTGGGGTTTTGTTTTGTTATTGTCATCATATTGTAGCCAGTTTTGTAGTCATTTTGGGAGACAAGTCATAAATTCTGGTAGTGAAACCAAGGACGCTCAGAAAAGCGAAGTTAATCACTGTATCTAGACAAGAACCCAACGGAGAGAAGATGAGGAATGTAGTTTTAGATGTGGGAGGAAAACCCTAGAAAAATTTTCCAGGGAAAACCCCTCCAACAGGTGGGACTGACTGAAAACCAAATCCAAATGGTGCCCTGGTGGGACTCGAACCAGAATCCCAGAGAGGGAAGGCAAGAAATTATACCACTGCGCTAACATGACCACCCCTGATAACTTGCAAAACCCTTCTGCAACTAATACCAGCAGGCTTTTGTAGTGCGTGTGTTTGAGTGTTGGTCATGTCAACAGACTCTAGAGACATACAGATTGCATGTACTATACACAGCTACAGTTTGCATGTACATTACTGAGGCAACTATTTCACTTAGTCCAAGATGGGGTCACAAGTTCAGTCACATTAACCTGGGAAGGGCGGAACAAAACAATTGGCAATTGTGGTCAAAGTGAAGGATTCAGAAGTAGGTCAGTTGGGGCAAACAACAAGTGTTTATAAATCAAAGGGTCAGTCATACCAATGTTATCCTAGTCAAAACAATTTGGTGTGAAGTTACACTGGACACCTTTGATAATTGTCAATGACCAGTCTTCTCACTTGGTGTATCTCAACATAAATGCACAAAATAACAAACCTGTGAAAATTTGAACTCAATTGGTCGTCAAAGTTGCGAGATAATAATGGAAGAAAAAAACTCCCTTGTCACACAAAGTTGTGCTTTCAGATGCTTGATTTCGGGACCTCAAAATCTAATTATGAGGGCTCAAAATCAAATTCAAATATTACAGTGGAAAATTACTTCTTTTGCAAAAACTAAATCACTTCCCAGGGGGCCGTTTCTCACAATGTTTTATACTATCAACAGCTCTCCATTGATGGTTAACTAGTAAGTTTTTATGCTAACAATTACGTATGTTGAGTATTTACCAAAAGTGTCCAGTGCCTTTAAGAGGAAACTTTGGTTACCTTACTTTGAATGACAATATAAAAAAATTGTCCCCCCTCCCCCAAACCTCAAGATGAACCAACCTTACACCTGATGGCATTTATCTCCAGTAACAACAGGACACCATAGAGAGCAATGGCAGAGACATTCAGCAGCGCTCTCATCAGCGTGAAATCAACGTCAGCATCCTCATCATAATTCAACAACCTGAGTATCTCTGATCCCAGCGCTGTTGTCCAGAACAGCAGCAGGAGCCACAACATGGTCGGCTTATTCCAGACCTCCACGTGATGGTAGTAAATCAATGAGAGAAGAGATGCAGCGAGGGCTAGCACAGCAGGTACGTAAAGGTGTGGTCTGGTTGGGACGTCTTGAGGCTCATTCAAGACGGTCAGGAGGCTCTCCCCGAGCGCAAGCACTCCTTGAAGCATCAGTAGAATGTAAACAGTCCAGCGGAGGTAGTGCCCAGGGTATGGTATGAGATGATCGTATTTCTTATGCCGGAGCGTCGTGCAGCATCCGCTAATGAACAACACCAAGATGGAGAGGAGGATGAAGAGAAGATGCGGCACGGTGTAGACGAGATCGGTGAAGCAGGTATTGTAGAGGGTGTGGGTTAGATCCCAAGTGAAGTTGTCCAGGGTGACTGTGCTGTTCACCCCACAGTACCAGTTGAACTTCTCCATTGTGGGCGTGGCCATCTTCAGCTATAATACCAACCTGTATTTGCAAAAGAACCAGATTTTTTGAGAGTTACATGTATAACAGTGTTGATCAGTTGCAAATGATTGGAGGATCGTCCGTGATATTTTCTTGATTTATTTTGTGTTAAATGTGCAAAGGCCTATTGTTATCATAACAAGTGGAGGCTACAGTTAGACTTCCACATCATCAGCATTGAAGTTAAGTGCTTCCTTATATCAACATGCTTAGAAAAACTTGTGTAGCTGTACATGTATGTAGCTGTAGATGCCAACCAAAGGCTATATCTCCTAATGCGACTGATTCAACAAACTTTCAAGCTACAGTTTTTTAGTCAACTTTTGTTGATCCTGAAGTGTAGTTTTGTTCATGAAATGTGTCTTGATTGCTTGTTTTGCATTTACTTTGCTTTTGGATGAAACATAAAATCTAAGATGCTATAAAGATTGCACTGTTTTATTTGTATAAACTTTTCATATATATGAAGAGGAGCACATTTCTAAACTTGTTCAGCTGAGATTTTTCTTGCTCTTGATTTAACATGGAAATTATGTCACAAAATGTTGTCACATAATATGAGCATTTCTTGCCTGCCATACGGACCCTGGCATGTACAAAGCAGGGCTCCCCTTGACACTATAGCCTGGCATTGACATAATATAACAATGTCTAGAAGAAAAAAAACTGCTATGGGTTGGTGTAGCTAAAACTACCCTTCTAAACTTGCCCCATGAGCTACTAAAAAATGCAACCTACATTGTTTAAAACGCTCATATTTTTCCTTTTGTGAATTTACAAATTTTACCATTTATACATCTGTAACTGGTTGTGATCGCTACCACTAAAACACTCAGAAAAAGATAAAGAACTGCATGACAATAACAGAGTTTAAAATCTGGGCTATTTAACCTTTCGGGGGGGGGGGGACACCCACTAAATTCACATTTTACAGGCCCAATTGGCTATGCAAAAAGTTTATGTTTAAGAGCAAGGCCTGCAGGGTCACTCCTTTAAAAAACACTTCACTGCCTTTCTTTTGGACATGCTTTAACACCAATATTGACAGGTCACAATTATATAAGAGCAAAACTCTCTAGGGAATAGTGACAAAAACCATTGAGTGTGCCAAGCTGGATTTGGCTTCTACAAGTATACATTGTAGCTCAAGACCAGAATTGAAAATGAGATAAGAAAGCAAAATACCCACAGTTTTAACATTTGAACTGCTATGGTTAGAACAAGCACTAAGAAGATTTATCTTATTTTGTCAGGGCTCCTGACGATGACTAGAGCAAGCTAGTCACAACGTTTAAACCAATTCAGAACTGACTCTGCGACAGTACAGTTAAATACGATTCTATTTAAGCTACAGAAGTAGTCCAGTCTATTTTCTATACCATCCGCCCTGGTAATAGTTAAAAAGCAGGACAGTTCTTCTCAGATTATCTACTCCGCGGCAGTAGAATAAAGCAAGACAGTACTTTAAGAACAAACTCTACCTGGCAAGTAGATACACACATGGTGTTACCGCAAACCAAATACAAAAACACTCTTGTTGCAATACTTTGTGTGCTTTCAGATGCCCAATAAACAGATTTAGCTGAATTATTATTTGAGTGAGAAGTTATCCCTTTCTCAAAAACTATGTTACTTCAGAGGGAGTCCCTCTGAAGTAACCTGGGAGCCATTTCTCACAATGTTTTATACTATCAACAGCTCTCCTTTGCGGTTACCAAGTAAGTATTACACTAACAAAAACAATTATTTTGAGTAATTACCAATAGTGTCCAGTGCCTTTAAAGGTTTTGGGTACTTTTATTACTAAGTTGCTTAAAAGACAATCATACAATACAGAGCAAGACAATAATCAAAATGACATGGGAACATACAATAGAGCCAGCAACACATGCCGACAAAACAAAGCAAACCTAAAAACTGTGGCCTACTGGGGGCCTTTGATTCCTATGATACTGGCTTATAAACAAACAGAGAGAGAAGGCAGAAATGTACTATTTTATACAGCAGAAAAAGGCAATAATTACTATTCATGTAGGACACAAAACACAATGCCCACAGAAGTACATAAAAACTTAAACGGTTTGAAGATAATGATGGTAGAAAGCTTCCCTTAAAATATATTCACACAATTATGTACTTGCTAAGGTGCTGGATAGCTGTAGTATTTGAGAAATCAGTAAACCAAGTTTTGTCCTGAAAATAGTTTTTGCCTCAGGAGACAACAATTAAAATAGCATGTACAATGATAATTCCAGTACTGTGTAAGTTTAGTGTCAATCTGTGGACATTTGTGTTTTGTATTACAAAAAAGTACCAAAAGCCTTGAAATCAAATCAGGCAGTACAAGGGGATCCATTCAGTCATTTAGTCATTATGCATGCTTGGTGTTTTAAAAGAGAAAGTCACACAACAGCCAAACAAGGTCACAAGGTGGAATAGATCTGCTACACTACACAGTTTGACCATGGAGGAAGGAAGAGAAGGAGCTCGAACGAAGGGACTTCAAAAGTCGAACCCGTGGTACCGCAACCGTTTAACGACACCTCGTAATCACCCACATACCTTCCCAGACAACGGGCGACCTGGCGTATGTGAGTTTGCGCATGCGCACTTGGTTCTTCACTCAACTATGGTGTCGTATGTCGTATGGATATAATACAGAAAACAGCTTTTTTGAGACCTGATCAAAATTGTGTACACTTGTGCTCACCAAATCGAAAAACACAATTGAATACCAACCACCCTCATGTGCTAATACTCAAATTTTGAACCACCGCTAGTGACCGGAAAGTCACAAAAAATGTAAAAATATGCCATGTTTCCGTGAAACACCACAAACGGTAAATGAAAACGTGTATATTCACAATTCTTGTCTCCAATGATTCAACTTTACACGCAGGCAAGAGCGCAGAATGGCGGCACCACACGTTCTGTACAAAGAGATTTAATCCTACTCGTTAATCGGCCGTCCAGCTGGAGGTCTCCTATCTTTTTCCACTGGTCAGACAGGGGCATTGTCAGAGTATTCTTTTGTTACTCTGAGGTTTTGCAGGTCGTTCGAGCTCCTTCTCGTCCTTACTTGACCATGGTTTGACCAGGGAGGAAGGAAAATCCAACCAGTTACATACCAGTGACTTTTTTTTAGTGTGACTGAGTGTTTGATACTCGGATCTGATCTGAAAAATATTGTAATCTTCTGATTGTGATAGAGAAACATCAATTTTTTGGTTGATAATTAGCCCAATAAATAGTTCAAGGTAAGAAGGCAAGTGGTTTGGCAAACATCTATAAGAGCACTTGATGCTAGTTTAGTAAGTATTTTTGGACCATGTTTTTGACAGTAATATTTATGACCCCAACTTTGATTCCCATTTACCGTGAGACTGTGCAAGCTTCACCTGTGACAGAAGCTCTGTTGTTTAATCATTGTCTGTATTTTCATCAGGCTTAATCATGCTGAGATTAAAGTTTACTGTCGTAGGTTATGCTCAAACGCTTATAAAATGATGAATTTTGTTAGAAATCACTAGTGCATTATTATGCCACCAATTAAATGAGTCAAACAAACAACATCCAACCTCGGAAGTTCAAAAGAAAAATTATCGTCTGGAAGATTAAGTTTAATTCTACTAGATCGATTATGTGTTGTGGTTGCTTTTTGGGATTCTATGGCATGCCAATATGGGGGGAAAATTAAAATATTTGAATTGAAAATGAAAACAAAAAGAGAAAATAAAAACAGTATGGGTTTCTTATCTCCTGAAACCAAACATGGCTGGTATGAAATGGGGGAAAACAGAATGATGCACTCACACTTCATAACAATCCTTTTTCCCCCATTTCAGACCAGTAATGTTTGGTTTCATTGCGTACTCTCTCAACTTTTACCAAAAAACTTAAAACTCGTTTTCTTAATGAATACTAAGATTCTGATGTTATTTTTGTATGTAGAAATTGTAACGGCTTTATTTTCTGTCTTACACCTGTCAATTTTGTCCTGTTAGTTTTGTCCTGTATTTTTAATGTCTGTCTGTTTTTTTGGTTTGTCTGTTCATAGGCTGGGGAACAAAAGCTGTGCTTCTTCCCGGACCTAGATGTTGCCTTTTGTTTATTGCTTCATCTTTTAATATATTTTATATTTACTTTTATTTTGTCCATATTACTCTGTATTATACACTATTTGCAACATTGAATTATTAATTTATTATTATTAATTAACATTTATTTCATCGTTGTCCATTCATCTTACAATACATAGATTAACATTACATTCAGTTACACAATAACATGTTTATGATAAAGTAGGCTATTACAATGTATACGCAATATAAATAATAGATTAACAACAATTTTATATGTAATAAGCGGTTGGACAACAATTAGGTTCAGGTGAAGCCGTGGCTTTTGTTCCTTAACCTATGGACAGACGAACACAAAAAGAACAGCACCAGCACATATTGTACAGACAATAGACTTGACAGACAAACACAACAACGGCTAATGTAAGGTGTGTTGAAAGATAACATGGATAACTTTCCGTATGGCGCCACCACTTTTTCACTCATTTTTAGAAAAAGGAATATCTCATTGAGGTAATTAGATACTATATTTTATTTCATTTCGAATGAAAAAGTGGTGGCGCCATACGGAAACTTTTCCGATAACATAACCTAGGCAATGCAGAATCTATGAATATCCATCAAGTAGTTGCTTTTTCAAATTTCTTGTAAAGACAGAATAAACGTTTATATCTATATCTATATATATATATCTATATCTATATCTTTCTCTTTATCTATATCTATAACCGAAATAGTTCTAGGAGTAGGAGTAGAGTAAACCCACGTCGAGTTTAGAAATAGATGGAATTTAGCTTCAAACTCACCAACTTACGTAACACACACATGGGATAACTTTCCGTATGGCGCCACCACTTTTTCACTCATTTTTACAAAACGGGATATCTCATTGAGGTAAATTAGATCTTATATTATTTCATATCGAATGAAAAAGTGGTGGCGCCATACGGAAACTTTTCCCACACATGCACCACCACTGCACCTCATGGATGTCGAACCGGAATTCCAGTGCAGTTTAAGTTCCAAAAACTGCACAGTCACGCAGCTGACAAGTTGTTTGTTCTAAGAGGAGAGAGCTCAGCCAGTGTGAAAGTCGATACAAAACAAATCTGGGAACTGCTTTCTGTTTACAATATTTTACAATGTGCGCTAGTCGTACAGGGCGCCCCCCTCCGACCGACCATTACAAACTCTCGACTGACCGGCCGTCCGTGCACACTACTTTTATCCGATTTGGGAGGGCGGGTGCACTTAACTTTGTACCATCTATATTTTTATGATCGAAAATGTATGTGTGAGAAAATTGTCCAATAGTTGAGCCTACAATTCCTCTTTATTTAAAAAATGCCATAAACACGATAGACCTTTAGAGTATAATGTTGAAATTTAATAGATGTTAAATTTTAGTTGCATCGGGGATAACGAATATTCACTTTTAGTATAGGGTAAAACATCAATGTGATTTTTTTACATGGTAGTACTGTGTCGGTACTTGTTGATGTTTCCAAAAGGAAAATGCAGATGATGGGATTCGAAATTGCCTATTTCAAAGAACATTGAACGAACAATTTTTGCAATGTTTTATTTCCCCCTTGATTTAGTTGTACTGTTTTAGGCTCATTGATTCTATTTAGAAGCAAATGACAGTGGTAATATTTAATGTTCATACCTAGAATATTTAGCCTAGAAATCGGTGTGGAATAATAAATGAGGCAGTTTGTTCACTTGGTTTCCCTGGTCATTCCAAACTACCTTGAATACAATTATGTTCATTAATTAGGTCTTAACCATTTTGGAGTTGGCAAGTGCATCACTTGACTGCTGTTTCATATTTTATTTTTTTAATTACTATTACTTTGCAGAATCAAGCAAAATAGCTAAATATAAAACAAAATTATGAAAATAAATGATTTTTAGCAGTATAAAAACTGCAAAACAAAACGAGGTTGGAAGTAAAAATTTAAGACGGCCATAGATAGGAACAAAACCAAACAGCCCTTTTGAGGGCCACTTAAAAAAGAAAAGTGAGAAGAAAGACATTGTCACATGCCCTCTTTAAGATGAAACATGATCCAAATGTAGTTGGATAGAAATGTTTTTATGCCTTTCGATTAAAAGAAGCATCCCTGGAACGCCTTTATCAATCATCCCCCCATTCTTTCATCGTTGTAAAGATTAATCCACGACATTTTTTAGAAATGGACATTATTTTTTCAAGGTTTTTCTTGTTCTTAAAATAAAGCTCCCAACCAATGTTCGCTTTTTTTTACTCACCCATATTATAAAAGGATTCAAACCGCCTCTACCTATCAGGGAATCACAGTGGTTAAAGGCAGTGGACACTATTGGTAATTACTCAAAACAATTATTTGCATAAAACCTCACTTGGTAACGATTAATGGGGAGAGGTTGATAGTATAAAACATTGTGAGAACCGGCTCCCTCTGAAGTGACGTATGAGTTTTCAAGAAAGAAGTAATTTTCCATGAATGTGATTTTGAGAATTCAGATTTAGAATTTGAGGTCTCGAAATCAAGCATCTGAAAGCACACAACTTCATGTGACAAGGGTGTTTTCTCTTTCACAGTTATCTCGCAATTCCGACGACCATTGAGTTGAAATTTTCACAGGTTTGTTACTAACAAATGATTTTATGCATATGTTGAGGTACACCAGGTAAGAAGACTGGTCTTTGACAATTACCAATAGTGTCCAGTGTCTTTAAGTGTTAAGACATCTACTCAAGAGTGGCAAAGGTTGTGGGTTTGAATCCCCTTACTTAACTCTATTTTCCGCAAAATCATGACAATGCATCAATATAAAAAATAAAGCATGAGAAAGTTACATTTAGTCATAGTTTTAATCTGAACAATAAATAACTTAACCAATCATATATAGATGTGGAAGGGGGTCTCTAGAAAGCAACGCTTGTCAAGTAGAGGCTACAATATACGTTAGAAAATAATTTTTATGAAGACTTAACATGCAATACTCGCAAACACACAAACACACAAACAAAACGAGAGATATCTTTGTCATAAAAACCCCATAATTGAACAGTACATGTAGCCTGGATACCCTAATAGTAGACACAAATGGCCAAAGGCTTCTACAAACCCCTCCGATAGATATACCTGTGGATTTTGTTTTCTTTTTTGGATTTTGTTTCCCGAGTGCATTGGTGTTGGATAAAAGATAAATAATATTCTTTTACCTAGAAGTACACTTTACACCCATTGAATAGATGTTTAATTTGCATCTGGATAAAGAAATTAAGTTTTGGTTTTACCCTTACATCGATGTGTATTAACACTGTATAAAGTCTGTACTTTCCAGAGTTCTGTGAAAAAAACCAGGCATATTACTGGGGTGGGATTTGAACCCACGACCATTGCAATTCTAGAGCAGTGTCATACCAACTAGACTACCGAGGTTGCCTGGTAGCTAGAGGCAGTTTGAATCCTAAATACATGCAGCAGCAGTACCGCATTGATTTAATAGATGATAAGTTGCATCAAGATAATAAAATATTTATTTGGTTTTACCCTTACACCAATGTGGGTTAGCACTGTTTACTCAGTATTGTTTTTAGTACTCAGTATAAAGTGTTTCTAGTTTTCCAAAACCTTGCAGTTGGGGCCTAATTGTTAGATAGATAATAACGAAAATTAAGAGATGTACAAATATCTTAATTCCATTTAAATGATTTAACAAACACATTAAAAACAAGTTTAATGAGAATTCCTGTCAAAATTTGTTTGCTCAAATACCTGCTTTTAAGATGATGGCCCCAAAAAGCTAAGAAAAGACATCTGACTGATAAGTGTCCCGGGGTCGATTTCACAAAAAGTTAGGACTTGTCCTAAGAGATGTACAAAACGTATGGCTAGTCCTAAGTTAGGACGAGTAATGCGTCCTAACTCGAAATAAGACTAGTCTTAACTCTTTGTGAAATCCTCCCCCTGCTCCCCCTTAGCGTAAGCAACAAACAATTGGTGCTAACGGGAGCAGGGAATTCAATGCGTATCTCGCAGGTTAGCCACGGGTATAGGCAGACCCAGAGTTGTGGGGGCTTTAACACAATGGAACCAAGGATCCTTCAATGTTTTTCTTGGTTAAACTTGGTCCCTACACTGTTGTTATTCATTAGAAAAGAGAATAAAAGAAGTCCCAAGCACAACTCTGTCTGCAAAAGTGTGTGTACTCCACATTACTAGGCATTACTAGGCATTCACTCGCACACAACTAGCACAGGAATTCAGAGCTTGTGAACAGTAAGTGGAGAATGGCCATAGCAAGCGCAGAAATCGGTGGGAGGAAGAGCAAAACACAAAAACCTGCTAAGCACAGGTCTCCCTTTTAACATTTTGGTCAGTTTATTTCTAAATTAATTTTGTTTAAGTTGTCTGTCTGTTTGTTTGTTTGTTTGTTTGTTCGGTGGGGTGTTTGTTGGTGTGTTTGTGTTTAAGTTATTGTTGGTGTTTGTGTTTTTTTTTTGTTTTTTGTTTTTTGTGTGTACTTAATTGGGGTTCGTGTGTTGTTCTGTTTGTGTATTCTTACTACATGTGTCTGTTTTAATGTCTGATGTGTGTTTGTGTACTTGTTGGTGTTCCCTGGTCTGTTTGATGTGGGTTTCGGTGTTCTATTTTTGTCTACTTATAATAATGTTTTTATCAATATTGTGTAATTTACTGTTATATATTGTTATATTTATATTCATATTTATATTTATATTTATACATAGTTTTTAACGATTCCTGTAAGTGGCGGCTTTCCGCTGTTTGATGTCAATAAATAAATAAATAAAAAATAAATAAAAAATCTTTTTCAGCAAAAACAGATTTCCAACCAACATTCCATTGTTGCGACTGGTGCTGAACTCAATTTTTGCTTAGCAAAGAATCTTGTTTTGCAGTATTTTCTGCTGAAGAGCTTTTATGAAGTTTTACTCGGATCAGTCTTGATCATCTTGATTGTGACTCTGCTTCTTCGTCTCGAATCATCTTCTCCAATTCAGGCCAGGAAGGTGGAGTTGTAGCCACTCTGCTCTCGAATCATCTCCTCCAATTCAGGCCAGGAAGGTGGAGTTGTAGCAACTCTGCTCTCGAATCATCTTCTCCAATTCAGGCCAGGAAGGTGGAGTTTTAGCAACTCTGCTCTCGAATCATCTTCTCCAATTCAGGCCAGGAAGGTGGAGTTGTAGCTACTCTGCTCTCGAATCATCTCCTCCAATTCAGGCCAGGAAGGTGGAGTTTTAGCAACTCTGCTCTCGAATCATCTTCTCCAATTCAGGCCAGGAAGGTGGAGTTGTAGCAACTCTGCTCTCGAATCATCTTCTCCAATTCAGGCCAGGAAGGTGGAGTTTTAGCAACTCTGCTCTCGAATCATCTTCTCCAATTCAGGCCAGGAAGGTGGAGTTTTAGCAACTCTGCTCTCGAATCATCTTCTCCAATTCAGGCCAGGAAGGTGGAGTTTTAGCAACTCTGCTCTCGAATCATCTTCTCCAATTCAGGCCAGGAAGGTGGAGTTGTAGCAACTCTGCTCTCGTAAAACACAAACTCCTTTAGGTGGACCCTTTGTATTCTCTTTGCAAATTCTAGCAGCTTGTCCTCGAATTGGGGATTTTGACCAAAAGCAACACAGAGAGCCGGACGACTTAAACTGTATCTAAAGAGTACAATAAGAATAGTGGTGTGAGCACACGTTTTTTGATTGGTTTGTTTCAGGAATAAAAGCTTCAGAGCATTAAGGAGGCTGAATTGAGTTGTACTTTTCAATCATTAAAAAAAGTTAAACGTACAAATATTAAAAATGTACAAAAACAGACAATTTAAAATGGTTAACCAAAATACGTGATGAATCGGTTTTCAACTAGTTGTTTAAACCCGCCGAGGCCTGGTTCTTAATAATTTACTTCGTCTCGTTAAATTATCAAGAACCAGGCCTCGGTGGGTTTAAACCACTAGTTGAAAACCTCTTCACCACACATTGATTGCCTTTTTAAAAGCTCCATATAAGAGGTGTAAAATTTGCATCGGGGATAAATAAAAAAAAAGCATCATTTGTTTTTACCCGTTTCCCATTACTCAAGTGGGACTTCGACCCCCACGACCTTTGCCAATCTAGATCAGATGTCTTACAAACTAGACATACAAGATTGTCCGATAGTTAGAGGCAGTTTGAATTCTACATTTTAGCAGCGGGTACCGCATTGATTTAAGACATTAAATTTACTCGGGAAAGTACCGAGTATACAGTGCTAACACACACCGATGTAAGGGTAGAACCAAACAAACGTCATGCTGTTAGACGATGCTAAGCATAGAAAGCCCTTGCTAAATTGGGTTACCACCAAACAAACGTCACGCTGTTAGACTATGCTAAGCATAGAAAGCCCTTGCTAAATTGGGTTACCACCACGCTGTTAGACGATGCTAAGCATAGAAAGCCCTTGCTAAATTGGGTTACCACCACGCTGTTAGATGATGCTAAGCATAGAAAGCCCTTGCTAAATTGGGTTACCACCACGCTGTTAGACGATGCTAAGCAAAGAAAGCCCTTGCTAAATTGGGTTACCACCAAATAATCATGCAAAGTATACTACTCGTACTGTAGGTGATTTTCTGCTTTAATTTGCTAAGCAAACAAGTATTTTCTCATGAATAGCAACTGACTTACTGAGCATAGATTTCCTTTGAGAGATCCTTGCAGACTTGGACTGGCACTGAGGACATCAGACAAAAAAGGATGAGTTTCCGACAATGATTGAAAACCATCAAAACGTCCTGTGCGTCCACTCTGGATAAAAATAATGATTACAACTAAAATTATTCTATCTTAATATTACATCTATTATATACACAAATATTACAAGTAAAGATTTTGCTCCTTTGCAACAAATGAAGAAGCCTCACGTCCCAAAAATGTTTGAATGCACGCTTGCCATGCCGATTCATAAATGTTTGAATGCACGCTTGCCATGCCGATTCATAAATGTTTGAATGCACGCTTGCCATGCCGATTCATAAATGTTTGAATGCACGCTTGCCATGCCGATTCATAAATGTTTGAATGCACGCTTGCCATGCCGATTCATAAATGTTTGAATGCACGCTTGCCATGCCGATTCATAAATGTTTGAATGCACGCTTGCCATGCCGATTCATAAATGTTTGAATGCACGCTTGCCATGCCGATTCATAAATGTTTGAATGCACGCTTGCCATGCCGATTCATAAATGTTTGAATGCACGCTTGCCATGCCGATTCATATTTGTTTTGTTCCCTTCCGTCACTAGTTCAAAAAAATCTCTTAAACAGGGGCTTCAGGATAATCTCAATATTTTAACTACATGTATTACCTTTTTTGGGCCAAATAGGATTGTAGAAACTGGTTTATAACCATTTAATAATTTGCATTTAGTAATAAATAACTAAGTCAAAGATGCACCTCTCCGCGCCGCTTTTTCTATTATCTATGATAATGATATGCAATGACCCCTTGAAGTCATTGGCGCAATTTCCCAATAGGGTTTGTGCATAGTTCTCCAGCTTTGGCCAATTGAGGGCATTATTTTCCATATCAAATAGCCACCGATGACTTCACAAGTCCTATGTCGCGCGGGTTTGTTTAACCTCGCATTTTTCTGAATTTTGGCTTGGAGTGTTTTGGAAAAAAACACTTTTTTACCATGTTTTAACGTGAGGTAAGAGACTCGTTATATTTTTTTTCTGTTTCCTATGGACTCCATCTATTAGAAAAATGTAATAACTGTATATTTCAGAGCATCCTGTAGCCGCCCTTTAAGTAAAGTCTTTCCTCTGCAAACTATATGCTAGGCAGAAACTGATAACCTGTCTTTAAAACCTTTCTTCAAACATTTCTGTGTGTTCAATTGCCTTGGTAGATACATATAGACTATATTATGATTATGATTATGACCATGTCAAGGCCTTATAAAGACAAGGTTCATAACTTTTCTTCTTCGTATTGTGTAGCCTTGCCCAAGGCTCTTTACGCAAGCACCAGCCCGCTCTGACTTCACCAGGTAGCGTTGGACGATGAATTGCATAGACAAATGTACTGGCACGGTATGAATACAACCTCAGACGGCGAAGCCGAACTAGGCTTCGTTGTTTGAGGTTGAAAAACCGTGCTTCGACCCCACGGTATCACGTACTGTACATGTATATCATACCATGCCAGTACATGTATCTATATAGTTTGTCGTCCAACGCTACCTGGTGAACTCAGAGCGGGCCGGTGCTTGCGTAAAGCACCTCGGACAAGGCTACGTATTGTGGTGTTTCATACCATTAAGATTACTCGTCTGCCCTTCATTCAATCCTACTCTTAACTTAAGATCTTACTCGCTGTTTGTAGAGATGACACACAGTCTTGTGAGGGAGTGACACTGATGAAGGGCTTCAAATAAGGAGTGCATCCGATCAATATTCCTCTGCTCCAATCTGAGAAGATAAAACAAGACAATTAGGTTTTTTTATTAATTGATGATGTAATGATTTCATAAGGGAACGAAGAGCAAAGGTTTTTTGGTTTTAAACCTACACTGATGTTTTGAGAAGCACTGCCTGCTAAGTGCTTTTAAAGTCCTACTTCAAGTTCTACTAATTGACATTACTTGAGCCAAACTACGTTGTTGCTAATAAGAGCGGATAAGAACAGCGGACTCAAGCTCTGGTGTTTCTTGTTAAGTCAATAGTGTTTCAAGTAAGACACTTAAAATAATACTAATTTATTTTTGATAAAGCGTCTTAAATAAAAAAATCTCAAAATGCTATATCAAATTTTGTTTACACTATTACAAAATAAGAAGAGATAAGCAAAATACAGCAAGATTACGTTGTGAAATAAGACAAATAAAATACGAACATTGAGATAAATCAACAACACAACAATGAGCTACACCAATACGAGTCAATCAACAATATATCACACCACAAGAAAATGCAACAAATAAAATAAGATACAAAGAGTAATTACCAATAGTGTCCACTGCTTTTAAAGGCACTGGGACGGACACTACTGGTAATTATTCAAAACAATTGTTAGCATAAAAACTAACTTGGTAATGAGCAATTGAGAGCTGTTGAAAGTATAAAACATTGTGAGAAACAGCTCCCTTACTATAATATTTAAATTGTATAAGAGATCTCAGCTGAGGTCTTGAAATCATAGCATCTGAAAGCACATAACCTGTGTTACAAGGGTGTTTTTACTTTCATTATTCTCTTGCAACTTTGATGACCAATTGAGTCAAAATTTTCACAGGTTTAGTTATTTGATGCAAATGTTGAGATACACCAAGTGAGAGTACTGGTCTTTGACAATTAACAAAGGTGTCCAGTGCCTTTAAGTCTTACCTCAGGTCTTCAAGGCGGTCTGCATACTTCAATGCCTCCACTAGACCCTTCAGATACTGACACTTAGCAGAAGGTCCCAGATTGGCCAGGGTTAGACTGCGGAGCTGTTTACAGTTCTTCAGGATTTCCACGAGGCTGTGACCGTGGAGAAATGTTGGTATACCGGCTAAGACCAAGGAGTGGAGCTGGGTCCAACGGGAGATGCACAGGAAAGCATCTTCAGACACCGATGAGAATGATGAAGGGCCACTGGAGAAGAGTGATCAAAAGTTAAGAGGTCAGAGTTTAATCATTATACAGCATTTAAAAAAAATTGAACCTTTTTATAAGATATTTTATTTTTATAACTATGCTTAGTTTATGGTCATGCTACTGCTTTAACCCTGTTTTAAACTAATGTGTAGCTGCTTTTATAAACAGAAACTCTGTTGTTTTAAAATACAGCCAATCAGACCCGAAACACTTGGGCGAACCAGTTCTCTTTTCGCACTGGTTTCTTTTTTGTGCATTACACAACACACAGGACCAATGGCTTTACGTCTCATCGGAGGAACAAACTCATTCTTTAAGGTTCCCTGAAGCATAGAGCAAGGACGTTGCTCTATGCCTGAAGTAAAAACACGAGACTTGCAAAATCATGCCTGTAACACATTCTCACCAGTGATTTGCCTGCTTCGGTGCGGAACTGGATTTGTGTAGCTCTGTTTTCAAGACAGATTTGAAGGCCACCCCTACAAGCTCAAGTGACTGTAACTGCCTGGCGCCATTGACAACCCTAGCTAAGTGACTGCCGCAGTAAATGCATCCCTTGAAGTCAACCTACATTCAAAAGAAAATCAGAAGAAAATGTTTGGTGTGCAACTGTAAGGAATGACTTCACACCTGCTTTATCATTTCTAAAGGCTATTTTATATCATGCGGTGAATGCACCTAAACAGTGCATAGTCAACCCTCCTACTGTCTGACCGTTTCATATCATCCACTGTGGTTTTGAATGAAACTAAGCCAACCTGCAACATATCATGTGTGAATACTACACAGTACACAGTCAACCCTCCTACTGACTGACCATTCAATATCATCCACTGTGGTGTTGATTGATAGATGTACTGTGCCAGCTTGCAGTATATGGTGTGGTTGTTGCGTCTACACAGTACACAATCAACCCTCCTACTGACTGACCATTCAATATCATCCACTGTGGTGTTGATTGATAGATGCACTGTGTCAGCCTGCAGTATGATATGGTGTGGTTGTTGCATCTACACAGTACACAGTCAACCCTCCTACTGACTGACCATTCAATATCATCCACTGTTGTTTGATTGATAGATGCACTGTGCCAGCCTGCAATATGATATGGTGTGGTTGTTGCATCTACACAGTACACAGTCAATCCTCCTACTGTATGACCATTCAATATCATCCACTGTTGTTTGATTGATAGATGCACTGTGTCAGCCTCCAGTATGATATGGTGTGGTTGTTGCATCTACACAGTACACAGTCAACCCTCCTACTGACTGACCATTCAATATCATCCACTGTAGTTTGATTGATAGATGCACTGTGCCAGCCTGCAGTATGATATGGTGTGGTTGTTGCATCTACACAGTACACAGTCAACCCTCCTACTGTATGACCATTCAATATCATCCACTGTTGTTTGATTGATAGATGCACTGTGCCAGCCTGCAGTATGATATGGTGTGGTTGTTGCGTCTACACAGTACACAATCAACCCTCCTACTGTATGACCATTCAATATCATCCACATAGATTTTAATACAATGAATGGAACCTTGGTAGGGTTAAAGTCTCTGTTATACTCATACCACTTAAAATGTATAATGCTTTGTAGTGACCACTGCAAGATGACCACCCTCTGGTAACAGGAAATACAAAAATTACAAGGTTCAAGTTCCATGACAAGATTGTAAAGCTTTAATTTACGCTTGACAATGCTTTCCTTTTCAGCCCAAAAAATGCTGTACTTTTTGTGCACAATTTTCAGTGACCATTAGGTTAGAATTAATGTACCTCTTTTGTGTCAACAGGGGAGGTCGTTTCATTCATACAACTTTCGCATCTGAAAGCAAAAATACAAAAATGTGGGTCATTTTACAAGTTCATTATAAAAAATGCAATTCTCAGAGATTTTCTGGTGATGAAAAAAATTCTCTTCAAAATGTTGAAATCAAAGAGGTTTTAGATTTACACTTTTAATGTTTTCCCCCATTACCAACTCTATACTTTGTCTTCTAGATGAAATCTTTTCAAAGAAGCATAGAATCTGATTTTGACCTGCCATGCTCGTTGACCCTGATGCCAAGGCGTTGTCGCCTGCTGGTGCTACCTTGGGTATCTCGATGGCTCCTCGTATTATAGGTTTGGATTCTATGTGATGGTTTCATCCACAGTGGCTCTGATGTGGTTTTGTCAGCCAGACAACAGAGCGGCAACGAAAGGGACTTGAGACCTAAGGAAACATTCAAAACACACTCACTTTTAAAAAAAGGAAAATAAATTCAATTGATAGTATACCAATGACCATGAATTGTCCCTTCTATTAAAGACAATGGACACTATTGGTAATTGTCAAAGACCAGTCTTCTCACTTGATGTATCTCAACATACGCATAAAGTAACAGACCTGTGAAAATTTGAGCTCAATAGGTATCGTAGTTGCGAGATAATAATGAAAGAAAAGAAACACCCTTATCACACGAAGTTGTGTGCTTTTAGATGCTTGATTTCGAGACCTAAAATTCTAAATCTGAGGTCTCGAATCAAATTCATGGAAAATTACTTCTTTCTCGAAAACTATTCCACTTCAGACGGAGCCGTTTCTCACAATGTTTTATATTATAACACCCCTTACAAGTATTCTGCCTGCTCATTGGTTTAGAGCGCGTCACATGACATGTCTTAGTTTTGCTAGACGAACGGCCGTGTGATAGTGCGTCGGTTTGCCGTGCGCTAGTCCGAAGACTAGCACACGGCGTGCAGTACCCAGGCGTCCGTTGCGTGTACGAGGATGATACATTAATAGTCTGTAACCATTTCGGATTGCACGACACTACATGCAGCACAGTAAAAGTTTTTGCAATCTGTATTCGCGTCGTCCGTGGATTGTAGCATTCAGGTCTGTAACTTAATAATAATAGTACAGTATTTAGAAATGTTTGGGGTGTTATAAAACAAATATTGACTGCTTTTACTCGTGCAATGGTTAAAACTATGACTCCCTCGGTGATCCCAGTAGCGTTCTCCGCTTCGCCTCGGGAAAATAGAACGCTCCGGGGATCACCTCGGGAGTTGTAACCATAGCACTCGAAGCAGTCAATATTTGTATACTACCAACCTCTTCTCATTACCTGTTACCATTAAGGTTTTATGCTATAATAATAATAACATAATAATAAGACTTGTAATGCGCACGTATCCACCCTGCTGGGTGTTCAAGGCGCAATGCTAATAAATATTTTGAGTAATTACCAAAAGTGTCCACTGCCTTTAAGCTCTGCCTCCCAACACAATGTCCAGCTTTCTTTTCGGTGGCAGCTTGTTCATAATTAAGACTGCTCATCATCCCACACACTCGTACATTATCTGGTAACTATGGTAACTTTTGCCACTCAACCAATTATGAGCAAGTTCGAGTGGGCACATGTAGTCGACCCCTGATTGACCAGCAATGTACATGTACATGTGCAGTGCCATACTCACTCAAACTCACTCATAAAATGATTCAATAGAATTTGCATGGGGATACATAATGTTCAATTTGGTTTTACCCATATTATACAACGATGTAAGGTAAGTTTACACACCATGAAACTGGCCAAGAAGTTGTGTAAGACGGTTGTCATCATCTGGATGATGAAGATGAAGCCGACTGATGTTAAGATGCTCTAAGGGCGACTTGGCTTCCACCAAGACCTCTAGGAATGAAAGATCCAAATTCCTGTCTCCCTCCTGGAAATAAGTGCCAACGATGACTTAGAAACAAAGTTTATGAGTAGTGTCAGTGGTTATTACTAATGGAACGCCAAGGGAGCATACATTCTTGCAGACATACCATAATCAGTCTTACATCGATTGATCAGGTTTTTTTGCTATCCATCAATCAGTCTTCTGCATTGATCGATCAGATTCAAAAGCATCAAAAGCAGACTGAAAGCTGTATGACAATAAAATTCATACCAGTTCCTTCAGAGAAATATTTCCGTCTTCATTTCTGCTGTCAGATTTGCGCAACTTTTTACATTTTTATATTTATTTTTTAACCCTCATATCAATATTATTATTAATATTAAAATTTAAACATCAGCTTGTTGATTCAATTATCACTGTTTATTTATACGCTTTATTATAAATAAATAAATAAATAAATAAAAATTTAAAAAATCAGATTTGAAAGCCAGTAATTATTCACACTTTTTATTATTAATTTAATTTGTTTTATTTTTTGCAAGTTACCATGGTAATTTTAAAAATTTAATACAAAAATATTTTGAATAAGATGAAGACAACTGCTGGCTATAGAGTCATACACAGAGTCTCAAAGAACACTTGTAGTCACTGCAGATGTTTCTTCCATGTATGGCTTCACCGGGAAACCATACTTTCTCGTTTGCCGTGAAAACAGGGAAAACTCAAAACAAATGGGGCCAGTTGAAGTCATTGAAGATCGGTGTGTGGTGTGAACATTTCAATGTCCATCAAGTTTTAATATATGTTTGCATACTTCATTTTAACAAATGAAGATAATAAGGGCATCAGTTGATATATAGCATCATTATTTGTTTCCCAATTCAAAGAAAAAGGCATAATACCGTGAAAACTGGTAAGAGGATAGAATTGGAGCTGAAAATGACTGACCGTTTGAAAGAACTTTGAAGACACAATGAAGAAATGTATAAGAATAATATTATCATTATTAGCCTGTTTATAAGGGGCTGGCATTTAACTTTGTTTAAAATAAAAAAACATACCTGTTTTCTGCGACAGTCTCAAAAAGATATAAAATCCAAATGAGGCATATGCCTAAAAGGCTTACCGTCAAGAGAACATTCTTGCATCCTCTGATGTTAAGACTTTTTAACCGAGGTAAATTTTCCCCTGCGGAACACAGTTCTGTTTTTGTGAATGATGTCCCAGACACATTGAGATGACGTAAAGAACTAAATCTTGAAGAAATAGGGAATTCGTCTGAGCTGGCTGACTCCAGCGAGAGGATCTTGGATAAATCAAGCTCCTCTGAATCACCCAGACACGCCGTCAAAGAAGACGACACAGTGCGCAGAGCTTTCATCACCCCTCTTGGAAACCTAAGGCCATAGGCACGGTAGCTTCGGAAGGGTTTCTGAGCTTCTCCTAGAAAATCGATGTGGTGTAATCTTAACAAACATGACAAAGGCAGTTCAAGTAGAATTGGTGGGATATATCTGTAACTGAAAGCTGAGTTTTGTGTTCCTAGTTGATGCTTTAAGTCAAGAGTGAAGACTCTAAGGCTCTCACAATGATTGAGGAAAGTAAAGTCGCAGCGGTGCGAGATGACCATGTTAAGCTCTACGAGTTGGGACAATGTCTTTGACGCCACCTCGCCAAATGGAGCTGAGTGATTATACGAGAGACTTTTGAGAGTCTGAGCACTTGATAAGATCCTATCCAAAGTTCTCATAGGAACGTTTGAGCCTCTGATGTCCAGATGTTTCAAGTTGGTCATTTTAGGATTTAGTATACATGTACTGAGCTGGCTTGCCGTCAGCCAGTAGCAGTTGGAAATGTTGAAAGATCGGATTGAGGAGATTTTGTTGAGGCGTCCCAGCTCCCATAGGGTGTGAGGTGTTACTCGATAACTCTGATGCAGGTCTATTGATCTACAGGGTGTTTAAAAAAAAAGGATAATTTAGAAAAATGTATCCCAAATGGATTTTTTTTATAAGTTTACAAAAATCTGGCACGAAGTATCAGTGGACCAAGGTCCTAGCTTTTAAATACTTACCAAATCAATCCTCAGCTGTTCTGCATGAATGAGCACTAGCTAATTTTTTACTAATTACTATATTACTTTTGTCAGATTTTAATTGGATTGCACACAAAAGTGAAACTTGGGTTTTATCAGAATCAAACACCCAATTAGGTATGTGCTTTGCTGCTCATAAATTTTTAGGAAAAGTTTCCGTATGTCGCCACCACTTTTTCATCCGATATGAAATAATATAGTATCTTATTTACCTCAATGATAAATCCCTTTTTGTAAAAATGAGTGAAAAAGTGGTGGCGCCATACGGAAAGTTATCCAATTTTTAATGATGTGACATGATGTGAGGGTATTGCTACAGCGTACACAGGCTGCACCAACTGCTTATTCAAGTGCGAGCGAGTTGCATGCTGGGGCATAATCAAGATGGCTGAAGTGAAATTGTAAACAGAATTGAGATGTGTAGGCTGTAGAGCTGTGATAATTCTAGAATCAAATAAATAAATAAATAAAATTATTGTTTGAATCAGTGTTTGCTAACCATAATATCTGGCAGTATTTGAATCTAGAGTAGTGGAAATCTACACTAGGCCCTATTCATTATAGTAACACTGTAACAAGTATGAGTTAACACTGGTGCTGCTAACTAAGCTAAGATTAAGAAAACACACCAAAACAACAACGTTACCTAAACAAAGTGGAACCATCAATTACTTCACAAAATATTCGATCTACTTCTCTCAATGCCAGCAGATCTAAAGTTGAAAGATAACCCATGATGCTCATGAGCAACTCCGTGGGAAGCATTTCTAATAAACATCTTTGTGTTTTGACTTCTGCAAGTGAATGGCTAACAGAAAAGGAACCTTCTGTGACTTTCTGTCTGGGTGGTGTCTTGGGGGCTGCCATCTTTATTGAAGCGCCCTCAAGCGACCACTATAAAGTTTTCGAGAAGTTTCAGTGATGTTCGTTGGTGCGTTCGATTAATAGCTTCCCTTTGTCGTTCCCAAGGGCGTCGATCGCTACTGAAAAGTGAGGGGGCAGTCTTTAAAAACCTTACATTATTTGTACCCCATACCATTTCTTTTACATTTAATTTCTGTGTACACTTGCTCACTAATTTTTGTTTAACCAGGAGGCGAGTAAAAGGGGGTGATATTAAACGGCATGAATATTTTTTTTATGCATTCATTCTTTCATGATCTTTTAATTTCAAAGTTGAAATTTTGCATTAACCTTTTGCACTGACGTCATTCAGCAAAAAAAAAAACGCTTAAAGATGGTCTTTTTTTACGCACGGCAGATTGGCCAAGGAAGAATGTCAACGCGAGGGCCCTATTGTAAGATATTACATTAATATTACATTTGAAATTTTAATTTATCACTCATAATACTGAATAAACCATAAGCTAGCATGAAACGCTTCAAGGTGTTTTTGTTTTTACGCGCAGCGGATTGGCCAGAGAAAAAAAGCTCATTGCTGAGGCTCTATCGAAAGATTTCGTTTATTACTCTTATCACTCTTTATTTGTCTTCCCTTGTAATTTCATTTTAAAGCAATGTAGGTCTACCTTTTACCCTCAAGGCTGTTCATAGTTGTGTCTTAGTTGTGGATTTTATTATCGTTTAGTTAGGGGCCGTATTCACGAAGCCCACGTAAATCGTTTACTTACGTGGCTCTTTAAGACTTTATTAAGCACTTGCGTGTTATTCATTTACATTTTACTCCATATTTCTAATGAAACAGTCAATCAAAAGGTGGGGGGACATCTGATATACTGTGTCCCCACCCCCAGTCTAAAAAAGTGGGTGTGGGGGGGGGCAGGGACATGTCCCCCGTGCGCCACCCATCCGACGGCCTTGGTCGACCCCGCGGTGCTCACTCCCGGGCCTGACAAGAGCTAATTAAAGTGTCCGGAGCGGACAGTATTATTATCTGACACCGGTCTCGAGGCAGTGGCGCGCGTATTATTCACGAGCCTCGAAGCGTGACGTCAGGTGTTTAGGCTCAGAATGCTCAAACAGTTAGTAGAAGGATAGGCCTATGTCTTTTGCAAAGCAATCGCAAAACAACTTAGACTCAATCGGTCATCGGAGTCGGGAGAAAATAACGGGTAAACCCATTGTTTCCGCACGTTTCGCCGTGTCATGACATGGTGTTAATAAATCCGTAATTTTTGATGTCGAGAATTGATAATTGTTGTTATTGTTTTCTCAAAAGTAAAGCATTTCATGGAATAATATTTCAAGAGAAGTCTTTCACCATTACCTTCTGTAAACCCTGTAAGTTATTTGTAAATCTGTGAACTTTTTTTTTTCTGTTCCGAAAGTGTCCAACGGCTTCCAATAGCTATATAGGGGGCACACCCCTCCCCCCAACCCATCCCACCCAATCCCACCTCCGGGCAAGACACTACTTAAGATGAAGTGTCCACCACTACCCTACACAAGGGCTGCTTTGGCAACCACATAATACTTGAGCTACAAGTTTAGGGCCCCTGCCCCATCCAATCCCACCCCATCCCGTAAGACCAATACTTAAGATTTTTAATTTTTAATAAATGGTCAGTGGAAAGAAATCCAACATTGGTCACGCCATCGGTCAAGCGTTGGCAACGATTTTGATTTGTTTCGCTCATCTGCATACTGACATGAGAAATGCCCTTATTGGTCATGCTGATTCGCAGGAAGAGGCTTCCCGAAATAGATCACGCATGTAATGTTGACAAACGAAATTCCCGCTACCTTTGAATTTCCAGGAGGCCACGTACGTTGTTCTTTCAAGACTCAAAATGTCGGTCTGCCCAATTTGGTGCTTCCCTAGCTGGCAGAGAGAATCAGTGGTCATTGAGTTTCCAGTGCCTAAAAAAAAAACAGTTTAAATTTGAGGCAGGCGCGGAGGGAGGGACACGTACGTATAGGCACATAATAATGTAATAACATTTTGCGGATAGCTGTGCGCCGTTTTCCCGACGGAGATCGAAGGGCCGGAGTGCGGGTATACTAACTTCATTAAGTCCCGTTCTCGTGCGTGAGGTCCCTAAGCATATCCGCCGTCACATTGTGATCCCAAAAAGATTGACATGTTAACTGAAATGTATGTGCCCTGGTTAATAATGCTCAGAAATATTATCACACAAAGGTAGGCCTATTATGAAGAAAACCAAAAACTAAACAATCGTTGGCCTGCTCTTGTAACAAATAATGCCTCGAACAGGGGCTAGTTTTTAACTACCTGTAAGGGGGGGGGGCGGGGCTACTCAAAATATTTCAGTGATTCATTTCACTGTATCAAAATGATGAACATTTGAGACTTGAGGCTGTGCTGATTTTTCTGAAGACGTCGTGCAGTCAGGTAATGTTCTACACAAAACCAAAACCTTGCTGCCGTCCGAGCAAGATGCTCTCATAGTAAGTTATCACACGTCGCCTGTGAGCAACTTCTCCAACTAACGAGACGATCCTCCTTCGGCCACAACTTACGAGTTTTCACAACTTACGAGTTTTTACATGAAACAAACATTTCGGTTTAGGTTTTATTAAAAGTATAGTTAAAAAACGAATACATTTATAAGTTCAGCATACAGTGTTTAAACATTATTAAACAGATGCTACCTTACCGTGTGTACAAAGTGTAATGCAATATACTTCCTCATACATAGAATGACAATGCTGTATACGGCAATGAATAGATCGAAAAACAACCTTTGTTGGGGTAGGTTTTGGTCCAATGTTTAACAAAGAAACAAAATATTTGTGTGCAAATAAAATAGGTTTTTGCACTGTGGGCCAAACAGTTTTGTTAGTACGCCACAATAAAAGTTCAAATTAAAGTCGTCTTGTTTGTACTGAAAGTACGAGATTGCCTGCTAAATAGCATTATTGGTTATCAGTTTGCGTTAAAATGCAACCAGCATGTATGAAAATTGCCCTCTTGGTTTTCATAGCCTTGTTTGCTACGAAAGCAAGATCCCAAACTCAGCATAGCATTGGACCTTACACAACAAGCGAGACTGAACGATGTGTGTGCCGGCCACACATCACAGTCAATCCGCCTGTTTGTAGTCGCTCCTCTCCCGTGAACTCCTCCGGTACCGGCTACAACTGTACGACCGTCCAGGAAACACTTCGTACAGTACTAAGAAATCAAGAAACGGCCTCCTCTGAGGCACAAGGTTTAAGACGACAGGTGGATGAGCTACAATTATCTGTTTCTATGTTGGTGGAACTCCTTCATAGTAGAAGTAAGTTTTATTTCTTTACAGTCATCATAACCGCGTTCGATCACTTTCAATTCGTTCAACTTATCTATTCGTTTTTTTTTGACACAAATGAAATTTTGTATCAATTGTAAAGAATTAAAGAATATTATAGATCGACAACTATCTACACAAAAGAGAAAGCCACAAAGTCTATATAGATTGAAAACAAGTTAGACCCTATCTGGTAACAAATAATAGTCGTTATATGGGGGATCATAGGAGTTTCTTTAGTTGCAGTTTAAGACAGACTGGTACCTCTCTTTATGCTTAATTTGATATTAAAACAGGCACTGGTTTAACATACCCAATGATTTCATTGGATACAATGAATTCAATGGACAATGAACTGGCAGTGACGTAAGCTTTTCATTAATTGTCTATGGCCGGTTCGAGGTGATGTTTGTCAGTTGCCAATAATTTCAATGGATACAATGACTTTATTGGATAAACTTGCACTGACGTAAGCTTTTCATTAGTCCGCCGAATGGCCGGTTTGAGGTGAAGTTTGTCAGTTGCCTTCTCAGTCATCTGCATGAAACACGAACGTAAGATTGATTTGACTGCGAATCTCTGATGTGCAATGATTTCGAGAGGGCAAAATACTTTTAGAAGGAAATGTCGTGGCCGAGCGGTTAACTTGAGCACCGAATTCAAATTCTTGTGTTTCTGATCAGGAGTGTGGGTTCGATTCCCCAGCCGTGACACTTGCGTCCTTTAGCAAGACAATAACAAGCGTTGTTTCGTCTTTCGGATGGGACGTAAAGCTGTTGGTCCCATGTATTGTGTAACGCGTGTAAAAGAATCCAGTTCACTTATCGAAAAGAGAAGGGGTCAGCCCCGGTGTTCCTCGCTGTGGCTGCTAATGCGCCGTAGCACCTTGTAAAACCTAAAGTGCTATACTGGATCTCAGAATTCATCACTTCAATAACCTATCTTTCTGAAAGTTTGTATATACTCAGCGCCTTGAGTACCTTGGTTGGTAGATATTACGTGCGCTAGAAGACTTCGGTATTATTATTATGTAACACCAATGAACTTCCATTGCATAGGATTTGGAGAAAGTAAATTATATAGATAAGGTAATAACAATTACGGTATAAAAGAAAAGAAAACAAGTTTGGTTTATTCACCCTTGCCCAGTGACCCTCCAAAAGGATTGTTCCGAGGTTCATGCGAGGGGAATGATGATCAGTGGCGTGTACACGGTTCAAACTCTAGGTTCTACTGAAGCTTTCGAGGTGTATTGTGATATGGAGACAGACGGTGGTGGATGGACGGTAAGAAAACATGGATAAGATTAGGGGCCTACTCATCTTTGAAACACTGGACACCTTTGGTATTGTCAAAGATCAGTCTTCTCACTTGGTTTATCTCACCATATGCTCACAAAAATCTGTGAAAATTTGAGCTCAATTGGTCGTCGAAGTTGCGAGATAACAATAGCAGAAAAAAACACCATTGTCACACGAAGTTGTGTGCTTTCAAATGATTGATTTCGGGAACCTTTAAAAATATGAAAAGACATTCCAAATCAGATGCTGATACACACCAAGTGAGTCTTAGACAATTCCAATAGTGTCCGACACTATTGGTAATTGTCTAAGACCAGTCTTTTCATTTGGTGTATCTCAGCATAATGCATAAAATAACAAACCTGTGAAAATTTGAGCTTGATTGGTCGTCGAAGTTGCGAGATAATATGAAAGAAAGAAGACAAAAAGTTGTGTGCTTCCAGATGCTTGATTTCGAGACCTCAAATTCTAAATCTGAGGTCTCGAAATCAAATTCGTTGAAAATTACTTCTTTCTCGAAAACTACATTATTTTAGTGTTCACTGCCTTTACATTATAAAGGAGTTTTATCAAGTTGAAGGAGACCGCGTATAAAAAAAACCACGTTCCTTTGATAGGTTTTCCAGCGGCGCCAGGACGGCAGTGTAGATTTCTATTTGGACTTTGCCAGCTACAGCCGGGGCTTTGGGAGTCTAGAGGGAGAGTTTTGGCTTGGTAACGACAACTTGCACCGTCTGACCGCTCAGGGCGTGTACGAACTCCGCGTAGATCTCACAGGCTTCGACGACGTCACTGGGTATGCCGTGTATGACTCGGTCAACATCGCCAATGTGAGCGACAATTACAGGCTGATAGTAGACGGTTTCTCAGGAAACGCAGGTAACCCCTCCCCCCCCCCCGTGTCAGACAGGCGTTCCATAGTCACGCCGAACCAAATTATTGAATAAAGTGCGTGAAAAGTTCGACGTCCGAAACAGTTGGAGCGACTAGAAGCACTTAGAAGTCAAAAGATTGAGTGTTGCAGTGGTTCGGAACGATCCTTGAGCGCATTGGTTTCCCATCGACTTGTCATGAGCCGAACTACAAGTCGCCCCTATATAATAGTTGATAATACACAATAGGAGACTTTGATTGCTTTTATAATTTATTGCTTTTGGTAAAAAGTTCACGGAAGACAGCAATGCGTAGAACTTCGTGCTGACTATTAAAGAATCATTAATATTTTGCATAATAGCAACATCATTTCATTAAGCCAGTGGTTCGTACAATAGAAGAAATAACCAACACTTGTCATGCATAACAACAGTGGATCCATTTACATGTTAGAGATGTTTCACTGGAACAAGTTCACTTTTTTTAAACTACTATTTTTATTTTGCTTCCACTCCTTTATCAAGTTATCATGAGGTCATTTAAAAAAATGTGTACCTTTTTCCTAAAATACTTCTGGAGGAACAATTAGGTAAGAATTTAGAGGAGAAAATGGTAAAATAAAAAAATATTTGCTTGTCAATCCTGATTCGATAGCAGTTTTCGGCTTGTGGTGATTATTGTTAAGCTAAAAATTGTGAACATTTTAAATACTAACATATTTTTAAATGCGGTTAAAAATAAAAATAAATTTTTCACTTCTCCCAATTACCCTATTCCAATCAATCAACTGGTTTCCAAACCAACACTTTACTGAGATACCTAAGTTATGTAATAAACGAGTACATGTTTTAAAGGCAGTGGACACTATTGGTAATTACTAAAAATAGTTATCAGCATAAAAGTAAAACCTTGCTTGGTAACGAGTAATGGGGAGCTGTTGGTAGTATTAAACATTGTGAGAAACGGCTCCCTCTGAAGTAACGCATATTTATCGAGAAAGAAGTAATTTTCCACGAATTTGATTTCGAGACCTCAGATTTAGAATTTGAGGTCTCGAAATCAAGCAGCTGAAAGCACTCAACTTCGTGTGACAAGAGTCTTTTTTTCTTTCATTTATTATTTCGCAACTTCGACGACCGATTGAGCTCAAATTTTCGCAGGTTTATTAATATGCATACATGTATATGTTAAGATGCACCAAGTGAGAAGACTGGTCGTTGGCAATTACCAATAGTGTCAAGGTCTTCAAATTACCTCCTGCCAACAATTCCCTTTTGCATGTATATGACTATGGCTACGTGTGTTATCTTTCAGGAGACTCGTTAGCACATCATAATAACAATGCATTTACGACCAAAGACCGAGACAACGATTTCTGGCGTGGTAACTGCGCCGAGGTTAACCACGGAGCCTGGTGGTACTCCAGCTGCTACGACTCCAATTTGAACGGGAGATACTTCAATGAGGCCAGTGCCAATGTGGAAGGAATTAGGTGGTATGGCTTTTCGAATTACCGCTCACTCAAAACTACTGAGATGAAAATTAGAAGGAAAGTTTAGTCCTTAAAGGCAGTGGACACTATTGGTAATTACTCAAAATATGTATTATTATAAAACCTTATTTGGTAACGAGTTACTCTGAGTATAAAGGGAAGAGGTTGATAGTATAAAACATTGTGAGAAATCTCTGAAGTGATGTAGTTTTCGAGAAAGAAGTAAATTTCCACAAATTTGATTTCAAGACCTCAGATTTAGAATTTGAGGTCTCGAAATCAAACATCTTAAAGCACACAACGTCGTGTAACAATGGTGTTTTTTCTTTCATTATTATCTCGCAACTTCGATGACCGATTGAGCT